>NC_073703.1:40773155-41398155 GCF_023634085.1 Falco cherrug
TCCGCGCAGCCCCCGGAGCAGCGGGGCCGTTGCTAGGCAGCCCCGCCGAGGGTGGGTGAACGCCCGAGCGAGCGGCGGCGACAGCGCAGGGGGCACAGAGACCCGCGGCCCCTCGGGCTGCCCGCGGGGGACACGCCGGCGGCGGTGAGTGGGGCGCGGGCCTACAGCGCTGCCGGGGGCGCCGCTCGGGGCCTGTTGCCGGTGCTGGGGAAGCTGGGGGGCAATAACGGTGAGGCGGCGGCGCCTTGGGACTGCGGCGTCCTGTCCCGTCCCGTCCTGTCCCGCCGGGGGGGAGGGAGGGAGGGAGGACAGACGGGCGGGCGGGCGGGCGGGCGGCGCAGCGCAGCGCAGGCTCGGCTCGGCTGGGCTCACTGACAGCCCGCCCGGCGCCCAGACCCGCCTCCTGTTGCTCGGCGCTGCCCCCCCGCCCCGGCCCGCACCGCCCGTCCCCGGGACCGGCGCGGCGGGGTGAAAAGTCGCCCAGGCAGCGGGCGCCCGGCCCCGGCGCGCGCCTTGCCGTGTCCCCGAGCGGGCCGCCCCGCCGCACGCCTGCGGGCTGCCCTGCGGGGAGCGGTTGCGTCGGGCACGGCCGGAGCCGCGGAGCAGGAGCGGAGGCAGCGCCGATCCCCGGGCGGTATGGGAGCTCCCTACGTACCGATACGTACCGTAACGTAGCCGCAGCAATGGCAGCGCACCTCCCTAAATAACGCGCGCTAAGCTTTTATTTCACTTCTTTATAAAAACCGCGTCTGCGAGCGAGTAGCAGCCTGGTGGGAGCGCTCGGCGGCGTTCCGCAACTTTTCCTGCCCCGCTGTCAGGCTCTTGCCGAAGCCGGTTGCTCAGCACTACTGTCACATTTCTTCAGCTCTAGGTCCCCGCTGCCAGGACGCTACCGCAGTTCGCAAACTCCTCGGTTCTCTCCTACCCCACCGCTATCCCCTTAAGGACTGTAAATATACTCTAGCTTGGCTCTGATTCCCCGTAAGCAGCTCTGAGCTTGTCTCCCTTTTTCTTCCTGAACAGTTAGGTTTCCCAGTTTTTCCCTAACAGCCCCTACCCTCAGTTTTAGATTCTGTGCAACTCCTGTATGTAAACACCCCCGCTCCAGTGTGTAGTAAGGCGTCAGTTTCTCATACAGTGGCTTCTGCCATCTCTTTTATTCCCAAAGCCTTATTGGTTTGACGTGTGTGAATTTAGGTCTTTGTCCAGGAAAATTTTATTCCTAGAAATAGGTCTACTTGGATAGGTTAACAGACTGAAATCTGCAGGAATTATGAATGTGTATGACGATTAATTGTGAAAATGGTGGTTGTAAGACACTGCTTTCTTTTGCAAGTTCACCAGAGTAGGATGCCTGCCTTCTCCTTTGCCTCAAATCTAAGCCTGGCTATCTTAAATCATTAAGGAAAAATAATATCGCTATGCTACTCTTATCAGCTCCTTGCTGCTACTTTTGGATGTCACTTTTAAGCCCTTAGCATGCTGCATGCCATTTGCAAATCTTTGTACGCAGTGGTTGTTTTCTGGGGAAAGAATTTTAAAAATGCAACAAAACTTTAGAAGCTGATTGGTTGCCTTCAAGTGTTTTCCATCTTTTTCTAAAAGTGTCTCAAATCTGTGGGTTGTTGAAATGCACATCAGCTTGGCACAGTCTCTGGGCCTGCCAAGTGTGTGAGCCAGTTGGATCTCAAGGAAATGTAACTTGCTGCAGTGAGTCCCGTGGCGACTTTTATTTCAACAAGAAGCAAACATCTTTTGGTGAGTCACAAGGAACATTGTTCCCTACAAACTAGCTGTCAGGAAGTGGAGCCTGACAAAGCTGATGGGCTGTCTATAAAATCAGCTTTCCCTTACAGCCAGTGCTGGTTTTCATGTTCTACGTTGAATCATCAGATCCGGAGTCCTCTCAAATTCCTAAGGAAGGCAGAATTAGCTGCCATTGGGGGTGCGGTACTGTGGTCTTTGCCTCTTGTATTCCTTCTTCTGATAGTTCCAGTTTGTTCCTTCAGCCACATATTTCACTGCTTCTCCTTTCCCTCCCATCCTGGGCAAGACTTTTACTGTGCTTCCAGGTCTGTTTGTGGTGCGTATGTCCTCTGTGCGGCCTTCATGAACTGACCCCGTTGAAAACAAGTGTCTAGCTTTTCCTCTTGTGTAAACCGTTTTCCTGTGCCCCTCCAGTTATCTGTGGCTCCCAAACCATACTAAAAACAAGTGTATACACTTGTGGATGCTTGGCCTCAGGATGCGGCTGCACCTGCATCCACATGACTTTGAAGAGCAGTGCCACTGCTTGAGGGGGTGCTCCAGACTTAGCATCTGCACCACAGCTTCAAAAAGATAACTAGCCTTCATTCTTTAGCATAGCATCTGTTGGAAACGAGGTGTATGCAATTCCTCAATACGTGTATACACATGCATCTTGGTATTTTCCCTTAAATAATACTGTATTGCCATTTCCCTGTTTCAACCTACTGTGACACAGACAGAACAGCTCCAAGGTAATTAAGTTCTTGCAAATTTTGTCAAAACAGACCAACACAGAAAAGCAAGTCTAGAGTCAGACACTCGCCAGTTCTCTCCAGTTTTTAGCTTTGTGACTGAGTGATAGATTTGTAAGTGACTGCCTCCATTTCACAGTAAGATATTTGGTGTAGATGAATTTGGAGAAGGATTTTCTGGGTGAACACCTCTGAACTAGATTCTCCCTCAAAACTTGAAAGATGAATAACTCTGATTGGATACATTGTGTTTTGAACATGGAAACAGAAGATTTTAGTACAGTTCAGTGTAAATATTTAATCAACCGAGGAACACGGTTCTGTAGGAGATCTGATTTCCTCAGTTGTGCTGGTCACAAAGCGCTTTGTTTTTATGCCTCTGCATCTCCAAGGCACAGCTCCTATCTTTGTTCTGCCAGGCACACATTTGCGCAAGTACATCAAGTACAGAAGGGCTATGATCTCAGCTAGTGTCTTTAGAGCTATTTTATTTTTACAAAAGTGGCCAACAGTTTCAAGACCTATTGAATGTCATCATATAAGCATAATTCCCTTGAAACCAACCAAAAGTCATGATCCTCATCCTGACGCAGAATAATGTATTCCTTGATTCAGCTGGTAGGGCAAATAACAGATCATTTGTAGCAATGACAAGATACTGGATTTTTGGTTTTGTTTGGGTTATTTTTAACTGTTAGTCCTTGTCAACTCTAGATGGGATTTTGTGGTGCAGCTATGACTTGTCCTGGCAAACTTGTTCTATCATATATACAGGTGCGATGATGTCCTTAGAAAGGGTCCTTTTACAAGTGTGTTGTACATGTCCACTTAAGGATTGTGGGGTAAGTGTGAACCCTGGCAATTCAGGCATGTGAAAGGAAAAAGCCACATGGTAACAGGAAAAAATTCTTGAGCTCCAGGGATGTTAACAGGGGGTGTAACTGGCAAGGGAGTTTCTTTACTTGGCACAGTTAATATGAAGACAAAGATATTCAGGCATCTCAGATCAACAGGAATAAATACCAGGTTCCCAAATACCTCTCTGAGTCTGGCTAAAAACCTTCCTGCTGTCTTTAGAGGTGTAAATTGTGGAATACTTTTATTCTTCAGGGAAGATACCTCTTAAGGTAGTGCCTACTGGTGGTCAGTAATGTCTCAGCTTTCTCAGGCTTCACTTCACTGCAATTCTGTGAAATTGAAAAATGCAAAGCTGGTGTTCAGGGTCTTTTTTGATCATGTGGGTCTGCTCTGAAAACAAGTGAATGGCAGGATTTGTGCCTTTAGTTAATATTGATTAAATAAAAGTACTCTGAAATGATAGGAGAAAAACTGAAAAGTGTTTAGAACTCAGTGTTTAAAATTCAAAACTCAGCTTGATACTGTTTAATGTTAAGCCCCAAACTACACATCCTTGAAATTTGCTGAAGTTTTGGTCTGAAATGTAATTCCATTGCCTGCAGCTGATATTGGCATATGCATTTAGGAAGGCAGAATTTTCTTGTAACGGTTCTTCCAGGACCAGCTCCACTATTGTCAACATCGACTTAAATAGAATTTTGTTCTTTTGTTTGAAGATTTACTTTTCTTGTTTGTTCTCTAGTGTTTGACTGTTTAGGACACAACAGTCAGAGTTTTAAAGAAACAGAGTATTTTTAAATGAAAGGGGAGAGCCTTCCGTAAGCATCTCTCCCTTACACACTCTTCTCTGGAGCTGGAGCTTCAAGCTGGTCCTTGCCTTCCATGAGAATTGGTGACTCTGCCACATCCTGACTTGCGACTAGGTGAAGGCATGACAAGCAGTAAACATGCTGTCTGTTAGACATTGCTGTTGGATTCACTGCTTTGTAGACTGCGTGAGCTGTTGCTTATCATGATATGTTTCTGTATTGTTAATAAATTGAATCACAGGATGGAATTTCCTGTACATAAAAAAATGACTCAAGGAGTTGTGAGCCCTGGTGTATTTAACTTCAGCTATCTGAAGTGGCCCCACCTCAATGTTGAGATAAAGATGGCAGATCTGACGGGGAAGGGAATTCTCGTTGATACCATATGTCTGGTTAATAAGCAATCTTTGATGTCTCTGTCTGTGCGCACAGCTTAATTGTATTCCAAGAAAAAATGCATTAATTTTAAAGATGATGTGGACTTACTTGTTTCCCTTTGGAAGAACTGACTTTTCATGTCTCTGTTGGTACAAGCATCTTCTTTCTGTTCAGAGGACATGGGCTTGATATGAAGTTCTTCATATCAAAGGACTTCAAGGGAATTTCTGCTTTGAACATATTAGGCTGGGGATTAAGTGGCAGTCTCAGCCTTGGGATTTCGCTGAACTTTATGAAATAACATACTGAAAGAAACTGAAGGGGATAGCCAGAAACAAGGGAAACCATGAGATTGTAATTGCTTGGAATACAGATATCAAGCTGTGGCTTGCTTGTTTTGCTCTTGATTAGTAGTTCTTTAGTGTTATTAAAGGGTGAAATAATTGTTGTTACAGTTGTGCTATGCAGAAAGCCTTTTCAGAAAGGTGGCAGTAATACTTGGGAGCGCAAGATGAATGAGAGGCCCATGTGGGATAGCTCTTGCTGGGGGACTTACTGTTGTTATATTTAGTAGATATAGTGCCTGTCACCGGGGAATCGTAGAAACACTTTACATAAGGATACATACTGCTCCCCTTGCAGCTGATAATGATGGTAATAATAGAATATACTATTTCAGCTGGAAGGGACCTACAACAATCACCTAGTCCAACTGCCTGACCACTTTCAGGACTGGCCAAAAGTTAAAGCATGTTATTAAGGGCACTGTCCAAATGCCTCTTAAACACTGACAGGTTTGGGTCATCAACCACCGCTCTAGGAAACCCGTACCAGTGTTTGACCATCCTCTCAGTAAAGAAATGCTTCCTAATGTCCAGTCTAAACCCCCCCGATGCAGCTTTGCCTGTCATAGGTTTGGTCTATGATGCTGAAGGAGCGTGTGCAATCAGAGGTTTAAAATGGCACCAGTGATGTTGAGTGCTTCATGTGTTGTTGAGTCTGGCACTGTCTTGTCAGAGGCTATGCTTGAAAAATAGATGCTGCTGAGAGCACCACTGTCTCCATCTGTGAAGTGAGGACACTACTAACATCCCATCTTACAGGGTACGCTTGATGTGTGTGGCAGCTGCACTGTAGGTACCAGGTTGGAGGGTGTCACAGGTGAGACAGAGTAAACCACCCATAGTGTATCTGGATATTTGGGTTTATTTAAAAACCAACAAGACTGGAACTTTTACTCTATGAGATTCTCACACACTGACTCACCTACTCACTCAGCTGGACTGACACAACAGTAATTAAGAGGGTAAGCTGTGAAAAAAGTGTAGGGGTTACTTTTTTTCTCTCCACTTTTGTGGAGAAACAAAAACTTTTCTCTCAACCTTACATGGAAGTGATACATGAATCAAAGCAGGCTTGTCTTTTGTTTTCCTGCCATTATGATGGGGCAATCCGAGCAGAAAAACATGGTGCCTCTGACTGAGGAGTAGTTTAAGAGATGTAACCACTGGTCTTTATCCAGGCTTTGTACCCCGTTGTCTGTACAGCCTGAAGAGGTTCAGGGAAGCTGAAGGTGGGAAGTGTACAGGCACTGATGTACCCACTGTGTTTTCAAGTCAGTTAGAGGGAAAGGCAGGGTCATGTGAGGATATGTGCCCCTGCCTTAAAGATTCTGTAAGTAAAAGAAACCAGTCTTTGGAGCTGTCAGTTCTTCCCCGGGCAGTGCATTTCCTTTAACTTAGATGACTGATCTTTTCTTAATGGAGAAATCTCTTTGCATGAGCAGTCTTGAGTCTCTGTGGGAACGTGGTAGTGGTTGTATGAATGGCAGGTGACAGTGGTTGGCAAAAGTAGGTGATGTTTCTTATGTAAGTCAGCAGAATTGGTCTATAGCTGCAGCGGGTTAAGCACAGGCTTGGTGTGAAGCACACAGTTAATAACGCTAGCTCAGAAAACACCAGAGAAGCACTGGGGTTAATTTAGATCTCCAGATAAAGAGAGCTCCGAAGGAAAAATTTTCTTGTTACCTTGTCTTTTAAGTCCACAGGAGTGAGGGTGGAAATCTTGGCTCTGTGATGATATTGCCCGTGGCTTCACTGGAGCCAGGGATTTCCCCATGTATTCTCAGATTATAGACCTGCCATTAGTTGTTCTGTCAGTGGGCGCATGCTGCTGGTGTGAAATACCAATCTACAGAAAATTTCTTCAATCTGAAAGAAAGGAAAAAATTTCAAACTTCTCTGTTTTGTTTTTTTTTTCCCCTACAAGATAAATTCCTGTCTTATAGAATGTTTTCCCCCTCCTCTCACATCCTTGTTCCCTAGTTACAACTTAATTATTTTAAGACAGTTTTGGTGTAGAATTAGTTTCTTTACCCAGATTTTCTCAAATCCAACCCCAGGTATGACTGCTTTTCCTCTGAAGCACTTCAGTTGTAAGGCAATGCCATTGGCACTGAGCTCTTGGTCCAGATCTAAAAGTCCTTGTCAGAAAAATGGCCCCGTTATGGAAAGCCCCAAAATGATTGTTCCCTGCCCCGAGAGAAGCTCATGGGTAAGTGTAGGATCAATAAATTAATAACCAGGGAGACAAAGAAGAAGGAGGAAAGAGAGTGATGGTAAAGCGGTAAGAGGGAGTTACTGTCAGGAGGTGAGGGAGCAGGAGTGTGTCCCTGGCATTGCCTGGCAACTGCCTGCATCCTGGGTTGTGTGGGGCAACAACAGTTGTGCCACCCCACCGCTGCCTGAGGTATGGCTAGCTTTCATCACTGCGCACCAGCCTAGATCTTGCTGTGCACACCCCTGTTTCGCCTACAGTGCAAGATACCTTCTCCAGTGCCATGGAACATGAGTAGGAACATCTTTTGTCCATTTACAAAATACGCCTTCTTCAGGCACTCCCTTAGAGGTGTCTCTTGTCATGATGCTTCTACACCATAACCACCTGATGGCAGTTACATAGCTTGGGATGGGGCTACCAGCAACCTGAAGGATACTCTTGCCTTCAGCATTACTTTTATTTCTCCTCTCCCCTGTTTACTTGTCCAGCTGTTGTGTATTTTGAGAATACATAACCATGGAGGAGGGCTGGTACTGTCATTCTGGTCTGTAGGGCGAAGTAGCATTTGCTGTCTGATGAAAGAGCTGAAAGTGCTTATAAAAAACATTTTTGTAAGTAATTACATGAATACATTTAATCCTAATACTTTAAATGCCACAGTTTTTTTATTTTTTTTTTTTAATAAAGCCCTGCTAGTGTTGAATAGTTGTAGTTAGTCAGTGCTGAGGAATTTACCTGGGTGTGAACAGGCTGCTTCAGTGTTCCACGTGTAATTGTTTTCTATAGTGTGCCCTTCTCGTGTCATCTATCACTCTGGTATTTACGAAGCACTTTTAGGTTATTGCTACTGGCAGGTTACACCTTATTTGGGGGATTTGCAAAAGGTGTTTTCTTCAGTTAAGCAAGTATAGCAGCAGCTAACCCACATCTCAGTTCTTTTAGTCTTGCGCAAATCAGATCTGACATTTTTCAGGGTTTGGTTTTGGGGGTGGTGGGGTAGTGGGGTGGTTTTTTGGTTAGGTTTTTTTTGGTTTTGGGGTTTTTTTTGAATGCTAACTGGTAAAGTCAAACCACTTTTTTTCTTGTTGAGTGGGACAGTGCATAATGACTACCTCAGCCTGATCTTTCAGATGCTCATCTTGCAGGTGGGACACCTGAATCATTAGGCTGTGCCTAATGATTAGGTTCTGCATAATGATTCATTATTTACACAGAGTGAAATTGTACCAGAGAGACCAAGAACTTGACACCGGTCTGTGCCACCCCTGCCAGTACCTCCAAGCCCAGTACTTAGGACAACCTGAATGCTTTACATGGGTGTTCCTTTGTTGAAAAATCCTTTCACAGCCATTCCAAACCAGATTCTTTGGGGAGTAGGAATTGCATGGACAGTCCCTTTGTACCAATGTTATTCTAATTTGGAATTAAATATAGTTAGAAAAACGATCTTCCCCAGAAGATGGATATTTTGATTCCCATGCATCCCCAAGCTGTATTTCATTTGTTACCAAGACAGCAGCTTCCACCTTTGGCAGTCTATGATACCAACCTCCACTAATGCTTGGCAGACTTTCACCTTGGCACTTCCATGCTTTTTCTCCCAGTCTTGTCCTCACATCTAATCCTTCCCAAATCCATGTCATGGCCACCTCTCTGATTCCTCCTTAAAACTCTTTTGCTGCAGTGTCTATGGAAATTTGACCATGGTTTGGCAGCTGCTGCTATGCCGGTGGCTTTTCACGCTGACTAATACCGCCTCGTTGCTCCTATGTGTGTCCCGTCTGTCTGTATCCATATTCTGCCTCTTCTGCCTCAGCAATAACCTCAGCAAATTGGACATGCCACTGCTGCTCTACATGTGCGTCTTGCAGCATGGTGGTAGGACCTGGGCCTCTACAGAATCGTAAGAATATATAACACAGTTGTAATAGTCTTCTTGGAAGAAAATTTTTTATTCTGCTGTTCTGTTTCCTACTTGAGGGCTTTCATAGCTCTTTGTCAGAGCTCAGATAACGCTTTATAATTTATAGCCCATGTAACCCTACTGGGGTGACAACTTCTGTCTCCTAAACAGTTAGTGACCTGGGAGATCACTGTCTGTTCAAAGATGCAGATGACTAGTGGGCAATGAGCCCAGTCTATCCAGAGTATCATTTAAGTACAGTAGGTTAATCGGTGGGGCAGCGTAGTCGTGTATCTCCATGGGCTGCACTGGGTTTGCAGAAATATGTTTGCTTTGCAGTGCCTACAGACTGTCAGGTAATCTAAGATCATCTGGCTGGTTTTCTTAGAGATGTAATTGAATCCATATTCGAACATAGAGATGTCAGGCTAAAGAAGGGGCCATTCAAATGCTTTCCTCTGCCACAACAGAAATGATAGTTGGCCTGAAGAGTGGGAAAACACTGTCCCATCCCTCACTGAAACTGAAAATTGTGTTCTTTGTATGGGAAACAGGGGAATGGCAGGTCAGATGTCATGGGAACATTTGGAATATTTTGCTGAAACTGCAGTTTCCTTTGAAAATGTGGATAAAATGTAGAATCAAATTTGGTCTAAAGGGAATTATACTCAAGCGGTAATCTAGGATTTATATATTGAAAATACGTTGTAATACTAACTTACTGAAAGTTTTAGGGGGAGTGCTGCGTTTCTGACCATTAGTTTGATACTTTTATTGCTGCCTGTAGGTTGGGGCTGGCTGTACTCACCACAGTAGCTGCTGGGCTCCTTTGCTTTGTAGGTTAGTTACCCAAAGAGACCACTTTTTTAGAAGCTGATACGTATTGATGTTAGCCACATAAGCTCTGCTTCCTCAGTACTAGTAGTTTCAGTCCTTTTTCTTTCTTTTTTTTTTTTTTTTAAACAGGACTATGGCAGATTTACAGTGACTATGGAATTTTACCACAGGAGTGAGTGAACAGGGGAAAAGCATGTGAAGGGGTTCATTTATAGCTATTTTATACTCTACTGTTCATATAGCAGCACAGTCTTAAAACAACCCTGATTTGACTTTCAGATAAATGGACAGCTCTCCAGTTTGCATTTCCCCAGGCATTGTATATTTTAGACTGTAGGCTGATGTGTTTTGAGATGTTCTTATCATTTCTAAGCATTATTCATGTTAGCAAAATGCTCTCAAGACAGTTGGAAAACAACTGGTATATCCATTCCTTCTCTAGAGGTACTGACAGCGTTGCTAACTCCCAAGTTGTTCCTCCTCTCCTGTCCCTTGGTTTTTTTCCACCATTGGTGGCAAAATTCTGTGTTTGGCTGCAATGGGGTTACCATTGCACATGGGGGTCACAGCCTAGCCAAGGCTACTGGTCTTCAGTTAATCCTTTGTATTAGTAACTTCACAGGGTTAGCTTGATCAACAGTTTTTATTCCACTGCTGGTCTTCCACCTAGGTTTTCATCCCATCTGTGTTCCTCTCTTCAGTTTTTCCCCATGCTGTTCACTTGTGCTGCCCGATTCTGAAATGGGTGGAGAGGTTCATAGTTTTATCCCTGTTTGTATCTGTAACTTCTAATTTGGAAGTAGAATTTGAACCAACTTTTTTCTCCATGTTTTGCTTTCACTGATTTCTCCACCTTCCCTCCTTCTATTGTAGTACTAGAAATGCTGCTCAGTGTAGTACGAAGTGTGATACATAGCAACTGTAAAACCAGAGAGATTGTTGATGATACAAACTTGCTTTCTAAATTTACACCATTAGGATGATGCAAATGATGGGGGTGGCTAGACCAAACCAGTGGATTTCACTAAATGTCTAGCAGCAGGTGTACCCAGTGGGATCGTAATTAAGGGAGAATGCTACTTTAAATTTTCCAATAATTTTTGGGAATCGGGAATGAAGATTCATCGTGTGCTCCATCACAAGAGACAGCTAACATCTGCAAAGTGTATTTCATTCAGCCAAATTGTGCAGCACTGGTGTTGCCTGAAAACAGTGGCTAACCTCTTTTTCACATTGCATGGTTGTAACTGAGAGCAGAATCTAGATTAGTGTGTCAGTTTGTGAAGGGAATCTCCTTCTAGAGAGCTGAGAGTAAAAAAGAAGTGGAAGATAAAGTGGAGAGGACCGTAAATTGTAATTACGTTAGAGCTTGAGCTAATGATTTCTGAAAATCCCAGCACTGATGTGTACCTGTCTGCACTTCTACCTCTTGCTGGTTTTCATGATGCATATTCTGGACTAATTCCTGTTCAGCAAACATCTGTCAGCCCTAATAATTTCAAGCATTAATCCTTACAGGAATTAACCAGCTTGTTAGCTAATGACCTGAACTAGATAGTTTCTGGGGATTATTGCTATTTAAATCTTACCTACCTTTCAAACAGTGGCAGCATGCCGTGCTGGTTTTCTTTCTTTTGATTTTGGTTTGGTTTGATTTTTTTTTTCCCCTGGGCAGATATGTCTTTAGGTTGTCATCCCCTCTTTCCCTCCCACCACGTGTTAGGAGGCAGAAAGGAAATCCTGTGCTACCTCGATGTGAGCTCGGAGGAAGCTGCCAGTTTCTCTTTGCGCCAGACTTGCTCGTGCTGCCAGCCGTGCCAAACCGCCGTCATAACGCCCAGCAGAGGCCAGCCTGGACTGTGCTTGCCGTGCTGGAAACCCATCAGGGAACTTTGATGAAATCTCCACAAACTTTTACCTGCCCTTTTTTCCAGAATTCCTAGGATTTTGGTAAGATTTTTGCAAGGTTTGTTCCTTTTATTTAATAATGAAGTGAGATGGCTATGACCATGCAGCATGTCTGTATCTTTTGGCTCCTAATAACTTTTGAACTTGTTTTCAACTTTCCATTAAATTTGCCAGAGAGAGAAAAGCATCAAAGGTATTAAGTTCCTTGAAATCTCAAGGATTGGATTTATAATGAAAATGAAATAGAAACTAGTGCCTGCTGGGGGAGGACAGTGACTTAGGGCTCCGGCACTGCCCGGCACAAGGATGAGCCCATTTGCGCCCTTGTCTCCAGATAAAGCCCGCACCTTGCCACCTGCTTGGTGCCAGTGCCACAGGGTGCTGGCAGAGAAGGTGCGAGGATCTGGGGGCGAGAGCCTGTGCAATAAAATAAGGCCCAATAAACTGTTTTGTGAGCAACAGGTTGGGATGGGGAAGTCCTTCGTGTAAGGCAGGAAAAAAGCAGCAAAAATATGCCTACTGTGGTGCTCACTGCAAGGGTTGGAGGAAAGGGGCAGCTAGTGAGTGTAACAGAGAGGGTGTCTGTTGGGAGCGTTGCTGGCACTCAAGACATGATACCGGCTTTTACAGCCCCAAAATGTTCACCAAATTGGGAGTGCTGAGATCCGTTCCCTGAAGTTTGTTAATTAGCGTGGGTTTAAGTTCCCATGTATGACTGTTGAAACATGGCTTGGTGTTCTCAGTAAGTTAAAAAGAGCTTAAAGAAATTCAGTGTTTGTTTTTTTTTAAGTAGGGAGTATAGTTTGCACAAGCACTGTTGCTTGTGTTGTGCTCGTTGAGCCCAAACGTGGTCATTGGAGGCTCTTTCGTGCTGTGGTTTAGCAGTGGTCCCCTGTCACAGAGCTGGGTGCGTATTCCTCCAGGAAGGTGATAACGTGCTTCTCCTGTTCTCTGAATCAACCTTAAGCAAGGTACCTGCTGAGCCCTGATCTGTGAATTCAAAGGGAAAATAGTGGGGGAAAATTCCAGGGGCATGAAGTGCCTTTAAAATACAAGTGTGTAGTATCTTTAAAAGATGGCTTTGGAGACTACTGAGGAAAGATTATTATTTCTTTTAGAGCAAAGTTAAGTTTGTGCCATGATGTATATTACTCCTTGTAGAAGAATTACATATTACTTGGGTTATAGGAATTTATATCTTTACACCTTTTCCTTCTTTCAAGTGTTTGAGAATCCTTAGTGCTGTGACACGTCTGTCAGGTGATGTTTGTCAAATATGCCAGCGTGTGTGTAGAAATCCTTAGCTGATATAAACCCCTGTTGCTCTAAATGTATCTTTGTGTTAGCTCTCTGGCAACCAGTACCCTCAGAGATACGTCCCATAATATTTAGGGTGGGATTTTCAAAGTTGCTGAGAAGTGGGCCCTGAGGTCACGTTGGGGTCTAAATACAGCTGAACTGCCTGATCTTTTCAGGTGTTTGCAGGATTAAAAAAAAATCTTTGGTTTTGTATAGTATTACATTTCTAAAAGGTAATTAAAATTGAATGATGTAAGAGTGAGAAGAATAAACATTGGCTTTAGTCTTGCTGCTCAGAGTACTAATTATCTGTGACCACAGCTTTAAATAACTCTCTGGTCCTCCTCACTGAAGGTGGACTGCTGACAAACGTGGCTTACTGCTGGGTCCTGCTGCCACTTCACTCTGTTTCAGTTTTGATTAAACTCAGTAGGAGGAGATTCAAATCCCTTTTAGGTCTATAAACTATAGGATGCTTCAGTTCTCAGGCTAAAAAGACTACTGAAAAGGCAGTGCTGCTTCATCTTGGAGGCGTTCTTCATCCCTGTTGTGAAATCCTGGGCTGTCAGAGTGCTGGAGCTGTGGCCATGCTGGTCTCTGAACAGAACCGAAAGCGTGCTTGTACTCCAGCAGCTGCTGAAAGCAGAGATGCGGTCTTGCTCTTCAACCCACAGTGCCTGGCCAGCACGCACAGTGGGAGGGTGACGAAGACATGGAAACTGCAATAGCTCAGGCAAAAATGAGTCATAAGAAAGCAGCCTGTTTTATTCAATCCCAGAAATGTTCTCACTCACTCAAAATTAATTTAAATCCACCATTTTGCAGTGGTCTACTTTGTTTCTGAGCTTGGGGATGAGGCTGCTGGCAGTTCCAGTAGTGTATTTTGTTTGGGACACAGGCAGGCCTTGTTCACCCATGGGTTTGTCTGAACACAAACCAGTGCCATTTTGTATTATATATATATATGCAATATATATAATATGAAGTCTGGCATTATCATTAACGCATATATTACTTTAAATTATTTCCAGATTGCTGGCTGTTTAGATTTAGCTGTACTTACCATGCTGTATGTTTTTGACAGCATTTCAAGTGTTTAGTTCTTGCAGCAGTCATTTTTCTCTTTAGATAAACAGATCTTCCTGTTCCATACAGATTAAAATCTGCTAATTTTTCCATAATCATGTGCTTTGATCCCATAGAAAAATTCTTATTTCAATCAACAACTTAGTATTTAAAATTAACATTGTCCTAACTACTTTTTTAAATTCCAATGAATCTCACTTTCACCATATAAATATCTCATTAGCACCATCCTAGTGATAATGTTTTGAAAGATATATCTGAGAACTCTTATGTTTTGGGGAATCAGTCCTTCAGCAGTTCTTCTAAAGGGGGCAAAAGATACTGTGCAAGGAGCATACTTGTTAAGTACTGGCAAGTGACTTCATTTCTAGTAAATACTTGACTTTAAAAGTTCATTAGTTTAAAAGCTGTGTGCTTAAATTGTGTGCTCCCAGGTTGCACACAATTGCTTACTCAGAGGCATTTGACTGATGGTCAAATAAGATTTTAACACTGGTTTTGTAAGGGGGGTGGGGGTGGGAGGGAATTGTATATGCAGAAAAACCCTACATACAAACATGGAAACAGTTGTGTGGAAGAGGAAAGGTTACAGACTTGGAGACTCTTCAGGTTTGTAGGACTGTAGGACTCTTCAGGATGTGGGATTCCTGCAGAAGACAAGTTGTCCCACCTCTGGCATGGATCCTTGCTTGGAAATGCCCCTCTCTCACACTGATTCCCCAGGGAATTGCAGGGCTTTTAGCTTAAGGTGTCCCAAAGGCAGATGGAGGTTCACTGCAATGCATCCTCTCTGCTGGTGTGAGACACACTTCTGAGTCCCAACACGTCTGCAGAGCCCATGTTGCGGCCATGTGCTCTAGAAGGGCTTGAGGATCTCTTTCCGAGTATCTCTGGCTTCAGGGGCTGGGCAGAGGATGTTGGATGGTGGAACCACCACAGCTTGCAGAGAGCACTGGAAGCACAGTCTCTGCGGTCTCTAACAGCCTTGTCTTCCATCCACCGCTCCGTGTCCCTGAGTACACGCTGGCACCTTGCTTTCATTGCTGAGCCTCTTCTGATGTGTCACCTGTAATCCCTTTGGGACAGAGGTATTAGCCTTTTAACCGTAGGGCACTTCCGAGCGCAGGGTGCTGTGAAAGCCCTCTGTGTGAGCGGCTTAACACATTGGGGTCCTGGTAATGACAGTGGCCCTCGGGAGCTGCTGTGTGACAGACTGCGCACAAACAGGGAGAGCTGCTGCCAGCCAGCCGGGGAACATGGGCGATTTCTTACCAGGGTTGTGATACCAAACCAAAATTAAGCAGCACAGCTGGCGTGTTAAGAATCACAAGGAAGAATTACTTGGGAATAATCTACGGAGCAAAACTAATTTGCTGAATATATTTGGCTGTTAGTTGGGAATAACCACACCTTTGAGCAAATGAGATTATCTGTACAAAATATATGACCCACAAAAGAGGAACAATTTATCAGATGTATTATTCACTCTGAATTGTTCACTGATCTCTAGCCAAGAGGCAGATACCACAGAGGTTTATTAGTCAATATATCAATGCTGTGACTGGCACCCAGTATGGAGGGATCGTACAGTCTGTAGAGGACAAGTGGAAGATAATTAAATACATAAATTTTAGTCTCCAGAGACTGTGAGACTAATGCTGTTGGCTTGCAGTGCTTTTTTGTTGGCTGGCTGATGGTGAAACTCTTAGGGAGCTGAGGAAAGCTGAAACCCAGCCTACTTCAACAGCTGGGCACAAGTTGACCAGATGTAGGTTGCTGGTAAGCCTGCAGGTACCTTTCCAGGGCAATTTCCAAAGCAGATTCCCTGGCTCTGAAGAAACTATGTTGAAATTGTAGAGCAGAGGTGTTTAACCTGTGACTTCCCAGACTAAAGAGTCTGTGAATGGCAACTAGGAAAAAGAAGCCTCTTGTCATTAAGTTTAAAGTCACTAAATCTCTGTAGAGACAGTTGAAGGGGTATATATTAGAAAAGTTTGAAAGTCACTCTCTGCAGTGCTTATTAACTGAATTATGAGTTTTTTACTGTCCTTTCAAGTGTTTCCTCATTGCCTAGAGGCAAGAAACTAAGTGTCTTTGAACCTGAGATGTTATCTTTAAAAGGGATAGAGACAGCCTTACTCCCCAGGGGGGCTAAGTGAATAAGTGCTCTAAAGATTGTTGGATACCTCAATAATGTGGGCAGTGAAGATAAAAATCTAAACCAGACAGACATCTAATACTACTGTGGCTCGCTGGTAAAAAGGAATTCTAGAGCAGTACCGAAACCTGCATTTTACATGATCTCATTGAATCATGGTAGACCAGTCTGTCTTCCAGAGTGACCTGGCAGTGCAGAAGTGTGCGTGTGGAGTGTGTGGAGTGGGGAGAGATTGATAATTACAAGTCCTCACCTATACTTTTTACTTCCAAATTACTTGAAGATCAAAATGTATATAAAAAAATATGCTGTAGTTAGTTCTACTGTCATTCTTGATACTAAAAGGGGAGATAGCCCTAGGACCAAAGTCTGCCTTACTTGCACATGATGATTCTATTCAGATACAGAACTATTTTAAAGTTTTGGTCCCTTTTTTAGGAAATGGCTTTTTAGACCTGGGAATTACGTATTTTCCACAGCAGTCTTAGAAAGCAAAAAGATAGCCATATGCACTGGCTCTCAACCAGAGCCTGAAATTAATCTTTAAACAAATGGTTGGAAAAAATTAGGCTTTTTTGAGAGTTAACCTGTACAGAACATGTCTGCTTTTCAGTGTTTTGTATCAAATAGAGAATTGTCGGGTGTGATCATGTTGTGGCACAATGTCTTGCGTTAGCTAGAGGTGTCCTATGGATTGTGTTGTAAGGGAAAGGAAATGGTTATGATATGCATGAGTGCTGTATGTGCTCATGATGTTAGCATTTGTTGGTTGAAGGGGATGCTTGTGACTAGGATATGGCTGTGTTTATTAAAAAAACCCACTATTTATTCTCTAGCTCATTAATTAGGGCAAACAATTGCTGACTGTCATAAACAGTCACTGAACACAGCACAGGAAGAGGCTGTGTTGGAAGATGGCCAAGTTGTCAGGATTAATGTTTTGAGCTTCTAAAAGATTATGCTGGAAATAACACCACCTTTTATTTGAAACCTTGAGGGCTTCTGCACCTACTCAGGCAGTTTTACTCAGTTCTGTGTGGGTGTGGCTACCCTGGAGGCTTTCAGTCCTTCAGCTGGTAAAGCATCAGCTACTAGTGACATGCTTCAAAATAGCTCCTCCTGGAGCAGAGCAAGAATATCCAGCTTTGGAAAGACACTGGTCAGTGCTTTGCCCCTGGCCTGTGCCAACAACTGACCCTCTGTTCCAGCCTGAGGCAGCTGGGTCAGAGTTCCCAGCTCTGCTCCTTCTCAGAGCCCTCTTGACAGTATCCAGGGAAGATGAAAAGTTATTAAATTATCTCAGATACAACTCCCAGAACCAAAATTGCTTCCACACTCATGCATTTGTATAAAATGTGACACAGACCAGTGTGAGTTTTTTAAATCCTTTCTTTTTTTTCTCATGTTCAAACCCAGAACCAAATGGAAAGGTTTATGAAAAGTTTGAAGTATTTCAATAATTTGAAAGTGGTCTCCCTAATGGTGAGTGATGTGAATTTCCTGGATCATTTTTGTACTTTTATTTTTGTAAGAACTGGGTTCTGGAAACTAGTCAAGTAATACATGAATATGGGAGTCCAAGACCTATTGAAAGCATTTGAAAGCCTGTGTTCTGTAAGTGTAGGGTTTAAAAAAATGTGTAACATGGGAGTGGTTGTGAGAAACATTTTAAGAAGGTTTTTTAAAACAGGAAAAAAGGAGCATGACTTGGCAGAGAGAAAATAGTATGTTAGGGGAACATGGCAAAATAATTGGATAATCCTAACAAAAAGACACTGCACTTGCAAAATAACTTTAAAAGATCTCAGTAGTGCATTACAAATATTAAGTAAGTAACTCTCACAATACTCTAGTGAGAGTTACTAGAGGCACTGGAAAGATTGCTGAAGTAACTGTACTTAAGGAAGAAGTGCTCAGAGAAATTTGGCCCTGCAAGTGCTGGGTGGATCATGTAGAAGATGACCTGTGCCTTTCACTGTGTCAGGGTCTGCCATGGAGACCCAGGCGCATCCCTGCCCCTCTGTGGCGCTGCTACCATTCCAGTGGCTCCAAGAGCTATAATGCAGAGCAGTCAGCTAATTAATTTATGTGCTTTTTCAGCAAGACTACTCCAAGACCACAGTTGATACAAGGCTGCCTCTGTACCTCTTCATCCCATCCCAGCCCAGCATAAACCGGTCAGAGCTCAGGAGCTGAGCATGTTTCATAAGCAAAACCTGTCTTGCTGTTGCTTTGGATCCCATTAATTCGTGATGGGGTATTCTGCCTGCGGCCCATGGGCAAGCTAGAGGGACAGTGTGTGTGCCCTAGCACCCTGCCAGCTGCCCCTCCTCCTCAAGGAGTTTGGGAACAGGTGATGGGTCACAATCCTCTGAGTTCCCATCCTCCTGTCCTGGATACGAGCGGGAGAGAGGGGTCATGCTGATCTGAGGCAGGTGTGTGTTGCTACAGGAGTTTGTCTTTCTTCCCAAGGTGCAGATATCCTGTGCCCAAGCCACGGACAGCCCAGTACAAGCCCTGCTTGTGCTGCAGGCGTGCAGTGGGTCTGGCAGAGCCGCTGGGCAGGGGTTGAGGCATCATGGCCTCTGTGGCACTGAAACATGTGTGCCTACCCAGGTGCTGCCGACTGGTGTTTTGGGGGCCATGGAGAGCGATTCAGAGAAGGTAGGAAGGCTGGTGTTGTGGGAGAGGTTCAGCTAAAGGATTCTGGAGCTAATTTGTGTCTTACTTTCCTGTTTCTGTTCTATATAGCCTCTGGACATGCTGCAGGAGCTGTCCCGGGTCAGCGGTGTTTGGCACCCTGAAATATGCTTCTTCCTTACCTCTACTAAGTGACAGTGTTATTGCATTTGGACTTGTTTTTGCTCAGCTTCACATTATCTATGCCAGAATTTCTTATGCATAGTTATTACCCTCATTTAGTAACATATGTATAGAGATGCTAAATGCTTTCTGCAGTATAAATACGCCTTCCACTGTATGAATTAATACACCGATTCAAGTGGTATTAAAATGAAGAGCTGTTTTGAACAGCTACCTGCATTTGAAAATTATGATGATGGAAATATTTTTGTACTAATTGCTCAGAGGACTGCACCTGTGATTAAGGGGAGGCTTTCTGTGGCGCAGTGGGATCCTAGCGACTGAGCCCGTGGCCTGGGACAGGGGCTGTCGCACCACGGTACAGGTAGCCCTAACGGTCTGCTGCTGTTGCAGGATGGTGTGTGAATGCTGGCTTCGCACAGCTGAACCCCTCATGTCTGTTCCAGGAGCTGCTATGTCTCCTTTGTATTTCTTGTACTGATCAGAGCCTTGAATTTCATGTCCAGAAGTATTGCTCAATCATTTAGTCCCAATGATGCTGCAGAAATGGGGTAAATACTGTTAATTCATTAACATTCATGCAGCAGTCATTTATAGAATCATTTAGGTTGGAAAAGACCTGTATGATTATGAAAGTCCACATCTATGCATTTTTTAAACACTTCCAGGGATGGTGATTCCACCACATCCCTGGGAAGCTTGTTCCAATGTTTGACCACCCTTTCTGTGAAGAAGTTTTTCCTAATATCAAATCTAAACCTCTCCTGGTACAACTTGAGATTGTTTCCTCTCGTCCTATCGCTTGGAAGAAGAGACCAACACCCGCCTTGCTGCAGCCTCCTTTCAGGTAGCTGCAGAGAGCAATAAGATACCTCCTGAGCCTCCTCCAGACAAACATCCCCAGTTCCCTCAGCTGCTCCGCACAGGACTTGTTCACTAGACCTTTCACCATCTTCGTCGCCCTTCCCTGAACACGCTCCAGCACCTCTACGTCCCTCTTGTAGTGAGAGACCTAAACCTTGACACAGGATTCGAGGTGTGGCCTCACCAGTGCTGAGTATAGGGGGACGGTCACTGCCCTGGTCCTGCTGGCCACACTGTTTCAGATACAAGCCAGGATGCTGTTGGCTGCCTTGGCCACCTGGGCACACTGCTGGCTTGTGTTCAGCCAGCTGTCAACCAGCACCCCAGGCCCTTTTCCACCAGGCAGCTCTCCAGCCGCTCTGGCCCAGCCTGTAGTGCTGCATGGGGCAGTTGTTACTCATATATCCCGGCTTTAGGAGTGTTTGCAAAAAAATAACAGATCTTGCCAAATTTCTGATAGTCAACAGCTCTTCCTCCCAAGCAGGCAAGAAGTCAGAAGACATACTTTTTCCTTGCATGCCTGGGAAGGCTCCCAAAAGGCTCTGGCACACCACAGCTGGCTCCGGCACACCACAGCTGGCTCCAGAACACCACAACCGATTGTTTCAGCCAGGGTGTGTCTGCCTGCTGTGGGGGAAGGAGGGAGGACAGGACACAGTCGATCTCGAGAGGCAGCCCAAATCCACCTCAGGTATTGCAGGTCATAACTACCATGTAATCTGCCTGGGCACTGGGTCAGAGTCTGTGCAAAATGTAATCGTCTTTATGGTGCTAGGTGTAGGAGTTACTTGGTCAAAATCGGTCAGTGATGTTATGCAGGCCATAGGAGCAGCAACATGTTTCTCTTCCTTTGCAAGCTGGTGATCTTAATATTGAATTAACATTTTTTCATGGTTTTGTGTGTTGGCTGCTTACATGGAACGCCTGTGTGTGTGGCGTGGGTTTGTGTATCTGTGGGTTTTGGACAGAAAAGCCTTGTGCTCACAGGAGAGCAGCATGAGGTCAGAGTGTGAGTGGGGGTTTGTTCAACGACAGTAGGTTTTCCACCGCTGGTTAACCATGTTTGGTTGCCCTCTACTTTTTGTAAGAAATAGGACTAGGGTAATGTAACATTCTGTACAGGCTACTCCATGACTGGAGACCTGAAGCCAATTTTAAATACGATATGGATGTTGCCAGGAATAGAAACCTGTCCCAGGAAATTAATGCCGCTCCTCATCAGAGTCTTTCCAGCAAATGTACTGTGAGTTTTTGTTTCACAATAGTATAACTGGAATGGCCACAGCTTACGCTCATGCATTCAGAAACTATTTGCCTAGAAATGTATGTATGTAACAAGGAAAGTTTAGGGGACAGTCCCTCTACAGCTACTGGATATAATGAGAATGTTAACGTGAAAATGAGTTGATCATTCAGCTATAAAGAGATGTGTGCTCTTTTCTGAGGGTTGGATTGTTATAGTTCAGAAACATCAGCTCTGGGCCAGTAATAGTTGGCAAAGGATACAACTGTCTAGCAGTCCACTGAGAATAACATTACTCCTATAGCTGGCTTCATCCTTATGTCTCTAACTATTGTAAGTCAATTCCTTTAGCTTTGATTACATATCCTGTCATATTTTTTACATTTGAGAGAGAGAGTAGCTGTGTCATATCACAACACTCTCACTACATCCAGTACATCTTGTTCTATTCTTTAATCTTTTTGAGGTGAGGTCACACTTTTTAAAACTGCCCTCTGGCTCTGAGAGTTACAGCTTTGGGTTCTGCCCTGTCTGACATCTCTCACTTAGGGAGGAATTCACTCTCCCATGCAAGTGCAGCTCCGCTTGTCTGCGCATGGAGGCCTGACCCAGCCTCTGCTCCAGTAATGCTGGTGGGTGATGCAGTAGCTGCTCTGTAGGTGCGGTTCTCTCACACTGTTTTGGGTCCTGTTGAGCAAAAAGCCTGCTGAAGGCTGAGAAGCAACCATTTAGACTTTCTGTGGCCTGACATCAGTGTTGTGCACATTAACATTTTGTTTCCTCTGGTCTAATGTGGAACAAGGTAAGCTGGGAGCTACAGGAGGGGACAGCTAAAATTGCGTGTATCCTTTTAGCTCATGAACAGGAACACACCAGCAGGATGGTGGGAAGCTTTCTGCCAGTGGGCAGAAGAAGGATGGCTCTCCCTTGTAAAGACTAAGCTGCTGAGAGTTAAAGTGGTTACAAAATGCCACTGGTCCAGATTCGCCAAGAGCTGTGCTCTGCCTCTCACACTGTGCACTTTCTTCCATGTGAATTGTTTCATGGAGACTGAGGGGCTGCTGTGGGATGAATTCTGCACAGCAAACTTGGGTTCAGTAATTAAGCCTCAAACTTTGCGCTGCAAGAATATTTCAGTGATGAATAACAAAGGGGAAGAACATTTTAATTCACAAGAGACACTGACTGCTTGGCTGGCAGTAGTTGTAGGATGTGATCCAAAACCATTTAATGTCAATGGCTATCTTTCTGTTCACTTCAGCGGAGCTGACCTACAGTGGGATTTGTTATGGTTCATCCTTATTAGTCAAGTTTAGGATGGCAGCGCCTAAGGGTGAGCGTAGGATGGCTCTTCTCTATTGTACAGGCACAAAGGAGGCCATCTGGGCAGCAGAGAATTCATGCTCTGAACACAGAAGACACAAGAGTACATCAACAGAGCAACCAACAACCATCATACCCTCCCACTGACTGGGAAGCAGCAATGAGAGAGGAAGGGGGAAATTAAAAGCTTGGAATAAAAGAGGTGGCAAAAGAAGAAATCCATCAGTGTTGATATTCCCATGTGGTGGCTTGCGAGTGGTTTGTCTTGGCAGTTGCTGGCCAGTTCCCATTGTCTGTGTATCCTGGATTCACTGCATGTGCAGTGAACCTCTCCATGGTCTCAGCAGAGCAAGTTAACTGAGGGCCTAAGCATCTGCTCCTGATCTCACCGGTTTTAAAGGGTTTGTATACCTCTGCGTTCAGCGTGCGCTGAAGTGTTTTGCTGGTCTGGTGGCAGGTACTCAATACATGTGCCTGGGAGGGCACTGGGAGAGTTTTGTACTGACTGGGCTCTGGGAAGAAGCAGAAAGTGTTTGTGACTGGTGTAGCCAATCTGGAATACACCACAAACACCAGATTAATCTCATTTGAAAACTCTGAATTAAATCTGCTTACTGAATGAAGCCTCCTACAGTTCCCCACCTTCTTTTTATTTCCTGGTATATTTTCATTTGGAAAAGCTGCAGTGTGAATGTGTTCTCTGTGCTGAACTGAATCGCGATACTGGTACATTTTTTGGTATTATTATTAAAAATGAAAGCCACAACATCATTAGATTTTCTCCCTTGCTCCTTTAGATTGCCTTGAATGTATTCCTGTTTAAGTTGTAAACAAAGCCTACTTACTTCCTTTCGTCATATCTTTTCAGCTTCTTCGAATGCAATGACTCAGCAGCTACAGGATGAATTTGACAGTAGCGTGGAGAATGCAGAAGCTTGGATGAAGGCCATCCAAGAGAAACTGAGGATCAATGACAACACCAAGGGACCTCGATCTGCCCTAGAAGCCAGACTAAGAGAGACCGAGGTAAGGGAAGAGTGATGGAGCGGTTCAGAGGTGGCTGTCACTGCTGGCATTGTTACAGCAGCTATTGCTGTGAACTCTGGAGTTTTCCACTCGGAAGCTGTCAGCTCCCCCTGCTTGCTGAAGTATTGGTCCTGTCTGGGTGGGTTTACATCAGTATTCTGATTTTTCCATCTGCAAAATGTTTACAGATGTCATAGAAAAAGGAAATTTGATATCACAGGCTTCCAAGCTTTTCAGATTGATTTGCAAAACTAGCAGCAGGTTTCACAAGTTAAAATGTTCATGCTTTCCTATGAGCATGCTCAAACCTGAAACAATTGAGTTGCTGCTTGCAATTACCAGATAGTGATTTGCAAAACTCCAGCATATAGTACAAGAGAATAAGATCACATTAGTGTTCTGTCTTCTGCAGGACTCTGGCACTGATAGAGAAAGATTGCATTGTCCTAGTAATGGGCTGTTGCAGAGTAATCACCTTGCCCTTTTCCACAAACCCTGACGATAACAGGGTTTACAGTTGCCCTTTATAATCTGTCTAACAAAAAGGTAAATGTTTTCATTTTTTTCTGGTCTTACTTAGTCTCGCATATAACACTTCTCACGGAGATCCCATTGCAGATTGTGCCTGCTGTCTTACTGTGATTTCACGTTCCTTACTTTAAAGTCTTATTAGATGTTATCTTGGTCTTGTAATCTCAAAGAGTGAAACACTCCTGTTTGCCCCATCTCTACGATTCATGATTAGAGGGAGTGGTGGTATTTTATGATTAACACTGAAACTATTTTTGTATTTATATTGCATTTAATTCCAACTAGTCTGTTCTTTGAATTAATTGGCCAAATCTTTCCCATCATTATTTACCCAAAAGTCTCTTTTTGTGTGTGTGTCTGCTTGTGTTTGGACTGCTGCTTCTGAAGTTTAACAACTCCAGAAAAATGTTGCAGGCTTACAGGGAGGATGAGGTAGTTTACATGATTGTACAGAAATGTCTTCAGCCTTTTTCCTTAACTGTGGCTCATTAGCGGCTGGATCTTGCTTCTGGCATAATATAAAGACTGTTCATGGAGTGATGGATGATGGCTAGACTTGCCTGTCAGTCATGAAAAACTGAACTATTTTGTCTTGGTCTAAGGATTTATTTCTGCCCTTGAATTATTTTCACCCATTCCTTTTGTCTGGGGAACTATAATATGTACACTCTCAAAAAACATTCAAGAAACACAAGAACTGAAGTAGGAAGAGTGGTAGTTTGGCAAAAGGGGTGCATTCAGGGCAGAGATAAGAAGATGTAAGTTTTAGAGGTTTGTGGTGATTTAATATGGCCTGAACTGAAGCCTGTTGACTTCTGTGGGCTTTGAAGGAGGTCTATAACTTGCAAAAATCATGTCAGAAAAATTTTTCAATTCAGACTTTGGAAATTCATCATTCTGAAGAATAAAAAGTGTCTGTTCTCTCTTCCTGTGTGCACATTATCCACCTCCTGCTCCATCATCCTGCCTCCTTTCTGGGCCTGGCTTTCCTGTCCAGCTCATGCGTCTTTGTGATGTGCTCACTGCTTCACCTATTGGCTGTTTTCAAATCCAGTGATCATTTTTCAGTTCCTTTTTTGCATCTGGCTTGATGGGTTTTTTTTATGCTTCCTTCCTGTGGTTTATTTTCTGTTAATGTGTTAATGAAAATGCCAGCCAAAGATAGCAATCATTTAACAAAACAGATTTGAAAAAGAAAACTGCCTGTACAGCCACTGCTTTCTCTCCAGCTGTTGTTTGCTTTCACTTGCTAGAAAAATGTCAGGCTTAGAATACAGCTTTACTCTTAAATTCTTCCTGCTGGGAATTTTATTTTCTTTCCCTGCCCTACCCTTTGCCCTGCTTTCCTGGATTCTTTTACACTTTTCACAGTGGATAGTTCATCCAAGCACCTGTTTGTATGTCACATGCAGATGTGCTATGTAACATGCCAAAGGAACAGTCTTTTCCCAGAATGCGAGACTAGAGATCCAAAGGCCTGTGATTTGGTCTCACCTTTGCAATAACTGACATGATTTTTTTGAACAAATCCCATAGGCCTGATCTTTGCAAAAGGAGTTGCTGATTTTGAGGCTCTCAGTATATTCATTATAGAAGCCTTCTCCTCCAAACTTGAAAGCCCGCAGTTTGCCAGGAGTTTGTGGAAGTACAGCAAGGAAAGTTAATCTGATGGTATCAAAAGTTTGGATAACGTGCTGCTGAAAACTGACTTGCAAATTGGGACGTAATTAATGTGTTACATTGTACAGAACTTGTGCTGATTTTCCATCTCTGGGTAGAGGAAGAGAGTCTACTTAAATTTAGATGGCTTAACTTTCCGTTCCTGGCATTCCAATTTGTGAAAGATATACATTTTCACCTATTCATAACTTAGCAGTTTAGGGTCAAAGCAAAATTTGGTAGCAGGCAGAAAATTCCACTAGTTAATTTCTCTTGGCTTGTTTTCTGAGCCAACTTTGATTTGCAGTAGGAAACCTTTGTAATATGCTTCATGATTTCTTATAGCAGAGCTTAAAATTGAGATGTTGCAGTATACCCTGTGGAGATTGCCTCTACATTCTTTGACAGGTGGGGGAGAATGACTGGCATGTGGGAAAATAGTGCTGTAACTTTATTACAGCAGTGGAAACACAGCCACAGGTATTTGATAGAAGATGATCTGGGTTTTGTAGCTAACTTAAGTGGTTTTCAGCCACTACGTGGTTTTCAAATAAATTCAGTTCTTTGGGATGTTTAAGAATAAACAAATCTGAAGAAAATGTCATGTTTTCCTTTCAGGAGAAGTTTTGCAGCAGGTCTTCATGATACCTGGGTAAAAGCAAAGTTTGAGTTTAATCAATTACACTTGATTTCTTTTCATGCTTTCAGTCTCATTTGTTTTTCTTGTAGAAAATACGCGCACTGGAACCAGAAGGCAATTTGAAAATAGACTTGATTCTTGTGAAGGCAGATGCTGCTCTTCGCAGCGTCAGTGAGGATAAGAAGCGTGAGGTGCTGTCTAAACTGAAAGCCGTTAAAGCCTTGTGGGAAGAGACAGCCATATACATTACTCACTGTCACAGGTAAGACAAAGGTACCCTTTGCACAAGGCTGCTATTTCGTGTGTTGAGGCAGTTGTCTCATCCAGTGCTTCCATAAAGTGCTTCCTGCCTCTCCCTGCTGCCTGGATTGTTGACAGCAATCACTGCTAATCCCATTCCCATGAACACATTGGGGACAGTGTGGGGAGAGAGGGTCAGAGGGACCTCAGTGCTCTCTGCCTTCACAGCCCAGCCCACCTCATGGTCTGGAATGGTAAATTGGGCCAGGACAGGGACGTTGGTACAGAATGTTCACTCCCTGGAGCAGGGAGGACCTGGGAAGTTAATTTGGGCCCTCTGAAGTCAGAGCAGCTTAAAATTGCTCTTGCCCTTTGCTTTGAAGGCCTTTTGAGCTTGCCAATTCCCACTGTTCCCATCATAATTTCATCTAACTCCTCTCTTCTTGCTCTCCCCAACAGCCGTATTGAGTGGGTCTGGCTGTGCTGGAGTGAGTACCTGAAAGCCCAAGATGCGTTTTACGTGTGGATTCACAACATGAGGGTGACCTTGGAGCCTGACATTGAGTTGCAGCTTGGCTTAAAGGAGAAGCAGTGGCAGCTGAGCCATGCTCAGGTTCTGCTGAATGATGTCTTAAATCAGTCAGTCCTGCTGGAAAGACTGCTAGAGGAAGGTGCTTCCTTGTTCAGCAGGATAGGTGACCCCAGCGTTGATGAGGATGTTCAGAAGAAAATGAGTGTGGAATACGAAGGAATCAGGGAAGAAGCCCAGGTACACCTATAAAGAGTGGGAGGTGTTCAGATTTCACCAATATACAGTGTTGTTTGCTATCTGCTTCTTGAGTGATAGGGCTTCCCTGGTAGGACTGCAGAAAGAAACAGAGCGGAGGACCCGTTCTTTCCATCAGTGGACTGTTTGCAGCAGCCATCATCTCCCAAGCTAAGCTGCTGATTGGGATGCTCTTACACTGTGCTTTATAGTGTGTTGTTGTAAAGTAACTGCAAGCTGCTTGCTGTGACCTAGTGAACCTAAACCTTGGTTTAGGTGATCTCTATATAAAGTTGGAATTGTTCCTTGTCTTTCAGCACATTACTGATCCTTGTATAAAGACATGCAAAGTACTCATTCCCAGAGCCGGGGAGCATTGCATGCACCCTTGCTGGAGGAAGTAGCATTAGTTCAGATCCACAGCAGCACTCCCTGCCTGCAGAACTGGGAAACATAGAGGTGGGAGTGTGCTGTGGCCCAACGCTCTGCTCAACTAGCCAGTTCCAGTATCTGAAAGATCTTCACTGCATACAGATACTAATTTTTGCCTGATGCTAATTTTCCATCTTGAAAAGTTATTAAATAGGCAGGTGTAAGACATCCTAGTTCATCTTTCAATGCCAATGACCCCATTCCTGGGTAAAGATTTCAGATAAGGCTAATATGTGTCACTTCTAAAGCTCAGGTAAAGACAGGATTGGACCATGTGTCATGGCTGAGGGGCAGACATCTGCAGCTGGGCGGAAGAATTCAGTTTCTTATTAGCGTATATCAATAGAAATGCTCAAAGGGATATTTGAAATATATACATATGGAGACACATCTATCCCAAACATATAGAGATGAAAATCTAGCCTTTGTCTCACAGTGGCTTCCAAGGGTTCCATAGGCTGGAATTACCTGGTGCAAATACAAATCCTTTTCATTACACTGGTTCTGCTATCTGCCTCTGTCATAATGTTGCTTTCTATCTGTTCCCACACTTACACCCCAATCCAGAACCGGAGCCTGACAGTGATGTATGCTTTCCCTCCCTGGGGGCTGTTGTACAAAGTTAACTTCAGATTACACTGGAAGAATCACAACATTAGGATGCTCATGCCATTGCTCTGCTTGCTCTACAAATACTTCTATTGTTTTAAAGAACAGCACCCTGAACCTCAGAAGTACAAAAAAACCAAAACAACCCCAAGCTGGCACCTTTCATAAGCATGAAATTCAGATAAAACTTCTGCTAATGAGTCTTTCCAAAAACCAGAGTGTATTTGGAAATTTTGTAACTGCAGCTGCCACAGAGAGGCTGTAAAGCCATCAACAGACTTGAGCCTCAGTGTTGATTTTTTTTTAAAATTTATTTCTTTTTAAAGGTAGATCTGTTCATTGCAAGGCAAATGGATTTATGAATAAGAAGGTTCCTGGGAATTCAGATGTTGTCTTTCTAGATTTCCATTTTAAATTCTCATTCACTCCCTTCTAAGGAAAACTTGTCTTTGGTTTTGAAGCAGGAGAGTCATTAGCTATTTTAATAGGCAGTTCTTTCAGACAAGTCATTTGAATAATCAGAGCCAGAATCTGACCTCTCTGAGACTGGTTTGACATAGTATAATTTCTCTAAATGACATGGATACATGCTGGTGTAAATGAGATCAGGAAGTGCCTTGTAGTACTTAGACAAAATATGTCTTTATGACTGCAGCCAACTGAGATGCTAGAAAAAGCTTTTCTTTGGCATTGGTTAGAAATACCACATTTCATAGAAGGATGGAGTGAGAGAATACAGCTAAGAAATCCCTCTTTCAGGAGGTGTGGAACAAGGAAGGGAGTTGGGAAGCCTTGGATTTTGCAGCTGAAGTAAGTAGAGTTCGTTAGCTAATGCCAAGGTTACAGGCACCTTGGGAATCATGTTGGCAAGTATTAACACTAGTTAGAGAAGCCCTGCCACCTCTTCCAACAGGAGGGAGAAATGAATGAAAGGGACGTGGGAGTTGTAAGGGGATTGCTCCGGCCCCTCACATGATGAGAGGCCAGGCTAAATGTGACTTGCAGATGCCAACTGAATGCCTGAGCTGCCTCCCAGAGGAGGCTCTCTGGTGTTTGCAGATTGCACTTGTGTTTGAAGAGCATTTTTAGATCCCGTGCAGTTGTCTGGCTCTATCAGAAGGCAAACTCTTGGACAGTGTTTCTTAAATGGTTTGTCTGTGACTGTGCTTGTCTGGTATGAGCAAATGGTGGGGTTTTTTTTCCTAGTGCTAACATGTGTCCTTATCATTCTCAAATTTTAAAAGCACATAATTTTCTTTTAATTACATTGGCAGGAATATTTTTAGATGTGGCAGCCATTTCCTATATGGTTTCCCTTGGTAAAATAACAACATGCAGAGGTAGACGGTTGTGAGTTTTAGCATAAATGATGACTGAAGATGAAAAAAAAGTTCTGATATACGGTAGGTTGATACTTAGTCAAATATATCAAATATGTCTGAGTACATCAAATGAATTTCAGTTCATGTTGTCTTTGGTAACTGAAACCTAGATATTTATAATGCCAACCATCACATACCCAAGAGCTAAGACTAAAAGCTCCAGGAAGGGCTACAAGAGTTTTCTGTACCCAACCTGAGATTCCACAGAGGGATTTAAAGCAGGAACTTGCTTTATCTGCTCTAGATTGCCTTCCAGAGGAGGCTTGTTTGCCTTTGCTGCCTGTAAGGGGAGCTTAGGGGAGAGGGTTTCTTATGCCTCTGTCTACCCTCCTTGGGTACCCAGGGCTCACTGTATTTTGCCCAGACACACCTCTTCCTCTGCAGCCCATGGCAAACCCATTCTTTTCCGGTTGCTGCTGTCACTCTTTCCAGGGCCACGTCCTTGCCTAATGTCTTCTCGCATTAACCAAGTGCATGTGGAGATTGACTTTAACATTGTCCTGCTCCCAGAACAGCTAACCTAACAGAAGCAAGTGATACGATATTTTCCATCATTAGTTTTCCTGCCGAACCTCTGGGGAGGAGTGGGGCAGGCAGGTCTTTGTAAGCCTTTTGTTTGACAGCTAGCACAGTCTGTCCACATCCAGGGAATCTCTTCCTTGACCTCACGGACCAGCAGGAGTATCAAAAATGTGCTCTCCTTTGTTTTGGCTGGATAGCCCGGCCAGGGGTGGGTCATTTAAACTTCCTTCTTAACCCTCTATATAGTAGTGTAAGACTTCTGATTTTAATAATAGCCCCAGTTTGTTATTCTGACATGTTTGGAGCTTCTGTCGGTGCAACAAATTAGCCTGATTGCCTGGAATCAATAGGCTTGGGCTGACTTGTTTGACTTTGACATTTGGCCCATTTATGCTGCTATAAGATTGCATTCTTCATCTCTAACTTGAGGTCAAGGTGAGAATCATTTAAGCTGTCTACACCTCTGCAGATTTGAGAATCAAGGCAAGGGGATTTAGTGAACAAGTGAGGTGTTCTGCTGGATACATCTTGGCCGTGGAAGTCTGCAGTCATCATTCTGCTTTTTGGTCTCATCCAAACCCATGTTTGCATAGGTGGTGCTATTAAAGATCCTGCCCTAATAAGTGGGCAGCATTTTGTCCTCCAAGGGAAGCAGTTGTCCCTTAGCTGACCCATTTTTTTCCCAAATCGAGACAACTAACTTTAGGGGAGTTGCTCTTGATTTGCACAAGTCAGCAGAGATTACTGTGGCAGTGTGGAAACCAGACTGGTGTTGTGGCACCTGGAGAATGGTGGCTTTGTACTGCACCAGGAACCTAACCGGTCGCAAAGGTGAAGGGCAAAGTCCCAGAGGGATCACCACTCCACAGCACACGTGAGGTTCCGTCTGACTGATGCTCATGCCACCTTTCTGCTGGCCTCGCTGGAGAAAGGCTGACCGGACGGTGATGGCCCACTGCCACCTCAGGCAGGTTGACGGGTGTGAGGACATGCCCAGAGCCTCGCACAGACAAGGGGAACACAGAGAGGACTTTGAAACTCTGCCCACCATTGCAGCTATCATCCTACTCTGTGGAGGACAGCTGGGATGAAGCTCTGCTCAGAGGCATGGGATATGTCCCATGTTACGCAAAATGAAGCTCAGCCTGTTGGCTGTGACAGCAAAGCCTTTCAAGGGTGCTGCAAGCCCTAAATGGATCGCGCAACGAGTATGGTTTTTTCTAGTGTAACCATAGGGTACATCAATAGATCTCCATGCCAAGTGGTGAAAAGCAGGAAAAAAGTCAGTCTGTTGTTGTAGGAAATAATACTTAGGTTGGATATTATACTGGTGAAACAACTGGGCAGGATTCTTTGGGATTTGTGTAAAATTTCCATCAGCAAGGCCTAAACTTCAGCTGGCAAACAGGCATAGTCTAAGCAAATGTGCCCCTGCCCCATTGTGAGGGGTGCCAGGCTGGGTCAGTGGGGGGCAGCTTAGGATGTGCCGGTCGCTGTAAGTTCAGGGACTGTCGGTTGTAGGGTGCATGCACAGTAACTCAGAAAATGAAACCTGCTTCCCGTAGGCTCAAATTTGCTTCCGAGGTCTCTGATAGTTTGTGATCTGCTAATTGAGTAGGTAGGAAAGTTCCTGAGCTACATGATTGAAGGTTATAGTCACTTTTGGTACAGCCTGCTTAAATAACGAACACTTTAAAACAATGCCCCTAGTGCAGCCTCTTTTATTCTGGTTTTGATCAGCTGATCTGTTGTGTGCTTATCTTTATTTTTAAGCAGCACAGGGAACATAACTGCTTGTCTGCCAAAGTAAAAACCACAAGCAGACTTCTGTCCCTTCTCTTTTTCTAATGAAAGATTAGGAAGTTTTGGAAAGGAGAGTCTAGAAATTTCACTGGAGAGGATCTTGCAGTTTGTCTCCTCAGAGGCTTGCCATTGAGAGCCTGCAGCATGACCCAGGTGGGGACAAGCCTTTATGTCCTTCCGTGTTCTGTTTCTTGAGGTGAACTGTGAATTCCTGTGGAGGCCAAGCACTATCGGGGCTCGTGGAAAGGGACTCTTGTTTATATGACTTCTGGGTTACATTGTAAAGGAAAAAGAGCCAGATAAGCACTGTCCTCAGCTTCTGATGTCTCTTGTTACAGAGAAGAGTGAAACTGCTTGAAAAGATAACCAAGGAACATGAGCAGTACAGCACTAATGTCAGCCAGTTTCAATCGTGGCTGGATGGTGTAAGAGAAAGATTAAACTGCATTGCAGAAGCAACCAAGTCTTCAGCAGAGGACAAGTTAAAGTCATTGAAGGTCTGTAAACAATTCTAACAAAGAGCTAGGATTGTATGTTCTTCATGCCTGTATATGCTTCTCAAACTGCACAAGGGTGTACTTCAGAAAAGAATTGCACGAACAAAATAAGGTGGTGATTGCTAGGTCCTAAAACTGTTAGTACATTTGGTTCTCCCAACTGTAGCGTAAGTCACAGCCTGGTCTGTTATTTTCCTTAAAGCCTGATTTCCTACCTTTATGTGATTCTTTGAGAGTCTTGTTCTTTAAGCTTGTTTAAACAAATTGTATTTGGTAAACATAATACAAATAGAGCCTGAAGGCTCACAGGTTTTGAGAGTTTAGAACTGGTGATAAAAATACCAGTTTTGAGAACAGTATCTGATATTTTGGTGCCACTGCTTAAACTGTTTAGCTTTAAATGTCCCGGAGATATGACTTATTATTTCATAGTGCCTACAGCTCCTCTTTTCTTTGTCAGGGACCTCAGGTGACAAGTATTTATGAGTGCCAGTATTTTCAGAATCATGGCAGTTAGTATCACTCAGAAGACAATCAAATCACCAACCCTGGCTTCTGGTCACTTGAAAAAATATGTATATTAAAATAAGAAGTGAAGAACAAAATATTTACGAACGGGGGAGCTGGTCTTTTTTTCCTACTGCTTTCAGCTTTTTTCCCCAGCTTCTCATTCCTGCAGCTAATCTTTATTTAACTTCTTTGTGTAGGAAATTGCCAAAACCATTAGAAGTGGAGGAAAGGAGTGGAAGCGCCTTGAAAATCAGTGTGCAGAGGTGATTCATAATACCTCCCCACTCGGAGCTGAGAGAATGAAGGATGAACTCGAAGACCTAAGAAAAGCCTTGGAGAAGTTGAAACTGCTGAGTAGTGAGGAGGAGGAGAGATTGCTCAAGATCCAACAGTCAGAAAGTGCCTATAACTCCCAAGTCAGACAATTAGAAGCAGATGTCCAGGAGTTGAGAAAAGATCTACAGAGACTAGAAAATTATCTGGACTCTGGGGAAGGGGAGAAGACTGAAGATGAGTTCGTAACTCTGTGGAGAAAATGCAATGTAAGTTGTTACCCTTTGTATACCTAAAATCTTGAGTTCAAAGGGACCATATGCAAAAAGAGCACCACCGTACAGAGTAAACAACACAAGTTTCTCTGCTTAAAAAGAAGCGGGAAAATAATGCCTCACTTTATATACAGATACATGCATACATACACATGCACGCACAAATACACGTATTTCTGGGGTATTTGGTAAGACCATTTCTATATTATATCCTTCATCTGTGTAAGGTGGGTACCTGTATTCCTTTACCAGCAGAGACATCTTCATTCCTAAGGAGTCCCAAGTTTGTAGCAATCCAGTATTTACACTAAAATCAATCTGTTGCGAAAATGAGTGCAGAAGGTTTGTCACAAATAAAGCAGATAAGAATCTTTACCACTCATTTCCTCTTAAGGGCTGATTTTGCATTTATTATCTCTTCTCAAAATGCCTTTAATTGCTGTTTGTGTATCTAGAGCTCAGCAGGACTAGCTGGGGAACGTATATGCAAAAAAGATCCACAAAATAGAGGCTGGTTCAATCCAGCTACATTTGCATGTTTTTTTGTTGGTTTTGTTTCCCTATGTCACCCTAGAATTAACATTCTGTCTATGTGAGTCTTTGAGAAAGAGCTGTTCATGCAAACAGATGCAGTTAAGACTGCTCCAAAAATGCATCTCGTTATGTACTGCAGTCAGTGAACTAAAACTGGGTCTGTTTGTGATTCACTCTGTTCAAACAGTGAACCCTGCAGATCAGATGCAGAGGCTGGGCAGTGTGAGGAGAGGAGAGAAAGCCTGCAGGAACAAAACTGTTCCCGAGAATGTTTTCTGCTTTAGTGAAGTCTATATTCCTTAAAACCAGGAAAAAAGGCAGCAGAAAGGGGACTTGTGAACACCCTGAGACACAGCCTTATCTCTTCATTTCATGTGCCAGACACTACATAAGGTGTAACCTGTTCATTATTTTTATGATCAAGGCAACGAGAAAAGCTCTGGCTGCAGAAGAGTCCAAGGTTGAGAGGCTGAAGGCTCAGCTTAAGGAGCTGCTACGGTTTTCCCAAGATGTGCAGCCACACACTGAGAGTGTTGTCTCCACAATACAGCTGTATCAAAGGTAGTGGGAAGCCTGATTATGCCGGGGGTGGTGGGGGGAATATTTTCTCAGATATTGAAGGGATTGACAGAGGTCTAAGAAAAAAGTGATATGCCATCTGATTGTAGGTGACAGGCAGAAAAGAAAGGCTTTTGCTAATTGCATCCGCCTCCGCATTTCAGTAAACCCGTAATTTTAGCCATTTGCTAGGAGCTGTAGGCTGCTGGCCATTTTCAAGCAACAATCTGACATCGTTAATGCTGTGTATGGTTTGCAGAAAATTAGATTGTTGGCAACTAGTTTGATCTTCTTTGCATTTTATAATAATAATTTATGTATTTTGCTTGCCTTTCATGACAGCAACTAGAAAATCAGGACAGGAGCTGTAGTAGTAAACGGTTCAGAAGAATTATGGCCCTCCCTTGTTGAATTTGTTGTGGTGACTCACCAGCCTTAGCAATTATTTGGCAGAGTTTATTCCCCTTCTTCTGGCAACATATACTCATGATTCCTGTTTTCAACTTGCCTTGGGTTGGAAACTCTGAAAGTTCAGCCTCTCCCCAGACTTCAGTGTTTCCGTTTCCAGGCTGCCTGGAATCAGGAAGTAAAGGAGCTGCAGCAAATTTTGCAAACTAGAAGAAAGGATTTGTTTGGTTCTTTTTTTTTTTTTAAGGAAAAGGAAAGGTCAGTGTTTTTACTATATCCAAGCTTCTTTTCCTCCGTCCAGTGCATGGTATGCTGTCCTGCTGGAAGGGTTTTAGTTCATTATGGGAAAGGATTTCAGTTTAAAAACTAACAAGTAAACAATATTGAAAGAGAAGCAGAGAATGCAGGGGACTTGTCTCTCAGGAGAAAATGGCAGCTGCTCTTTTGCCAGCTTCTCTCCAAAGCTTCTTTGCGAAGTCTGGCAGCTTCACGCTGAGCCTGGCAGGGGCAGCAGAGCAAATGGCGAAGGACGTGTAATGTCAGAACTTTCTATTTGCGGAGATTTTGGCCTTTGCAAGCTTCCCTTTGTTTAGCTCTGTAACGTCCCAGCGACACAGGTAAGGTTATTCTTTCTGTATTTATAGAAAGGCAGTATTAATCTTGATTGGCATTGCTCTTGCCTGCCCGTCTTGTGAATTTGCAGGATACTGTTCTCATATGAACATATAGTTTGGGCTGCTTTCTGCCATATAAAATAGGATTCTGCAAACTGGGAGGTCAGGAAAGCTGAGAAAAACAGGAGGCAGCTGCATGGGGTGTATCACTGCTAGGCCTTGTTACTCAGCTGTATTTTGGATGAGCCTTTATAATAGAAGCCTAGATATTTAATGGATGTGTGCTGATTTTATTTTATTTTCAGTACCTATGCACACACATAGCTGTGCGTGTATGTGTATACATATATATAAATACAAAGCTTTTATCAGAATCACCTATATATATTAATATAAATACAAGTGGTTTTGCAAAATTTTAAAAATTTATATCTGAAAAAATGTATTTTGGTAGGTAACATAGGGTGATCAAAGATTTCTTAACGCAATTTTTTAAACAAACAAAGACTTGACAATATGTAAAACAACAGAGGCAACTCCAGTTAAATTCTAGACGCTCTTGGCTTGTTCCTCCCATCAGTCAGTGAGACTGTGCCAATAACAGGATTTGTTAAATCATGCTGGTAATAGCAGCCAAAAAAGATTGCATTAGACAGGGAGGCTGCTGGCTGCTAGAAAGGCACAGTAATTCCTGATCCACAGTTGCACTAGAGACGAATGTGTCCCGTGGTGTCTAAATAAAGTTTTGTTGGATGTCTCTGACTGACAGAGCAGCTGTCAGTACGCAACACCAGGCTCAGAGAGTAAAAAAAGGCTGAGGCTTTTGTGTAGGATACAGTTTACACACAAGTGTTGTGTTAATTCATGCCTTGTGTTTGGACTTGGATTTCTTCATAACTCTTCTCTCTGCTGTCGCTTTATCCTTGCAGTGTTAGAAGCAAGGCATCTAAAATGAGCACTGATACAGAAACCCAGCTGAGAAGACTCTTCCAAAATCCTCTGCAAGATTTTGAACAGTGGAAGCCATCAGTCCAAATGCTCCTGAAGACTCCTGAGCCAGCACTGGCTCACATTGAGGTAGCAAACCTGTTACTAAATTCAGAAACTGATATTTGGTTTGTGTTTGCCCAAGCTATGCCGGCAGCTGCCTGAATACAGCTGCTGGACATCAGCAGCTGGAACTGCCTTTCCAGTACGGCAGGAAACCTCGCATATGGAGGTCAATGCTTAGCTCCAAGTGTAGCAGAATGTCTTACTTTCTGCCCTCCGTTTGGTTAACAGAAGTTGTCAACTGACTAGGCTGAATTAAAGTGCTAGATATCTTTAACAGTGATGCTAATATTGTTTAGCATTAGCCCAGATCTCCCTGGACAGGAAGCCTGTGGATTCTGTTAAGAAGTGTGTAGTAGCATAGTCATGGAATTATAATGGATGATTTCTGCATGTGCAGCGGGTGCAGCATGTGCAGCAAGGTGTGTTTGTTGCTTAGTCATCCATGTCATCTCCAGAATAAATGTGTCTGTGAACAGGGATGGAGTTTATCCTCGGAATGAGCATTCAAGCTGTCCTTTCTGTTGGTTGTTTAGGCCTCTGCTCTGCACAGACAACTCTTTCCATAGCACAGCTTTCCTCTATTTCTGTTCACAAAATGGATGCAGCCCTGATGCTTCTAACATTATCAGGAAGACTTTTCCTTTAACTGGGCACTGTCCAGGTACCTTCTGTTACCCCTTGTCAGCCCAGCATGCTGTTTTTACCTGACTTTGTCATACTGGTTTGGTTGTGTGATTTGTGTGAGAATAATATGGTTATATGATTTTTAAATTTTTGTTATGATTTCACTGGAAGAATTTTTATCTTGTAGGCTGCTCTAGTTGAAAGCTCCCAGTTCAAAGAGAAGTTGATGACATTACAGCTGAAGAAAGATTTGCTAAACAGTGTCCTTGGTGAGGAAAAAGCAGAGTCTTTCCTGCAAGAAGTGGCTGAAGCTTCAAAGGAGAGAGAAATTCTACACAAAGGTCTGCTGCAAAGCAAGAGCAAACTCCAGGTGAGCCTCAAAGCCCATATACAGTCTTTACCTGTGACAAAAACAGTGATCAGTCTTTAACTAAGCCAGTTTTATAGATGTAAATTTAGTACTAACTAGCTGTGCCCAATCCTTGTCCTAGGTTGGTCAAATATTCAAATAAATTTGTGGTCTGTTGCATAGTGTAGCTTGGGGTTTGTTCTGAGTCTGAACTAGACATTGACAAAAGATAATGCCAAGGGATATATGTTAAATGCTGGAATCTTTTTCTTCTTTCTCTGTCTAGAACTTGATATCGCAACATAAGGATTTTGACGCTGGTTTCACACCTTTGCAGAAGAAATTATCTGCCATTAAAGCCAAATTAGATCTAGAGAAGGAACCACGGCCTGACCTCTTGGGTAAGAAGACACAACTTCAGAGACTCCAGGTACATTACACTAATGTTTGACCGTGATATCCCTAGTTAACTGTGGTCCTGTTTTGTTCATACTTTATCAACATTAGGAATTCAGTACCTTGTCCCCTCAATTGATTGTATATTAGATAATTTCATTTGGTCCACTTCATATCATGGAGTAAATGAAATCAAAGCAATGCAGCTGAAGAAATGGCAACTGAGCTTGAGAGAAGGAGCAAGCAGCTGAAAGCTGTTGGTGCCACACCTTCTTGGGCTAGTTTTACTGCTAAAGAAAATTTATCCCGATACTTCCCACTAGGAGTGAAACTGCACAAGATGACATGAGCCAATCTAACTCCCTTCAAAAGCAGGGACTTCCCATTGTCCCACCACCTGCGTCCCATCCTGCCCTTCCGTCACTGCTTTGACATGTGCTGGATTTACTTCACAGGCTGATTGAGCTGGCCAAGATAAGAAAAAAGTAACAGAAAAAGATGATAATTTTCCACTTGGTTAGTGTTTGAACTGATTCAGCAAACGGTTCAACATGCAGTAAAGCCTGCTCAAGGCAAGCAGTGAGACTACATAGCTGGGAGAGGGGAGAGAAGAGCAGGAGGGGAAGAGAGAGGGGCTGTGACTCTTCCTTTTTGCCATGGTGACCTACAGTGATACCTATATAAGCTGTATGGTGCCACTTCACCCTTGGTGACCACAGGGGTGTTGTCACCATAGTTTTCTTTATAGTACTTAGCTGATTATACTATGTCTCCTCTGGCAGCTTCTCAGCAACTTACCTTCTTTGTTATCAACTGGTAGCACGTAAGGACATCCAACCATTTCTTTTGGAAACATTTACTCCTAGATATCAAAACAATTAATTTTCTTAATGACAGTGATTGTTCCTGTTTTCTGTCCTCACACTGTTAAATGAAGCTTTAGTGTATGTTTTGTGGAAATCCATTCCATATCTAGCACATCACCCATACGGAATCTGTCTTTACCTCTGCAGATGATCCAAGATGACTTGGCAGAGCTTGCAATTCAAATGGAGGACGTAGAGAAGCTTGTTCAGTCAAATACAACACACAGACATGAAATGAACCAACTTTCATCTGACTCTCAGGCTCTGAAGAGATCATTGGAGGTAACATAAGGAAGAGTTTTTAGTTGCTTGAGGAATTGTCAGTTGCCACTATTTAAAAACGTTTAAAAACATCTTTGAGATTGTAAGCTTTAAGTGACACATATTTTCATTTCAGGGGAAGAAGGCATAGAATTTTTATGACTTTGACAACTTCTTCCAGGATTGTCTGACTATCTGTAGTGTGATTTCCTTTTGAAATAGGATACCATCCACACAGATTTTATAATTATATAAATTTCTGGAGTGGGCCTGAAATTTCTGACCAAAAGACCTCATAATTATATTATCATGGAAGTGCTTGGTGGTCTTCCCAGATTCCTGCATAGTGTTTTTGTACCAAACCATCTCGGTTTTTATAGTTTTGTAACCTAAAAGTTAATGAGAGAAAAGTGTTGCAATTGCCTAAGTACTTGTTTTGACCTGAGGCATTTTGTAGCTTGTAAACATAGCTATAAAAGGACCTTCCAAAGCAGTCTAAGAAGAAGAGCTTTATAAAATTACCTTAGTTACGCAGGTCACCATAAAAATACATATGATATTTTGTTACCCTAATATAGGCTGTGGAATTCTAGTTTCAGTCTCAATAATCCTATTTATTGCTGAACTGGCCTTTTGGAAAAAAAAAAAAGCGTACAGTCAGTTCTGCTTGAGGGAGTGTAAGATGTATTTAATATTGACTGGGGTGTAAAAAATCCAAACATATTCTTTATTCTGTTTCAGCTGAAAATGAAGGGAGCTATTCTAATACTTAATGCCCCCCACCCTTCATGTGGCTGAATTCAGGTCTGCACGAGCTTGTAGATGTTTTCTATGCAACTGATGCTAAAGGACAAAGTTCTTTTGTGTCTCACTGACAGTTGCTTTTTTCCTTGTTGCCCATTGATTCTGTGCCAGTAGTCACAGTGTTTGATCCAGTAATAAAACTGCTTTTTGTATGTGTTCAGTTGCTGATATACTTTTGTCATTTGTAGATGATGATACAGCAGAGTGAAGAGCGTATTCAGAAGCATTGGGCATATAATGACAAACTCTCAGACCTTCAGCAGTGGATTTCAGCAACCACGGAGAAGATTGTCTCCTACCAGGATGCTGATGGAGAGCAGAACACTGAGGGCAGGGTGGCAGACCTTGAGGTGAGAAAAGCATCTTATTGTAAGATGTTAATTAGTCACTTTGCAGCATTCAGACATTAAGGACAGGGGTTTTCTGGTGAGGGTTTCCCGACTGGGAAGAACACTGATGGTTTGTTCCTCCTGTGATAACTGTTTGGTTGCTGCTCCATCCCTGCTTTGCCCTGTGTTGTGGGCTGTGGAGCTAGGTAAAAGACAAGAACAGTGAGAAATGGCTAAGAGTTGTTGAGATGGATAAAGTATTACCAAAGGACAGGCAGTTTTAAGAAGAGCTCTTCCTGCCAGGGCCATCCCTCTGGACAATACTTATCTTTGCCTGCATGCGGTCATCGATACATTGAACGTTATTACCCTGTTAGCTAACCTTATGCTGTGTTGAACTGAGCTGTGCCACAGCTACTAGCTTTTCCCTGTGTAGCAGTATTTTGCACGCTAGGTTCACTCTGGCAGGTTACTTCAGCTGAAAGTTTTGGCCTTCATACAGGAGACAAAGATATCTCATGGGAAGGCTACAGAAGGGGTGCGTTGACAGCTTGTGCCCTTTACGTTTTGCCATCAGCTCTTTTACCTATGTTGGCTCTTTGCAAGAATCCACAGCATTTTTTTTTCTGGCTAGTGCTAACAGAACCAGCATAGTCCTGGACTGAACATGGCCTTCATTCTGATACAGCCTGTGCTTTACCCAGGATACCTAGAAGTAACTGTAAGGGCTGTATCTTTCAGAGATGGCTAGCTGAATTTCCAGATAAGGAGATCCAGCTGTACCTGGTGGAAGCTCATGGCCAGCTGGTCATGGAGAATTCTTCTCCAGAGGAGACTGCCCATGTCCAGGCAGAGCTGGATCAGCTGGAGGAGTCGTGGAGATCACTGAAGGAGATGTCAGCTGCGTAAGTGTTTATGTACATCTTCCTCTTGTCCCTTCAAGGAGATGCTCTTTACTGTGGTTTAGACTGACCAGACACACTTAATGCTTTATGCTGTGTGCTGTGGAAGTGGACAGCTAGGTTACAATGCTATGAGCAAGAAGAGATTTTATTAATTGTTTGTAAGCTGGAAATCATTACTTTCAAGAAAACATTTTAGAGAACCTGGAGACCAGAGCAGTCTATGAAGTTTCCTTTACCTCATGCTTGGAGTAGGCAGTGTCTCCGTAGGATCTGGCTCACCCTTGCGCTACCAGTCCATGTCAGAGGAAATAGGACTGAGTGACTTCTGTTCTGCCTCACCTTCCTGTTCTCCTTGCTGTCTGAGCTGGAGATGCCTCCAAGGAGGCTATATCTGCACTGGAGATTTGTGCCTTTTGCAAACTCGCAAGGGTATAAACTGAGCTAAAATCCTCTCTCAGCTGGCAAATGTGGACTTATTTTGCCTTCACTACGCAGTGTCAAACTGCTGCTCGTATTTTCTGGTCTGTATTAAAATTTAATACCGTGCTACATGTGTGAATATATTCATACATAGTGTCACAACAGGCATAAAAATGGAATGACTAAATTGAGGAAGGCTTGATTATACTGCCTGCTGTTACCAGACAGGAAGGTATATTGTCAAGGTAGTGGGTTCTTTAGTCCCTCACTCCCCTGAATAAAGAAAACAAAACACTTGGAAATGTTAGAACTAGAGGACTGGTACTGCTTTGACTTACTTACTTTGTTAAAAAGCTTTTGGAAACAACTTTAATAGTAATAATGCTATTAATAGTAATAATAGTATAGTAATAACAGTGCTGTTTCACCAGAGGTGTCCCCCATAGCCCCACTCAAAATGTGGATGTCTCATCATTAAATGTTTTACTGCACTGATGTCTCTGGTTTTGTGTTTTCAAGTCTTCTTAAAAAGTGGAAGATAAATATACCAGTGGCTGGTAAGAAGAAGAAAATAGCATTTGTGGACAACAGACTGATATCTGGACCTGCCTTCCCTCTTTTAGATGCAGATCCCAACCATAAGCAGGTAAGAGGGAGACTCTATATCTGTCTTCATATCAGCTATACAGGTACAATTTTATTGGCTTCATCTGATACTATAAATTACAAAGTTGGAGGTTAAGATCTTGCAATTAGGACTTGAGAGGAAACATCTGACATAACAGTAAGGGCTTTTGTTCCCATTGTCCTGTAACCTAGGAGAAGACAGGAGAAGGGCAAAATACAAGCAGCAACTTGAAGCTCCTACACGACTTTGAAGAGTGGTTGCAAGGAGAAAACACCAAACTGACCAAAATTCTTGCTGTGACTTCATCTTCTGAAGAGGAAATTAAGGCACGCCAGAGCGAACTGGAGGTTAGTTTTCAGGAGATGAAGGTGGAAAGAAGTTTGCAATAAGTGCAAATTCTTACAGAATTAAAAACCAAAACCAAACCAAAACCAAACAAAACCCAACAACCCACACATCCCCCAACCACCTAACAACCCCTCTCCCCCCTCCCAAAAAAACCAACAAACACAACAATGCCCTTCCTCTCAAAACCCCAGAAAACCCTCCAACGCTACACCATCTGCTTTAGGAGACCCTAGAGTAGATGAAGCTAAGGAATTTAGGACAAGTATTTCACCCCTTCTATAAGAAAGGTCTGCCAGAGCTGGAGTGGTAGAAGGGAAGGGAGCATCCTGGCTGTAGCTGTTGGATTGGCCATTTTCAGTGTAGTATGGTAAAGGTGTTCATGAAAAGAAACTGATTAAAATCAGTGTCTGGTATGTGGCCTCACTCCTTCTGTTGAATATAGCCAGATGCAATGACAACAGATGCTGTAAGAAATTAAACTAACAGAAATATCTGAGGCTACAGGAGTCCTGCAGATGAGTGGACCCTTTTACATCATTTCAGGCCAAAAAAGCAATAACAAAAATAAATGCACTATTTCAGAATACCCAGTAGTTTGATTTAGTGCCACTGTTCTTTCAAATGCTGGATTAAAAAAGTTGGGCTTTCTTGAATTCTGAGTTGCTGCTGATCTTGTCTTTGCCTGCAGGATCTTCAGTCTCATGTGCCTGATGGCCAGCGTCTTTTTGAGGATCTTTTTCATCTTCAACCTGTCATTGGAAATTCTGAAGATTTGGAGGACCTGCATTACCGATGGATGCTCTACAGATCTAAACTGAAAGAGTCCATGAGTTCACCAGTAGGTGACAGCACTCAATTCACAGTTGCAGATTTCTGCCATTGCTCCTTTAGGTTGCTTCACACTGCTAGTCATAATTCAACAGTATATGTGTGGGTGTGTTTGCTTTATTAAAGCCTTCCTTAGTAAATGCCACCAAAGACAGAACAGACATAACCATGTGTTTATAAATATAAGCACAAATATTCTTGTATTAAACTAAGAGTTGTGTGCTATCTTTTTGCCTTTGTAAGCAATGCTCAGGATATTTCTCAAAATAGAAGGTTCAAAACAGGACAACAATTGGCTGTTGTCAAAGATGCATGCAGTCGGGGACTGTGAGATGTTGGGGTATATGACTATTTTGGATATACACCTAGTTCTGGGCACATGGATTTCTAGGTTTTTGCCCTTTTTTCACACCATGTTCTCCACTGAGTTACTTTTTGAACAGTTCCTACAGTTAATAATATATTCATTGTTTGTTATTTGTGTCTCCTGCTGTGAGACAGAGTGATCAGAATAGGAACTGACTGAAAGTAACTGCACAGGAAGACCTAGTCCTTTTGAAAACTGTCTTTACAGGCTAAGGATTTAGAATTAAATAAAGAGGAGGTAACTTAATGAATTAACAAAATGATTAAGTTACTAAGTTGTTATATGCAAGACATGCTAAAGATGGCAGAATTCATCCTTGTATATAAAATACGCCAGGGCATGCTAAAGATATTCCCATGTTATTAACATAAACATACATAATTTTTGATTAATTAGTTTTATAGCTTAAGTACTTACATTATGTGTTCAACTTCAAGATACAATAATAGAGGATTAGACTTTACAAGGGTGCATTTGGCACTTTCTGTATGCAAGTGCTTTGGAAGGTATCTAAACTTGTACACCTAAAATATGCAGCATCTGGAAATTTTCTGCTTTGGGAAACCCTTGTCTTCAAATCCAAAGCTTACTTAGAATACAAATCCTTTAAAGTGCATGGAAGGTAAGTTGACATCTATTAATAAAGAGCATATTTATAAGAATTGTTTGCCGTTGATTGTAATGAGTTATGCTTAGTTGACCAAAAACTTGTGTAAGCATAAATGTAGTCAACAGGTGTCAGTAAAGTCAAAGCTATTGCTGGGAGAACTGCTCATCTGATTCAAACGGTCAAGAACCCGAAGGCATTTCAGCTTTCTGCCTCATGTGTGTTAAAACGCTCATTTAAAAAAATCTCCAGCTGGTTCACTCTATCCAGGTGACCATGAATTTGAGAAAAAGATCCCCTGTGAGGTGAATATTCATTTATAGGCTCCACTGGGATCTTAAGTTCATGCTTGCTTTTTTTTTTTTTTTTTTTTTGCAGAGTCCTGGATATTTGGAAGAACCAGACAGATTCAGAAAGGTATGACATTTTCCTGCAATTAAGGTAAAAATTGTTTGATCAGAAATTTTGTAGACAATTATTTTAATTTAAACTTTTCTAGAGATTCTTGAGATTAATTTATTTATTAAGAGCCTCTCTTAAAGAAGAAGTTTATTTTCTCCAGATTTTAAAAGGAAAAATATTACAGAGTTTTTACTCTTGAGCTATTCTTACTGTATCTCTAGAAGCTAAATATCTATCTCCATTTTTCAAAAGAGACTAAGGAAGAGCCCAAATATCTCTCTAAAGGATTTAGCAGTCATGTGCCTAAAAGAATTTTGAACATGGGACTTCTAATTCTTTAGACATTTCTGAAAAATTGCTTTAGATCATTCAGCCCGCCTGCTTTCTAATGCAGAAAACCAGAGAAAGTCAAGAGATTCATCTAATGTTATTAGACTAAATCCTTGTTCTAAGCAGCAGAATTCCTCCTGTGAAGGATTTTCTTTTGAAAGTGATGACATAAGAAACAGAAGCAGTACAAGAAACGATAAGGAGAAGCTTAAAGAAAACAAAATGCTGCCAGGTTCTTATTAAACCCAAGCAGTATTTCTGATCCCGTTTTCATAAAGGCAGCAAGTTTTTCTGTTGGCCTGAGCCGCGTCGAACCGCATCTTTTCTCTCTGTCACAATTTGCTTTGTTTATAGACGCTGTTAGCTTCTACTTTGTACTGTCATCTTACTTCTGCTTGTTTTCAGAAGGAATAGAATAAGGCTTTATTTGCCCAACACAAAGTAGATTGAAGGAATATCATATTTCAGGAACATAATCACATAATCATCTTAAGCTAAATCAACCTCTTGATTTCTCCTGTTGCAACACCTCTTTAGAAGAGGCCAGTGCAGTACTGCACACTTCTAGTATGGCCAGAAATCAAGACTTTCCTCATTCTGATGAGATATTCCTCTGGTACTTAAATGCAGAGAAGCATCTCCAATATTATTCCCCAGTGAAATACTGACCAGTTTAAGGTAGCTTTCACACATCACCTGAATAGTTTTGGCCACAGTTCAGCCTTCCTGAAAACCCCCGAAGAGTTTCTGTTCTTGCCTGTCTGGCTCAGCATTAATTGTTCAGTACTGCTGGTCATCCAGTAAGGTCACCAGAATTTTTCAGGCTGGAAAACCAATATGACATTTTAACACCTTGTGTAGAGGAAGCCAAATATTTACTGGTGCTGCTTTTCCCTAGAAGAGGCCTAAAGGGATATTCCAGAAGACCAACCAAGGAATTCTCTGCTTTTATATAATTTGATTGGCTCAAGCTTTTTGTAGGGGAAAACAAAACAAAAGCTTTAGGCATAAGCACATCTCCACTGCACATTTAGATAACATTTTTTAATTCATCTGTCCCACCTGCCTCGGGGTGGCTGGTATTTATTCCTCCGTAACTTCTCCAAAGGAGACTAAAGTCTTCAGTTAATTTTCAAGGATACTGGAATACCATAAAGGCACGTAGAAAACGTTTGTCAATTTGGCTTACAGCAAAATTACAAAAAAAGCATTCTGTGAGTTTTTAATAGCTACTGAACACAAACAGAGAAGCAGCCTGGCGTGGTAAGGAAGGAGGAACTGAAATATCTCATAAACATGATGGAAATGGCTCCCATTGAGCCAACAATTGACTTGCAGTTTCCCTTCAGCCAGTACAACGTGTTGCAGTAACTTACACCTTGCACACTTCAGTGTAATTTTTCTGACTTCAGAGCATTCGCTCTGTATTTAAACAGTGTTACTACAATGAGAATCCAAGTGCTGTAAGCAGAGGTGTCTTTTTTTGATTCGGGCTAAGGATTTTAACAGGATGTGAGCCTGTGTTGCCTTAAGATTGTTGCGCATCACTTAAGACAACCAGAAAATAATGTTAATCACTTTTGGGTGTATTGCTGTTTAGGCTGAGAGAAGAGGAAAAGCAAATCAACTGCAGAATTCATGGCTTTGCATTTTATTTTAAATTCAGATTTAACACCTAAATTGTGGCTAGAAATTAAAGAAAGATTAGGCAAAATATTTTTGTATGTTTTGAATATCCTTTCCATGGTGAAGGAAACCAACTACCCTGAGAGAATGGCTGATCTCAGGAGTTCGTATCTGCAGAAAGTACACATGGTTGGAGGCTGCATCACTGTACTTGCAACATCCAGTGAGTGTGCATGAACTGGAATCAGGTTATCACTAATTTTTCAGCTCCCTCATGCTTTTGGGTCACTCAGAATCAGCAGAGGTGGCAGAATTTCAAGCTATTTTTGGACTGATCTCTGCTTTCTACAACAGGAGGTCCCCAGTGACTCTGCATGTCTCTCTTGTTTGAACTTGAGTATTTTGCAGCAGCAGCAGCAGCAGATCAACCTGGAGAATGGGAAGGCCCGGGTGTAGCCAGTCTCATTCCAGTGTCTTCTGGTTTTATTCCATTTATAGCCTGCGTGGCCAAATATTGGGCAGAATAGAGCCTGCTGCATGTATAGTAATATGCTTTTTTTCTGATCATTCATCCTTTGCTGAGGACGTACCCCTAGCCACTGGTGCCCTTAAGAGCAGTACAGGCTGAAGATTGCAATGCGAGTGACTTCTTGTTGACTAACAAAAAACAGTTGCAGGAAATTGCACTGGCTGCAGTGAATTTTTAGCAGGTGCCAGTGACAGGTCAGTGTAGATGGATATTTCTGTAGGGCATCTACCACACCCAAGAATATAATCAAGCAAATACTCAGTAATAACTATGACAAATGTTACTTTCAAAATTTGGCTCCTAGCTACCTGAAAATATTCCATGAACATTCTTAACATAAATAGGAAGTCAAAGGCTCATTATTTACAGGTCTAGGTAGCGCTGTTTATTTTCTCCGGTGCTCAGAGTAATTGTACTTCCTTGCTAAACAAATGATTCTGGCTTCATTGTTTGTACAAACAAAATAATTAGGATTCATTACATCAGTGGTCAGCTAATTGCTTCCTTTGAGATTCTGCTAAGAGTAATCTCCTGTAACACACAGACAGAGGAACGTGTAATTTAATCTTATTTAGAGACACCATTGATCTGGAGTCAATCAAATTAATGCAGTCATTCAAGAAACTGTGTAAAGCAAGAGCTGCCACAGCTTGCCAGAAAGAAAACAGTAATGTACTCTGCTCTGCCCAAATGCAGATGTGACAGGAATTCTTCATGGCAGAAAGTCACGTTACAGAAATGCGCAGCATCATGTGCTCATGCCTGTGTTAGTGGCACCTCTCTACTGAAAGTATGAGGCCCACTTGTTTTCCTGGAGTCTTGCTGGCTGTTAACCACTTGAAATCTTTAGTACAATTACAGTCTTAGTAAAATGGAAAAGACTCATTAAAAGGTATCTTTCCCTCTGTTTTCAATATTTCTTTTATAGATAGGGAGAATATCACTCCATATTTTTTTCATCACTGCCTGTAAGCCTGCACCTATCTGCATTAGGAATTATACTGTGACACAAACACAGGAAGAAGGGCATCTTACCATTAAAAATTAGCAGATAGACTTATTTTCCCTCAGCAGTGATGTTTACTCAGAAAGGAAGCTTAGGCAAAAAAAAAAAAATAGGTGAATAATCCTGACTGCCTTTTCCTAACTGACCCACTTTAAGTATGCTGTGCCAGACAGCATCATCCCCTTCCTTCTCCAGCAGGCCCACCAGCTCCCTTCACATTACTGCACCTGTAACACTGCCTGCCTGGCTGCTCTTATTTCTGTAGGGTTCATGTGGTTTACCAATCTACATTACAGCTTTCCCAAATGCTAGAAAAGAAGGACTCTGTCTTTTATCTGGTTCTGCCACTTCTGTGTTTTGCTGATGCTCTCCCTCTACAGCGGTGCTGGTGCAAGATGGAGAAGACATCTTGCTTCCCACGACACCTGGTTCTTACTTTCTGTTAATGTTAACATGGTATTAGCTAGGTATGTGGTTCGTGGTCCCTGCTTTCTGTGTTGAAAAGATGTGTCCTTTAGTAGCCTACCATCTGAAGTATTTGCATATTTTCACCAAGGAGATACCTTAGAATTATTTTGTCAGCAGATATAATTTTACCTCCGAACTGAAAGGTAACAAGACAGAGATTTGTTGACCAATAGCAGAATGAAACCAATTTCCAGTACGTACTTGAAAAATGTTTGTAACAGTACTGTAAAAAGCACAGTAGGAAAAAATATTGTAACCAATAACTCAAATGGTATATGTATTAGTTTTTTTAAAAGTAAGCCATCACATTTTAAAATTATTTAAATAATGTGGAAATAATGTTCAAATTATGTATGGTGACTACTGAAGTCTAAGAAAAGTTTAATCCCGACTTGAGAGAAATCACTGGTAAAGCAGATAGAAAAATACACTGGTGATGTGATAAACCAGCTTTTCATGTCAGTAGCTTCTTCTACAGGTTCCAGAACATGTCTTTATTTCAGTTTTTATTCTTTCTAAGCCAAATTTAATTAGTTTATTTCAAATTGCAAGGCTGAGTGGAAGTTGGAAATTGGGAGAAGTTGTTTTACTTCTCTGCCTTCCTGAATAAATGTTGAACACTAATGTCTCCTACTAAATTTCAGATACATTGACTGAAATGTTACCCAGCTACTATCTGCTGATAACTCTCCTAAAAATAGCACAGCATTGCTCTTAAGTACAAAATATATTTATTGGGATAAATTGTATTACTTATGAGTGTATTTAAAACTGGTGGAGTATTTCTGCGTTTTCAATTTAATGAGGAGCTCAGCCCCTCACAGCTGCTCACTCACTCCATCTGCCCCTGCAGTGGGATGGGGGAGAATCAGAAAGGTAAAAGTGAGAGAACTCATGTGTTGAGTTAAAGACAGTTTAAGTAAAAAAAGGGAACAAAATAAAACCAAGAAAAACATAGTGATGCAAAAACCCCCAGTGGCTCACCACCAGCAAACCGAGCCCAGCCAGTCCCCGAGCAATGGTAGCTCTGGTAAAACTCCTCCCCAATTTTTATTGCTGAGCACAAGGTCATATGGTCTGGAATATCCCTTTGGTCAGTTGGGGTCAGCTGTCCTGGCTGTGTCCCCTCCCAGCTTTTTGGGCACCTCCAGCCTGCTTGCTGGTGTGAGAAGCAGAAAAGACCTTGACACTGTGTACGCACTGCTCAGCCAGAACTGAAACATCAGGGTGTTATCAACACTGTTGTCATCACAAATCCAAAACGTAGCCCCATACAAGCTACTCTTGAAGAAAGCTAACTCTATCCAGCCAAAACTAGCTCAACTGGTTTGAAAACCTCTTACCCTGTTCTGAGCCTTTTGCAAATACTTCACTTGTGATACTTTAGAAACTAAGTGTAACTCGCAGCCTGCTGTTGGATATGAAAATGTGCTTCAAAATTACCTCACTGGAAGTTTGACCTTCCATAATCTTATAACATGGAACTAAGATAATTTTAGCAACCCATGCCACTTTACTAATCTTCCACAGTGCTTCCTAACTTTTATCACATATCAAACACTTTCCAGACAGAAAGTCGTTTCCACTACTTTATGTGCTGAACATGGGATGAAACCAGGGACTTTCTCTGCTTGCTTAGGCCTGGAGAATTATAGAAATCTGCTACTTTAACAGATCAGGCTGTAGCCCTTGTCCTGTGGCGTGCTTCTCCTGAAAGCATGTCATGTTGTATATGCACACAGAAGCTAACCTTTATAAATCCGTTTGTGTCACAGTAGCATATGGCACAGTACTTAGTTGTAAGTGACTTTGCAGCACAAATTCTGAAATATCTGCCATATGTGACTACTGAAACCTCAGATACAAAGTGTCTTTGCCTTGTTTTCTGTTTCTTTTAAATGAACCCTGCATCAAAGATTCTAGCTTATCATCCAGCTGTGTTGAGGTACTCCGGAATCTCTCCTAAGGGAGAAAACAAAGCCTATAATTTGCCTGTATACTTACTTATTTATGTACATACACTTAGGCTCTTCAGAATTGAAAAGAATGTTAAGGTTGCAGAGTCAAGCAATCTGAAGATAGAAAATGTCAGAGCTAAAATTGCTTGTGTGACCTCAGTTAACCTCCCATTCTGGTAGCTCTTCATGGGATGGAGGATGATAAGCAGAGGGCTCAAAGGGGTTCCAGCCATCCTTACTCATACCTCACCGCCGGTTGCCTAGCCTGGGTGGTGTTTGCATTTAGGAAAGTACAGTTCTGAATTCGGTGACTCACTGTCCTTTTGCAGAGGCCACATAAACTCTGATCAACAGTATCCAACTCTTAGTCCCTGCTGTGGTCCTTGGGAATGGAGCCACAGCTTTGCCCAAGAGCATGTTGGACACTCAGTTCTGTGGAGACAGCAGTATCCAACTCCCCCAAATTATTCTCCTCTTGAAAAGACCAGCTGTGATTTGCAATATGTTGCTTATCTTAGAGAGGGATGCTCAGGGCTCTGAGTTGAGAACTGATGAGGAGTCCAGCTCCAAACTCTCACACTCTGCTTTGACTTGAGAGAGCAGCCTGTGCTCCCCCTGGAACTGATCTCTTCTTGTTGGCAATAACCTGCCTCTGTGAGTGGCAACTGAACCAGTACCCAGTGGGATCTCTAGTGACAGAAACCCAAGGCCTCTCAGAGACAAAATATCACTGATAAGGCAACTACTCTATGAAAAAAAGTGAAGGTGCTTGATGATGGCATGCTGCTATTCAGAGTGAAAGGAACATATGGTAAGCTGCTGTTGCAGCCTTCCCGGCAGCTCTGTTTATTCTCAGAGGAATAATGAAGTGGTAAAATTCATACCCGTGGAGGTGACCCTTTCCAAGGCCTATGTTTTCTTCCTATTACAATGTACTTCCTCTGTCCCTATGGTTATAGTTTAAGCTCATTATGTTGTGATTTTCTCACGGTGGAGGCAGGCCTGGATTCATCCTGTCTAAGCATTTAATTCAGGTTTACGAAATCATGCATGGTGCAAAGCATGTAGGTGGGGGCTGACTCTCCATCTCTTCCGCAAGAAAGAACTAGAAGCCAGGTTCAAGGCTAACACAAAGGATTTGTGCTTTATGCCAGTTGGCTAACCTGTGGAACTCCTTGCTAAAGGATATTGAGGTGTTCCTCTATTCTGTACAGGTTCAAGGAGAAACTGGACAAGTATCTGGCAGACAGATTCACTGAGTGTTAACTAGATGGATGAGCTACATCAGGCTCAGGGAACTGCCTGAGCTGAAGGGAGTTGGAAGCTGAGAATGTTAAGGAGAAATTATTTATGCTTGCCTTAGTACTTATGCATCTGTGCTGATTGCTGTAGAATATAGAATACTTGGGCTGGATACAGCACTGACATGAAGTGACACGGCTGTTGGTATATTTGTCTGTATAGTGTCTGTAGGACACTAGGGCATTGATGCCTTTATCCGTGGGGAGAGCAGGAGTTTTCAGGCAGCAGCACACTTCCCAGGATAGTGTCTTGGTGAAATGCTGTAAGAGGAATAAATCCAGACTAAATCTTTTTTCTCTGCTGGGTCACTGATTCTGTGGTGCAGGTATGATTTTTGTCAGGCATGCTGGCGACATACAAGCAGCAGCAAAAACCCATTAATGAGGACAGTGTAAGATACTATATTCCTCTGTTCCCTCAAATAGCTAGATGAACTGTGTGTTTTCATAATGTCCTGGAATGTGGTCAAAAGCAAACCAGGGAGTGCACTGGTTTTTAATAAAACACTTCAGCAACGTACACAGGAATACTATATAGCAAGTTCTAAAGTGCTTTTCTGCTGTTTCCCATCCAAGTGATTTTTCACAGTGCATTTGATAAGGAGTTATTAACTGCAAGCAGGTTTAAGTGCTGAGGACTCCCTAGATCTAAACCGACGCTTGTCATTCAAACGCCCCAACATGAATCAAGTACAAAGGTGAATGTTCACAGCATTTTGTAACAAGCATGCATTTAGCATTACACAAAACACAGCCATCCATCCCTTGACAGACCTTGTTTGTCCTGGTATTTTGAGGAAGAAAGGAGGAGGACATTTATCATTGATGTTGAACTTTAAAAGTATATTTTCTTTTTAAATGTCAAACTATTTCTTTTCCGTGTGTGTTTCAAAAATGTCTCTGACACTTTGGCTCCATACCCAGGTATTCCAGCTGTTATTCTAAGACGGTGGAAATTAAGTTCTGTTCACTTCACTGGAGCTTGGCCAGTTCTCTTCAGAGGAAGATTTGATTTCAGAATGTTTTGTGGAGCCTAGATCAGACACACACACTGCAGGCACTGTGGGTACTGGGTAGTAGCTGTACTGGGGCCAGTAGCTGGCGTGACTGGGGAAGGGGAATTCCACTGCATAGCAAAGGTTGTGGTTCCCACGTTTGATCTCATATGGAAATGAAATGTTCAAACTGTCTTTTGCAAAGATGGAACTGTGTCAGACTGTCCTTTTCTAACCCAGAATGATGTGCTAAAGGGTTGGGAGTGAGGTCCTGACTCCAAGTAGACTCGTATAGCCCTGATCACTCTGAGCCCAGCAGAACAGAGGTTTGAACCTTGGCTTCCTGAATTCCCTGGTGCCATAGTCTCAGGTCAGCACAGCCTGAAAGCATCTCTCTCTCACAGCACAGACCTAAAAACACACCTTGACTTAGTAAAATTGAAGTGCTGCTTTTTTCACACTCGGAGGGGGAATTAGTGCCCAAAACCTTCCCGGCTTTTTCCAACTGTATCATCTCTGGTATTAAAAGTTACAATATCTTCTTCAAAATTTTCTGTCCTTTAACTATAACACCTCTAGTCAGAGGTTATAACACCTCTAACAAAAAAAAAAATCAAAAATCATATCACCAATTGTTCCAGCAAACACAAAGCAACAGAACTCATGTAGGTTTCATGTGCACAAGAACCTGGGCGTTTAAGTAATGAATCCATTTGTGAGGGTAGCTGCTGAACATCATGAATAAGTAGTTCCCAATCCTGACTTTATTTAGTTGTCTCTGTGCATAATCCTGCCACAGACACTGAAGTTAATGGTAGATCTCCCATGGATTTCAGTGTGTGCAGGTTGGGGTCCTCATATATTAAGGGCTTATCATTGCAAATTTGCTGAAAGCACCAAGCCCTCACAGCTCCTGTGTGCCTCATCTTCAGTCCTGCAGAGACATCTTAATACCATGTTTGTGATAGCAGAGTCATTGCCATGGCAACAAATGGAGTCAGAAATACAAGATTCTGACCTTGCTGTGTGATCAAACAAAACAGAGAAGCTAGGCAGCAAAGGCAAAAGTTCATCAAACACAAATGCCTATAAACCCAGCAAGCACGTGGGAGAGAAGCAGCAGATAAAGACGAAATATTTCTCCTTTTCTGAAGTTCTTCCCCCAAGCAAAGGTCCATCCACAGATTTTTCTAATGCTAGGATCTGCTGTGGTTAGCCTGAGTATCTTAACTCTGCAGAAGGCTCCAATGAGAGCAAATGACAGCTTGTTAATAAAGCCATTTTGCATTATTTTGTTCTGGTGGATGAGCTTTGAAAAGCAATAGTATTTTATAGCTCCTTCCAGTAGTCCTAAACCCAAGGCACTTAATAAATAACATTTCAATCTCATCCCATTTCTTAAAGTTGCATTAATAGTCTTTGCTTTAGAGATCAGGGCAGAGTCAGTGACCTTCTCTGAATCAAATGCTGAATCGGTAGAAGAATTGGGGTAGGAACAACATGAGCGGCTGGCAGTGTCGTCATCATAGGAAGCCAATGGCAAACCTGAACGACCATAAGACACCTGCTGCCTGGGCTATGGCAGGAACAGAGATGAGGCACAACTGGAAAAGCTCACTATTTCCCACCAGTTCGTAGGCAGAAGGAGATAACTGGGAAGACAAGTGTTGCAGCAGGTCTGGCAATGGAAGAATAGTTTCAGACTGAAGTAGCTTTCAAAACGAGTGCTAAAGAATTGGCAGCTTTAAAGCAAGAGTGGTAGGTGCTGCTAGGAAGGCTGGCAGTCATTCTCACAACTGTGTGAGTGAGAATGCTAGAAAGTCAGCAATGTTTTCCTTCTAGAAGACAACAGTTTCAGCAACGAGTTATTGAAGAGAGTGAAATATTCTCCTAGAAGACGTTGATAAGGCACCAGTTTCAGTCAGCTGCAGTGTGCCAAGCACCCAGGCTGGATCCTAGGGCAAGGGCAACATGTGTTGCTCTGCCCCTCTGCCTGGCAGTTCAATGTATTTGAGATGCACCTCCAAGGTCTTTATTTTTCTGAGTTGCCCTTCGGTTTGTGTCTTTCAGAAGCGCTCTGGAGGTGTATGCTCATTCCTGCGTCGAGTGTGCTGGGCAGCACTACCACTGCAACTACTCCTCTTGCTCCTCCTGCTCCTGGCCTTCCTCCTACCCCCAGCAGAGGACACCCACAGCTGCACACGGGCCAACAATTTTGCTTGGTCCTTCAACCTAATGCTGAGTCACAAGGGCCCCCCTCCAACCTAAATTCTTGGTGTGACACAAGGTTGCATTCAGAAGTACAGATTCTTTGACTTTAACAATTGCAAGGTGTGTTGATTTTAGGTGTCTAACAAGGCCGTCGTATCAACTGGATATGTCACATAAATGCAACATAAGATTAATCCACTTTAATCAGGTATTTAGGCAAAATTAATATTTTTTACAATATTTTATTACTATATTTATAATGTGTATATAGAGATTATGTATGTATGTACATATATATATATATAGATATAATATGCATATCTGTGGTCAAACTAACATCCACCATCCACTCATCCACTGTTCAAGGATAATCCTTCAATGTTTCTGTTTCTGCCATCTTTCAGCAAGGAATACTGAATGGTGGTTTTGTTATGGGGTTTTTTTGGGGTGATTTTTAACATCAGATTCTTGTTTACAACTAAAGTCAGAGCAAGTATGAGAAGATGTAAGCATGCACCAGAGTGCCAACTGGAGAGCAGGCAGAGTAGAATCACGTTTGAATACATGGTTGACATTCAGCCCAAGGAAAATTGCAACTGTTCAATTTGAAATCTTGGTCTGGTTTTTCAGTGTCTGGATGCAGGTATTGCAGAAGGTGATGGAAATGTTTCTACTGACTTCAGTAGGAGTGGGGTGGGCTTTCTCATTGCTTACCAGATTTCTTTTCCAATTACTCTGTTCTCCAGCCCACCTGAAACAGGAGAGGTAGAATACAGTAGGAAGAAAGCTGGGAAAATAATAATAATATTTTAGCATCTCTATAGCAGGAGAACGGGTCATAAATTTCTGAACAGATTTGTGAACACTGAACAAAACCTTGTATCAGTGATCTTGTCTATAAAAAGCAGTCGGGTGGTTTTTGTTTGTGGGGTTTTGTGGTTTGGTTTGTTGGGTTTTTTTACTTTATAGAGAGGCATTTGGTAACGGATCATAAAGCCTGAACAGTGGGATGCAGCCTGGCTCAGTGTCAGCAAAGCAAAAACTAGAAGTACTTTAATAATTCTACCTGGGAAAAAGATTCCTTCCTAGGATGTTTTTATATTAATGGTTTGTTAAACTGATGGTATCAAAGTCAGTCAAACATAGATTCCTGTGTAGTCTGAACTCAAGTTGATGACAACTTGCCATTTATTTACCTAACCTTATGCCTGATTTATCAAATTTTTGAATGTAAATTTTAACATTACCATTTAATGCAAAAGCAATTCTCACTTTAATGTGATGAAACCATTCTTAGTAGTTATTTACCTAATTTACTTCTGAGAGAAAAGCTAAGTTCTAAAATTTTGTGCTGTTTCTGAGAGCTATCCCTTACTGTCTCATGTTTTCAGACACAGTAGTAATCATGAAAAAAGAAGAAACAGTTACTTTGCCCATCCTGGCTGTAGTGCAGGAGGAACTTGTCATCTTGGTATCAGTATGGTGTATTCAGTGGTGTTTTCCAATTAAGTTCCAAAATAATATTAAATCTGTTGTGCAGGCAAATCTCAGTAGTAGCTGAGAGACTGAAGGAGGAAGTCATTCTTCTTTAACAAAAGCATGGAAGTTGTGCTAAAGCAGCAAACTTGGGTAGAATAGGAAGGCATATCAGCAAGGAGCTCGTTATAGGCACAGAATAGGGGAGAACAGGCAGATCTGAGAGAGGACTAGCTAAAGATACAGAAGAGAGGTGTCCAACCATTTATAAAGCCTAAGCAAAAGAGTAACGATGAACAGAGTCTTGATGAACACAGAGGACAAGAATTTAGGTTCTATGGAGGACAAATCTCTGAATCTTTTTGGTTCCCTCTCCCTGCTACAGTGTGGGTACTGTTGCATATTAAACAGCTTTTCTTCAGTGAAGTTTAAAGTGGGGCAAATAACAGGGACTCTACCGGCGTTCTGAGGAGACTGTTCCACTGCCAGGACTCTGTCACTGTGTTCCTAAAAATGCTTCCGACTACACTGGGTTTGCTAGAGCTGGATAAAAATGCCAAAACGCTACTAAAAGTGAGTAGGAGAGTGGAAATGAGAGGAGAGGGAGCAGGGACGATGAAGGTATTCAGGCATAGTGCCAGGGGAGCTTGATGAGGAGCTGAAGTGATGCAGATTAAAACCTGACTGTCAGGAGGTAGTAGAAGAGCTCTAGAGAGCAGGCAGAGGTGGGCTGAAAGCAGAAAGGTGAGGAGAGAGAATGTATGCTGAGCGATAAGACATCTAAATGGGAAGCCAGAGAAGGCCTATGATTTCTTTTATGAAGGAGCCAGATAGAGAGGAGTTACAATTCCTCAGCGAATGAGGCAAATTAATTCCTTCTTTGCAACGGTTCTTTCTGGCAGCAGAGAACATACCTCCTTCTCTCCTCTGGTTAGCTGTGCAACAGCCATGCGTGTTCCCACAATGTTCTTCTAAAAATGCTGCCAGCCCTGAGGGAAGAAACTGAGGGAAGAAACCCCTGTGGCTGCACAGCAAGGAGCTAATCATCACACACATCTCCATTTCAAATTAAATGCTCCAGCAGAAAAGAAGTGTGGGGGAAGAGGGGCAATAACACAACCTGCTGTATGTGATTGTGGGTATGTGTACTTGTGCACATACTTTTCTGTGACATAGCTATGTTGCACTTCTCTAGGTTTTGTTGAGCTGTTCCAGGTAATGAAAGTAAAATGCCAGTGAGAAAGTAAAAATAATGAGGAATAATATAAGTGCAAGTGAAAATCAGTAGGAAGATAGACAAGTATTTTCTATGAAAGCACAAAATCTCACGACAGGTTTCTTTCTACCCAACCTTTCTAATCTGGATGATTTTTATGGGTTCACAAATGCATTTGACCCTACAGGAGTATGCAACTGGGGGAAAAAAATTTCTACACAGAGGACCATAACAGAGCAAATGCATCGTCACCTTGATGTTTCAGTGTTGTGCCAGGTATTAAAAAAAAACAAAAGAAACTAAATTAGAAACACACTTTTGCTGCTGGGTTTGCAATCATTTTATTCTGTAAATCTCCTATCTTTAATCTTGGACTTTCTGGCTTTAAATCTCAGCAAATCCATTCTCATTACCTTCAGTAATCTAAATATCTCACATAAGTGATGAATCTCTACTTCTTTGCAGTGGAAACTGTCCAAAGCACAGGACTTGGGTGTTTGTCTCACTTAAAACAATTGTCTCACCTGTCCAATACAGATGTGAGATTTTTCTAAGAAAGAACGAACTAAAAAAAAACAATACTTCAACCAAAAATAAGCTTGAAAAGTAAATCCATAATTTACTTTCTTTTTAATTTTCTTAGTTTTTTTCTGAAAAGTTTGTAATACTGAATCCTGGAAGTGTGTGTAAATATTAGTAATCAAGCCAGTAATTGGAATAATGAAAACAAACTGCCCAGTTCAACTTCCAGGAAACTGAACAAAACTCAGATTCCTCAAAACACAAACTAAATCATACAGTTTCCAAATCAGTCCTTAAAATTTTGAGCATTGTTCTTCATGCCTGAATCTTTGCTCACATATGATTTGGGGGTTACACCCTCACTTTTATGCCTATAAAATCCCCAGCTCATAATCTCTGACACCCAAGTATAACTGAGATGTGCTATAGCTCAGCTTCAAACTGGGGCCACTGCCTTAAGACATCCCTTGACAAACACCTAGGATGCACAAAACAGGTAAGCATCCACAACTGAGGGCTTGCAGTACTTCAGTCCAGACCTAACCACCATCAAAGGGTGCTAAAACCCTCTAAAATCGATTGAATGTGTTTGAACTTGTAAATTGTTTGTGCATTTGGCTCAGGCCCTGTGCCTATATTGCATGCAGATACCCAGCCTGTTCACAGAGCAGAGCTCTTGCACATCTCTCTAAGCACTTTTGCCTGCACTGTTGGACCCAGTTTGATGACCACATTAATGACCCTTCAGCATTGAAGGTAAAATCCTGCGCTCCAGTGCCCATGCATTAAAGTAAGAATTCTTCACAGCCCCAAAGGCATGCTTCAAACCCAGCCTTTGGAGTGAAAACAAGCCTAATTTATAAATTTCAATTGATTTTGTAGCCAGATGATTTCAACAGAATTTTCCATGACTGCAATACAGCAAGGTAGCAAATTGCCATTGTGCCACATGTCTATTAATAGTCCTTTCTCTGATTCCAGCTAGCACTTTAGACTGTATTAAATATTATTGATATAGGCCCTCTCCAGAAATCTCTGTATGAAAAACATGTTCAGTTCTGTGCACACACATGAAAAATGTTGTATTCCCGTTAGCATAGAATCTCCAGAGCAACCATGATTTCTACCAAGTACTAGCTTATTTGCCCTGACTGAGATACTTAGTAAACTCAAACATTTGGGACCAAAAAGAAAGCTACTAGCCTAACTAACTTATGATTTTGAGAGCTTATAAAATGGCTTTGCACTTCTTAATCTTTTTTGTTGGGATGGTTGAAGACCTCAGAGAGAAGAAATGTCTCCCGAAATGGCCATCACTAGATACGCAGATCATAATGTCTGCACGAGAGAAAAAAAAAATCAGTGTTCTCTTTAGTTGCTCTAGGACCTCAGGAGTTTTCTCCATCTGATGTCCCCTTCAGTATTAAATAGGAAATGTTTTACTTTGTTGTGTGTGCATGCACATCTCCTTAGCACTGAGATTTGGAGAACGAGTTCATATACAGGGATTCTTTTAGCTTGTGTGGATAAGAACATTGTCTTCTTTTCTCCAGAAAAGCTAAAACCACTGTGTGGCAGAGATTCCCAGAGCAAACAAACCCTTTTGGAATAACTGAAGATTACAGACTGAAATAAACTGGAGCACTAGTTTTGCCTTTCAAGAAGTGCTGGTATCAATACCCCAATAAACATGTCATTGCCAGGCATCATAGGTGTCTTTCAGATCATGTCCACAGGTTATGTGCCCAGCTGGGTACGTGAGGACTGCTTTCAGAGACTTCACTATCTGCTGGACAATGTCAGTTACTAGTCTGCAGCTGAAAACACGTTTGTCCAGTGAACTATATCAGCTTTTTCCAGCATCGGTGGGGGCTGTCGAGGATATTATTAGTAGTTCTCAGATCACTGACCTGCTCTGAGCCATTACAATTTTATTGCATTAATCTGTTTGTCAGCCATTGGCAGGTCTCAGAAACCACTTTACTAAAATACCAAAGATGATATTGTTGGTACAGACATCATGATTCATTCACAAACCAATCTTATTATTTTTGCCATATTTAAACATAATTATCTATTGATTATACTGTATTATAGATGTATTAGTCATAGGTGTTGGGTGACTGCATCGCATGTTTTAGTCACAAGGCTTTTTGACTTGCGCAGGTATGTTTAAGAATTGTGGCTTCATTTCGCGCTTGTTCAATGGTAAAACAAAGCAAACCAAAGATTCTTGAATGTAGCATTTTCAAAAAAAAAAAAAAAAAGCAGGATGGAATAATCTGTCATATAGTTGATATAAAATACGTGTGTGTGTACCAGAGAGTTACCAGTAGATCTGGAAAGAAAAAGAATATATGTTAGGAATATACCAATTCAAGCAGTAGTCTAAATGGCACCTCTGCTACCTAAACTACTCCAGCAATTGCCTGATTTTAGCTCATTGTACGTGTGAGCTAACCACCCTCCTCCTAATAAAGTGTGGCTGACATCAAACTGAACAGGTTAAGGTACAACATCCCAGTGGAAGCAGCAGAAGACGTTAGGTCTTCAAAAGGCAGCCTAATATCTCAGTGCAAGAGATGAACATGTAGGTTTGGCATGAGAGCAACCCAGGACTAATGACACAGCAGCAAGGGTTTGTTGTCCTGCTCTGCCAGGCAAAATTTTGACAGTGGCTGTCAGCACTGTCCATTTTCACATCCCTGACTATGAAAGGAGGCTCCCCTCAGGGTGATTCACTCTAGCTGAGATCTGAGCCTTGGGAGTGTTTTTTTCTTGTCGTTGAATACAGAAGAAACTGCTAAATCAAACCTCTTCAGTGACAGATCAGTGGTAGGTGGTAGGCGCTGATGCTGCAGGAAAAGGTGCAGGTAATGCTATTGTAGATAGAAAGATAGTCATGAAGGTCTCTGTTCAGTCCTTAGGAATTCGATTCATTCTAGAACTGAAGTAGGAGGGTTTTCTGTTCCTTTGCAAGTAAATGCCAGATGTTGCCTTTGGTCTTCTGGATTTTGGGGGCAAGCCTGTTCAGTGCCTTACTGAATGCTCGTAGTGGCTTTCAGGCTTCAGAACTGTTAATGGCAGTGAGTTCTACAGCCTTCCTATGAGTTGTGTGAAAAAGGTATTCCCCTAAATTGGTTTTGAATCAGAAGCCTTTTATTTGAGGGGTGGGGGTTGCTTGGTTTTCCTTCTTTTTCACCTCTGTGTTGGATCCAAGGAAGCAGAAAGACCAAAATTACCCTCTACAGATCATGCTTTGTCTTTCCTTCCTTTACCAGAGCAGAGGACATTTGGCTTTGTCTCTTTCCTAAAGTAAATGATCCCAGTCTTTTCTCCTTCTTTTCATGTTACAGTTCTTCCACACCCTTGATCATTCCTGTCACCTTTCTCTTACCTGTTTCCAGTGCCAGGTCTTCCTCCATACATAGAGCAAAAACTCTGGTCCTGTTTCAATAAATTGAAATTCAAGAATTTTTTCCCCCATTGCAGTGCCTCCTGCAGATGCCCTGCCTCTTTCTGCTGCCCCTTGTGTCAAAACAGCCTTCGTCACTATCTGAGGAGGCATTGGTCCTTGCCAGCCATCTCTTCCAAGTCTCCTAGCCATGTCCTGCCCTCATCTGCCTTCTGTGTTGGTTATTCACATCTGCAGATGGGAGTGCGAGGGTGTCATTAAACAAACAATTATTAATAATGAAAGCTTTGCCATTAGCGTTGTTCATAGCCTGCCCAGACCTTTTTCTCTTCTTCTCTCTAAGCAGGTTTTGATGTATAATCCAATTACTGCACGCAGAAAATTGCCCCTTAATCAGCAAAGAGGGCTGGTGTTTCAGTTTCAGCTCTTACTACCCTCATGTTGTCACTGCCTGTATAAGCAATCCCACGTGCTGCTGGGCACAGGGCTGGACACTCCAGGGTGTGTGTGCTTAAGCTGCCACCAGTGTTTGAATGTCACTGTTATACACCCTAATAAGCCAGGGCCTTTTTTTTTTTTTTTTTTTTTTGAGCTTGGGAAAAAAAAAAAAAACAAAATGGTTGCTTTTAACCAACTGATTTCACAACTCATTTATCAAGCCCTATAGCAAACCATTTATTTTAGCTCCTTTTTGCTCCATCAAAAGCTGTGTGTTAAAAGGGAGAGTACATTTCAAGAGGCTGGGAGCTGAAGGCAGGCTGCAGTGCCACCTGCCCTCGCTAGCTCTTGGCCAGGAGGCCGCCGGCTAGAATTCAGGGGTAGGAGCTGTTCTTTTTCCTGAAGTGACTCCTGGCTTCAAAATCAAATTATTTCTTTTGTCAAGTCCAATAAGCACTGAACACCACAGACTTTGTTTCACTACAGATATGAATGAATGCCTCTGTACAGTACTTTCCATTGCCGTGAAATATATATATATGTATATGTCTGTGTATATATATATATATATATGTATGTAATGGGGAGTGTAATTATTGTTCTACTTAAAGCAAGGTGACATTCCACTTCAATGTAACTTTCAAGCGCAGCTCTTAAGATAAATTGTGTCTTAAAGGAAAGCTGGAAGGGTATAGAGGTATGTGTTTTAATGAGCTTTAGTAAGCTTTGAGTTAAGGCTTCAGTCTTTAAGGCAAAAAGCACCCAAGATGATTTTCCCATCACCTTCCCAGATCAGACCCTGCAAGAGTTTAACCTGGGAGTCACTGCTTGAGCACTGGCTATTCCTGAAGGTATTTGAATGCTGCATGTACAAACTGTGTCCTCAACTGTCCTCAAACGCCAACCTCCATTTTGTACATGTACTTGTCTGGAAGGCGAAAGACACAGCTATGTCGTGCTCCAAGACCCTGATGGTCATTTTTGGCTCAAGAGATGTATTCCTTTTGATCAGTGTCACTCTTTCCATTATATTTTTTTGTCTTTTAATTTGTGCTAATGGAGTTTATCAGGTGATTCCTGGAGGGCACACTCCACTTGCCCAGCCTCAGAGCTTCCCTTCCAGCAACATACCTTCTTCTCATTTGTTTACTTGGGTGTACTGGACCACTGTGAAGCAATTGCACAAGCAATAACGGGCGCGTTGCACTTTTCTGTCATTGCCTTTTGTAAGACATAACACTCCACTGACATTGAAAAGTGGTAGGAGACCCAGAAGCTGCGTTGTTGCTTACTGGCAATAGAACTGCTGTACAGTTCTTCTGCAGGGGACCTGTCCTCACTCCTCGAAGCAGCTGGCTGTCTCAGGCCCAATTTAATTCACAAGGCTGGATTGTAAACAATCTTGGATCCCTTCAGCAACACTTCATCAGTCTTGCTTCCATCCGTTTTTGTGTTTTTGTTTAGTTTCAAGCTAGAAGCAAGTTTAAAGAAATGTGCTAAGAGCATAGAGGGTGAGTAAATATCCCATATATTTCACAAAAATTACAACAAAATCAAGGGATTTACTCTCACATTGAACAGAACTAATAAGAAGTTCTAACCGATGTCTTAAAAAATTACTAAGAACAGCGTGAAGTGAAGTTTCTGCAATCAAACCATTCTCTGCTTTTATTATAAAAATCAGCAATGTTGAGGTGTATTTTGCCACCCTCTTTTAGAAGTGACCTGGAACTAAAATATGAATCCTCCCAAATGGGAGGTTTGCTGGTACAGATCTAAATTTCACCAGTATGTCCCATGTTAGATCACCCACCTCTGGGCAGAGGAAACCTAAGGCTGTTCACAAGAGAAACTCACGTTGTGAATGGTTTTAAAATTTTTAGAGCTCTTGCCCACTTCCAAATGTCAGTAATGGAGGGGATCAGAAACCTTCACGTGAACCCTGTGCATTGTGCATGTTGAAATCCTGGCTTAAATTCAGGTCTCCACATCAGCTTCTTGTGAATGTTAATATTCGAGTAGAACAAAAAAGTTAGAGGCAATTACAGCATGAACATCTCTTCTTGTTTATGTATAGTAGCTGATAGCAGAGTCTGTAATAATAATCTGTGTTTATACATGTGCTGTTCAATGTAACAGTTGGGTACAAAATACCTTTTAACTGTCACAGGAAAATAACTGGATTGATGTCACTTTTTGTTTGTATGAATATAATTATTTGCCTTGCAGGGACCAGTTCCATTTTTGTCATGTTATTTCTGATTTTTATATACATTTGTGATAAATTAGGCTCGTTTCTAAGGTAAACACAACTGCAGCCAAGCAGCTGTCTTTGTACATTTGCGTGTTATCACAGCTGATATCAAGTCTAAGTCAGACTCCTTGTCTTGCTTGGAACTTTCTTTAACCTTTCTGGCTTATTCAGGTAAATGCGGACCAGTCTATTTTCTTATTAAAGATACGGCTTTTTGAAAAGCTGAACTTATTTTTTAAATCCTTTCTTTTTACAATTATTGATTCAGAAAGACTGTAGCAATCATATTTTTCTAAACTGCCAATTGCTTTTGTTGGGAAATGATATATAGATACGTATTTTATTCTACAGATTTCCATGTAGTTTTGAAACTCTTTGTTTTCATATATATCCTGTTTGTTAGAATTATCTCAGAAAGCTGTAAGCTTCTGCATACTGACTATGAAATTGTACAAAATGCAGCTGCATACAGAGACTGACTTTATTTTTTATTTAAATTGTTAGAGCTAAGTCATCTTTAGTGTTTTGCCATGCAAGACATACGGAAAGAAATCAGGTCATTGTTTCGAAGGACTGGAAAGTGTTATGTGACACTTCCTAAAAAGTCTCAACTGAAAGTCAGGAGAATTTACTCTAGAAATGGTGCCATTTGGGGCCTGATTCCAGAGTTTATTCACACTGTTTAGGACCTCATTTCACAAGCACTCCCGTGCATTTCACAGGAAATACTAAAAATAAGAGCCTATGATTTGTGAATAGCAGTGATAGAATAAGACCCTTTCTGATGAAGAACGGGGACTTTTCACTAGTGAAGAGGCTATATTTTGACTATTTCAGAGCAACTTTTCATGTTCTTTCGGTGCTGTGGACTCCTGTGTATTCCAGATTTATTCCATAGCTGAAGTGCCAGATTAAATCAATTGAAGCCCTGAGCGCAGATAAACATAATAAAAAGCTGCAGTGAAATATTGCCTGAAATGGCCTGATTTCATTCTCGAGGACAATAGTTAAAGGAACACAGCCTTGGCTTCTGTGCACCTGTGCAGCAGAGGCCCTTGCTTTGTGCCTTGGCTGTGGTGTAACATGGAAGGATTTCTGCTTTCTGCCTGGAAAATGCTGTCTTTTCCTCAGTCTTGTCAGAGGTGTAATACTTTCACGAGTAAAAAAAAAATCTGCAAGACTCATCAGGAATTTAAGGGTCAGCTGGCACCTTCTGCCGTCAGGTAACATTATTCCCAAAGTTTATCCCTTGATGACAAATAAAATAGGACGTGCTGTTTGCAGGTAGGATAAAGAGACTGGAGATTCATCACGTCAAGCCCTAGCCTTGTGACTGTTCTGTGATGCTCCACTGTTACCAATGAACTATGTTAAATTGGATTATAATATCAACAGTATTTTATTGCATGTGTCATTTTTTATAATGAAAACATAGTTGCATTTGATGTTGCAGTTATAATACAGTAAATAAACACATATATTTCTTTTTAAGGAATTTTAAATTATTCTGGGGAGTGGTTTCACATTTTTGCTGTGCTTATTGCTTACCATCAGAGTATTTGGGCTGACATAGAAACACCCAGAAGAAGTGAAGCAATGATAAAATTTGACCTGCCTCTGTGCTTATTTACCACTGGAAGAAGGTTGTGCTGAAGTACCTACTTCACTCTAGCCCTGTAAGATTTGATAGAAAGTGTCAGCTTTTCTTTAAGACTGTGTAGTTGTTTGAATAGAATTCTACTGGATGCAAAGGAAATGTGAATTAGCTAAATCATATTACGATTCAGTATGATTTCTTACGGCATTGGCCTCTGACACTCTCTGTGTGGTTCCCCTCAAAATCCCAAAACCTGCTAAGACAAAGGGGAATTTTTTGAGAACCTCAGATTTGAAGTTAATGCCAATCACATGTAGCAAGCAAGCAGTGTATTATTTTAACCACTGCTGATTTCTCTGAAGACTAATCACTGCAGCATGTATGTGTGGATGCACAACACTCAGTAGCACCCAGGTAATTGCTGGTTTCTTTCCTGAATCTTTATGAGAGAGTCTGCCAGGATCTCTGACATCAAAGGGCTCCATGGGCAGTTACTGCTGGAAGAGTGGAAAACCACTACAAATTTTAGATGAACCTGTGGGCTAGGTTGCCTGTTGCTTTTATGAACACACTGAGCTTTACCTTTGACTTCTCTCGGGTATTTGGACCACGTGGGCCTGTGCCTTCCTATGAGCTGTCTTCTATTAAGCCCCCAGAACTACAAATGCAAATACTTCAGCTGATCGTAGCTGTGTCAAGATCAGACTAGCAGCTCGACTCCCACCCGGAAGAGAACTGGGTAAAACAAGTCCAGGGCTGTAGGAAAAGCAGACTATCACAGTGGGACAGTTATATTCCCATAAGGGCTACAGTCAGCACACAAAAAATATTCTGTTCTTACTTTTGGTTTTTTCTTTGCATTGCATTTTTTTCATCTTGCAGTTTATTTTTTGTGGAGGCAGAGAGTAGGCTTCTTTGCGTACATCATGTTCTTCTGGAACAGCAAAGACAGTTGGGACGTGATTTTACTGTACATAGACCAGGAAAGACTGGTGTCCAGCAGGGAGGAAAAGTGCCTTAGAACAGATAAAACAGCTCACACTTGTACGGTGGTTGAGTATTTTGTTGGCCATGTTCAGGCTGCAAAAAACCCTACAGCTGATCAGTGGGAGTTGAGACAGTCAACAAGAATGATTATAAACACTTTTAGAGGACAATGAAATACTCTGGGTAGTTATAAATCTCTTAAGTCATATATTACTGGAGAAACACCTGTTTTAGACAGCAACTAAGCTCGAGGATGGAAGTCTCTGTTTAGGTTGTAGCTGCAAAAGGTGGCAAGTTCAATAAATAAAAATAATAGGGTAAGACCCTTAAGCGGAGTAAATCAGTGTAGCTCCATTGAAGCTGTTGGAACTAAGACAATGTACAGCAGTAAGAATCTGGCTTGTAGTCAACAGGGATTTTACAGAATGCCTACAACTTCGTCATTTAGGGAGTTCTCCTCTGCCTTATGCCTGTGCACTAAATTGTATCCACACAAAAGTCCTTGCCAGTATAACGAGGTCATTTTGGATGTGAGTGTTCATTATACGCTTAGGTAAATTAAGGGGGAAAAAACCAGGTCATTAGCAAAGTTTAAATAAAGTATGGAGTAAGGTTAGCAAGTGAGAACTTTACAAAAAAAAAATCAGTCTCAGCCCTGGAGAGTTAATGGGGAGTGGCTTTCTCTGGAAAAAAGCTGAAGGTGTGTTAATGCTGCATGTAGAAGCTGAGCGCTACAGCCATGAGAAATCAAAAGCAGGGACTGAGGTTTTCTTCTAGGTTAATATTTCAAGCTTTCTAAATTTCATTCTGTGACATACTATGAATGCAGCCTTGGTTTCCAACTGCAGAAAACCCCTCTGATAAACACATATTGCTGGAGCAAATGAAACTGAAGGCTCATCCGGTTTTACCGTAGCACTCGTGGTATTAAGAGGGATTGTAATATAATCCTCTTCAATGAATAACCCTAACAGATGTTATCAGGGTTGCTCTGTACGAGCCGTGGACCTCTTGCTAGAACTCCCTCTGTGGAAGTCCAGTTCATAAATTGTCCTAATGGGCTGCCTGCCTCGTCCCGCTGCTGCAGCAGCATGGAAGGGAGGTGGTTACCAGCGGCCTTGAAAGCCGGCATTATTCCCATCTGGTTTGCATTACAATGCTGCTAAATATTTCATGCTTTTTGTTTCACAAACAAATAAAAGCAGAACTAATCTTTTTGTTTAATGTTCCTTGATTGATGTTTTGGTGAGGGGAAAAAAAAAGTGTTGTGTTAGTTTTGATTTTTTTTTTTTTTTTTTTTTTTTTTGCTTTAGAAATCTTACTGCAGCTCTGCAAAAGCTTTTAATGGAAGATAGGCCAGATCACTGTCGACTTTTCTGGTGGGCTTTTTATGGCACCATTGATACAGGAAAAGATACAGGGGAAATCCAGATGATGAATGTGCTGTTCAATCAGCTGGGATTTCTTTGCTTGTGAGGAGATAACTCGATGAAGTGCAAACAGAGACAGGGAGCAGACGCTGACTGCTTGTCAGCTATGTGCAGAGCTATCTCTGGCTGGGGCTGCTGGAAAACACAGCAGCTATTAGTACCCCTTTGCCCTTTCACAGCGCCCTGCCAGAGGGTCCCCAAGCACTGCAGCAAGAGCCATCCATTACACCGCAGAGCATCGAGTCTGTGCAATCACCTCTGCTTCACAGGGAGGGGAGCACCAGCCCCGGGAGGATTCTGCCGGCATTTTAACCTCCTGGTTCCCTAAACTCCTTCTGAGGAGGATGAGTGAAGGCGTTCCAGCGGGCCTGGTCTCAGCCTGTACTCGTCCGCTTAAGCTTCAGCTGGTTAATCTGGCATTTGGACAGGCATCTTCATTAGGGCACCCACTGGGCTGCGTTAGCTGTGAGGTTTCATCGCAGGGTGGGATAACGGTATGAAACGTCTCTCAGAAAAGGCTAAATATTGAGAAAAGGTAAACAGACACTCTTCCAGCCTGTTGCAGCTTCACCCTGCAGTGAGGCGACAGTGTGTCAGTGCGGACAGTTAAAGCACCATCCTATGTTTGACCATGCAGCAATATTTTTTTTATATCATTGGACAAACAGAAAAAAGTTTGTCCGATTCACTCTTGAGACAAATTCTCTGCAGTTATTGCAGGATTAATTTCTCCCCAACAGCTGATGCATCAACCATCCCATCCCTTCCTCCCGTAATCGCTGGCCTCAACCCAGAGGCAAAAGTGAGTCTTGGGGACTGACCCCAAGGCTTGCCTGCAAATAGGCTTTATGACTTAATGCTGAACAAGACACCCAAGCAGTAAAATTATATACTGCTTTCTATATTATATTTCTTTTTTCCCCAGCATTTTCTTCCCAAGGACCTCAAAGCTTGCTGCAAGGTTTAACTAATTCACAACAGCCATCTGTGAATGAAGTTGTTTTTGCTAATTACAGATGAAATACTGTTGCCAGAGTGGATGATTGCCATTCTTGAGCATCTCTCATACACAATAGCACACAATAGTTTCACTCAGGATTGTAAAAATAAATTCTAACTTGTAACTGCTGCAGTTCCTTGCATTCAATCACTTTCATTGTGGATTTTGACGTTCCACTTAAAAAAATTCTAATCCAGGAATAGTAAATGCCGAGTCATAAAAGCTTAGGAAATGGGTCGAATCCAGAGTGCAAGGCAGCATTACAGTGTCTGATCTGCTGTCTCTGATAATGCCCTCACAAGACAAAGCTCTCTTTTCTTTTTTTTTTTTTCCTCATTCCTGAACAAATGAATTGCAGCATGTATGAAATCTCCAGAGGCCATCTGTGACTGTAATTCATTTACCCACCGTATTATGGAACAGATTTTCCAGTGAGTTCAAAACTCAGGAAAGGGGGGAAGGGAACAGTATGATGAGAAGGATCTGTGATCTATATCTAAAAATAAAAATATTATTCAATTGTCATATTTGATGGATAAAGTGTCTGATGCACCAGGCAAAGCCATAGCAACTAGATAAATATATTTTAAACATTCCATTTTGATACATTAAGAATGAGTTGGAGCAGAGGCTTATCGGCACTGAAATTAAGCAGACATTTCTAAGTTCCTAAAAGCCTCTGATTTTGTTTAGCTTGGAAGAAATTTTGCTGTAGATAACTTGGAAGTGTAAGGGGAAGTTGGACTTGGAGCACAAAGGAGCAGCTCTGACAGGTCAGGACCAGCAATTACCTTTCTTCTTCATCTGTTATTTTCCAAGTGCCAGCAGCCCTGACCTGATGTGTGTTAGACCACACGAGGCCCCTTGGCAAACTTACAGACCCTTGGCTTCTGCTTTTAAATTGAAATTAGTACATTCATTTATGACCTTAGCTGCTACAAAAATATTTTTACTTATATGGTGCTCTCAATATTTCTGTAGTGCTGTTAACATTCAGTAATTGTAATCAGTAACACATCCTCATGAACAGCCAATTGGTTATGTGGCTGTAAGCATCAGATTTCCTCCCTGAGTAATTCCAAGGATGTCCCCAAAGGCACAGCAGGAATGAGTTCAGGCCACGGTGGCTGGCAGGGTTAGTGTTTACACTGTGTGTCATGTCGGTACCCATTTGAAGGGTTTTACATTCTGCCTTAGGTCCTGTGTTTCTTCATAAATTGATACCATGCAGAAGAGAGAAATGGTGCAAACTTCTAAAAATTGTTTTCTGTAGACATCTGACCAAAAGTTATGGCCGAAGGAGGAAAATGTTTACTTCTACACAGTAATTAGGGGGCTGTGTCAGAGCAGAGAGGGGTGGAAAGAAGTCAAGAGGAGCAACACCCCAAAGGAGCAATTTACCTTGCCGCCAGTCTGAAATCAATGAGAGATGCTGCACCAAACCTTTTGCCCACAGCCCCTGGCACTTGTAAGCAAAAGCATCAGCTTTTCCTCCCAATGCATCAGGCCCTCAAATACCTTCCTTCCAAGCCAGGGCAGAAGAGAGGAAGACACACGCAACCACTTTCTTTTCCCTTCTCTTCAAAGGGTTGCACATGCACTTATCTCACATAACTCAGACGGGTGCTGTGGGGCATAAACTGAGAAGGGGCTGGGGAGCAGCAGGTTCAGCTGAGTGTTAACAGTCCAGCTTCCAGCCTCTAAAGAAGGATTCACAGCTCTTCAGTTGTGCAATGCAAGCCAAGAGTGCTTGCGGGGCTGAATGTAGTGTAATACCGCTAATACTGCTACATTACTGCTTTCCAACATGACCATCACAGCCTATTAAGGATGAAGTAGCTGCAGATTGTATTACTTTTTTGCTCATGCCTTCACATCTATAGCAGAAAAAATACTTCACAGAGTGCCCATAATGCTGAGTGTAGCTTTTTGGCTGGAGTTACACAACACTGGCAAAACATTCAGTGACATGACGTGGTTTACACCAGCAAAACTGCATCTTTTAACAATATTATTTATTTATTTTTCCCGTGGAGAACTAGTATATATTGGCAGAAATATGCTTTTACTGGTGCAAGTATGCAATAGGTTTTTTTTTTACATGCCTTTATATATATATATATATATATACACCATGACACTCATGATCAGTAACATTTGTAGTGTTAGGCTTGTCTTAGTGAATGCAGACACTGGGCAAGAGGTTAGTAAGTAAAAGCAGTTTAGGCTTCTCTCTGTCTCAGCTCTGTCATTACCCTTCAAAAACAGGGAAGACAATGAGAAAGGTGACCCCTTTGGCATTATTGCTTAATTTAGAGAGGGTGGCAATTTGGCCCCAGAAAAGTAAAATCAAATTCAAAGGAAAACAAAAATAATTCAGAACCCAAACTGTCCAAGGCAAGACTGGGGAAATGGAAATAAAAAAAAGATGCAGCAGTGAAGTTAAAAAAAAAAAAAAGAAAAGAAAAAGAAAAATAACATTTATGTATGGAAAATAAAATGGGTAAATGACAAATGAAGTGACAGCTTTCTTGTAACAAAGAGAAGAGGGAAGTGGGGCAAGCTGCAGATGGAAATGCTGTGCTGGGGGAAGAGGAGGGACCCAGCGGGGAGTGGGAGTGCGAGCGGCAGCGGGCAGGAAGGAGGGGGCTACGCACAGTGTCAAGTGCAGGGCTGGCCCAGCGGGAGGGTGACACAGAGGTAACAGCTTAATGCCACACCGGGCCTTTTGTGGAGACTCTGGATGGAGCTGAGATCCCTCTTCTGCCTCTGGCTGGGTCGCCGGTGTCCTTCAGTCACTAGGGGAACCGGGGTCAAATCCTTCTGTCCCTGGGAAATCACTGCCAAAACTCCCCTTGGATTTCATTGATTTTACAGTGCAATGGTGATTTCACACTTTGGCTCACAGCAGAGGAGAGGAACGGGGGAGGCTTGATGCTTTCCATGACCAGCTGTGGGTATCTGACTTGCAGTAGACTCACAAGAGGCAGGACTTGGGACTGGAGCAAAGGTACAGTCTTGGGCACAACCACCTGCCCCAGTGGGCATGAGAGCTGCATCCAGCTGCTGCCAGTGGATGCTGGTGCCACCTCCATCCACCCTGGACGGCTGAGGTGGGGTGAGACCTCCAGGAGCCAAACTGGACAAATGAGATAAATAGGGCTCTGCAGTACTTCCTATGGGTCTGATGAAATTTGGGCCTCAGCTACATGCCCCGAAGCACCACTGGGTTTCCCAAGGGGAGAGGAGGCAGCAGGGCAGCATCCCATGCAGTCAGGCTCCAGCCTGGGCACAGCCGTCAGCCTGGAGGGGCACAGCCACACTGGGGATCTGCTGCCCACGCTTCAGCCTGTTTCCTCAGAGCTGAGCAGAAAAACAAAATGCCTTCTGCTAAAAATCATGTCTAGAGATACTTCTTAATTACATGTTCAATCAGGAGTCACACTGCTCGTGGTAAGAGATTCCAAACTGATCTACTTCCATATTGTCGCTGTCTCACCGTGTTTGGCTCTCTAGCTGTCTTTTGGCAGCTAGCTGGGAGAAGAGTGCTCCCGGTGCAGGGGGATGCCCGTCCCCCACAGAGGAGCCGGAGGCTGACAGCAGCTGGCCCCAGCCCCACTTGCTGCTGGCAAGCAGGCTGGCAGGGAACTTGCCAGGCTGGTCTCCACCAGATGTTTGGCAGAACTAACCCATGCCCACAGGATCCTTACAGCCAGCAGTTTTCTAACGGCTCCATTTTCCCTCCAAAATCATCTCAACAACGTTCTACTGCAAGGCTGAGGCCAACAGAAGTCTGCTTCTGACCGTGCCCAATGTCACCCGGCACCCACACACCGTGTCTTCCCCTCCTGGGCTGTCTCCAGCTGCCTTGGACAGTCCCGGCCCTTCCTTCGAGCCCTTGCTGTGGGGTGCTGGCAAGGGGCAGCACGGCGGCCTGCCAGCCGTGCAGTCCTCTCCAGAGGGCACCTGGCAAAGCTTGAGAAAAGCTAGAGGGAAAGGTGTGTTGGAGAGTGAGGTTCAATTTCTGCATGAATGTGGTTAATCTCTGCTAGTGCCTGCCTGCTGTGCTGGAAGGGCAGCCGGTGAGTCAAAGTATCTAGCTTCAGAGCAGTCCCAAAACAGGAGGTTTCATCCCAGGATGAGCAAGCTCAGCCACTCTTGTCTTCCTGGGGCCAAATTCTGAGAAAAGCTGCTCCTGCTCTTGTACACAGCGCCCTTTTTAACAGTGATGGACGGTTCAAATTTGTTCTTGATACAAACCTTGCCTTGTCCGAGTTATTTTTATGGTATTTTAACCACTAGTCATCCACCTCGGTTTTACTGTGGGAAGAGCTAAATGCAGAAATCCGAAAGAACTGGCTCAGTGCCACAGTATTTCATGGTGTGTTTGGCAGCCCTGTCCCCTACCCCCCTGACTCGGCAGAGTGCGTTACCCTGTGAGTTGGCAGGGGTCATGCAGATGGGAATGGCCAATACATGCATTGCTGGGCAGTTCCTCCAGGACAGCAAACAGGTGTTTGATTTCTTATGACAGAAAACAGGGTCAAGAGAAGGAGACCCATGTTAAGCAGGAGGAGATATGTAAGCATTTTCTTTGGAGCCACTTTCTTCCCAGCCTCTGAAAACAGAAGTCAACATCCTGGAAAGCTAAGCTGGATCAAGCTGGTAATCCAAGGTAGCAGATGCTACTGTGACCACGGTTTCATGCTATCAGTATCTGGAGCTGGATGTCACATTGCTCTGGACATTGCCTGTACTTGGGGCAAAACTTGGGTTCAGTAGAAATTGACACTAGTTGTATTAGGGCACAGGCAGTTCTTGCTTGCATCTGTGCAAATCTACTGATGCTGGAGAGAAACGAAAGCCAGAACATTTCTACTGGCACCTAACAAATTTCTAACAAAAATCACGCTCAGGCGTGCATGTCGTGCTGCTCACTCTGCTCAGAGGAGAGCAGGTAGAAGTTGCAGCAGCTGGCAGAAAAAGGATCACTTCTATTTTTAAACCTATCTGTGTTAGCATCTTACCTGTGAGGAGCCTGGGCACTCAGGCAGCAGTGAGAAGAGCTGGGCAGTTTCACAAGCAGAGAAGTTCATAAGGTCTGCTGGCCTGGGCCACCTGCCTGAGAGCCCAGGGCCCTCAAAAGAGGTGTATTCCCATAGTGCTGGCCATACATTCAGTGGAAAGGTACCAAATGAGAGCAGCTGGGTCTAGACTATGATCTGCAGAATGACAGACTACCTGATTTTTTAATGGTTTTTTTTGGGGGGGGAGGACTTGGCTGATAGGACCCTCCTTGGAGAGCCCACGTGCTGACTTTGGATGCAGTCAAGTTCCTAGTTTATATCTCCAATTCGCACTGTTGCTATGGGAAGCTCTTTTGGGGGCACATATGTGTGCACACACGCACAAGGCTGTGCGAGCTTCTCAAGGGAAGGTGGCAGGCTCCATTTCCCCTGTCCCTTTCATACCACAGCCTGAAACATTTGCAGTTAAATTCCATCACATTGTACAAAACCTCTTCTGTTGCAACTGGCCAAAACCAGCTGCTATTTCTTCTTTTGTTTGAAATAGCGAAGCAAAACAGTATTTACTTTAATTTTTGAGAGTGTCACAGATAATCTGTGGGATGGAGTCCTCATTTTCCATGCACTCTGAAACCACTGAGTGTCACGCACAGCTGTCAGTAGTATAAAAAATGAAATCAAAGTGCTCAGCTCAGAGGAAAACGGATAAACGTTCTCTGTGCATTTTACTGTAAGAAAAAGAGAGGAAGGGATGAGGAGAAGAATCTTAATATAAAAGAAATGTAAGGATTTTAGACACTCACAGGAGGATAAAAGAATCTGAAATCTGCCAGTAAAGCGGGATCTGTTGCCTTCCTGAAGCATGGGGATCTAATTACTCTTCCCTCCCCCCGCCCCTTCATTATAAAGCAACTATTGCGGAACATAAATGACCTTGTAGACTCACTAGATATTCCTGCCAAAAAGCGTATCCATTATCAAGTAATACATTTTCTGCTTGTGTAGTTCCAGTGTGCTCTTTTGAAAAGCAGTAAGTTCTCTTCTGACTCCCTTATCACATTTCAGGATGCCTTTAGTCATGGGACTGTGCTTATTCAGTAGTTCATGTCAAATTTACTTCAGTAAGCAAAACTTAGCGTTCTTTAAGAACTGCTTTCCTGTTCCCCAGTGAGGGAGGTGTTGGGCTTGCTTCTTCTCTCACTAAAACACGTTTGAGGTTTGCTATTGATTTCATGGAGGCCATGAAGGCACAAAACAATACTTCTTGAGACCAAGTCTCTCTGGAGCTGTGCTAATTCACACCATCTGAAGTGTCTTTTCGCAAGAAATCAGCAGCAAAAAGAAAATCAGCATTTGGGACAAGCACTACAAAAAAGTTAGAAACTAATTTTAGAATGCATCATAGTTCAAATTATCATGGCTGGCAGTATTTCTGCAAAACCTGTATACCATGAAACCTGGATCTCTGATAGGGAATAACTTTAGACTGAACAATAATTCTTAATAAACAATTAACCCTCAAACACTAGAAGCAATCTGAAATGGAGCAGCTGCACCTCAATGCCTTCGGGGGACAGTCGTGGCCAGCCCTTCCTCCTGAGCTGTTCACAGCAGCAGCTCAGGGCTGTGCTACTGGCACTGGCTCCAGCCAGTCCACGGACCATCCCAACAGGTTAGCCAAATAGATTGTCACACTGTGGGAATGGTCGCATTTTAGAATCCCAACTTCAGGTACTTGGCCTCTCGGGCCAAAACCTGGATTTGAGTGCTTTACTTCATGATACGTTAAGTGCCACAATAATAAAAGGTTATAGTTTTGTTAAGTGAGACAAATTTCCACTATTTTTGGCTTAGAGAGCGAGCCCTTTCTTTGCTCAAAATAACTCATAAATGGGAGTTGTGCCCTTAAGAATATAGCTACTTGTTTTCATTTAAGAAAAATTAAAATTGCTATTGTTATGGTGCCCCATATTTTATTCACTCATAATGGTACTCACATTTTTATCATTATTGTAAATTATTCAGGCATTTCAGTCTTATGGGGGATGAAACAACAACCATCTGTGTGTGATCTATCTCCTATCTGCAGGTTTGCAACAAAAGAAAAAAAAAAGAAGAAGGGGTTGCAATGAAAGAGTCCCAGAAAGGGAGAAAAATATTGTGATTTTTTAAAAAGAAATGTCTTGTTAGGACCTGTCAGTTATGATGACCTCCCCAGCATGCTGAAATACTGAGTGTCCCACATTCACACCAGGGTCATTAATGGCTGTCCCATGCGCTCCTTGCACCCAGAGGAAGGCATGTTGTCTCTGTCATTTTGTGGTTTCCCCAAATTCTGACACAAAGCGAGAAGGACTTGCTCTTTTCTGCATGTACTTACATTAGATATTTCAAGCTTTTATTGGTCTAAGAAGTCCAGTGTCATCACCAGACTGAGGTTCATGGCTCTTCCCAACTTCAGTCTTGCCTCCCCCACATCCTTTTGATGCATGGAAAGAGGGCAACATCTGAGCAAGCTTTAATATAAGCCCCAGCTGTTGCTCAACAAGCTACACCAATGAAGCCTGATGTGGATGAGTAGTCCACTTCAGCAGCAAATACTTTGGCTTTGGCATGATTAAGGCTATGCTTAACTTCTTTTTGCAGATGGGGTCAGAAAGCTCTCTTGCAGGATCTGCAGTGACCCATACCGAGCTCATTATGCTCCTGGAAATAATAATGAATACTTGAGAGAAGATCCCCTTTAAGGTTTGTGTCACTGTCCCCGCTTATGGAGGGGCATGGAAGGGCCATGGGCTGCCTTGCACAAGGTTGCCCAGCAGCACAAGGGCCCCAGGATGACAAGGCTGGTGTGATGGGTCCTTCACAAGAAATCTAATTTTGGGAGTGGCAGAGTTTTTCCTGAGCCCAGCATCCCTTTTGAGCTGATGTTGCCCGGGGGAGCTGTGCAGTTCATGCCTTAGGGAGAGAGAGGCCTGGGATGGTGCCAGGATGCCAAATCCTCCTGCCCCCTGCGCTACTCCACTGTCTGCATCTACCCAACCATGGGCAAAATGAACCTGGGTTTTGGCTTGCTTGAAAAATTCAAGGGACAACCCCCATCACTTCTGCAGGAACGGGGCTTCTGGCACAATGTTTGAGAGCCACTGATTTATTGGGCCAAGCAGTCTCTAACAGCTCATCACAAAGTTCTCCATGTTGACCTGAATAGAGTAGATAAAAATGATTTACAGCTTCTGTTTTCAGTTCTGTTGAATAGTTTAAATTTGTCTTTGTTTGCAAAATAGTCAAATGATTATTTTTTTATGAGCTTTTTCCCTATAGGTAGTTTCCCAGTAGCTTCATCTGGATGGATATGACTCCTGAGATCCTTCCAGTGTCGCTGCTGACCCGGGAATGGTTCAGTCAGATCACCTGTAGACTCCAGGAAAGTCAAGGGTAACAGTTTCATTGTGCTTTAGTTTTCCCTTTCTGAGGTAAATTATAGTATAGCATTAGAGAGTTCCACATTTCTCTGTCCCTGGAAAACAGCTTCATGCTGGAGGAGAAATGGCCTTCCAGGTACGGCAGTGGACTTCGATATGGACTGTCTTCATTGCTCTGAAATCAATTTCTTATGTGATCTGGGACAAATCCCCTGGTCTCAAAATAAAAATTTTCCCTTTCATAAATAAGACTATGAATATTTATGGCACATATTAAATGGTAAAAATCTGGTGATATTTTTGAGACTGCTAATAAAATAAATGCCATAGAACAGCTTTATAACCACCTCTAAGCAAATATCTGTTTTTATCAGCATCAGAATCAGCGGATCCTGGTTTCAAGTGAATTTGCATCTTGTAGTTAATATTATTTTTTTAAAAACCGGGTTAGACTAAAGCTGCAGCATGTGTTTGGGAGAGGAGAGAGGACTTTATGAATGCCCTTAACACCGGAAAAAGCTCAATCAGAATTACCTTTTATTACACACAGGATATGTTCTTCATCTAGGAAAGACAACTTGAATGATGGGTGGATTTTTATGTCTAATAAAGCATTAACTGTGATCTAAACTTTTCCTGCAGTTGAAGTATTTAGAATGGCTCTTTCCTGTGTGGATTCTCTGATGTCTCTCCACTCTACCTGGCTGCTTATTTAATATAGAAATTGCAGGAGCATCCTACCTTCATGATTTCTCCTCCTTAGTCAAATCTGGTTGAAACTGGACCATGAGTTCAAAAGTTATTAAAGGAAGGGCAGACAGATATGCAGAAACACACACACACGGAGTGTGATCACATAAGCCTTTTTATCCAAGCTAAAAATAGAAAACCAATGAAGTACCCCAAAAATACTTTAACAGATGAAGCTTAGGCTGGAGGACAGACTTTTTTTCATCTCCAGTATTATCCATAAGTATTTTTCTGCTTGCCCTCAGCATACCTGTGAGGTGCAGGGTAACCCAGTGGCCCCAGCACTGGTTTCTGCAGTGTGAACACCAGCAGTTGTACCATAACCTCGTTACCTGAAGGACTAGTACATGGGTACAAATGTCACCTTTGTGGAGGAAAAGCTGCTGGTCCCACCCTGCATAGCTAGGCTGCCACATCAGGCATTCTACACAAGCCTCTCCAGGGAATGTCACCACCCCCTAGCTTGCATATTTTAATATCACAAATAACTGTGGAAACAGGATTAAGCTAAGACTCCTATGGGGATTTTTGTCAAAATTTGGATCAAAATCCTCATGGCAGGGCCCCAGCAGGGCTGGGAGCCTCCAGCATCAGTACCTTGCTGACGTGCTTGTGAGGATACGCCAGTCTTTCCCCACAGGACCTTCCCCAGGACAACAAACGCACCAGCCTGTAAGACACTGAATCCAAGTTTCTCAGTGAAGATGATGTACTCTAATGTACCCCAGTGGAGCATGGCTTACTCAAGCAAGAACCATCAGGTCAGTTTATCAAAGAGTAGCTTTCTGCAGGCATGCGACCTGCTTTTCTTTGTCTACCCAAAGCCTAGGATTTCTCGGCTTTGCGAAGAACAGTTTGCCTTCCACCTGCCGCCTGCCACAAAGGTGTAGTTGTGCTGCCACGCAAAACGGAGACGGCTGCAGAAAAGCACCCAGACTGCCTCAACAAAAGGCCCTAAACGTGAGGGAAACATTAAAAAAAAAAAAAAAAAAAAAAAGCAGGAGATGTAGCTCAGCCAATGCAAACATGTAAGTAACTGTGCAAGGGCTCAGAAGAGAAACCAGATTGCTGTTGAAATAGCTGGTTAACGTTTTGTCTGGAAGCACAGCTTCAATAAAATAGGTAAGGAAACCAGCTAAGGACCCCCAATGGCAAACATATTTATTGAGAATCCAATAAAAGTCTCAGAACAAATAGCCTGAAGGACCTGTAGACACAGCCTCTGCTGTAATAAAAATGCAATACAAGACATCAGGGAAATGGTAAGGGAAAAGGGCTGCTCCATGAGAAAACCAAACAAGAATCCCAGAGCATGAGGCCTGGAGACACAGACTGGGATGTAATAAAATAACTGCCATTGGGGAAAAAGAAAGAAAAACAAAACATCTAACAAAGGCACAAAGAAGCCCCAGATACCCCAGCTAGTCTAGAAAATCACCACAAGTTGCCATAAAAACACATGGGAAAATAGGAAAAGAATAATGGCTGCAAAGCGATTGACTCCTGCAGGTACCTAAAGGCAGCATAGGCAAAAGTCCACAGGAAGCCATGTCAGCTGCAGTAAACTCTGACGGTGCCTAGGAGACAAAGCTGTAAAAGGTGACAAAACAGCAGCCTCGGAGGGGATAAATCTCTGCATTGGAGAGAGATTAACATTAAATGCAAACCCCCACATTGCACAGACCCGTGGGTTTTGTTTCATTTATCTTGGTCAGCAAAACTTTTCAGTAGGTATAAAGAGATGCTACAGACTTTTTCCTGTAAGTGCACAGGAAAAGTTGGTTTCAGAGACATCTGCTAGCTCAAAGGGTTAAATCTGTACCCACTTATTGTGAATTTTCAGGTACCATAAAAGCAGCCAGAAAAATGGGCAGTTATCATCAAAGTAATTGTCATGTTAAGCACTGTTAATGAAAACGACATAAAATAAAGGTTTGTAGGAATAAGCAAGATTTTTTATTAAGGCAAATGAGTAAATTGAGAAAGAAGGTGATTTTCATTTCCCGGTTTCAGTTGCACGCTGCAGGTCATGGCCATAAAAGAGTGGTACCCTGTCGCAAGGCAAGGACCTGCATTCTCCGGCTGCGCTGCTGCCTGGACCCCTGCTCCGCTAACAGAAAGCATGTATGGACAGGACAGGGCTAGGCTGGCATCTCAGCAGCACATCCTCTTGGCTGGTGGCAATTCAGCATGCCTTGCTGAAGACAGATGTTTCAATGCAGGTAGGTCTGACATGACATTTCTCATCACTGGTTTTACCATCAGTGAGCAAGGGAGACGTATGACAGTTCTGCCTGGGTTTGGGCAAAGATGCCCTCAGGACAACCCAAGGTGCAGACGTCACCTGATTTTCTCCAGATAAATGCCAGCCTTAGAGGAGCTGTGGCACACACCTCTGCTATGAATAACAGCTCTGCACTTGCAGTTTCTGAATCTCTTAAAAAATTCATTCAACATGCCCAGAGGTTTTGCATTTAAGTTTTTTTTTTTAATATATATATACATATACTTCTCCTGGAACAACTGCAGAGTTAATTTGCTTGGAGATGTGCTGTACGTTGGCAGTAACATTTTTGTTTGTTTGTTTACAAGCCTCTGAACTAGGAAACCTAACGCTGACAGTACTGAGTTAGACCCATGAATCCACTTGTCAAGATTTACTTTACATCGCTGGCAAAGAAGTAAGTGTTTTATCAACAACTTTCCTTCCAGCTGTTTGTCAGCTCTGTTCCTTGCACCGATCCGTCTAAACTGTGTACACTGCTGAAACTGTCCTTCCTGGGCTGAAACAGTCCTAGGGTTTGCTGGGCACATGGTTTAATGGTAGAGGATGGTATTTATAAGATCTCTGAATGACTCTTCAGCCAAGCAGGTAATGGGCAATTCCTCATAGCCTAGATCTTTCCAGCTCCCATGGATACCCTTGGGGTAGATTTTGCCCTTCTTAGGTTATTTATGGTGTCGCTCCCTGCCAAGGACACTTCAAGTTATAGTCACTCCCTCCAGTGGTCATGTCACCTGATGTGTATTTATTCATCACTACCCGAGTAGTTTCCATCCGCTGCTATGCTATGAAGTGCTCTAAGGACACGGCAGTGTCTGCAGTTCACAAAGCCATACGTGCAGGGGTGCTCTCATCACGTGCAGGTCTGGAAGGAAGAAAACACGAAAAGACCAGTTACAACAAAAAGGTTAAGCTGTTATGTCTGTGGTCCAAAAGAGTGGTGAGCTGAGCTCATTTCACCAAGTCTCTTGCTAATCTGGTGCTCTCAAGGGTGTGAAATATTATCAGCTGTTAGAGTTATTAACCAGTGTTAACCAGGTAGTGCATGCACTGAGCTGTGTTTAAGGTTAACTGTGCCATTAAGGGCTTACAAACTCAATTAAAGATTTTAGTGCTCAACAGTTAATGGTTAATTTCTGCAGATGTCCTGTTTCCAATTACTATTCATATATAATGCAAGCAGCATGGCATCACACTTCAGCTCAGACACGCGGATTTTTTTTTTAATATATTTTATACCAGCAGAAGGTTTCACTTAATTGCATAATACCCGATATTTAGTATTTCTGGAGTGTCTTTGAAATCCCTGTTAAATTCCAAGTATTTTCACCTTTCTTTTTCTATTATTATCACCAGTCCCTGCCTCACTTGTGCTCATCTGACCCCGTGAGGGTATGGAGGTGTTCTTTGCATTGTGCCATGACCCCGCTGCCCGGCGGGGCGAAAGGCACGCTGAGAAATGGCCCTCCTGGACTGGGCAGCCACAGGGAGAGACTCAGAGATTTTCTTTTTTCTCTTTCATTGGAAATGACTCGGGAAGCTCACAGTCCCCAAAGTATATTGAGGAGCTCAAATGGAGATTTAAAAGCCTACATCTGAGCCCGCTGAGTTTGGAAATTTTTAAGTAACAAAAACCTTCTTGTGAGACCAACTCTGATAAGGGAGCGTTTGACTAAATCTGCAGATGGAGTTAACTGGAAAGTTCTGAGTCCTGGAGTTACACCCAGGTGGAAGGAAACCTGCTACTGTCAGTAAAAAGAAAGAGTGTATAAATCAGCTCTCAACTAATGAGACAAATAAATTCATAACTGGAATCACCCATTAGGAAAAATCAATTCCTTTCTATACACGCAATTGTGATATTCCTCCTGAGAAATACTCTCAGTTCAACGAAGAACATGAACGTATACCTAACTCTGCACATGGGAGTAAATCTATGCTTATCATTAAATTTAAGTTAAGAATATAATTAAATTGAAATTAAATATGAAATGCCTTGGGAATTACTCATGAACTTGAAATTCAGTCATTTAAAAGCGATGTTGAACTGGGGCCTCTGGGACGAAAGGACCCAGGGAGATGCACACCACGCTACGCTTACAAAACCCTGTGAGATGATTTTACAAGCACTTTCAGCCATCTGATGATTGCACTGTTATTAAAAAGGCATGTCCTGCCTCTTTCCCCTGCCATGCTTCTCCAGTACAGCAACCAGCCACGTGGTTTGGCCAACTGCATCAGCAAACTGATCTGGATAAAAAACAACCCTACAAAAAACCCAATCATTTTTCTCTGATTCATCTAACTGTGTGGCCACATGACTGCAGGTGCTGGTCCGTAAGACAGAGGGGTAAGGGGATGGGGTGATCCCACCTCTTCTGGTGGCTGCTGCAGAGTTTTCAGCCGGTCAAGCTGACAAGGAAATTTCATGGCTATAAAGTTTGTGTCATTTTAGAAGTCTTTGAAGTCACTTTGGATCTGTCCCATTGCATGTGAAATTGTGGCTCTTAGAGTCATTCTTTCAGGTAGAGGAAGTTTTTGGAGGATATATAAGGAGGTATTGTTCTTGGAGAGTCACAGAGGTGCAGCATCAGTGCCTCCTATGGCTATACAGGCTATAGTTAGTCTCCAGAAAAAGTGTGAGCCACTCAACGGTAGAGATCTACATTTTCCTAAAAGAAACAGCAACACAAGTCATTCACCTCAGTGGCGTTAAGTGTGCTCAGCCATTGCAAACTGGGAAAGACCTGAACAAGAGATTAACAGAAGAGAGATACAACTTCAGCTATTAAATACAAAAGAGGCAAAGCTAAGTTCATATGTTGGCATATCTAAAAATTATCATGGATAGAGATAACAGATGGTTGCAGCTTAGAATTCATGTAGAAGTCTCTGAAGTTTTGGGGTGAAATCCACCCTTCTCAGGTGTGCAGAGGTTCTACAGCGTGGCTAGAGCTACTATGGGCAGAAGTGTCCACTCTGGTGGTTGTCCAGAAGCTGTGGAAGAAACTCCAGCAAGATGTAGGACCCATGCTAATGCTCAGTGCTTCTTGCCTCAAATGTTAGGGGCACTTTTTAACCTTCTCATCTCCCACAGAAACACAGGCTATTGGGCACCTCTAAATTTTCCCCATCAAGTCCCCAAAGGGGAGAGACCAGCTCACACAAGCTTGTACATGGAAAGCAGGTGAGAGAAAAGGAATGAAGCATGTATGACAGATATTCATCACATCCTTCAAGGCATCACTGAATGAGGTCCACAACAGGCAATGTGAGTATGAGCAGTGTTGAACAGATCAAAAAAAGTAGCATTTATCCATCAAAAGACAAAGTGTGGCTGACTTTTTCCTTCATTTAAGCTAGTGAAAATGAAGAAACAGACAATCCTGCTTAAGGACCTGTTTCCACTTAGTGCTGAGCACCTCACCGAAGACATCTATTTTTATCAGGCATTTATTTTACAATATCAGTGGCACCTCTAACCAAGACCAGGCCACCAGAGCAGAGAATATCCTCAGCTCCCTACAAAGAGATGAAATCAACTGACAAGTTGAAAGGGTTTCTCAGACCTCATAGGACTTTTCTTTTCTTTTCTTTTCTTTTTTTTTTCTTTTCCTCTCAGTGGAAACTCAGAAAAGCATTCGAGTGGATGGTAAAGTGTCTCACAAATATCTTGTATAATTTGGCAACCACCATGTTCCACATCTAATTTCATTACAGCACATTGAATGTTTTGGAGGTTTTTTACAATGGTTTTTGCACCTTTAACAACATGTTGATTATTGCGTTTTGAAATAACTCACTTCTTTAAGAATAACTTAAGTGAAAATTTCATTTAGAATTGCAACACCTGGAGAAAATCAACATCATGTGACTTGTAGGCACTTCTAAACAGGAAATACTCCATTTATTTTTTTAGCTGTGTTTGTGTAATAAAGTCTAGCATCCAAGTGTGAGCAACACATTTTCTTGTTTTATTAAACAGCATGAAAGGATTTATTACTTCTCCACTGAATGCACTTCTGGCACCAAATGGAGCTGGACAATAATTGTCAGGCACTGAGTTTAACATTATGAGAAAACACCTTTGGTGGAGTTCAGAGTTTATTGTATAATGAAAAATACACCTAGATGGTGAGGCTTCCTTTGAGAATTTGCTTGGTGAGTGTAATCTCAGGTACTGCTGCTTAATAAATTGGATTCTTTGAAATAGAAATTAAAGTACTGAAACAGTATCTAAGAAGGTTATTTTTCTTTTCCTCCTTCGGTTATGTGAAGTTCCTTGAGAAGGAAAATAAAAATAGAGGGAATGGAGAACACTTCTTTTACCACTCAACAGGTTAAGGCTGTGAGATGTTCTCAAGAGCCGTGTACCACGCTTGGGATTTTTCTCCCTCTCTCCTCTGATCTTTCTCAGCTGCTCTGGCTGCTCCTGTTCCTGTGGTCCCATCCCTGGCCAGAGCCAGGAGTGAAGGACTGTCCTCTCTCTCTCTGTTTTATTCACTGTAATGCAAAGGGAAGATGCCCCAGGCAGGGCAGCAGCCTTGAAGATGGGCTGGAGAGAAGACATCAACAGATGTTTTGCAGGTGTGCAGTGTTCTTTTATGTTCAGGAGTCCCTCAGAAATAGAGGCTGATGAGAAAAGGGAGAGATGTGGTTAAAATCGAAGTTCTGCTCTTTGGAGGATGAGCAAAGGGGACCAATCTACTGATCTGCAGTGATCCACTCATGAGTTGCCTGCACCTCGTACAGGCAAAGGCACCAGTGCAAAGTGCCTGGAAATCACAAGCAGCAGAGCTTTACGCTCACTTGACAGTCACAAAATGAGTGCTCAAGGCCAAAATAAGAAAAAAGGCCCAGTATATCCCTGTGGTCCTGGGCTGACAGACTCTCCCCGGGGTCTCAGTGGAGCATAGCAGCACTCAATATACGATTCCTTTTCCATCAAGACTGGCCGTGCATGCATTACGAGGTTTCAGGTTAACTATAGGCATGGGAAAATGCTTTACACAAGCCTCAAATTAGGGGTTCTGACTAATGACAAAGCTCTCCCGTTAACTGCCTTTCTCAGTGCAGGACAGCAGGCTCTGGGCTCCACGGGGCTCCGGGCTCCACAGCGTGCCTGGCCCCGGCTGTGCTGGTGGGGAAGGTAGGGAGATGGGGTGGGCAGCGTGGGTGGGCCCGGTCCCCCTCATGCAGGGAAACACGGGAAAGCTTCTTTCTGCGAATTGCCACTGCCTTTGCCTTTAACACACATGCACATACACAAATACACAGCCCTTTAGTGATCTGTAAGTGAGTCAGCTGGGTTACAACCAGAAAACCTCACTTTCTTGTGCCTCGTGCCTCGTGTATCCCTGCGGTGGGGTTTCTAACACCCCCACCCCCCCACCCCCCACCCTACCCGCCCCCCGAGGTCTCCAAGTCCGCAGCGCGCAGCCGGGGCCGGCCGAGATGCGGGCAGGCGCCAGGAGAGGGCAGCGGTGCCCAGCGCTGCGCGGCTGCCCGCGGGTCCCCCGGCGCCGCAGCTGCAGCCCGGCCTGCCCCGCAGTGGGGGGGTGGGGGGTGGGGGGGGTGGGGGGGTGGGGGCGTTTTCTGCATCGACCACCGCGACTACGAATTTCCTTCTTGCCTGAGGTTCTTTGTTTCATTTGGCGGTCAGAAGGTGCGTTAATCATCGTACGTATAGAAACTCTTCTTGCGGTCACCCAACTGTAGTACAAGCAATTTCTCACTTATATTATATATATATATATACACATATAAAAAATATATAAAAATCAAGGAATTGCAGGTTTTAAGGGACCTTTACAGTGAGACAGTCTGATCTCGTCTCTGAAATGGGCCTTGCGTTGTGATGCCTGCAAATAGCAAACAGCACGGGTCCCTGCAGAGACCTCCTCTCCTGTGTGTTTGTAATGGCAAACACAGTGGGTGTGTGGTGGGAAAGAGGGGTTCTTCTCTGATGGCCTCTTCTCCGGTCCCTGCAGGGCTCCCACTGACTTGGCCTGACCCTTCCTGCCCCGGGGATGCATATGCATGCACAGAGCAGGGAAAGGAGCAGCAGAGGAGGGAAGGAGAAAAGTGGCCCTCAGCTAGCATGGAGACCACCCTCCCAGAAAAGCTATCAGGCTGCCAGCCACAGGGTTATGTGACAGACATAAAACAGATATCTATGGGTCAGGGCTGTTGCCAAAGCACTGGTTTTCCCCATCCTGCAATGTCAGAAAAGAGAGCCTTGCCTGAAAAGCCAAGGTGCTGAAACCAAATCAGTCACTCCACAGAACCAGGCAGCATAAAAGCTGCTCCTACAGCAAATCCCAAAGTTCTCCACCATCCAGTTTAACCTTGTTATCAGATCTGTGCAGAGGTAACACTAATACCCAGAATGCATTAGTTAGCATTGATCAAATAAACTCAGAACCAACATTAAATGTAATGTGCCGGCTTTTATGCCAATCTCTGCTTAAGAAACCAGGAAGGCGTCCAACATGGGACAGACTAATTCACGTCTGCTTCACAAGAGGTTCTTGCATCTTTTGATTCTCCCAGTACTAGTCACGGTTCCAGGAGAGGACATCGGACAAGATGCCCGTCCTGGCTGACCCCATCTAACCAACCCTGTGCTCCCATTTTCAATAGTGAAGAAAAGCTGCCATGTTTGTTTTCTTGCACTGGCAAACTTGTAACAACAGATGACGAGAAGGCTGTGGTACTCAACAACTTTTTTGCCTCAGTCTTCGCTGGAAATTTCTCATCCCACGCTTCTTGAGTGGATGGACCGTAAGACGGGGACTATAAGAGAAGATCAGGTTCATTCTCACCTGAGGAACCTGAACGTACATAAGGCTATGGGACATGACAAGATGCATCCCAGAGTCCTGAGGGAATTGGCTGATGTTGTCATGCCACTCTCCATGGTACTTGGAAACTCATGGCAGTCAGGTGAAGTTCCTGGTGACTGGAAAGAGGGAAACATTGCACCCATTTTTAAAAAGGATAGAAAGGGGAACTACTGACCTGTCAACCTCACTTCTGTGCCTGGGAAGATCATGGAACAGATCCTCCCAGAAGCTATGCTAAGGCACATGGAGGACAGGAAGGTGACTTGAGACAACCCCTTCACCAAGGACAAGTCTTGCCTGACTGACCTAATGGCCTTCTATGATGGGGTGACTACATCAGTGGACAAAGGAAGAGCTATAGATGTCATCTATCTGGACTGCTGTAAGGCTTTTGACACAGTCCCTCACAACATCCTTCTCTAAGTTGGAGAGAGATGGATTTGATGGGTGGACTGTTCAGTGGACAAGGAATTGGTTGGATGGCTGCATCCAGAGGGTAGCTGTCAACAGCTCAATGTCCATATGCAGATCAGTGACAAGCGGAACCCCTCAGAGGTCCATACTGGGACCCATCCTGTTTAATATCTTCATCACTGACACAGTCAGCAGGATCGAGTGCACCCTCAGCAAGTTTGAAGACAACACTAAGCTGAGTGGTGTGGCTGACATTACTGAGGGATGGGATGACATCCAGAGGGCTCTAGACAAATTCAAGAAGTGAGCCTGTGTGAACCTCGTGAGGTTCAACAAGGCCAGGTGCAGGGTCCTGCACCTGCATCAGAGCAACCCCGTATCAATACAGGCTGGAGGATGAAGGGATTCAGAGTAGCCCTCCAGAGAAGGACTAGGGGGTACTAACGGATGAAAAGCTGGACATGAGTCAGCAGTGTCCACTCACAGCCCAGAAGGCCAACCAAATCCTGGGCTGCATCAAAAGAAGTGTGGCCAACAGGTCGAGGGAAGTGATTCTGCCCCTCCACGCTGTCTGGTGAGACCCCACCAGTACTGCATCCAGCTCTGGAGTCCTCAGCACAGGAAAGACGTGAACTTTTTGGATCGAGTTCAGAGGAGGGCCACTAAGATGTTCAGAGGGCTGAAGCACCTCTCCTATGAAGACAGGCTGGGAGAGTTGGCATTGTTCAGCCTGGAGAAGGCTCTGGAGAAACCTTACTGCAGCCTTTCAATACTTAAAGGGGGCTTATAAGAAAGATGGGGACAAACATTTTAGCAGGGCCTGTTGCAATAGGATGAGGGGTGATGGTTTTAAACTAAAAGAGGTTAGATTTAGAATATGTATAAGGAAGAAATTTTTTACAGAGAGGGTGATGAAACTCTTCAACAGGTTACTCAGTGATATGGTAGTTGTCCCATCCCTGGAAATGTTCAAGGTCAGGTTGGATGGAGCTCTGAGCAACCTGATCTAGTTGAAGATGTCCCTTCTCATTGCAGGGAGGTTGGACTAGGTGATCTTTAAAGGTCCCTTCCATCCCAAAATATTCTATGATTCTAAGTAGTGTTTATTGGTTACTTTCAGTTGCTTCTTGTGAGTTTAAATGATCGTTTTCATTTGGGCATATTGTGGACCTCATTGTCAATGCATAAGAACCACAGATGAAGCAAACTGGAAACAAAGGAAAATCCTGTCTATTAGTGTATGCTGCTTGCTGAAGCATTTCACTGAAGGGAATACAGAAAATCACAGCTGGTAAATATAGCTAAAATTATGTTAAATCTCCAAAATTGTTTATGCTTTTACACACTAATGCCTTGATGCAGAAAACCGTTATACATATAACTAATGTTACTACCATGACAGTGCCATCATGGCACATTTTTTGTAGGTATTTGCATCTTTGTAGAACCAGAAGCCATGAAAATATCTTTCAGTTCTACCTCAGTTATGCAAGTTACAGGAAATTATGTCCTTATGAACACGTGGGTAAGTGACCTTTTGAGGAAAATTATTATAATTAATAGATATTATAGGATCAAGACCTGATTATAACTAACAAGGTCATTGCTAAAATGGGGATATTTTCCAACCAGTTTTAAAACTTGTCTGGCAAAAAATAGGTCAGGTCACCCTAAATGGCGTTTGCAGTATGGTTCCAGGCAATTCTGAAATCAGTTTGGAGGAACTGATTTAAAACTTACATGAGCTGTATCATATAAATTACAACCTCAGGGAACTCAGACGGTATTTATATGATTCTGCTCCAAGCATGAAACATTGGTTTCAAAATGCTGAATGATACCTGAACCTAAGAAATCAAATGTGAGAGAGAAGTGGTCACAAAATGTCCTGAAAACAGTCTTTCTCTTATAATATAGGTATGTATGGGAAATGAATGACAAGTTTTTGATGCAGTTCTTTGGGCCATCCTCAGTACCTTCATAACCCTGACTCCTTGCGGATCGTAGATGTCTCCTTGCAATCAGACCCTAGAGTCACTGATCCGCGGCATCAAGCCTTCATTTGGCTGGGAAATGACTCCTTCTGAGTATTCCAGTTGCACACGCAAAGGTACACACTGTATGAAGACCTGTTCTTATGGAAAAACGCAGCTGTGATTCCAGCCATTGCTTATATTTATACTTGGTCTGTTTTTTGATAAGAGGTTTATCCTGTGTGATACTGATGGTAATTCTTGGGTGACTAGACAGCTCCATGCCTGGAGACTGTTCCAACAAACAGAAAAACCTAGCCTGATAACTCATATTGGTGAAACTGAAGTCTGGTAAGAGTAAAAATCATGACAAGTATTTTTAAAAATGCATCTGCTTCCAAGTTTCTACACAAAAATCCAGAGCTGGCACTCATCACATTTAACAGACCGGACATTGTTCCTGTCTGACAACTCAGCAAAGCAGCCAAGCATATCCTTAGATATGAACAATGTCAGGGATGGAGGGAGGGAGGAAAACATGATCCAATGTAGCCTTTCTTCCTAGGGGGGCCTAGACCCTGGAAGTGTCTTCGGATGAGGAAGCGGTCATTAGAAATCAGGTAATTACATCAGGGTTAGCCTTAGCCAGAAAATGTTACCTCTCAAGAGGAGAGGGACTTGGGAAGACCTAACTGGCACTGGCAAAAAGTATGACAATCAAAAACGAAGCCAATAGGTATATAGCCAGCCTCCTAGTCAAGTCATCTCCAGCGTGATCCCCATGAAATGCGTGCACATAGCAATAATTCCATCATCCCAGCGTCTGGGACCTGTGCAGTAAGAGGTTAATTCCCTCTCAGCCTTTATGGCACAAAATAAAAGCTCTTATTATTTTTGTTTTGTTTTTTTAAAACTTGTGTGGAGAAAGAGGCAGGCTTTAAATATTTGTGTAGGCTGCTTGGCAACAGATTGCACGTGATCTTTATAAAAACAATGAGTTCTCATAGAATTTACATTGTGTTTGAACTGGGTGCTAATGGCTCCTGACCAGCTCAATGGCTGGTTTGTGGGAAGGAACAGCAAAAGACCTGTTACATTGTGCATTGTGTGCTGCTACTCCAGCTCTCTGAGAAAGACTAAGCTGTCAGAAGCTGAGGACCAGGGTGGGAATAAAGCTGTGGCTTTTATGGTACATAAAATACATGAGGTGAGACCTGACGCTGGTTGCAGTTGTGCACTTAAGGCTACTTCTGTGGGGTGTCATCCACACACATGGCATGGTGCTCCCCAACACAACTGATGCCTGCAGGCCTCTCTCTCCTTTGGTCTCAGGAAATTAGCCGTGACCCCAATATTTTTCCTTCAGAAAAGATGTCTACTTGTCTGCAGTAAAGGCACTATTAAACAGATTGCAATCCTTTCCTGTCAGCTGAGAATTGATTTAAAACTGATGTATTGTCTGTTCAGCCATGCAGGAAAGGCAGAGCATACCTGTGCTTGCAGCTGGTCAAAGATCATTGAAATCAGCTCAGAAATCGGGAGATTTCTCAAAACAATAAGCACTGCTTACTTTTTTCTTTTTCTTCTTTTATATTTTTATTTGTTCTCCCTCTGTTTTGGCCCTTTTACCTTTAGGATACAACTGAAGCCTGTTTTCTCAGGTTTCTCCCACTACTGCTGAAGCCAAAAACATACTTCATCCCCTGCAGAAGTTCTCTTCCTTGCAAGAAAATGGACTTTTAAGCAAATATCATTTGCAACAGAACTGAGAAGAAAACAGTGGTGATTTCTGGTGCATTCCATAATCTGGGCAGGTGACACCATTTCCCTGCACAGACGGCCTTAGGTTAAGACCTTTTGAACCATTCCTGGTGAGGGTGGAGGGGTTAAGCACATGCAGTGCCAACTGGGCTGCTCTAAAAGAGGATCTAAAAAAAAGAGTTCAGCACAGCTGTATCTGATACCCTACCTTAAAATGTGCATGAATAAAACTTCTGATCACTCTTGCTTCACTTTAACCAGTCAAAATACAGCCATTGCTTTCTGTTTACACAAGTAATAGTGAAACCACACAGCTTTCCTGAAAATTCCTCCATGTGAAGACACGCGAGTGTAGCAGCTCACAAGAGCTGGGAGAAGTAGGTCTTGGTAAGCAAACAGCAAACAATCCTGTAAATAAGATCATATGAATTCAGAGAAGTTAAGAGACTTACATATGGCCGTGTACATCCTAAGCCAGAGTCAAAGCCAAATTAATGTCCAGATTTTCCAAATTCAGGTGCTCTGAATTCAGTGAATGATGATGATAACTTCCCATAGGTGTGTAGCTATTCGTATTTTAACTCTCAGAACATGCCTAAACGGGGAAAAAGAGCTCTCAAAAAGTGTCACGTGGTAGCAGAGGATCCTCTGACTATCAGAGCGTCTCTCTGCAAATGTCACGTGAATGTTAGGAGCCTTTGTGAAGTTGTATGAGAGGAGCATGAGGCAGTGGCTCCTGCACAGATGTATGTGACTGGTAGAGATGGTGCTGAATGAACACAGACCTGTTCACATGTTCGCGTTCCAGCAACACTCTTCTGTTTACTCCCATATTCTGTAATTTCATATATATGTGTATGTATATGTACATACATAGATAATTTTATACACATCCTTGGCAGAGGGGCCATACAGGCTGCACACATACACAGGTATGAACTGTGCTTTAACAAGTATCTAGCAGCATGTGTTTTCAAACATTATGGTAATGATTTTGCCTAAAAACGCAGGACAACCTCGCTAGAAATGAACTGTGTGTTTTAGTGACTCTTACTGAATTGACAACAGAGGATTAAATTATGACTAGCAAACCATTCACCTTTGTCAATGGATCTAATCACAATCTGTTTGATAGTGACCAAAGAAAAAAAAAAAAGCCATCTAACGGCAGCTTTGTAGCTTTCTGAATGAGTGAATTAGTTCCCACTGGCTGAGCACTAACTGCAAACTGTTATCACTTTGCAGTCGCTGTTACTACTTTTGATTTACTCAAAGGCTTCATTTTCCAAGGCAGAAATCTGTAAAGAATGGAATTAAAACTCTTTGACTTAGTCTGTATAAGAGCTGGAAAAATAAAAGGAAAAACTTTTAAGAGAAACCTTACAAAACTAAAGGTAAAGGACCATTAAACAGATCCTCTGATATGGCTTTTGTATTACTAGTCACACAATTAACCCACTTTTGAATAAACTGTACTGTGTTTGAGTACGGCACATCTTCTAGCAAGGCATGTTCTCTCTCTCTGAAGATTGTAAGAGTTGGCAAATCATCATTTCTCTGGATGACTGATTCACTATTAAAATGTCCTCATTTGGATTCCTCTTGGCTTCAGCTTTTAGCCATTGGTTTTTGTCTTTCTTGTCCCCAGTGCATTTAAAAAACCCTAATGCCTGGTGTTTTCTTTTTAAGAAGAAAATTAACCATATGCATGAAATGCCCTGAACACTTTGCCTCCTCATTAAATACTTCAATGATATTTTACCAATCATCATAAGAAAGAGCTCCTGGACAGATGCATTTTTTTTTAATCATTTGTGCAACAAAATGCAGTAAGATGTGTAAAAGCAAGTAAAAATCACTGAATACAACAGACAGAACGCTTCAGCATGATGACATGTGGTCACACTTTCACCTCATCCTGGAATCTTAAAAAGCTCCCATAAAAGTTTCTTTGAATCAAATGGGATAAGCCATTGGCTTGTATAAAACTGCATGAGATATAATGAAGAAAATCCTTGATTTTTCAAGCTGTGGGCAACTGGGCAGCCTTACCAGATCTTACTAAAGCTAGGCAATTTGGCAGATTTGTACATCAGCAGTTCTACAATCTTGGAAACAGTTATTGCCCTTGGGACTTCCATTCAAACTCATCACTCACTACTGTGCTGGTTTTGGCAGGTGGGAGACTGCACCAAATGTCTTGTCTTTTTTTTTACTAGTTCTTCTAAGGGGAGAATTACAGATTGTTTTCCATCCCCAAACTTCTTTCAAATTACTCCAGTTGAATCTTGTACTATGATATCATCTGCTCATTCAAGTCAAGGGAATTACACATAAATGGATGTATTCCCGAGCCTTTCTCCAAAGCAAAGTACAAATATTTCTGTCAAAGCTGACTTAAGAACACTTACTTGCCAAGTGATGATGCCTCATACTCTTGTCTTTGTCCTTAATTGCTCTTTGTTTTTGCAAAGAAGTTATTAAACCAGAAAAAATCAATGCATAAATATGTACAAATCCACCAATTTCTTAGCCCCTCAACACTCACCTCTGTGATGCAGCCATAACTGGGTGCTGCAGGGAGAGGCTGGACATGGGGAGAGGCAACTTTAATGAAATCCCCATGCTGAACCATTGGGAAGTTATCACTTCAGCCTGCATTCTCTGCTCATGCACACACAAATACCTACAAACGGAATGCAGGAAGCTCTTTTCGGTACCCCACACAGATACCACAGTTTGCTCTGTCTCCAGATTTTTCTGTTTAAAGGAAGTGTTTGAAACCTAGAGATTGAGTCTCAGCTATATTCATCCCTTTTTACCAAATGCACAGTGATAGGAAGTAGGCAGCCACCTCTCACTAGGAACACATCTTTACTGGGGTGCTGCTCTGCAGCCCAACAGCAAGGGCCCTGCTGACCCCAGCAAAGCAGGGACATCGAAATTTGTTTAAGCAATGGCTCCACTGTGTGTTCGCTAACATTACTTTTGAAGTGATTAGTCTTTAACGACATATTGGTTAGAGGTTGATAAATCCTGATAGATGCTTGCAGTTAACTGTGGTCGGGTGAAGTACCACCAACCAGGACTTCTAAATTGCCATCTGCAGCAACCACAAGGACATGCCTGGCATTGGTAGCACTCCTCAAGGTCATGCTTTGAAACATGGTAAAGAGAAACTTTTAAAATCATCAACCTCCGTCTGCTAAGGAATGACTGCTGGGTTTTAATTCTCCCTATTTTCAGAGGCTTCTGGCAGAACTGTGACATTAAATATTCAGTGAAATACAAGTAAGGTTTGAAAATGCCTGCTCGGGAAAAACTTGGAACCATCAGTGCATCTCATACTGCAAAAGCCTCCACCTGGCAGGTTACGTATCAGAGTCACCTACTTTTTACCTCAAGAAATGATCCACTTATTCAACAGCTATGGGGTACTGCCCCTCCATTTGAAACATTTATATATTTCTGTTACTTGCAAAGCTAATGTTGTCTGGGAAGGCCAGGGAAGGAACCTCTTCTTACATCTCTTTCACAGCCAAGCTGGCTTGAGATTGGATGTAAAATTGAAACCACTTCTTCAAATAGAAACAAACAGATAGGGGAAAGGTTGAATTACTTCAGAGGGGAGCTGCATTGACAGGCAGTTTAGCTGAACGTTGCATTTGGAGAATATTTGACATCTCCAGTGCTGTGAAGAGGTCAGTCAGTTCAAAAGAAGCCTGCTTGCTTGCTTGCTTCCAAGAAACTAATTCATTTTGTTATTATGGTGAAGTATGCATGATAAATGACACATATTTCATCCTTCCACAAACATTTTACTGAAAAAAAATGCAGGTTGCTTTCTATAATATAAAATAATATTTCAGGGCTTGTAAATTTAATTTCAGGCAGGTTAAACCAGGAAATTACAGCAAATTGCAATATACAAGAGATTTGAGATCTGCAGATGGAAAGCTGTGTATAAAAGCCAGCAATGTTATCATTATTTTTATAGCATCTGCAACTTCAGTGCTTAAAGACTGTAATAACTGCCTGCTGCCTGCTGCCCAGCTTCCAATCCTAGTATTCATGGGGTAAAAAACAGACCATGCAATCTCCATTTTCTACTTGAAGCATTCACTTCTGGATGGTGTTGGAGACACCTGATTTGTAATTTACACTGTGTTAAATATTTGTAGTTATGTCCAGAATTAGTCTTTGCTAGTGAATATTATTGCAGAGGTCTTGACTCGTATCTATTGTGTATACAGTGAAAGCACCCCAAGTTTCTCTAATCAAGACAGTTCAGGCAGAAGAAGGTAACCTGGCTAGCTAGGGTCACCTGAATCTGAACATTGTGCAGCAGGGTGAGTTGGCCTGCTGTAAGTGGTGTTCAGCTGTGGCTGGATTGCTTCTTCCTGCACAACTTCACCAGCTTATGTAGCTCTACAGGATTTTACCATCGGGCATCATCTACAGAAATATCCACCATAGCAATTCACTGCTCTGTGGTCCCTCTCTCCTTCCCTGAATAAGCCCCTACATGACACAGGCTCCTCTGTTTCCTGAGTCATGTTTAAGCTGTTGCTTGCACCAGGCTGGCATCTCTACCTTTGCATGGAGATGAGATAGGATGAAACAATGAAATTTATATTATGGGAGTGGGTTGTGAAGAGCTGGGAACTCCTAGGAGACACTCAGATGGTCTCAAGATGAAAGACTTACTTCATGGGTCTTTTTCCTGGCCTTTAGGGTGCTACACAACATCTACAGCTGGAAAGAAAGATCCCCGTACTGCCACACATTGAAACCTTTGTTCAGTATCTACTGAGGCAACAAATCTTCATAGCATGCTGGAGTATACAGAAGGGAATCTGAAGGTCCTGAATTCAGTTGGTCACAGACGACTGAGAGCAAGCCAGGCTCAAAGGGGCAGAATTACACAATACTGTCACATGGATGAGACCAACTGCATCCTGCATCCATCAGAAACAGAGGAAAAATAGGAAGGGGAAAAAAGGGAAAAAGAGCAAACAAGTTTCCAAAAACTAGATGGAGTTTTTGCTGTGTCAATTCCTTGCTGAATCAAGGAAGAGTTTTGCCCTAGTAAAGGGGAGATTTTGAACAAAAGGCCCATGGCAACAGAAACAAATCAGCTCCACAAGTACATAATATTCAAATGAGTTTTACATAACTACTCTCCTTTTCTTCCAACCTTCAGACTGCACGAAAGAGCAGCAGAAAACCAAACTGAATGTAAAAAAACCAGCCTGCAGGCCAGGGAAGGACATTTCCCATTGCCTCTGTCAATTAAAGCATGCATGTTCTCAATAAATCACACCTTAAAATAACCCATGCTCACCAAAGCTAATGAAAAAATAACAGAGGAAGGACTGGGAGTGACCTACACAACCCTGCTCCCACCACACCAGCCACCCCAGTGAAGAATCAGAAGGACCTCACCTGCACAGCTTCTGCACATGGAAGCTGTCCCTGATGTGACACCATTACCCCAAAAGACCCAGTCTTGAAAATACCACTGCTCACGGGAAAGTCCATTTTGCTACTAAGTTGGCACAAAATTCACCTTGATAGCAATGAAATAAAACAAATTTAGCTGAACTTGTCCAGGTTAGAAGCCACTGTAACTCCTGGCATTATTTGGAAATTGTGTGAGGAAACTTGTTTACAGCGTATAGAGACCTTCAAGCAAGTGCCAAAGTCGGCTTACTGCCATTACATGGCACCAGTTGTGAATCAGCGTGGCTCATCAGTGTGGCCTACATGGTGGCCTTCTGGGAGTCAAGGAAGAAGGAGACAGAGCAGAGGGAAAGAAGGGAGGCTGGCCACCATCCAGAGTTTGTACATATGCTCAGTGGTACACTGAGGCAGGGCCAACAGTCACCACACCTCTTCTGCTATTAGCATCTGAAAGGGACCAAGAGGAGCACTGGTTTAGTGGGGCACAGCACTCCTGTTTCTAAGCTGGTATTCATTTTATTAATTAAATAAATTTTATAAATGAAGTTATTGCTTATTATCAAACTTTGGTTGGATACTCTAACACACGTTAGAGTGTACTTTCCCTTGCCTTTAAAGAAAGTTATAAAGGACTTAGATTTCATAGCTTATTTAGTTTTTTGTGCACAACCTCGTTTCCTCCAGTTGCTTAATCCTCTGATTACAGTATCTCTCATTTCTTTTACACCTTTTCCTGAGTGTCTCTTGTTTACCTGGTTGAATTAGAATGTCTTTTTTCTCCTGACTTTTCTGGTGTTTTGCTTTGAAAGTCTGTTTTACATGGTACTCCTCCCATTGTTTACATGTGTGTGGGCAGAGGAGCCAGACTAAGGGTGGCTGCTGTTGGACAGGGTAATAGAAATGAAATCTTCCTTTAGCTATTCCTCTGGCACAACTAATGAGTCTTTTCTCATGGTTGGCACTCCTTGTTGTTTCAGATACAGGCTAAACAAGGAAAATGAAGTGTTGATGAGACCCATGGTGGCACGATTATTGCTTTGAAATGGAGTCATCATTCAGGTCAGGTTATACTGTAGCTGTAAAATATGAGAGTTAAATAAGAATTTGGATTACTTTCCTGTGTTACAGACTTCAACTTTCCTCTATTTTCCTCATTCAGCTATAGGGTAAGAAAGCCTCCATTTTCAGTCCTCTTCCAGGAAGCCTTCAGAAAAACTAAACAGATTAAAAATTGAGTGAGACCTTCACCTTCTGTGTAGCCCCTTTAATGAGCCAGAAAAGCAAGCCAAGACTTGAGGGCTATGCCAGTAGTGTAGGGGAAGAATTCAAATGCCCACCACCTTTCCAAAAACCCTATTTGACGTGGACAGAGGAGCACCTTGCAGGCCTGCGGCATTCAATAAGAATGTTTTGGGAATGTGAGGAGAGGGAGGTCTAGCAGGGATCAATGTGGAGTTATTTTTGTAGCTCTTTGACCAGAGCAGCCAGGGATGCCTAAGGCATGCCTGGATAGGAAGTTACACTTCCCTGAGGTCTTAGTTGAATACGCACAATGTCCTCACGTGGACATACCTATTGCAAGAGAGACAACATCTTTTTCTTGTTAGCATTGGTCTGGAACTGGTTTAAGCAAAGCCAGAAAATAATCCATCCCTGGAATGACTGTTCATATGGGGAACTCTGTTTATATAAAGCCAAAGCAATTTAGCTACAATGGCATAAATATCTTCCTTAATTCCATAAATAGCTTCCTTTGTGTCAGACATCTTCCCATGCTGTTTTAGCAGGAGCCACAAGGCACCCTCCATCTTGACAGGCACAAAGCCTAGCTGTAGGATTTGATACTATCAGACAATCTTAAAGTATAATTTTTCTTCTCAAACTGAGACATCATTTAACATCTCTATTCTGCATAGACTAAAAAGAAACAAAATGAAGGTGATCTAGAAGAGCGGCAAGTTCCTCATGAACTTCCTATTAGAACCCCAACTTCTCATATGTGACCAAAACCTTACTTTAAATAAACCTGATACTATAGTTCAGACTCTTGGCCAAGTGTTTACAGTGTTGCCCTAAGTAACAAGTGTGAGCCAAGAGACTTAATCAAATGTAATCTGCTTTTTCAGTTATAGAATTGTCCTTAAACGTCAAAAGGCAACTGAATTTCAATAATAAAATCTGAAATATTTTTTTGTTCTTTACTCCTCCTTGCTGTATACAATCAGTTACTTCTTAGAAGGCATATAGTATTTTCACAGATAATTTCCCACAAGTATTTGCGGATTTTATGACAAGTAACATAACGTTTGAAGTTCTGGATTTATGTGAGAATCTCAGATTTCATACTTTTTTCTTGAGATCATTCATAGACCACATGGTTGCAGGGAAGAATGTAAAAACTTAAAGAAACATGTTTATAAAGGATGCCCCTTTTGATCTCACAATCTTTTAGTGTCCTTACAATTTTAGAGCCTTAGATTTTCATATTGGAGCACTTATTTCTGCATATATTGTGATTTTATTCACAACCATCTCGGAGGAGGTTTACCTATGAGGGCTTCTGCTAATGGTGGAGTTGGTTTGGGGAGGTGCCAAAGAACTGTCTGAAGGTCTCAGACGGACAAATGCAGGCGATGCCTGTCAGGCTGTGGGCAGGACTGCACCCCTGTGAAGTGAAGCTGGACCAGAGTTTTCATTCACAGTAGCTCAGGACCCAGCGTATTAATGCAAGACGAGGTCGACGCAGCTTATGTTGATGCGCTGGGCTAGAAACTGGAGTGCCCAGACCTGCCAGATGGGCCTGGCCCAGGCCAAGGCAGAGGTCCTGCCTGACTGACCGGCAGGAGAAGGGCAGGCAGCAGGGCTGGTGCTCTCACCTCCCATCGGCACAGGAGGAGCGGGCAGTCCCAGCCTGCGCAGGCTCCTGGGCCCCACTGCCCACCGCCATTTTGTCTTCAGAAGATGGGGCTGCACAGAGCAGGTGCTTTCCCAGGTAAGAAAGGTTTAATGCCTTTCTCTTCTCCCTAAGCAGAAGTTTTAACTTCCCCGTGCCCACAATGTTAATCATTTACAACATCTCAAACTCAACCTGATGCTGAGATCCAGACTGTGCAGGTCAAATGCAGCTACAGCCGCCAGGCCTGGAGGTGCTGGAGGTGCCGGGGCTGTACCTTCAGCCACCCCGAGAGCAGGGCTGGGCAGCTCTCAAGCAGGGCAGGGAGCAGGGCCACGGCAGTATTTAGCCCCAGAAAAGTGTGCAGAGAGCAATGAATCACAGCTGTAACATCACACGTCAGGTGGGGCTGGCAGCAAGGAGTTACTGGATTGCTTCCTCTGACCTTTGGTCCTTCTGCTGCACCTCAGTGTCCACCTTCTGTGTCAGAAACAGCGTGGCCAGCAGGACCAGGGCAGTGGTCGTCCCCCTGTGCTCAGCACTGGTTAGGCCGCACCTCAAATGCTGTGTTCAGTTTTGGGCCCCTCGCTACAACAAAGACGTTGAGATGCTGGGGTGTGAAGGGTCTAGAGCACGAGTCCTGTGAGGAGTGGCTGAGGGGACTGGGGTTGTCTAGTCTGGAGAAGAAGAGGCTCAGGGGGGACCGTATCGCTCTCTACAACTCCCTGAAAGGAGGTTGCATCGAGGTGAGTGTTGGTCTTTTCTCCCAAGTAAGAAGCGATAGGATGAGAGGAAATAGCCCTAAGTTGCACCAGGAGAGGTTTAGATTGGCTATTAGGAAAAAATTCTTCACCAAAAGAGTTGTCAAGCATTGGAACAGGCTGTCCAGGGAAGTGGTTGAGTCACCATCCCTGGAGGTACTTAAAAGCGGTGTAGAAGTGGCACTTAGGGACATGGCTTAGTGGTGGACTTGGCACTGTTAGATTTACAGTTGGACTCTATGATCTTAAAGGTCTTTTCCAACCTAAATGATGCTGTGATTCTATGATTCTGCTGCTGAAGCTTGCAGACTTGTTCACTTCCCCTGTGTCTCATATCATCTCCCTTTCTCCAGCGGGCATACCGACCATAGCAAGCATCCACTGGGAGGTCTTATGAGCAGGCCAGCACAGACTGGGACAGGCCATCCAGAGAGCTCATGAAACCCCAGCTCTTGGAGGGTGCCCACGCATGATGAGACAAAGCCTCAGCTCTCCCCCTCTGGCGCTGGCAGTAGTCCTGCTTTGAGCGGTGGCATGGACTAGGGACCTCCAGCCCTCTGCAGTCCCCTGCAGACAGTATTTCACTGATGATCATTCACCTGCTTCTCCCACAGCCACACCTGCTCAGTTTCCAGCTCCACCTCTAAATGCGGTACTGATGTATTTGGCCCACTCGGATAACTCCTGGAAAAAACAGGTCCTCCCAGTGCAAAATGAAGTTAAAGCTCAGCATTGCAATTTGTGCAAATCTGGCTGAGTTCAGATGCTTTTTCCTTTTCACAAGCTGTTTCTTCTGCTCCTAGCATTCAGGTTCATAAACTTCAGCATGGCATTCATCTATCCTTAAATTTGTGCAAAACTTTTGAGCCTTGATGCTTATAAACAGCTGAAGACCACCCCAGAGTCTTGGAGACAGGGTTTCAGGATAGTTGACTGTTTGCTATACAGTTGACGGATAGTTCACTGTGCGGAGTCCGTTGCCCACAGTTCACCTATTGGATGCTTTATGAAGGACTCTGCCTTCTCATCATCTCCATCTGTTTTTGAGTCACAACAGACGGATCAGCCAAGCGGGCTGTGGGGAGAGTGCTGCACTCCTGAGCTGGGTGAAACAACTGGCTGCGTGGAGTGAGCATTTACCTGGGATCACATAACACTTCCACCTTGAAAGAGTCACAATCTCTACACCCCGGTTTGTTTATATTTAACTTTGTAGATCTCAGCTTGTGTGTTTTGCTAGCCTAATGATGCTATACTAGTCCAACTGGATTGTGTCAGAATTTGCTGTTTACATTATACAGTCTTCACGGTTGGAAAAGAAACCAGGCACGGAAGTACAAATTGCAAGGAAATGACTTGTATGTGAAGGAAACGCTCATGCTGCTCACAAAGTTTGCAGGGCACAGATTTTAGTGATGCTGACAACAATTACTGTGCGATTTTGATGAAAAACGGTGTAAATTAAGATTTTCAATGTGAAAATTCACCACAAAAGAACTCAAACGGCCTAAACGAGCTAGCAAGGGCAGGCTAAATGAGCGTGCAAAGGGCGTATTAGTGTTTTCAATTTCTAGTGGTGCTTATTTCATCTCTACAAGGAAACCCCCTCTGCCCTTCATACTTTCTTCTTCCCTTTCTACCCTGGATGCGTGACATCTCTTCCTGGGGACGACACCTCTCCCGTCCCCGGGCACAGCAAGAGAAAGCGGGCAGGAGCTCGGTATTGTTCGCAGTCCCCCTGCTGCCTCAGCAAGAAAAACGTTATTTATTTGGAGCGTCAACAGGCCATTCCCGAGCGGGACGGGGCAGGGGCTCCGGCCGGGGGCAGCGCGCCGCCGGGCCGGTGGGCTCCGCAGCGCCGGGGCCGGGACCGCACCCGCCTGCGCCCGAGGGGGCGGCCGGGGCGGGGGGCGCGCTGCCGCCCGCGCCGCTCTGCGGGGCGGCGATGCGGGAGCCTGGCCGCCGCTGGTGAGGGGAGGAAGGGGGCGGCCGGCGGGAGGCTGCCCGCGGCGGCGGGCACGGCCGGACCCCCGCCCCACTGCGCGTCGGCGCTCCACCGCCCCCGGCCGGGCGGAGGGAGGGAGGGAGGGAGGGAGGGAGGCGGGCGGGAGGGGGGAGGGCCGCGGGGCGGGGCGCGGCGCGGCGCGGAGAGGGGCCGCCCCCCCGCCCGCTCCGCTCCGCGCCCGCCGTCGGTGCCGGTGAAGGCGGCGGTGGCGGTGCCGCCGGCTCCTGCCGACTTCCCTCAGCCCGGCCCTGCGTCCCCATGGCCGGGCAGGAGTGGGATTGGTTCCAGCGCGAGGAGCTCATCGGGCACATCAGCGACATCCGAGTGCAGAACCTCCAAGGTAAATCGACACCTCCGGAGAACCGCCTCCCCCCGCCCCCGCGCCGCCCCGCGCCCCTTCCTCGCCTTCTCCCCGTGCCGGTCCTTCCTTCCCCGCCTCTCCCCGTGCCCTGGCGCGGCGCTGCTGCGGGCTCCGTGCCCGCCCCCCCGGGCCGCCCTGTGCGGGCTCCCCCGGCTCCCCGAAGCGCGGGCGGTGCGGGTGCGGGGACGGAGGAGGAGGATGGCGGGGCCAAAGTTTCGCCTGAGCGGGGCGCCGGGCCCGCCCAGCCGGCGGAGAGCCCCGGTGCAGGGGCGAGCGGCGCCGGGCCCCGCGGGAGGGACGGGGCGCGGGGGCTCTGGGGGGGCGGCGCAGCCGGTGTCCCCGCCGCGGGGGGACGGTACCGCCCCGGGCTCCTCCTGAGGGCCGTCGGGGCGCGGGCTGCAGGCTCCGGCTCACCGCGCTCCCTCTCGGGGGGACCCTGCCGGCCGGGCGTCGGGGCGAGCGGTGCCGGGGCTCGCCCTTCGCCGCGGGTAGCGGGAGCTTTGCCTTCGGCCGCCCGCGGAGCCTGGCGGAGGCGCCCCGCGGGCTGGGGCACAGCCCGCCCTGCGCTCCCACCCGCAGGTTTGGGGGTGCGCGGCCGCAGTCGGGGTACGGCCCCGGCTCCGTACCAGCGCAGCCCGAAGGGAGCCGGGTGGCTATCTGAGTACTCAATTTAATGTGCCTTCTCATAAGCTACTGTTGAATAAACAAGGGCAGAGTTATTGGATAAGTCGTCTGCGAGATGGCAGCCCTATTCTGCCACAGGCAGTGCTGGCGGAAAGGATGCAAATACCTGGGTTGGAATGTAGCTCGGTATCAGTGTAGTAGCTCCTCCAAAGTTACGTTTGCCCCTCTCCAGCCAACTCTTTGTGACTGGCAAGGACAGCAAGAATCGATGAAAGAAGAAAAAGCAGAAGTGGCTTATGGGAGAGCAATTTGTTTAATGTAACATACCAGCCTTGATCAGCAGCTCACATTACACTGCAATGTATCTTCATGTTCCATAAAAATAATAGACTTGAATTATAGGTCATTATCTCTTCCTGTTTATGCTTAATGATATTAAGGCGCTGACTACTGGCAGAGGCAGTGCAGTTGCTGGAAATCAGTTTTGGTTTGGCTTGATTGTCGATGATGTATAATTTATCAGAAAAGAGACTCAAATTAGCCATTCTTTCAGCTCTGATGTTATATTAATGCAGTTAACTGCTGATGGGGTCACTCCACAACATTTTAGCTTGCATCATCATAACCTCTGAAATTCAGATTTTGAGTGAAGCCAGAGCTGTTGATTCCAGGATGAACTCCCGTTGGGTTTTGACAATATCAGATTATAGTGTAATTCTGCATTTCGAACTCCTGGCTCTGTCTTTTTCAATTCTGTGTGTTAGCATGGATGGTCTGCCTCTGATCTCTTGTTGCTCGAAACTGTAGCAATTAAACCAGGTTTAATCCTTAACTCGGGGGCATTTGTTGAGAAGGGATAGAAAAGAAATCTATTCCTAAAAAGAGTAACATGCTTTTGGCTTTGCCTCTCTATTATTTTTGTAAGAAGGAGTTAAACTCATTTCCCTTTCTGGAACTTAAAATGCATTTATACAGATGCACACAGCCTTATCTAAAATTCCGATAGTCTTGTAGGAGAATGTCATCCTACAGGGCAAATTCCTTTGAATAACATTATATTCATGAAAAAAGCCTCCTGTTCCCGTCTTACCATACAAAAGGAATTTTGAGATATATATTGGTTGTCACCTTGCTTGCACTACTAAATAGGGTTTTAAGAGTTTTTTGGGTTTTTTTCCCCAAGTAGGCTCTTACAGGGAGGAAAAGGCATTTTTTCTAAGGTGCCGCTCCAAAGCAAATGGTGATATCAATCACTTACAGTAGATATGATTTGTAACACATAGTTCTCACATTATCTTCTAGAGATGAAAAACATTTTACAGATGGTGAGTCTGATACTCAGGAGAGTGTGATTTTTGTCACTCAGGAGCTCAGTGGCAAAGCATGGTGGTGCTTTTCAGGATAGTTTCTTGTAAAAGGGCAGCATATGCTCTATGTTCATATGTAGTAATTAAACTGGCTCCTGCTTTATAACTCAAAATTCATTCTCTCCTCTCAAAACAATGTGATCTGAATCACTGCTGGTATCACTGTCTATCAGTTGCAGAATCAGTAATAGTGCTAGAAAGTCATGAGTCTGGGATGAAAAATTAGCTGAGGATGATGCAGAGTTTCCAGCAGCACCAGCATAGATCCTGACAGGCCCTGCTGCTTAGGGCCACACAAAGGACCTCAGGTGGTGCGAGGTCCCGTCTACTACTGCATCTCCTCTCCTGCAGCATGCTTTGCAAGACCGTCTGTGTTTAGGTGCTATGAGATTGATGGTTTGTCTTACTCCAGAATGTTCCCTTTCAATGGGACATTTTACATATGTCAGGTGGAGACTTCTGCTGCAGATGCACAGTGCCAGACAAATATGAGGTCTTTCAGGTCTGGAAGGCAGACAGAGGCATTGCTGTCATCCTGTGTCCGAGCTATCCCACCCAGCAGCTGATGGAAGAGCCCAAGAAGATGAGCCCAAGTGGTGATGATCATGAGAAACGGTACCACTAGCACCTGAACAGCCTAGCTGGTATTAGTTTCTGCAGGCATCACAGCCATCTGTGGTAGCAGTTTTCCATACCATTTCTGCCTCCTTTTTTAAAGGCTAAAATTATTCATTTCTTTTGAAGAGTTCTTCGTTATGTCTTAGCTAAGCTATAGAGCACTGCTGATGTAAAATACTATTTGAAGATGGCATATGCTGTTTCAGTCTGTTGCATCTTCCCTCTCTAGTTTCATAGTTCCACATCCAGGAAGGATCCAGGATGCCAGTTTCTGGGAAGTGTCAGCTCTCATGGGGATACTTTTGCAGTGGTATGATCCCACTGAATTCAGGAGTTGTTTTAGGTGCACGTGCTGGATGCAGATGTAGCCTCTGGAACTGTATATTCTGTAATGTAACTGATGGGATGATGTAACATCCTTCACAGGGAGGCTAAAACTGACAGCCAGGGTTGAAATTGGCAAAATGGACTGGACATGGGGTAAAAAAAGGATGGTTTTAAAAATGGAATTACATCTGGATATTTAGACATAGGCATATGATGATGGGCTTTTACTTTCCCTTTCCATCAAGATCTGAGATTTTCCATTTTATTTTTTTCAATGAAGGAAGTGATATTTCAAAGCTGTTGCAGGTAAGTGATGTTAAAAGCCAGGCATACTGCTTCCATTCTTGACAGAGGTAATTTCAGAAAGCAGAAGCAAAAGTGACAATCTGATGGAGAAGTGGAGAGGGGAATATAAAGTGCAAAAAAGTGCCAGGTGTGGTGATGCACAAACCAAGTCTCTCACTCCAGGTCTGTTCAGTTTCTAAATGCATTTAATAAACTGATATTCTTGTGCTCTTTGTTCTGTTTGTATATTATCCATAGTGATTTTCTCCACATACTGAAAGAGAAAAATGGAAAGCTTGCACAGAATATAGGAGCATATCTCAAGCAGTGGAATACTCAATAATTAATTTCCTGCCAGGAGATGGTTTTTTTTCCCTTGCTTTCTTTCATTACAACACCAGCAGGAACATTTTGTTACAACACAAGAATATTTTAAAATCTTCCCTACTGGAAGCTTGGTTTAAGATCTTCAAAAATATATTCCCTAATGTGGTGAATTGCACTCACTAGAAAGAGGCAACATTCTCAGTAGGAATTATTCTCTTTTAGATGATATTTTGGTTCTGTGCTTTGCAACAGTCTGAATGTATATTTAGTAGTATGTATCTTTCCTTACATTCCTTGGGAGATGAATACTTGTGCAGTCAGATGTTTTGTCCATCTCTGGCAACCAAGTGGTGTTACCACAATTTAAAAATAATTATGGTTTTAATGTTAATTTTTTATATTTGTAACAGAGTACATGGGCTGTCTTGGTAGAATTCTATCATTCTTCTATTGGAGGACTAGACAAGGAGCCCCAAGTCCTGCTACTCATTGTTTTGCTACTTGCTTAGGGTTAAATCCAGGACCTACAAAAATCCATAGATGGTTATTCCTTGATTTCAGTAGATGTAAATACTTTCCTGAGTCTCAGGCTTGCTCTGCTGAGGGTTGCATGGGCTTCAAACATATTTGGAGGGCTATGCAGGAATATATTGTAGTGTTGTCAGAAATAATTAAAAAAAAAAGTGGTGACAGGCTGGAAGAAATAAACTGAACAATACCATCCCCACTGGTTCCTTATCCTTGCCCTAGTTTGTACCTTTGGGTGAATCACTTAGTCATAAACTCCTAGCACTCTCTGATTTTGCTTGTCTTTCCATTTGGATCCTTAAGATCTAGATTTTCTAAGCTTTGGGCAGTAGTAACTATAGCCACTGATAATGAACCCTAGCTTCCGTTGAGGTAACACGTCCTGAAGCCCATGTCTTAGGAGGTAATATGGGTGCTTATCTCATAAAAGTTAGCTCTGGCATCGAGGGTGCCTACATGTCTTTACTTAGGGGAGCTTTAAGGGATCTCTGATGGAGAACCAAAGGCAGGGGCTATAGTCAGTCTTGAAAATGTTTCTCTCAGTATTTTTGTTTATCCATTTATGTATGAAGCATAATTCTTAGGACTATTGCACTTAAAAAAAAATATTACTCTCTGTAGTTAATTACAAGATACAGCAGCATTCAATCTGTTTGCTATAGTTTGACATGCCTTTCAAACACAGGGAAATTTACCAATAGAAGGAAACCTTTTTTAATGTATCCATTTTGACAAAAGTAAGATTCTCTAACTGTGTATTGCTTTTACTCTTCCATAACTTGTCACCATGTTCAGCAGGATTTCATTCTGCCTGTAGACATGTTCATTTCAGCGGGGCCCTTTGTAGATTAGGGTGACATTTGGAAAGATTAAATCGCCTGGAGAATCTTACACAAAGACCTGTAGGACCACAAAGTGATCATATACTATGTAAAAGTGAAGTTAAATAGGTCTGAGAGTTATAAATGTGAACCCCCAAAATGAAAGATTCAGATCCAGGTATAAGAAACCAGAGATAATGCTGGAAACGTAAGTCTTCTAGTGGGGATGTTCTTTGTAAGGGCACTTCCATACCTGGCAGTATTTGTCAGCAATGGAAGGAATACTTACCTGCTCCAGATGTAGGAAATCCTGATGGTGAAATAAAGGAGCAGTGAGAGGTAAGGCAAAGTACAGATTACATGTTCCAGCATGCAGTTTTAACAAGGTCAATGCCTAATTTCTCTAACAAATTAGAAGTCTGGACTCTCTGTCCTATTGCGTGGATGAAATTACACCAAATTCAAATCGTGCACAGTAGCTCTGCAGGCAAATGAACTCTTACACCTGTATACTAACACTTCATCATTAAGAGAGACTGTGTTTGGCGTCCAAGTGTGGATCTGACTTGAGGCATGGGGTTGATCTGCTGTCACTCGCCAGCATCACCTTCTCTTTCTTCCCTTCGTGAGCTGCTGTTCAAGTACTGACCAGCCTCAGCATTAGGAGAGCTGGTAACATCTCAGACTGTATCACTCACCTGAAGTTGAATGTCATTTAAGAACAACAGTCTTCAAAACACTGTGTTAAAACTCATGCTGATTTTAAAATGTAATGTAGTTCTCATAATTTCTCCTGCTTGTTTTTTATTTGCTCAGCTCGACAGAAGTTCAGTTTTCTTTCTCCTAAAGACAATTTCAAGGTTATGTCACTCGCATTTTGAAGAATATGTAGCATCTACTTTGAAAGTGTTACAAAGGAATGACTTGGTTTTCTTTTTCTGTTTGAGAGACAGCTTTCTATTGGACTAGAAAAAGCAACCTTGGGCATTTTGGCTTGTCAGTGTCCATTTAAACGTTATTTATTTATGTCCTATGCTGTTTAAATTTACTGTTGTTGCAGAATGATTAAGGGCACACGTCTAAAGGGGAAGAGCCAAATGTTGTCTGTCTTGTCATGTAGAAGTCAAAAAGATTCTCAGAATTATATATTCAGGAGACAAAATTACTAGATAAGCAGTCACGTCTGTGTCAGTGCTGGGGTGGTGAAGGGCATCACAGCACCTTTTAAAAAATGTGGCTTTTTCTACAGGTCTCTTTACCTGCTATTCTATTTTTATGTCTCCCCAACCAGTTACACACAGGGACTGTAGGTGGAGGATTGCAGGATGGATTTTACTTCATTATAACTGCTGCATATTTCTGTGCAAACAGCTGAGCTATGTTTTAGCTGTAGTTCGAGGCTTTATAGCCATAAACACAAGTTTAAATTGGAATCTTCTAAGGAGGCTCATAATAGCAACAGCCTGGGTGTCTACAGAGTGCACGCCTGTGGACATGTAAGCTGCAGGCAGAGAGGATTTCTTCAGAAAACCAGAAATTCCACTGAATCTGAAAAGATGTTATCAAAACCACTTAAAAGATTACTGTAATCTCTATGGCCATTACTTGTCTTGAATCATGCCATCGAATTATTTGTTGAAATAGTGTAATATTTTGAGGATTCTGTTAATTATTTTCTACTAATTCCTATCTTAAAACATATTTTATGCTGTAGTATCTTGAAAGTTACACTTGATACATATCAGTACAATTCAGACCCAGTGTATCTATGAACAATGAGTTACCTTTTTTTTTCTTCTAATACTGTTTATGTTAGCATCTTTTACTGTTGGTAGTCAGAAATGAGACCCTTCTAGATCAGTGTTGTTGCTTTGCTTTATTATGGCAATTTTTGTTTTTCTCTTTTGGTAATATAATTCTAGTTGTTTACAAAACAAATGCTCACTCAGTGTGCCACAGGATTAATTTCAAATAGAAACATCTATATTCCAGTTCTTGTCATCTTTAATGCATGTATCCCTTTGGATCTTCATCCTATCCTAATTAAGACTGGGGGTGAGTGCATTTTGTAGTGTCCCAAGCTGGGCAAAGAAATCCCTGCTCATGTGCAGTGTCCATTACCAGGAAACATGTCTGTTCAGTGGCGTGCTTAGATTTACACGCCAGCCAGAGCCTGGCCCTGCAGCGCAGATCCTGCAGGTTGTGTTGCTGCCTAGCTTATTCTGATGATGCTCCATAAGTCTGAGTCCATCTAGAGCCCCGCTAAAGTCGGAGGTGCTCTACCCATACCCATGAAATGCTGCAGCTAGATCAGGTTGTGTCACCAGGGCTTTCACGTGCACAGGCATTTTGAGTAGAAGGCCAAATCTTGTCTGAAGGCAGTAAACTGTACTCAGCTTGTTTTACTGGTAGGTTTGTGGCTTTTTGGGCAACTGAACTTCTCAGGTTTCTGTTTAATGTTTGAGTTGGATTGGAGACTTGTAGTTACCTGGCTGTGAAATGAGTTTGGAGCGTCTAATTAACCACATCATGGTGGATGCTGTAGTGCTCCTGTTCTTAGACTGGGACCCCCAGGGTGGGTGCTCCACGTTTTAGCCAGACATATAGAAGCTCACATTTAGGTCTTGCACCTGGGATTGTCCCTCACAGAGACAAGTTCTCCCAAGTGGCTGTTGTTCATTGTGGCCCAGCAGTTGCAGTCTCCAGGTTAACAAAGAGCCCTTAAAAGAAAGTATTTTGTATGTTGCACCAGGACGAAGGTACTTACAGGGGAGAAAATGAACTTCAAATAAACTGCCTACATACATTATTCTTTTCTCTCTCCACCCAGCTTACCATCACTGTCAATGGTAACGTGGCAAGTGTTACTTTTTTGGGCCTGTCCGTCAGGATAATTCACTTGTTAGCACTTCTGGAATCTGAAAGGTCTGTGATGTGCACTAATCTTGTTATTGCTTTCTAACTCTCAAGTGTATGGTAAACTGCATTTTTGTTCTTCTAGCCTTTTTTTTCCTGTTTTCTTCAAGAAACCCAAATAACAGTACAATAAACCCCTCTGATCAGGCAGCCATGTGTCATTCATATGTTGTGAGAGCCATACTACAGCCTGAACTGTCTATTTCACGGGACTGCAGCTGAACCTCTTGAACTTCAGCCAAAGCACAAGGACTGGTTGTGTGCACGGGCTGTCTTTCCATTGTGCACTAATGGTCAGAAAGAAGTACTTTGCCATTTTGTTTAAGTCTTTGCAAAGAGCCCCCTAAGGTGTATCAATAGGTGTTTTGCATATGCAGTCAGTGTAGTTCGCAACTAAGGGCTGTTTATGCTTCTCTTGGCTCAGTGAAAAATGGGAAGGGCAAGACAGTCCTGGCACTGAGGCAGATGGAAGCAATGCCAATGCAGATAACTTTGTTAAAAACTGGTCCTTTATATGACTGCATCTGGACATGTGATTAAATCTTTTTGCCTTTTGCTGATGTTCATGATAAACGTGAACTGCAGCTACAGCTTAATAAAGATATAGTATTTATAAATAACGCAGTATGAAATATCCATTTCAGACTTACTGTCTGGGAGCTAATATATATATATATATATATATATTTATGTATATAGAAGGAAACAAACATAAATCTGTCTGGGCCGTTTGCCCAGGGAGAGTAACGAGGCAAACAGAAGTAGGCAAATGGGGCAGAGTGTGGTCCTGAAAAACCTAATGGTAGTGCAGGAGCGACTGCGGCCAGCGCCTTCATGTGATACTTAAAACTGGTGAATCGTAGAAATCCTGCCCAAATGAGAAGACGAGCTTTCAGAGACAAAATTCCCATTGACTCTCCTTTTTTGACAAGGTACTCAGTAGGCTTATTTCTGGTACAAATCCTGGGCAGTTCCAGCAGTTACTCTCCAGAGTAGCTGGGAAGCATTCAGTCCCTGTCCTTGTTCTCAGGTTCCACACCGGGTAGGGGACTTCCTGGCCCTGATGATTAGTGCCACTGAATGACATTTAGTTCCTGTTACTCTGAGGTTTTTTTAATCTTTTTTGTTTTCTTTTTTTTTTAATATTTTCCTGGATACAGGACAAGGAGTGATTTGAGATTATAGGGATTCTTGTCTGAATTTTTGCATATCTGCCCATTATAAAGAAAAAAAGTTAAGGACTTAATGTTGGTTAAAAAGAACTTCTGCTCAGCCTTCTTCCAGAAGTTAGTATGATTATTGACCTTGGGTGAAAGAAGACAGAGTATGAATCTTTGCTGGCTAAGCTGCATTTCATCCTTTGAAGATAGATGTTCTTTTTGATGTATTCAGTGTTGGCCCTTCAAAACTTTAAAACATTGTGTGCTTATCAGAAGAATCAAAGAAGATAAGAGATATAATTGTCTTCAAAACCTGTGTGTATCAAGAGGAAGTGCCATGTTCTGGTTGCTAGTACAGCTAAGGGACGTTATAAAATCCTGTCTGTAATGCTGCAGTTGACAGAATCACTCATCATGAGTTTATTTTAAGAACTTGGAGGTCGCACCAGTGGGACTACTGTGAATTGAGGAAGTGGTTGTGACCCTGGTGTGATGGCAGCTTGCGTCTTGGAGGAGAAGGACAGTGCATGATTCCTGTGCAGTCCCGGACATCCCTGAGAGGGGCTGTCCTCAGGTGCTGAGAGATCCATATGTAGCTGGGGAGGTCTGGAAAGCTGATACCCATCTGTCTTTCAAGACTGTTTGGAAACTAATTAATGCAGCAAGTTATATCCACATTTTGTTTCAACTGGTCAGAGCTTGGGTACCTTCCAAGTCCCTGACTTTCTTTAATTTTGGGGGAGGTCTAAACATTGTGTCATAGCCTATCCCACAGATGGCTCTAGAGAAATTTTTTTTTCATGCAGGATCCCGATTTTTTTTGTGCCTATTGTGTCCTTCACTTTTATGCTGAGATTGATCACGAAAACCAGGTGTAGAAGTGGTCTGGATGCTCACAGCAAGCTGAGATGAGGCCCCTAGGTTGCGTCACTCAAGCCAGTAGACAGGTTTGTCATTCAGGCACTTAATTACGAGCTGAATGTTCACTTGAGCTTTTATATTCTCATTTCAGTAATGAACCAAAACTTAGGAAGAGTGACTGACTGCAGAGCTGCTGCAGTTCAGGTTCTTCGAGCCAAAGTTTCTGCTCATTTCATTTATCACACTAATGACCGGTCTTGGAGCCTAAACACAGGAGCTGCATGGAAAACACAGCTTAATGTGCTAACGTGATGTCCACATGACAGAAAGATTTGGCATGGGCTGCCCACTTCATTTTAGTTTGCCGGTCCTGCTACACATGTGTGTTCTTGCACGTTGCATCCTTACAGAAGGATGGGGCTGTAACAGATGTGGAAGTAGTATTTAATAACTGGTTTTGCAGAGATGGTCCAAGCCTGAGTTCTGCTACTCAGCCTATGGGCATCACTATTATCTTTCTTTCCCATCGCTTTGCATTTGTCTTGACTAAAACTGAGATGTGTTCTTAATACATTCTAGCAGGCATTTATTTCTATTTTTTTAGTATTTGAGTATCTTATGGGTTTTAATGTATTTCTCTAGATGACACCCTTATGTTAGGTTTGGGGATCAAAGGCATATGAAAGCCAGAGGATTTATTTCAAAGTTATCCAGACAGCCTAATGACATATTTCTCTGTGTGTGAGCATGGAAAGTTTTGGTGGAGCAGGCCTTGAACCTTGGTATTCTCTTTGCAAGGTGACCATTGGAACTACCTAACCGAATTCCTCTCTTCACAGCTTGTTTTTGTCTCCTTCACCATCTGACAGCAAAGGCAAACAATGCCATCTAACAACTCATCTGAACTGTAATACATGCATACTGCCTTCTCTATCGTAAACTTTTAAAACTTGATAATTTACATGAAGCTACAAACTCATCTTTTGTCCCAGCACGTGTCATGTTCCCATGTTTAGTGACAAGTGGTCTCCTTCTGGGTTTGCTCATGCTTGTTGGTCTTCTCTCCAGTGCACACCTGCTGGTGTGAAGGATCACCAAGTGCAATCACAATTCATTTTGGCTTGGCATAGGGGTTTTTTTAATGCAAGAAGAACAAAATGTTTATGGAGTGGTATCAACCTGCTTTCTTCTACTTCTCCCTGTTTGTGAAGATGTATTTTTTTGAAGTCTCATGTTGATCATCTTTATGAGTTACTATTTATTATCTTCAGGTAAAACCTTCTTTTTCTCCAAGTGCTTTGGAATTACCTCAGTCAAGATCCAAATCAGCTGTGCTCCCTCTGCCTCTTTTTACTATGCTTTCAGTTCACTGAGTTTGTTCAACGAGTTTTGTTTGCCATGGTTTGAGTATGTGTTGCTAGAAAGGAGATAAAGTGGAGCTGGGGAGGAAGAAAACTTGCTACTAGAAGCTGGAAGAGGGTAATTCATGATGAACATCTCCAGGAACTATAATTTGTTTTCCTTGAGAAGTATATATGCGAATAAAAACTTTCCGTTTGCATGCATAAATGAATTGGATTAAATTTTAGCCCAGCCTGAACTTGCTGTCAAATCGTGCTCTTCTGTTCAGTTCTCAGAATCATCCGAATGTTATTTTAACAGAGAGCAATGCTGCATCTGCTGTCCTGAAACTCTGTGTCCCTTGGGTACAGGTCTGAAAGAGCTTGATGGGGTAGAGGGGAAGACCAAGGGAGGGCTTGTTTAGGGCATGGATGAGATGTATTTATCTTGCATGAATGTAGAGAGGTATCTGCCTAAAGATGTCTGCCTGCCCTGGATGATTAGAAGGGTATGTTCTACAAGAGAAGGAAGGTCATAGAGGGGTGATGCACTTCATTGCCTCATCTCGAAATGTGGTCTGTAATTGAAGCTCTGCGATACCTGGGAGTGTAAGCTGCCTTGACTTGAAGCTGGTGTCTTGCGGCCTTATATAAATAAGCCATTCTGACCTGCTCCTGGAAGACTCCTTTTCTTCTTTTCCCAGTTGCTCAAGCTCTTTGGTATTTGTCTGGTGATCGCCATCTAGGCTTGGCTTCATGGCCTGAGCAGAGGAAAGCATTGCTATTTAGTCTCATGATTCTTTGAGATGAGTTATTAATATGTAAAGGAACAAATAGATGACAGCTGCTTTGCTGAGCCGTTTTCCCCCGGTTTCTTAATCTCTCCTCCCACTGGAGCATGGGAAGTGCTGAGACCTGGTAACTCTTGAAATAGCCTCGAGTCTTCCCTGGGCAGGGCCTCCCCACTGCACATGGGTGCTGACTTGCAATCAGCATGTGCGTAGGAGCTGATCCATCGCTTAAGGCTTCTTTGGGAACCCCAAAGAACAATAATATCCTGTTGACTAGGATTTTGCTATTTATATCCATCAGCTGAGTAGCCGCCTCCTCTGCCAGCTCCCTAGTTACCAGTCTGTAAATCTCTCTTTGGACCATGTTGTGTGTTGCATGGTTGACAATATGATTTAATTTCAAGACGAATTTGTTTGAGACACTTAGAAAGGCAAATGGATAGATGAAGAAAGGTGTCAGCTTTTCTTGCTTTGTTTACTTGTTAGCTTTTTGGACATCAGGCAAAGAGACTAGCAGGAAGCGAACCTGCCCTGTAAGGGTAGCATTAGAAGACAGTACAAACCTATATCAATGCAAAGAGAAAAACAATTAGATCCCTTATAGGTATGTTTGTGGAGAAGTGCTGACATAGACTTGTCAGATTAAAGACTGAATTCTGCCACCCACATACTCTCCCAGCAGTTTATTTCTTTCTTTTTCCCTACTTCGCCCTCCCCCCCCTCTTTTTTTTCTGCAATAGATTTTCGATCTACTTGAGTAGAAAAGGTGTAATCTCATTCCAGAAAAACCTTTCCATGGCTTTGGAACATAGGCAAAAACATGTCAAATTTAGCCTGGTATTTTCTAGGCTGCTTTTTAAAAGGTAAGCCTTTTGAGAGAGCTGTACAATTGACTTCGAAGAGAAAAATTAGTCAAACCTGTGGGAGTCTGCTAGGGTGAAGTGAAAAGAAAGCAATTATTTCACTGAGAGCTTTTATGAAGATTTTTGAGGCTCCTATCACAAAAGTCTGTTAATAACGGGACTTAGTTATAAAGTTCAATTGCATTGGCTCAGATACGGATAAACCCTGTTATGGGGGTAAGGGCTTAAACCTGATCTGAATCAGAAGAAGCCACTACTTCTAGTTGGAGTTATTTTTAACCATATGAACATGGATGATGTAGTTGCCTAGTTTTGCTTTGGTGCTATGCTGCATGACCAGAGACCAGGTAGTTTCTGAAGACATTGCTAGTGTTCACCAGGGAAGCACTGTATAGCTTGGCTTCCCAATTCCTTCTTCTCCGCGCTTTGGGAAATTGATAGTTGTGCACAGCTCCCCTCCCCTGTGCTATTGCTCCCCAGCTCTGCCTTTTGTGGTTTTCTAGTGCATATAGATGCTCCTTGTTAAAGCACTGCAAGCAAAAGACAGGGCACGTTCGGCAGTTAGTGAACTAGGAATACTTCGAGAAATCAGTATATTTTCTGAAACCATTTTCTAATTATAGTGAAAGCTTTCTGCTTATAGAAAGTTTGGAGTGTTTTTGGTACCATCTGGATACCTAAGCTTGGACAACAAATCACTTCTGACATAATGACGACAGTGTATAATACTGTGTTTTTCTAACCCGTGTCTCATTAATGTGGAAGCACATGGATTTTCCTGCAAAATGTTGATTCACCATCTGTGCTAGTATTATTTGTATGAAGTGAAAGACTGCCCTTTGTGTTGCAATTGCAGTGGACCCATTCTGCTTTTCCCGACTTCTCTCTCTTGGACCAAATGGGTAGGTCACAGGACAAAATAAAACTACACCAAATGGTACTTACTGCTAATGCTTACTTACCTTACTTCCATGTGGGAGCTGTCAAAATTTATTAACGGTGGAACTCACATGATTAAGTGACATTTTTCTGTTGTTCTCACTTTCCCTTTCCCATGCTCTGGCTTTCGTTTGCTTATTTGGGCTGTAAACCCCTGGTCTTGGGGAAGCTGAATTCCTTGTGTGCTCCATGTAGATGTCACAACCTAAGTCAACGAGTGTGTAAAGGACGGTAACATTGCTAGAGTTAAAATGGTATAGGAACAATGGTATAGGTGAGAGTCTCCCATGGAAGGGGTTGCAGCTTGGTTTGAGCTGTGTTGCATCTGAATTATAAAGTAGCTTAGAGGTTACTTACCTTCAGAGCTAGGCATTGGCATTTTGAGTCTGGTCTGAGTCTGGGAATCCTCAGCTTCATTCTACTTCTCCACTAACATTTGAACTGTTCTTTAAATTCTTCTGCCTTCATTGTGAGTCTTTTTATATTTACGGATTAATAGTTAAGATCCTTATATAGAATGTGTTTCAAAGCAGTCTTGACTCTTCACAATCATGTGATCTGAAGTATCCCAAGAAAGATGTTTTACTTGCACTGAAACTTTATTCCGCTATCATATAATTGTTAGCTTCATTCATACTCACAAGTCAGTTCTGATGGTTTCCAGATGAAACCCATCAAACCTAGGAATCTTTAACCATCTTTTCTTCATCTCTCTCGAGTCTTTTTGCTTTTTCGTATTCTTGACCCTGAGAAATAGATGGAACGTCTTTAAGTAAATGGGTATATTAGCAGTACAAATTTAATCTGCTTCAGTAAATTCATCAACTCTGTATCACTCACCAAAGTAAAATTAAGGGACAGATTCTGGTTTTTGTGTCCTTTCAGTAGTTCTATTTCTGCAGTCTCATGGAGATAAGCTGCTTTATGGAAAATACTGATCTGCATTTTATTAATGAGTTTTTAAGGTAATTTTGATACATCAGTAAATGATACCAAAGGGGAAGGAGAGGGCTTAAAAAGAGATTCTTTCTGATGGGTTTTGAAAGGGATGCAGAGTATCAGTTAAGGGGTTAGACTTCTCTAAGGATACTGCAGGGGAAGACAGTTACAATAGGACAGCAAGAAGATGACTGCTCTAGAGGGGCTGGAACTGGACAAGCTGGTACAGCAGGAAGGCAACTGATCCTTGTGCTTTAAAGGTAAGTCCATCTGTCTTTTGACAGATCAGTTACTCTAACTGGATGCAGTAACAGACTGGAAACAGCAATAGCAAAGCCTTTCTTAGCTCCTTGAGGTTAACTTCTGGTGGGGTCTAACAAAGAGAAGCAACAGTGGCTGGCAGCAGTCGGCAGGGTATTGTCAGAGAATTGGCTGGAATAGTGTTTTCTGAAACAAGAAAATGTGAGTAGGGGAGACTTGAACATGTAGGTAGTTAAAAGCCTACGATTTTGCCTGCTGGGATGAAAAAGTCTAAGGGTGTTTGCTGGGAACATGGAGGGGGAGGTGGTTATGGCATGGGAAGCTAAAAGGTACTTTGATGCTTTGTTCTTGACTTAGCTCCACCAAATTATGCACGTGCACAAACTTCTGTAACTATAAGCTGTTACACTTGCCTTCATCCTCCCTACTTGTTGTATTAATATCTTTGTCTGCAACTAGGATCTGATCTTGCACCCACTGAATTTTTTGCCATTGAGCTCAGTGGGGCTAAATCTGGCTGCTGAAGTAAAGGAGCTGCTCATCTCTGCCAGTGTCACATGCACAGAGCTGCGTACTAAGGCTCTGAGCATAGTGAGGGTCCTCCAAGGGCCTCAAACCCTCCAAGGTTTATATAAACGTATCTGTCTGCGGTCCAAACCCCTGAATATACAGAAACACATACCAGAATTAGATCCAGATCCTTGGATCAGCCTGATACCCCATGCATTTGTCCTTGGTTGGCATGTTGTCAGATGGGCGAACAGCACATCTGTGGAAGAGGGGTGGTTTGGAAGTCCCTAGGTGCATGTTACAATAGCTTTATGCATGTATTTGCCTAGGTGTAGGAGTCATTATTATGGCTTCTGGCCTACTTCTCAGCAAAGCAATTAACAAGTCCGAAAGGTCTTGCCTTAAGGCTCTCACAAGCCATGAATTATACATTTAATTCTGTATCCTCCCTTCCATTTCTCTAACACACTTTTTCAGAAGATAATGTAATATTATTTTCACCTCATACAAAAATATGACAGCCTGGTTCTCAGAGCAGGAAAGCAGAAAAGCCTTTCTGTCATCTCTTCACAACATACAATATTTTTTTTTCTTTTTTTTCTTTTCAGATGGTGTTTATGAAAGAAAATCGTTGTTGCTAGACAATAATATCTTTAGGCTATTCAGTACCTTCCCTGATGAGAGTCCTGAGAGAAACGGCAATCTGCTGGGCATTCACCAGCAACAGCTGCTGCCTGCCTGACACCATTAAAACACAGATTTAGCATTTATTTACAGTACCACGGAGCAATGAACCTGGCCACTGTCACTCCAATATAGTGTAGCTAAGGAATAACATAGACTGCATTTACATGAGTACACTCAAAAGTTAATCCAAATTAACTTTATGAAAGTCGATTAACTAAACCGCTCTGGATGCTGGCATCATGGTGGTTCCTCTGGCTGTACCTCAGCTGTTTATAGTTAAATGTAAACTGAATTAGGGATGGGTTTTTTTCCTCTGCTAGTGTTTTACTTGAGACAAGCTGTTAATGTTGCGGGTCTTATCGCTGCCTTTTGGAAGATGACCAGAGTCCTGGCAGCAGATGGTAGTTGCGGAGCAGTGAGAGTGGCAGAGGAGAGGACCCTGACCAAGTTCGGACTGTTGGGCCAAGCGTGTGCTTTGTCCCAGGATCAATACATGTGGAGCTGGGCTCAGTCACAGCTGCTGGTGCTGGAGGCTGTGCTGGGAGAGGCAGGCAGAGGAGCAGTTTAGCTGGAAAAGCTGAACACAGAGCCCTGTCCTGCTGGAGCGGTGGGGCTGAGGCTAATTTGTGTGCAATTCTGGCTTTTGCTTTTGTCGTTGCCTTGAGGCAGTGAGGAGGAGTTGTGTGGCTACTCTAAACAAAAATAGGCTAGGAGAGAAATTCATGAGTATTTCTCTGCATTTCTGTCTCAACGAGAAGCTCACTGGGGATGCTTGAGCTCTCCTTAATAATAAGGACACTGAAAAGGGGCTGCATGTCTGTGTGTGGGGGGTGCAGCTGACAAGGCAAGGTTATATACCTTAATGTGTCTGGTTCCTGGAAGGAGTTTATTAGTCCTCTCCAGACTTTGGGATGCTCCAGGGAAAATTCTGCTTCTCTAAACTTTTCTGTGTATCCCTACACTGCCCCATGGCTATACATTAGCTGTTCATCTGCTGATCCATGGAATACAATTATTCCTCCAGCCTTGTGGAAAATGCTCTCCTAATTCAGTGCCATGACAGTGAATATGGGGGGAAAAAATGGCTTTCAGCCATTTCAGGAGCTTGCAGCTACCGCCTCTCGGGAGTCCCTGAGGAATCCTGCATGCACGCGAGGGAGCCAGCTTGTCTCTCAGATCAGTTATTTGGAAGACAGAGCCACCCACACTAGCGATGGTAATTCGGGGCAGTGTCAGCTGGGAGGTAATTTGGTCCCAGGGCCCATCGTTTTGCTGCTGGGGATTCTCTGCGGATGCCGTGATTGCAGCGTGTGGGGGTGGAGAAACTCACAGATCCAAGCTGGTGAAATTATACAAGCTTTGTTTCCAGTACTGGTGTTCCCATGCTTTCTTTGCCCTTCTGCACTGAAAATCAGTGATCAGATGAAAATCATTTGTAAACTGAGACTGCTTTTGGACTTGTAAATGTAAAATTTAATTGTTAGGATGAGAAATATTTGGATAGTGAAGTTGCTGCCATGATATAAGCAAGGCAAGGTTTGTAGAGAGAGGTAATATCTTTTATTAGCCTGGTTGATAAGTTGCTTTGTTGTTTTTCCAGCTGCTCTTTGTTGGCTTAATAAAAGCTCCTGCCTCACCTCAGACTTTTTATTCTGGCATGCTTGTCTGAGTAATAGAAATCAATGAAGTTAGCCTAGTGCAAGTGGTCATGTTTCCAGACTGCAAACTATGAAACAAACAAATTCAATGTTAATTTGTATAAATCCATATTATTTATTGCCTTTCTTGTGTTGCTTTTGTTGGCTAATTTGTGACTATTGAGGGAAAAAAAATATGTTCTTTCATTTATACAGAGTAATCTCTTGAAAATATATCATTGCCTCAATAGTATGACTACAAATAAGTAAGATTATAGCAGTGACTGACTGAGAATAACAAGTAATCAAAAAGCACAGTTGGAATCTAGCCTGACTGAAATTACAAAGTGTGAAATTTTGGTCTGGATAGGTAGCAAACGGATGGATTAAATTAAAACTGTAAGTAGGAGAACATTGTTTAGCTATGCTGCCATAACCCGAGTTTTACGGGGTCTGCCTGATCCATGAACGAAGTCACCCAGCAGTGTTTTGTGGTAAAAATCAACGCATAAAATGCGCCTATCCGGCTTGCAGGCTAGTTAGTAATTCCAGCATGTATAATGTATCAAAACAAGAAGTTTAATTGCTTGAAATGTAAATATTACAAATCATACATACAATTTCCCTAGCTTATTTGACTGTGTAGGGCAAGGCCTATTTGAAGTTCATCCTACCTTAGTTTGTTTATGCATGGAATATACTTGAGCAGTACTCCAGGGAGGGGGCACAAGCAAAGGCTGGGAGATACCTGAATGTCTCCCAAGCCCTCACCTGGCTGTCGATGTTGTTCCAGGGTCAGATGTTCCCAGGAGCCATGTTTGGGCCGAATTAACTTTTTCTGTTCTTGCGATGGCTAGCAGAGCAAAGTGGAAATGTACTTGAATTTACTAAAGCAAGACTTGATCTACTGGTGACAGAATCGCATCTGGGAGAGCTTTGGTGTAAACAGTAGGGAAGCTGTCAGACTGCTTGCTTTGAAACTATTTTGTCAAACATTTGATGAATGTTGATGAAACTTGATGAAAACACAGTCTATTCCTACCTGCAGTCACCGTAACTGTTGGTATTACACACCTGGAAGGTCCCTCTTGTTGACCTAGCCCTCATTAAAGCTGTGTGTTTCTCATAGCTGCGACTTAATGACGGACACTTTGAGTCGTGGCACTTTTGCTGTGTTGTGGGTGTGATTCCTGAACCTAGCTGTGCTGTCTTGTAAGACCCACAGGACTTTCTTTACAATTTTGGCTTCATGGGTGGCCTTTCTCTCTCTTAAGCCCTAGATGTCTGGAAGTTGGACCTCCTCATCTAGCTCTGTAGACTTCCTTTGAAGCTGTGATTTTTCCCCATTTTTGAATGGTTGGTTGCAGTACGTGAGAATGTGAAATGATGAATGCTGGGCTGGGAAGACTCTCATTTGCTGTGAGAGAATTAGGCTCAATTTCTGCCCCTCCTGTAACTCTGCAGACACAGAAAAAGATTTGGGGCCAGCAATGTAAATGCTGTAAACTACAGTGTAAGCCCTGCTGCTGCTGGGCTGGAAGGAGCAGCAGGGAGGAGGCAGCGGTTGCCCTGATTTCCTTGTGACAGAGTCGGCAAACACTAATCCTTCTCTGCCAAAGGGAAGTCACCCCACTTGCTTGCAGGGAGCCCTCAGTCACGTCAGCCTGTGTTTGTGCCGTACACGGTACGAGAGCAAATAAAAGAGCAGAGTGTTCTCAGCTGAGCTCCCCCCTCCTCCCCGTCCTACATAAACACTGCCTTGTTTAGGCAGCTTGGCTAGTCATTTTTATTTCATTTTGCCAGTGCAAACTCCTTTCCTTTTTCTCCCGTGGTGTTTATAGAAGAGTCTGATCCATCTATTAATCGCATGTGGTCCTTGCTTGCCATGTCTGACTTGGAAATCTCCAGGTTTGCACACCTGCACCATCCTGGGTGAAGACTGTAACGTTACCAGCGAGAGTTGATTCTCCCCTGCCATGCTGTATTCTGAACTTAGCCTTATCTGCTAATCCAAGTTCTTGTTTTCTTTCCTAATGCAGACTGAATATCAAGTACTTATGAACAGGTAAAACTGTGCTAGAAGAGTCAATCAGGGTAATGCTGAATTAATGGGACAACTAAGTGGAAAAAAACCCCTGGGTATAGTTGGGATGTTAATCTCTGGAGCAAGGCAGGGTGCTCAGACTTACTTGGCAACGATCCATCACGTTTCATGTAGCCCCAAAGAGCAAACTGCTTGCCCCTGTGGAAAAGGGCAAACAACTCTACCAAATCTGAGTGTCTGTTAATCTAAAAAACCCCCTCCTTGTCTGGTGATTTTAGTCTTTTTTTTCTTTTGTTACGTTGTTCCCTTTGCCTCTTCTTCCCCATCCCACCAGACTGAAAACATACAATATCATTAAATAACTTCTATTGAAATTTGAGCTCTGATAATTGAAAAACTGTTCTTGCAGAGCTCATTGCTTTTCATAGCCAAGCATGCAAGTGTGGAACAGAAGGCAATTCTAGTCCTTCCTCCCTAAAAAAAAATATCTTTCTCTCAAAGAGAGAATTTTTGTGTGCAGAACTTCAGCAACACTCAAAATGTAACTTTGTTCTAATGATGTTAACATTTTTAAGCAGCCATTGAAGTGGTATTGCAAGAAAAACAAAAACAAAAAAACCCCAAAACACAAAACCCAAAAAACAGTGGAAAGCCCCCACAACACCCACTCAGGTAGGTGCTAACTCCTCTCAAAGAGCTGCCTGACTACGGGCTCCCTGTCACTTCTACCTTAGCATGGTGTGCTACCTTGTACATGTCTAAACTATGTTGAGCTTGTCTGGAAGGAGACTGGAAGTGCTTCAGGGTAGGAGCTCTGTGTGTGTGTGCGTGCGTGTATAGCTATGCAGTCTGGATCAAACTCTCTTTGATTTCAAGCTCTGCTAATAATTAACCCTCAGCTTGTAATAACTATCCAGCATAATGATAACCACACTGCTGGCTCTTGTCCACAAGGTTATTAGGTACCTACTACACAGCACATGCCTTCCACTCCATGTCTGAGAGCTGGTGTCTGTGAATGTGAATGAATGTGAGAGAGTCTAAATTAGGCACACTTTCCAGTATCTTTTTCCAAATTCTGTTACTTCATAGGCAGATGTCAGTTCATCTGTCCTTTGACCTGTTGTGTCAGGCTTGGAGAGCATTCTTCTTGCACAGACTTCATTAGAGCTCTTGAGCATGCACTGTGGGCTGTGCTCTCCTGTTTGCATTAGCGGTGGTGCTTTTTCATGTTAAACTGCTTTGACAGTGAACTGTGCAAGATTTAAGTCCACATCTGTTTTATCTAGACCATTTTTTCCTTCTTCCATGTTATGTGAGGGTGGGTAAGCGACGCAGTAGTTGGGTCTCTGTGTTTCTAATCATTCTTTCTTTCCAGCTCCTTGAGGTATGGAAGGCACAGACAGGCATTAAGTGTGTTTATTGCTGCTGATCACTGATGCTTTGGCAGCTCATGTAGGAAACATTACTAAGTAGTGCAGAAATTAATGTCATTTTTGCTTAAAATATCATCTGCTTTAAATACCCCCTGCTCTTTGTTGTTGGATGGTTATTTCCTTTGCCCTAGCTGCATGCCCTGAACTGATTGTCATCAGAGGCGAAATCCTGGCACAGGCAACTCCACTGTGGAGCTGCGTGATTGACTCTCATTCTGGTGGCTGAAACTTAGCGAGAAGAAACTTTCCATTGCAAAGCAAAGGGAGCTCACGCAGCCTGGGAAGGGGGAAGGGGAGCAGAAAACTCGTCTGCCCCCCTGCCTGCACCTGACCCGGCACAGTGACCCCATGTCTCGCTCTGCAGATGGACCCGCTTCAGTCCCCCAAGTAGCCGATTTACAGCCTCTCCTTAAGTGCATGTGTGAAGGAAGGGGAAAACTGAGCTGTAGTTAATCTCATGTTTCTAAGCAACCAGGTAATTCTCTGCAGCTGATTCCTAAAGGGAAATTCCTGTTTTCCTTCGCCCCTGCTCAGCAGCAGCAAGGGACACCTTCCTCTCTGCCTTGTCCGGCTCATGGGACATGAGGACCAGCTGTTCAGCATTTCTCCAAATGTTGTGGGGGAGGGTGAGGAAGCAAAAAAAGGAAGCTTTGTTAATGGTCTATAACAGGTAAGAGGGTGTTCATTGCGAAATCAGTGGAATAGAGGGAGTGTGGAAAGGTTAAATGTTTTACACAGGGCTAAACTGAACATCTCGGTCGCTACTGCGGGCTTCCTCTGCTCCAAAAAGATCAAAATGTCTGAATAACGTCTTGAAAATCCAGTTTACAGTGAAACCTCTGTTTGCTCTGAAGTTTTGGTGATAAAAATGACTGAATTCTGTTCCGAGTCTGTCTGAGCTCCTTGGAGTGACTATAAGGGAGTAGTCTTTTATCAACAAAAGATTCCTAAACTTGAGACTGTAGAAGTAGGAGTAGGAGGAAACAGAGATCAAATGAGATCTCTGAGCTTCTCTGTTGTCTGAAGGATGTGAATGTCTGGTTGGGGCTCCAGAATAATAATTTTGAGAGTTTTTTGGTTTGTGTTTTGTTTTTTTTTAAGAAAGCCACATGAACCGTGTACAAGCAGTTAAACTGCAGGGACCTAAATTTGCTCAGCTCAACCACTAGTGAAAATGATGTGTGGTGAACACGGAGGTGTGCTGGAGTGGTGCAGGAAACTGGGCAATTAGCTATAGTCCCAGCTCCAGCCCCAGTGGGGAACCTTGGTGCCTGCTCAGTGAAGTGGGGTTGGAGAACTTGAGAAATTCTCCTGTGGGCCCAGGGACATGTTTCTCTGTTGCTGAAGGCTGCCCATTTGACCAAATACAAATGTGAGTTAGACTGGCCGGGGGGGTAGGAACCAAGGAGTATGATAGTAGTCAACAGGAGGGAATATAGTTAAGAGAAATGGGCACACCTTGGCCATGTAGGACAGATGCATCACTGTCTTAACTTGCCTGGTGTCTGATAATCTGAAGCACAACTGAGAACTGGTCCCTGTTCTGTGTATTGATAAATATGTGCTTTTGGCTGCTGTTGCAGATGAGATTCTGGGTCAGATGGACATTTAGGTCTGATCCGCCCTTCCCACTGTCCAGAAATATGCATACTAAACCACTTGCCGGAGGGTTTTACAGCTTGGTTGACCAGATACTGGGAGCACATGGCTTTAGAATATGTCTACAAGACTGATGTGTTTAAGCCTTTAACAAGCATGGCAGTTTACAGGGTGGAGTATTGGAGTAGGCAAACCTTTTGACAATATTGCTTCACAGTACATTGTATCTGGAGTTGTAACTTGTGGGAAGGGTATTCGTGAGATGGACTTGCCTTTGGCTCCAGTGCTGACCAGGCACAGTGCCTCGTCCCGTGTACCTCCTTGCCGACCCCAGAAGAGCCACAGAACCACGCTTCTGTAATGGGCAAGCAGCTTCTTCCCCAGCATCACCCTGGCACTTAGCTGGTTTGCTTACTTGTAACACAGCTGAAGGTTCATGTAGACATGACCAACTGTATGGCTGCCCTGCCCATCGTGTAGCCTGTGCGTGGGCTTGCCTCGCGTGGCATTGTGCAGGGGAACACAACCAGGCATGCCTGACACTGGCCAGTTTTTACTTCAAGGCAGGAAATGATGTCAGGGCAGATTACATGAAATGGCCAGGAAATCTTCCAGTGAACTCATTTTAATCTTGGGACTGGATATGTTTATCTCTTTTCATGTAGCCGTACAAGAGCATGTATCACAGGGCAGCGTGGTTCACAGGCTTCCGCTGTGGAACTAACACCAGCATAGCAAGTCCTGTACCATTACGTGAGGCTATGGGTTGATACCAAGGAGTAGTATCTGGCTGATACCTGGCAGCATGTGCAGAGTAGTAGGAAATACAGTGAGATTGTTTCTCTCTTGTACCTTTGAGGATCTGACCACAGGCAGAGCGGAAAGATTAATAGGCAGGAAGTGCCTGAGAAGACAGAGAGATTAAAGCTGTTGTAATTTTGGTTTGGGAGCACAGCAGAAATATTCTAGCTGACACTACCAGAGCTGCATTTGAGGTAGCTGTTTTCTGTCAGGCATGTCTCCCCTCAGCACCAACAGGGCTTTCATCTCTCCTTAAATTAGTGTTAATTACAAGTTATTAATTTTTTAAACAGCAAAATGCAGCTGAAAGCAATTACCCCTAATTGCTAATCTGTGTACGTACACCCAAAATGGTGATCTCTTCATCTGAACACCCAGTTCTCACTGGAGTCAGTCAATGTGTTTCTGCTACCATTTTTTACTTAAGTTTTGGATCTCATGATAGTTATTATTTTTAGTGGCTTCTCTGAAAGCTACAAAATCTCCTGCAAGTGCTGTGATCTCCTTGAAAGCATGGTCTTGTTAACTGTTAATGAAGCCTCAGTAAAGAGATGTCCTTTGGTTTTGGAAGTAAAGCTTAAATGGCAGTTGTTGACACTGGGAATTACTCAATTCTTGCAAGTTGTGCCTAAAATGCACCTAAATTTCTGTTGGATCTTGATTACATCTGTGAACAATGTTATGCTTTTCCAGTAAGCTAAAGACCACACAGATGCTGTTCTTGTGCTGATAAACTCATGGTGCAGTTCAGTGATGACCTCTTACAATCCTAGGTCTCAGATTGCTTTGGACTTTAAAAATTTAATTCAGAGATATCATGGCTTCTCTTTCCATCTGCATATTTTCATCCTTGCCGGTGCAGGAAAGGTTCAAAGCTGCCAGATTCTGCCAGTGGGAAATGGCCTTTTTGACACTGCAGACACAATCTGGTGGAACAGATTGTTAGGTGGGCTAACAACTGACGGGACCACCTTTGGCTGGAGTCCAGGAAACCAAAGGGCTGACGTACGGCTGGCACCAAGTAGTGAGCAGAGTACTCGGGGCTCGATGCTGGGGTCCACGTTGCTTGACATTTTCATTGGCAGGCTGGTGAAGACCCAGTGTGCCTTCCCCGAGTGTGCTGATGGCACTAAACTGGGGGGAGCAACTGACATGGCAAGTGGGAGAACCTAAAACCAGAGGGATAAACCCGTGGACTAGGCCAACCTGAAGCTTGTGGAGTTCAGTAAGAAAAAGTGAGACAGTCTGCACCTGGGCCAGAACAACCCCTTGCATTGACAGAGGCTGGGAAGTCACTGTATGACTTGTAGCCTAGGTGATATGGACGTGGGTATTACTGTGGCTGCCAAAAGGTGCCAGTAGATGAGAAAGTTGCAAACAACCCAACAGTGCACCTTAACTGCAAATAAGGCAAACCCTCTACTAGGCTACATTGAGAAGGTCACTGTCAGCAGAATGTGGGGAGTTTTAATGCCCCTCTAGTTGGTTACTGGGGAGGCCGCAGCTAGAGTGCTGTTCCTGGTTTTGCCCCACCCCAGGTCAAGAGGGATGTGGAGAGGGTCCAGTGGGGGACTACAAAGATGGTAAAATGACTAGAGCATGTCCTAGGAAAATCTGTTTTGGGGTGTGAGCTTCCAGATGTCTCTGCCATCCAGCATGTCTGTGACTACATGAGGAGTGATCCAGTGTGCATTTGTGTGGTCTCTGTTTTCATACAGTCCTTCCTGAACTCTGCCTGTTCACAGTTCCAAAGGAGACCTGAAAAAATATTAATATATGCTAAGGGAGAAAAAATGTTAATGAGTAATTGCTAATCATTAAAACAAGAGCTTTTCTTTTTCTAAAATAGCCCAGCTTTTAAAAAGAATTGAAGGAGGAAATACAAATATTTTTTATGCAATCTAATCTCAGTGATGTTACAGAGCTGCCTGCCCTGTTTAGAAGAAATGCAATGTTGCAAGTGCTCAGGAATTCCTTTCCAGAGGCCAAGACCTGCACCTGAGCCCAGTGCTCAGTCTGGCTGCTGCCCTTTGTGCTGCCGTTCCCACAGCCAGCAAACGCCAACTGCAATGTAGTTGCTCTTTGGAGAATATTGGTTGTGACAGGCACTGAAACACTTAATCCTACCATAGCAAGGGCTCACTTGCATGTGCAAGGAGATGGAAGACTCTTCCATGATCTGTCTTCAGGTGTTTTTGTTCCGTTTAGTAGGCTGAGTGTTCAAAGGGACTTTGTCTTCAAAGCTGTTCTCTAATTTTTCTTTTTTTCGCGTCCTTGCCTCAAATGATAGATCCACCTCTTAGCCTGAGGTGTATCTATAGTACCTTTCCTCCAACTAATAAAGGATAAGAGGACTTCTGACTGTGCCGCTGGCACTTACAAGCTGTCAGGCTGTTAAGGAGCAAAGTGCAGCTTCCAGCTCTGCTACAGACCTTACACGTGTCTGTGGGCAGCAAAGCCAGACTCCATCGCTGGGCTGTAATACAGAGATTTCTGGAGCAGAGGGGCATTTGTTCCACCTTTTGTCCTGCCTGGGTAGGTGTGGATCATGCTGTATGTGTCCAGCCAGTTTCAGTGAGCCCCAGCAGAGCTGGCAGACCCCTTGGAGGGGCTGCCAGGGACAGCAGCTGGCAGCAAGCTTTGCTGCTTCAGTGGGAGCAGGATTCTTACTAGGCTTCACCTATGGAAAGTGATTTTGCAGGCACGGTCTATATTTAACCAGCTTCTCTTTGTGCTGTATTAAGTCATTGGAACAAGGTAAGTTTATTGTTTTTTTTCTACCACTGTGGCATCTTGCAGCTAATGTAAGTCAAATTCCACACCCTGAGCATAGCTCCTGTGTAACCATGTGATGTTTCACCCTTGTAAAATTAAACTGGGAAGAGGGAATCTTCATCTGCCTGTAATGTGCCACCAGCATGGGGAAAACAGGAGCATGAATGCTGTGCAAGGCAGGGCCGCGTCTGTGTGATGAACACATTACCCAGCTGAGAGCCGGAGTGACTCAGGACCAGTGGGTGAGTGCTTTGCAAATCACACCTCTGCTGCCAGCCTGCTCTGCATATGCCTGAGTGAGTGATCTTTGGCTCTGCTGAGCTTTTTCTTATATATAAAAGTCTCGACCTGTTAGATATTATTCTGCTCCTAACTAAAGATTCAGTTCTTGTACAGAATACCTACTGCCTTTTAAATATTCATTCCTTCAGATATGAAATAACCAATAGAGAGGTTCCTTTTATGGTTAGCTGGATTTAAAAGGTAGCAGCCCCTTGTGATACTGATATTTAAGCACGAGCAGGGACAGAGTCCTGCTATCAGGCCTCCTGAGATGGTGCATCAGCTGCTGCCTTTGGGCAGCATAATGCATAGATGCCTGAGGGGCGTTTTTGTTCATTTTGTGCTGACCTGAAATGTTACAGCTGGAGTGACTAGGTACGTGTAACACTCCTCTAACCACAGCTGTCTCAGGGCAGAGTCAGAAATGAGTTATGCATTGTTCCTCCAGCTTGTTTGGTAGGAAAGGAACTACCTCTGTAGATGTGTCACTTTATCTGCTGTGAGATGGAAAGAACTAACAGAGAAGGGAAGAGGAACAGATAACTGTGTACCAAGATTACAGACAAGATCAAAGACTAAATGGGGAAGTCAGCACCAGCAAAACAGGGGAGTAGGAATGACAAATGCAAAGAAGGAAAGGAGGAAGGTGGTTCTTGATCCTTACGTCTTCAGCCACTTGTGCAAAACAAGTTTCTCCATTTAAATCATTGGGAATAGGGTTGGGGTGAGTAGCTAACAAAACGTGTAATTAAACTTTTCTAAGTCAACAGTGCATATACTTTATTTTGTGGCTTATCACAGGATAGGTAGAGGTAAGGATTAGGGACAGAAGGGAGAGAGAAAATGAACTCTTATGATAAGGACTTCTCTTGTAGTGCAGACATGCTGTCTTGCAACAGCCCTGCAGATACACAGGAGAATGGACAGCCATCCTGTTAACATACATTACACGTATTTGGTTTGTATCACAACTCTGTTACACTTTTAAATGCTTTTAGAATCTTGATAATCTTAAGTTTGTCACTTTTTTCATAGAAACACAATCAAAAGATTTGCTTTCATCCTGAGACCTTACAAAGTGCTTATGAAAAGTGGTGACGCTGGGGCATGGAGCTGAATTTACTTGCTTCTCTCACGTTGGTGGCATATCTCAGCAATCCTCTGCTATGACTACCAGACTACAGATATTTCTGAAAATACAGCCATTGGATCACTGAATATTTGATTAGATATATCATAATTTTCCATCCTGTGTGAGGACTCATGCTTTGTTTATGAAGTGTCTCCAGTCTGGACAGCAGCAGAAATCTGTGTGATGTATGTGTGACTCAGGAGACTAAATAAAATGGCTCAAGGGCTATTAAGACATACTTTTGCATGCAATTTAAATAGAAATAAGCCAGTGCTGCTGCCAAGACAGGCAGAGCTATAACACACCCTTTTCCCCCTTGGCTCGTACACGGACAAGTGTTTGTGTGACTGTGCAGTGAATTGGATCGAGTGACCAAGTTAAAATAAATGCTTTTGTCCACCAGGTTAACTTTGGCTGGCATCAAATCCTGCATCTGGTTTCCATAGAATCACAGAAGGATTTAGATCGCTCTTCCCTATTTCTCACTTTGCACAGGCCATTTGAGTTTGTGAACTGCTGGAGAAGATTAAGCAAATCTTTGTGTAAGGGCGATCTGCATGCCCTCACCGGGTATGTAAATTGTGAATCCACGATAGAAGTAGGAAAAAACAGATGTGGCACTACATGTCCTTTAGTGCTACATGACTAAACTCGACAAAAAAGAAACCAATTCATCATTCTGTTGGATCTTTTCTTCCTGATGAGATACCTGATTGGTATTGCAGACTTACAGTTGTGAAATGAGATACATATTGTGTGGCTGATGAAGCCTGTTGTAGGCAGTTACTTCTCTGTTTCTGCTTTTGATTGCTTCCCAGGATGAAGATTTGAATCCATCTACCTTAACATTTCTAAGTTAGAGAGTTTAATGTTTTAGTTACAGCCATTTTTTTTTTCAAGACCAGGTAATAATGGATGATATGTGATTGAGTTATAAACCTATTTGTATCAAAAGTAGTAGATAAAACTTCCTTGCTTTTAAAGACTGTCTCTCACTACCGTCTGTGAGAGTATCCCTTCCTTTGTGAATAAGCTCTGACCCAGCCTGTCCCCAGCCAGTATATTTACAGGTATCAGGGTGTTAGTTTGCTTCCAGACCTTCACTGGCAAGGAATTGAGGGCAAAGTGGGACAGGCAGAATCTGTTCTTTTTGCTCTGTGTTCAGATACCTTCAGTGGGTATAGAAGGAAGTCTGAGACTAGGTTGGATCACAAGTGGCTGTGCTAAAATACAAGATGAACAGAGAGCAGACTTGACATTTTTCCCTCCTTCTGTTTGATGCCAGGACCACAGGCTAATGGGCAACAGCCTAACATATGAAGGGTTTCCTAATGCTCCAGCTCATTAAAACCAGGGGTTGTTTTAACACTACCTAGTCCATAGGTGTTAATATTGAATATACGTTTTTACTGTACGATAAAGCACCACAGGTGACCAAGATCACATGTGGGCTTACAGTTACTTCCCTGCTGAAGTCGCCAGAATATGCAGTTTGGCAGCTCCTTGCTTACATGCCGGCTGCAAGAGACTAGATAATAACTGATGTAGTCCAAAACTTGGTGGTAAAAAGTTAACTTGCAATTTGTTTTAAATAATAAAGATGCTAGGTTAACTTTATATTAGTTCAGCATTTTGAATGATGTGGGTTTAAAAAAAAATAATCTGGTTCTACAAGCTTTAGGATGGATTTACTGTACCGTTGAACCACAGTGTTCTTTGCTGATTATGCTATCAAATTACTATGTTTATCTCTGAAGATAATGAAAATTAATTCAAAATTGACTTTTCTTTGCAAACCTTTTGGAAGCAAACTCCTGGCTAGGGAAACCAGCCTTAATCCAGCATTAACAGTACCTTTTTGAATGATTTTCTGTAAAAATTGTAACACCTATATTTGGGACCCAAACTACTGTGGGAAATAAAGAGTGCATATAGGTAAAAATCACACTGCCTCTAATTGCTTTTCTTGTCATATGTCTTGGAAAATCAATAAATGCTAAAAAAAATAAATAATATTTTTTGTAAGGGTAGGGGTGCATTTTTCTGAGAGCATTAAGCAAATACTTCACCTGTTGCAGAATGCAGCATAAAAACTAAGCTGGCAAAGGAATAAAAGATGATGGAAGTAATCCTGTTTAAAAAAAACTGTCCGGAAAACACTGGCAGCTTACTAAGAAATATCTAGTGAGTCATTTCAACAGTTTGTTAAACAATAGGTATATTGTTTTGGCTCCTAACATGTAGGTGACCTGAAATCTCCAAATAATGCTTCAGGCTCCGGCAGTGCACCAGGATATCTGTCTTTTTCTGTGAACACCACCACTGTCTATGTGGCACCTTCTCAATCTCATTCTTTTCCTGCTTCTGTGCCAAGAGAGGAGACTTAAGGTGTCTCTCTGGAAATGTGGCGGCAGGGCTTATATCCTATTCACAGTTTAAAGATATTTTGCAACTAGCAGAGTTAGATTTGGGGTTTTGCAATAAAAAAGTTCCTTCGATAGGTAGAGAGAATAAACTTTTCATTCCTTATGATTCCAAAGTGATCTTTTCATTCCTTATGATTCAACAAAACTCAGTACACTTTCCATTTAAAAAGCCAATCAGCAGCACAGTATAACTTTAACCAAAACTTACAGAAACTTAATGCTTCAGTAAATTGCAGTTGGATTGGATAGTCCTTCTCTGGAGTTACAAAAATCTCTGAGATGTTGACACCAATATGAAGATAAAATCTGGTGACTGCTATATACTTAATAATGTGCATAAATCCGTCCTCTTCTCTTTTCCTTCCTTTCACCCAGAATCCTTTTGACATAGCAAGTGTTATTTTCCATCACTTTGCAATTGCATGGCTCTGGTGCATCACACTTGCACACTTTCCACAAGCTTTGGAGCTGCTGATTGATCTTATTAAGGAGTCATATCCAAATTATACAACAGGAGTCAGTGGTCCTTTTAGAAATCTTAACAAATAGCGTTGAGTCAGCTGAGGAATAATGTACTTACTGACGAGAGTGATGCTTTTAAAAGGAAGTGTCATACATAGCTGTTTCCTAATTGTTGAAAACATTTGAACTGAAAGCTGTTTAAAATATAATGATGCTTCTGCAGAGAAGCCTTTCATGTCCCTGAATTATTTACAGTGCTGGTCTGCTGCACTTGCTTTTCTGTCTGCTTTTCATATGTATGCAGAAAACCTGAAATATAAAATGAGTGAGATTTGCATCCGCCTTTTTTCTTTGCCCTTCAATAAAAGGAGGTGATTTTTTGTGTCTCGGTGGTGTAAAGGGGTGTTCCTACTGGAGGTCAAATTATCAAACCTGGAGAAAGAGCCAGAGAAGAAGTACATCTATGAAGAACCACAAGAACTGCTAAAAAGCAAAATGGAACAATTTGCACTCAACTTCGAGGAAGAAACAGATTACACAGGGGAGGAATTTGGAGAACAACAAGAGTCCGTGTGCACCTGCTGAGATACAAGCTATCCTTGCAGTGCTTCTATGAGCTGTTTTGGGTTTAGCCCAGGTCTTTCTGAAACCAGCCTTTTCTGATCTTTTTCGAAACATTATATTTTCTGGTACTTGGTATGTGTGATAGAGCTGAAGTTGTCAATTTATCAAATAAGGAATAGAAAGGGAAAGTAGACACAAGAGCTAGAAAGACTCTACATCCTACAGAAACTACCTGGTAAAAGGAGCCGCTTGGCAAAAAATGCTTGCATGCATGTGGAATCAAGTACAGAGAAGACCATAGGAGAAAAAAAAATAATTAAAAAGCCTTACTTAATTTTACTGTCTAGTGGTAGAATGGTGGAGCAGACAACAAGTTGGTGATTCTGCAGTATTTCTCTCTGCTCTTCAAAGCATATGTTGCATCAATTTATAGTGGGACAGAATGTACTTTTAGGGGAGAGAGAAGTATGCATACTGGTGTGGTTTTTTTATTTTTTTACTTTATCCCACCATCCATCCCTCTTCCACTTCTTCAATAATCTGTAGAACACGTGACTCTATATCCCAGGAAAAACTGAGATTCAGCCCTAGAGAAATGTCTGTAAATAGCAAAGGCAGCTGAAGTCTTCAGGGGAAGGATAAAATAATACTAGCAACTAGTGTGGAAAAAGATTCCAGGCTGCAATTAAAGCAGGAGCTCAAAGAGATTAACAAAGACAGAAAAAGTAGCATCTGTGCGTATTTTAGACAGTGGCATGCAAATTATGAAGTAAAACTCCTCATTGCGAGTCGGGGCGAGGGAGGGAGGACAGCACCACACGTATCCCAGGCTGGCAGCCATCCCCCCAGGGCAGCGCTGGTTGTCTGCAGGATCTGGGAAGCCTGGCTCTGGGCAGGTGTGGGGCTCCAGCCATGGCGCTGCTGCTCCCGGGGTCTGCCCTGCTGTGTGCCTGGGCCCCCCGTCGTGGCTTGGCCACTGTGGTTGCACAGGTGGTTTAGCAAACGGGGATCATTTTGACAGAACTGGGTTAGCAGTGAGTTTCTCTGCAGTTTTGAGAAGAATTGGCAGGAGGATACAAATCTGGGACAGTGATCTGGGATGCTGACAGTAGCGATGTGGAGCACAAGGGCATGCATCTACAAGCGGGCAGCCAGAGGACGTGTGGGGGGTTGAATTAGCCCTCATTGGGTCTGTAACTTCATATCAAGGCAGAAACTTCTTTTTCTGTTTAAAGTGACAGAGTAGAGGACAGAAATTATCAATTTCCAAGGGCTGATATGGCTGATACTGCTCATACCACCAACTGTATACAGGACAGAGGGTGTCACTATTTTAAACTAGGAGTAAGTATACTGGTTTGCAGAGCTAGCTGCAACACCTGATACAAGTTATGAACCTCTTTAGTACAGACAGCTGCAGACATTAACTTGGTTTCATGGATGCTTTTGGTACAATTTGAAGCAAGAACTAGAGGAAAAGCATGAGTTGGTGCTTCCAAACTGAAAGTGAAAATTCAGATGTGCCATAGTGGCCATTGACCTCTCATTGATCCATGTTACAACCTCAGAAACTATAAGCTGTTAAAGAAGTATCTTCTCCAAAACATGTGGATCGCTGACAGTATTCCTTCGTACGAAACAATTCCACCTTCTCACCTCCATGTCTGAAGTGGATACAGAGCCGTGAGGAGCTGCTGATGAGTGTGTCCAGACCGATGCAGTCATAATGACTACAGCATGAGAAATTCCTGCCCAGAAACTGCAAGTGGTGGCAGATACACTGAAGGGGACATGACCTTGGGAGTGCAGCATAGGTGGCTTTGTGGAAAAAGTGCTTGGATGTGCACCTTATGAGTAGGTCATGAGGTGGGTAGTTGCAGTGCTTGGGGACTGAACTGCTTCCTCAGTAAGAACATAGAGTCCTTTTTGAGAACTGTGAAGTTCTCTTTTGCTTCAGGTGCAATTTCTTAAAAAGTACTGGTTAAGAAATACTTTTTTTTTTTTCCCATCAGAAAGGAACAGAGGCAGCAATGAAATACTTTGAATTGAAAGGGCATTCTCATATAGCACTACACCAGCAGAATTTATCAGTCTAGTTCTTAGCTTTCTATTTGACGGATAACTTCTCTGCCCAGAGCTTATTCGAAAGTTCCAGGATGCTCTGGTGGACCAGAGGCAAGTGCATTGGGCAGTAGGTGCTGGCACTACTGGAAGCTGCAGGTTTCTTTAAAAACGCTCAGTTGATATTGTACTGTTTCCTTTTTAAAGCAAGTAAATACAATGGTGACCTTGCCTGTCAAGTGATTACATTGTTAGGAAAAACCTTTAATAGCAGCATTTTCCATAACCCTAGCTGTTCAGCAAACCTACACTTTAGCACAAGAAGCTCTTCTGATGAAGGAAGGCGAAGAAGAGGATTGTTCATACAGACTAGTCAGCCCCAGACAAAGTAGACAAAAGCGTCATTTTCTGATCTCCGAGATGCAATTATGGACAGGCTGAATTAAACAGGTATACAAGGGGGTGGAGAAATAAATCTCCAGAGGATGTTGGCATCAGTGTAATAGTGCTTGCTCTGAGTGTAAGAGAACGTAACCACTTTTTGTGTTCTAGTCCACATCAAGCAGACTGTTCCTGGTCTAAAAATATTCTCTGTGGTGACCTGCCTGAGAATAATTTTGTATCACTTTCCTGACTTTATTTCTGGCTTTTGATTTCCCATAGAGATCTGAATTCTGATGGATTAGACCTGTTTCTGGGAGTAATTGTGGCAGTCTTGTCTTGGCAAGGAAGGGCCCTGTCTCTGGAATGTGCTTTCCTTGGCAAGCGCGGGGTGGTGGCAACCTTCAGGGTGGGACAGGAGACCTATTTATTTACTTTGGTTCTTATGCTTACTGTAGGGGTTTTTCTGTGTGTGTCCGACTTTGGATGCCAATACTTCTCTCCCACCCATGGGCTCAGTGATAGCTACACCCTGTAAGACATACATTGCGGAAGTGTTCATGTCTGTTTTATTAACAGATGGCTGGTTTAACAAGCCCAGCTGTAGGGTAATATTTTAAATTAACAAAGTCGTTTGTTAAAGCAGTTGACTTTAACAAGGCGTGTTACTTTCTACCAGTAAAAGTGAATGAAAAGCTCTGGAGTAGGTAGCCAAAAGGATTGTTTTATCTAGGTCCTTCCCCCTCCCTGCTACTTTGTTTGATGTTTCTGTTCACCTATGGTTGGAACCGTCCACGATCACTCAAAGAAGACTGTAAATTAATATCAAATATGGTAACAGTCATCTACTTATCTGCAGTGTTGGAAGTCCTACTGTAGATTGGACAGAGAGGACAACAGTAAAAAAGGAAACCAAACTCAAACCTCTTATCTTCCCATGAGCACGTGGATTGCCTTACAAGCATGAAACTACAAAGACTTCTCACTTCTGCCTTGCAGGGCCTTTTCTCCAAAGTGATCTTTTCTTTCAACCTAGGCATACGACAAAATGCCTTCAGCCCAGCTTCTCTCTGGCTTGTCCCACAGCTGAGACTCATCTACTATAATACCTGGTAGAAGAATGTACTGGAGGCCATGTAGCCAAGTATGGCTATCTGACAGTGGCCAAAAGGGGGTACCTAGTATAAGAACAGGGTGAGCAGTTTGCACAGTTTCTTCATCTAGCCTGCAGCCATTTGCAAACCAGGGACCTCCACAGCCAGAAAGGGAGTTCAATGTAGTTAACAAACATTGGTGGATTTCCCTTCTGTGAATGTGCCTCCCCTTAAGCCCTCACTAAATGTGTTGAATCCACAGTGTTTGGCTGTGAGGACTTCCGTAACACAACTATGTTGTGTGTGTAGAGGCAATTCCCTTGGGGTTTTTTATTTTATTTTTTTTAACCTGCATCCTGATGTTTTCATTTGATGTTCCCTAGTTCTTTTGCTGGGAGAGACAACAACAAATTAGTTTCTCTGGGTGCCACTCATGAGATCTAGCACAAAGAGAAAAAATATTCTGTCAAATCTTAAGTCTTCCTTTCTTCAGATAAAATAATCTTTCTCTTGCCACCTCTCTTGTATCAAAAGATAAAAGAATTGTCACTAAAAAAATCCATCTGACAGGTAGGTAGTCACAAGAGATTAGCGTGATGTCTTCCAGCACCTCTGTTCTGGTAAAGCATATAGAAGGCAGGGCAAAGGCGGGTATCACCCACTCACTTTTTTTAAGAGCTGGCTCTTCCTAGGCAGAGAAACAAAACACCAAACATTGCCAAACCCACTGCAACTTGGAGATGTTGTTAGGAAACATGCCAGGACCAGCACTGCCTTCTGGTTGTAGGTGGATATTGGCAAGAAGTTCAATGCATGATAACCAGGAAGGGATGCTGGAAGTAAGCAGCTCTTTTTGCACTCTAACAGTGAAGTATTCACCAGCATTTATGCTTTATCCGTGAAGAAACTAAGACTAATGCTTATGTTAGTGCCTGAGCAAGGAGAGAGCCCATCTTGTAAAACTGAGCACCATGGTGACTTCACAGGTTTCCTCCACTGGTTCCCTGGAGCTCCTCAGAAATGTGTATTTCATCATAGCTTAGCTGGAGCAGCTCTGGATCTTTTTTTTTTGTAAGTGATTGGTGCTCCAGTGTGCCAGACATGGTACAAAGTCAGCACAGTCCCTCTCTTGGAGTCCCTGAAGTGCCTGCTCAAGTGCCAGCTGTCTCAGGTTTGGAGAGTATTTAGCAGGAGTGCATCACCATTTTTATGCCAGAGGTCAAAAATGAATTAGGGTTCCTTCTAATGTGTGAGGGCTTCCATCCATTGACTTTTGGAAGTAACTTGGACCACAGGTTACTGTTGCACTCTCAGATATTAAAAATAGATGGATCCTGAGAAATTACAAGATTTGACTACAGCAGGCAAGGGATACTAACTCAGCACTGATTAGCCTGTCTCTGTACTTGAAGAACAAACTGTTAGTACAAGATATGAGTGGAGCAACTGTATTTAGAAGCATGTTTCCAGGGAAACATTAGTTTCTGTGGAAGACAACCCTGAGACATGAAATTTTATGTGACTCTTGGGACAAATATAAGTTTGAAGACTTCCCCCCCCCCTCCCCCCTTGCTTTTTATAGCAAGTACATTCTGCTCCAGATTTATGCACTTTAGACCTGTATGGTAAAACCTATTTTAACTGTGGAGTCCAGTATCTCAGTGGATTTCATTAAGAAAAGGGCCCACACAAGCTGCAGTTTAAAGATCCGTCACTTGCATAGCAACTGAAATCAAAGCAGTGCTTTCTAAGCATATCCTTGCGTGCCATGCAAAGTGTGACTTAAAAGAGCAAGGCTCAAGATGTAACTTGGTTTCTTGTGTGACATTAGAGAAGTCAATTAGCTGTAACTTGTTTGTAAAATCAGTATTTCTTCCCTTTGCCCCTAAAACTGCAAGAATCCATTTATTAAGCATTTAGAAGTCCAGAGAAAAAGGGGCAATTCATACTGACTGAAAGTTTTTCCTTTGGCTAGCTCTTCCTCCTGAACCCTGACAGTTTCGTCTTTTAACTCCTTGGCAGCTCTCTTACCAGGCAAGTTCTCTAGAAGACTGTTGGCTGTCAATTAATAAGCAAAGTTTATACCAAGGAGATTTCTGTTGAAATTGAAAATACTATGAATTTAGATGTCTAAGTACTTCTCTTCATTATTTTGTAAATTGTAATTTACTTGTTCAGAAACTCAATGTTTTTTCTTGCCTGCATTTTGTCTGTGACAAAAATATGTGCTTTGCTATATAATTGTACTTCTATACCTGATTATATATATATTATTTTTTTTTTAAATGGAGAATGTGGTCTGGAAGTATATAAATAGAAGAAATTATACAATGGAGCTTTAATGAAATCCTCTGTTAGTGGACACAGAAGTAAATCAATTGGTTATTAATTTACCAGCAGAGACAATGGAGCCAATACTGGCATTTGTAAAAGTCAGCATTTATCTCTGTTTTTAGTTTTCTGGCCAGGGTACAAGAGGGCAGATAAAGTTTGTCTTGGGAGTTTGAAAGGCCCATGGTCCTTGCTTCTCATCTGCTAACGTCAAAGACTCTTCCTTTGCTTACGTATGTGAGGTTTAATGTGACTGTCCATACGACAGCTATAAAATTAAACCTTTTCAGTGCTGAGAGAACAGAGTAACTATTATTTATGTCATAATAAAATGAACTACAGATTAAATCTGTTTGGTTTAGCAGACAAATAAGAGCTAAGTCCTGATGCCTATCTTTAGCTGTGGGTGCTGTCAAGAAAGAGTCTCTACGGGACACAGCTGTGCCCAGAGGACATGAGGACTGGCAGGCAGCCTTCCTCGTGCTTTTGGTGTCTTTTCCTATTTTACTGAATTGTCCAGTTGAGTTGCTGTAAGGAACTGGAGTGTGTTGTCCCGAAAGCAGCAGTGTCGTGTCCTCACTGTTCTCTTTGGGTTCTCGTCCGTCCATCTCACATCCTACAGATGAAGAAAAATGGAGGCCAAGTAGCTATCTTTCTGTTGGAAAGCATGCATGTTCCAGCTCTGCAGGATGTGAGATGAATGGGGGATGGAGGCTTTCCAGACCTTAAAGAGGTGTGCAGCAGGTTGTGGTGTCATAGCATCAAATCATGATTAAATTCTGTGCTTAGGGATTTCTGATAAGCTTTCCCCACTTAATTGCCACCGACATGTTTCATCTGGCATGGAATTGTAAGTAATTGTATTACTGTCTTTGGTCCATATTTGCTTTTATCACCTGCTGATCCCCATCAAAGCAGGAAAAACCCTCTTCTGACAAGATGTCTCCACTCAGATGGGTCACACCTCCTCTGCACACACCACAGAACATGAAAATGAAGAGCGTGCATGTTATTGGTATTGCTATTGCTGACCGTTTGAAAACAAACAAAAAGTGAAATAACTGGTCTGGCAGCCAGACACAGCTGTAGTCAATAGTGTGAGCTGACTGGCAGTAAAGCAACACGGAGTGAAGTTATTTTTCAATCAAGTTAGGCTTTACCGAACTAATCCACTGAAACTGCAAAGGCTGTTTTCAGTAAACTCGTCACTTTATTAAATGGGAGCCAAAGCCAAAGGAAATCCACTTAAGAAAGAAAAGTTAAACAATGTAATTCTGCAGCTGTAGAAATAAATTGGAATAAAGAAGGTACAGGTTCAAAGCCATTCTTACAGTTAAATTGCAGTCATTATAATTAATGGAGAAATAAACTGAAAGATCATCATGAAGTTTCACTCTCTTGCAAGTGAACTTACACCAAAGAAAATCCCCATCCTGAATTTTCCAGTGACTTGCTTATGAATGTCATGTTGGTGAGCAAGGGAAGAATGGTCTGCTGATGAAGTTCAGTTGTACTTTTTCTCCTTGGTTACTTCCAGTATCATAGAGTTAGTAAGTAAAAAGTGTTGCTGTCTTTACAGCTTCACTGCACTGAGGTTGAACTTTATACAAGTGCAAACAAAACTAGCACAAGAGTGACACACTGTTGTCCCATTGGCATTCCTTTCTTGGCTGGGTAAATGATGTTACTGATCAGCAGTTATGATATTGTTAGATAGATGCATCACAGAAATCATTTTATGAATTGCTTATTCTATAAACATTAGGGCCTGACTGTGTAGTTGTCACCAAGAGTATTTGCCTGTCTTTACAGTCAGTGTGTGTGTGTTTAATTTCAAGATCCTTTCAATACCATGAGTGATTCTACTGTTAAAGTTGAGAAGCACACAGATCATGGAAATTTGCCTAAGGTTTCAAAGGGTTTCCTTCAGACATTTAAGACTCTAGGCCTCTCCTCACCATCTTCTACATAGTAATTTTTAACAGAGGTCATACTCTGGTACCCGTGACCTTCCATGCAATACGTTGTAGCAGAGTCTAAATGCTGTCTGGCATTGGGAATCCTTTTATTTTTCTTAATGATACCTCAGTTTCAAAGTAGCATCTTTTGCTTAAAGGCTTACTGTTCCCCTGTTGCCATGCAAGAGGCTGCAATCAGGTAGTTGTGTTCCTGATTATTTTTTTTTCTCTATGAAGATTTCATTGTGTTTCTAATCTTGAGGGGAACTGGCTGTATGATCATGTTGTTTTAGTCATGATTATGCAATTCTCTGGTCTGACTTTGCGTGTACCCTGTATGCTGTGAGTGCTTTGATGAAGCTCATTGCCATGCACACTTCCAGGCCTGCCACAGTCCTTGGAAGATGTAATAATGTCTTTCCATGACCCCAAAATGACAGATATTGGTGATATATTGACTCAGGCTCTTGAAACTCCCGAGTTAGGTCTCATATTCCTGAAATAATTGATTTGCCTCAGGCCATTTCATACAGCTGTAAAGAATAGATCCTGTTCACAAGAGTTAAGCTTCTCACCTTAAAACCAGACTCTCCAAGCTAAGCAGTTGCTGAATGGTGTAAGCAAGGCAACGCACCGACTGCTGCACAGGACCTTGACCATCTGCAAAAGCTTCTCTGCTTAAAACACCACGCAAAGACTGAATGGCTCTGATACGGCTCTAATACAGCTCTGCAAGATACATGGGGGTTTTGTAAGAATCTTATACAAGACTTATACAAATAGTACTAAACCAGCTTTGAAGTCTCTAAGTCTAAGCCATAGACACGACCTTAGTGAAAAGAATCTGATCATCCTCTCTCACCAAGAATTCAAATGTCCATGCTTGTATTAGCTCAGCTGATCTCAGTGTTGTTGATAAGGTGTTGCTGATGTCAGAGGCTGCATGCAACACAGCCTTCCTCGTGCTTTAGGTGTCTTTTCCTGTTTCACTAGATTGTCCAGTTGAGTTGCTGTAAGGAACTGGAGTGTGTAGTCCCAAAAGCAGCAGTGTCCTCACTGTCCTCTTCAGTTGCTTATCCATCCATCTCACATCCTACAGATGAAGAAAAATGGAGGCCGAATAGTGATCTTTCTGTTGGAGAGCATGCACATTCCAGCTCTGTAGGTACCTGCAGGCCTGAAGAAGGTGGATGCATCACCTATTGGCCATAGCCAGCACATACCAGCTGTCCTCTGTGCTGGAATTGGCCGTTGTGCCTGTCAGAGTGAGAAAAAGAGACAGAACAGGAGCTGACTGATTAGAGTTGTTCTGACTCCTACAGCAGTAGGAATGCTGTCAGTCCTCATGCTCTGCATTATTCCCATTATTCATTATCCCATTATTGACATTCATGATTTGATGTGGCAAATGGATAAAAAAATGCAAGGAACACACATTAACCAGAATCCTGTCATTCAGGCTTGGGGTGAGAGATGCAAGGCAGTTCAAAAGCTTTTGGGGGATGGAAGAGTGAGCTAATAGGGTAGTGTTATTAGATATATAAGTGCTCTCAGGCCAGGGGCTGATGTACACAGCAGGACAGCTCTGCTACCAAAACGCTGTTTGACTCCCTTGTGCTGTCCGTGGCTGAAGTGTTTACTAAGCCTCTTAGTGGCAGTGCAGATCTGTACTGGGTTAAAGGGTATGTAGAACTACGCTTCTGCATGGTGCAGCTTGGAAGTCCCACCAAGCAGGCTGCAGTGACTGAACGGTTCCTTGTCTTCATCTCTCTAATAGTCTTCAGGAGTGGCCAAGAGTACCAGGAAGCTTGGAAAAAACAACTTCAATGGGCACTGAAATAAAAATATAAGTAGAAGACTGATTCAAAGGGTGGTCTGTAGAAGCCAGACCCTCTGACAAAAACTCCTTCTCTTTCCAAAGTGCCTTTATTCCTCTTGTGCTGTGGACTATGACATATATTTGAAGGTCCACCTTTCTCTGGAATGTCTGATTACTGTTCTGAGTACAAGCTAACATAGCAAATAGAATGGCTTATGTTCCATTTTGAAGTATATCTCTTAAATCCATCTCAGGAGGGATCGTTATGCATGTTGAGCACAGTTCAAAGCCACAAAATACGTGTTTTTTCCATGAGCTTTATTTTTTTTAAACTTGCCTTTTGGAAAGATATGATACCATATGAGAACCATTGAGTATATTAAAGGAAGAGCTTGTTGCTTGCATGGTAATTAGTCCCTGAAGCTCTTGGTGGTCCCCTTTTCTCCTTTGCTACACAACACAATGCTACGTCTTGTCCCCAGAGGTGTGAAGTCTGGTAAGGAGGATCACAAAGCTCATCAGGTTGAAGGTGCTGTAACACCTAGCTATGTTGTAACAGTTTGTTTGCTTGAAAGAAGATTGTCTTGCTATGAGTAATACTGTACATGAGGAATGCCTCTCTGGTAAATTTTGTTTCTGGAAATGCCCATAAGTAACACAAATATTTGCTTGGCACTTAAGTCCAAATTCTTTTATATTTGCTTTTTCTTCCGGGTGGATGTTCTGTGTGGGCCATGAAAGAGAAAGGGTGAATTTTCATGATTCCTGCCATGTTCATGTTTGAATTTCAGAAAAGAATTGCAAAAAATAAGTAGAAAGGTGGTTGTTGTCCTGGAGGCTACAGGTGAACTATTCAGTGACAGAGTCAGGAGGCATGATAGTGTCATGTTGAAGATGTACGCAGTGTCTACAGCTCATTGTGCTCTGGTCTTTTGACGGCATTAGTTTAATGCTGTAAAATGGTACTATTTTAGTGTTGAAGCCTCAAAACAAGAAAACCTGTATACACATTTCTTTTCCTTGGGTTTTCATCCTGACAGGTTTGCTGAAACCTGCCTTCCGGCATACAGCTGAAAATGTGGAGCTCTGTGAAGAGCTTCAGTCAGTCACTGCCACATTCTGGGAGACTCTTGGGAAGAACTGGGATCCTGAGTGTTATAGCACACCTCATTCCAAGCCCAGTCCAAGATTTTGTCTGACACCTTCTAGTTTTGATTAATTGGGAAGCTGTGCCAATGCTATTTCCAAACGATCTTCACACATTATAGCCTGGTCTGAAAGCCTGCTGGAGCAAAAGAAAGACTGCTACTGACTTCAGAAAAATAGTTTCTCTGCTAACATTTGGCAGCTGGATAGCATCACGCAGAGTAACGCCCAGGACTTCCAACTCATGGTTCTGTGTGCTACCTAAAGCAATGCTCACCAATGTGCAGAGGGGACCAGGCTTTCTGCTATGCTGCCCACAAAGCCTGTGTTAGGGTTAGAGGGGGACAGAGTTAGGGTCAGGGTCTCGTGGGGGAGGGAGGCTACATGATTGACTTAGCTGGACACTCAGAATTTTGCTGTTCTTGATGTGGCTGTAACTTCTGTGGCAGCTACACTTTTCTTGGATAAGCAGGCGTAACTCTTGAAGCATACTTCCCAGAAGGTCATTTAAGACAAATGGCAACTCCTCAGAAGTATCCACTGGTTGCTGCTAGGCTCTTGCATTTTACAATGCATCTCAAAAAGGACCTCTACAGTAGTTCAGCTTTTTAGCCATTTTAATCTAACTTTGGCAGCTTACACTTTGCCTTCATCCATTTTTAAATGTCAGTTGCCTTGCTCTGCGACACAGCACCTTACAGCATAGCTGCCGTCTCTTGTGTTGTGTTTTTGGTTTTGTTTTCCTCTCCATCCCTCAAAGAATGGTCTTGTACCTTCTGCTTCAGATCACGTGTCTGGCCTACAATGGACAAAGCATCTGCTTATTCCTTCAAAGCCACAGGATTTTGTGCTAGTTAGTATTAATCTCTGCAAATCTCTTCAGTCTTTTGCTATTGGAGTTGCATGTATTTCTGCATGTTTCTAATATTCATCTGACTACCATGGTCCTCGTTTTGTTTCTTCTGTGCCGCTTAATGGCTTTGATAGGAGATATTAAAGGGATGGATAAGTGGGAGAAAGGCAGAATGCAGTGTGATTCTGTGTCTTTTTCACTGGGGACACCCATCTGAGGCTGCTGCCTTTCTTGAACATTGCAGTAGGTTTTGGTGGTCCGTGCAGTGGGTTACCCTTTCTGGCTTTCAATACTGTTTTTGCAGTACTGCACATGTGTAATCACATTTTACTTCTGAACCTCTCCTAGCGCTGCAGTGTCCTGTCCAGAAGGCTTCATAAGCATTTCTTGGTTTGGGTAATGTACTGGCTGGGTAATGTCCCCGAGTTGTTTGGGGACAATGGGGGAAGCAGGAAGGAGAAATCCAGAAGCCACAGGCACCCCAATAAGCAATTCTTTGTGATTTCATGGCTTCTGCAAGGTAGTTCTGTGTCACACCACATTTGTGGTTGCTTTTCCTTACCCGATTGTGGAAAGGAAACTACTAAGTACAAGTTTCCCACAGGTAAAGGCAAATTCCAAGGAAGATTATACGTCTCCAGCAGTTGTCTCCTCAGCCCTTCTGTACCACCCTGTCGTTCTTTGAAGGTCCTGGTTACTAATTGTGAGAGTTCAAATTTTGTATTAAAGGCTGACTCCTGTAAAGGAGCTCAGGAAGCTGCCCAGGACTTCTGTTGGAAGTGGATGTGTTGCAGATCTCCTGTGCCTGCATTTTATTCCTTCTACTCGCAAATTCAGTTACAGTGGTTTCAAATGCATTGAAGTACAGTTAACCACCAACCTATTAACATTAACTGATGGACATAGGGAACAGTGGGACTCTAGGCCCATGCTAGTTCTCATCTGACCCTGAATGTCAAGAAACAACCCTGACACATAGTGTGGGTTTTGTTGGGCTTTTTTTCTCATCTCAAATTATTCAGGCTTTAGCACGTTTGTCAGAACTGATGTAAACCAGAATATATTACTGCATTTCAGCGTTGGATGTCTCAACAAAATTAACCAGCTAAATGGATTTTTTTCCTTTCTGGAAGGAAAAAAACATAAACAAAAGGAATTTTTCACAGTCTAGGCTTTCTAGGTTTGCCACAGCAAACAAGGATAAATGCAGAGCAGTGGAGATGAAAAAGCCTGGACTTTGTGACTAGCCCTTACTTGGTTGAGGTAGGGTGGCCTCTGGAAGATGTTGTTTTCTTCTTAGGTGCTAAAGGATGAGCACAGAGATCTTCAGTTAGGAGTGACACATGAATACTGGTATAGGTACAAGGCATTCTTTTCTGTGTGGGAGGGAAAGGGCTGTGCTAGTGCTGGTAAAACCATGTTGATTTGAACTTGATTCAGGAGCCATTCCCATTCCTCTAAGTAACAAGAAGAGAGGGTGAACTGGTACCTTGCTGAATGCAGTGACTATAATTTTGTTCATTTCAGAAGGGCACTCCTGATTTTATTTTTGGGCAAGTGAAGAGAATCAGACCTGATATACTCAAGTAGGTAGAAAAGGTGCAAGAGGTTGAAACTGAAGTTAAGCATTGCCCTTTGAAGCAGAGTTCAACGCTCCAGAAATGGCAAGCGTTGTGCATTTTGTCCACTGCAGACCTGGGGACCTAAATACTCCCAAGAAACATCAGCAGACTGAGGAGGTGAACTGTTTGTAGAAACTAGTACTAGTGCAGCAAATGGCACTGTAACACAGCAAACCCTGGGCTAGGAGCAACTCTCAAACCAAGATGTTGTAAATATGCATCGCTCCTAATGCCATTGCTGCTAATAGTAAATCCTGTTAATTTTCACGTACAGAAGGAGGTATTTCACTCCTTGTACAGATGTAACATACCACAAAAGGTGTGCAGAGTCTGAAAACCCCTTGCTGGATCGACACTTAAATCACTTGTTAGATCAGTTCCAAACCCACTGAATTTAACCGAATTACTACTTTGTTGGGTCCAGTAACCTTCCCAGTAAACACTGGTTTGTTTCATTCAAAGTGTTCAGAACAGAATGGTATTCCTCTTTTTTTAAATTGTCAGTTTTTGTTTCATAAGAACATTCCTGGTATGTAAATGAGAAATTTTGTTAATCTGTTCAATAACATTTTCCATGTGTATAAAAAGTTATGAGAACAAAGATGTTTGCTTTGTGATTGAAGGGTACAGGGAGGGGAATCTCTACCATCTGCCATGACCAAATTAGTTTTCAAGGGGAGGGAAATAAATCCCTCTCATTGCAAGCTATTTTGATCAGCTCTAGTAGTAATATTTTATGTAGGATTTCTCTTCCAGAGCCCAGTAGAATTTACAAGTAAATGCATCTTTCTAATACTTTGGTAAGAGGAACATCTGTCTCAGACATTGTGAGGATTGAAGCGCTAAGAGTTTTTTAGAAATCTCATATTCATCCTGCAATATTTGTCTGGTGTATGTAATCCTAATATACCAATTGCAGCAGTAAATATTTTGGTATAACCAGACACTGAACTCCAAAAGAAACCTGTTTAGCTGCAGCTAATGAAAATGTAATGCCTGTGATGGTGCGATGTTTGTGTTCTGCAGCACCAACCTGAGTTTTAAAGAATTTTAAACCACTAAGACTCAGACTCTGCAACTTTGATGGAATGAAAAAGCCTCAAGCTTTCAACACCTGCCATAGAAATTTAATAAGGACCCTAATAAATGGGTTAGTTTCAACAAACAATTAACTTAACAACTTCATCTGGAAGGCTTAGAGGCCCTGTTTCATAGGAGGTAACTTGAGAGCATTCTCACATTATATAGTGTAGTTAATGTTTCCTTTAGAAAACCAGAGTTTTTAAGATTTAGTATTTCATGTGCTCCAAATTACATCAAATTGGCATATGGTACACAACAAAGCCTTCAACCCCTGTATAGATCAAAAAGAAAATTCTTCTAAGCTGTTTGGGGGTTTCTTAAGCATAAGGAAAATATATAATTCCCTGGAATTCAGAAGCTTATAAAATGAATTTTGTGGGCAGTTTGGATAAAATTGTTGCTTATACTTTGATTATTCCATTAAAATTCACACCCCTACAAATATGGAGATTTTCTTGTAAGTACCGAGTGCTCACTGAGCAATGTAGCTGGACTGCACCATATAGACTGGAGAGGAACGTGTTTTCCTACACGTTGTCTTATATTGTGAGCTATTTTTTCAGCCTCTTGTGAAAGTATATAATACAGATGAAGTCTCTGAGGGTTCATAGTTCAATGTGTTTAATGTAACTCTGTGTTGCAGTGAAGCAAAAGTAGAATATTTACATGCACTTAGCCCTGCCCTACTTTACATATTTCATCTTAAAGTCTCCATTCGCTTTGCTGTCAGTTGCTACCCCCCACCCAGTCTCCCCTTCTCACCCCCCCCCCCCTTTTTTTGTTTTTGTTACAGCTCACCTCTAATCACCCTTCCCGTGTTGGATGTGTTGCTTGCATGTGCCCTGTCTTTTGTCTGTGCATCTGGACTTTGTCCCACCTGTTCTGTTTGAACAGTAAAAGTTCTCTTGGACAAGGGTCTGTGTTTCCTTACAGCTGTTGGTTGGTACCCCATACCTAACATCGACATTCTGTATCTAATGGCTGACTGCATATGATAACCAGTAGCATGGCCTTTATTTGCCTGTGAGGGATATGCAATTACTTGCATCGATATAGGCAAAAAAAGGTAGAACAGCAAAAAAATGTAGAACAGCATGCTAGGATTCATGTGTCCCAGCTGCGCTGTATACAGAAGCAGATCTTAGTCAGACGTCACCCTTTTTTTGCTGGTTTGACACCAAAATCCACCCTGGCTAGTCAGAGCTATCAGTCTGGGTCTAATGAACGTAATTAAACCAAAAACCTAAGAAGTTCTCTTTAGCTAATGGTATTGCTGGCAGCCTGGTCATGATCTGTAAAAACAACATGGGCTTTCACGTCTGGAAACACACTTTTCAGTGTTTGAGACACAGTAGCACAAACTTGGAACGTTGCAGGCAGCACATGAGCAATTTTAGTTCGAAGGTGTCAGTCTGGCTTCCTTCATGAACATTAAGTTTGCAGAGAAAACAGTATCTGGACTTGATGGTATAATGACTAGTAATCGGAAATACCTAGGCAGAGTCACAGTGTAGGAACATCATGAAGCCCAGGCTAAAATCCGCTTCTTGTTTTACTTAATGGCCTGGAGTTGGGGTAATTCAAAAGTAGATTGTTTGATGTGTGTTCATTACAGACTGTTGCTTGGCTAGGTGAACCAGGGTTCTGGGGTGAAGAAGGCAGAAGGAGAGGGATTTGCATTTCCCAGGACTTAGGGTGTATGAACCATGCTTCATCTTGGCGTTAGGCTGTAGTTAAATATCATACATTTGCTCATATATTTTTGTTGTGTAATCAGAAGTGCCATTTTCTCCTGATGCAAGACTTTGGTAGATGCTCAGATACCTCCAGAGCCATACACATTATGAGCTGGTTCTGGGCTGGCCACTGGTTACTGATGAAGTGGATATAGGACGATTCTCCTCACAAGTTATTGCCTCTGAAGCCAAGGGCAGTCAAAGCATCCTCTGTCACAGTCTGGTGGCCAACACCACCACTTCTGTCTTGAAAAGTTGCTTAATGTTAATAACAGGTATGTTTTGTATCTATAGAGGTTATAACTTGCAGTAGAAACAAGGAAGCTGGCTTTTGTGTGTGTTATAAAACTAGTGGTTAGCAACATGTCTTGAAGGTAAGTTGCAAGTGGATTTAAAAGCCAGCTTGGCCTGTTGTGAAGGTTTTAACATCATCTGATGATGATATCCTGGATGAAATGCTAATAGCTTTGGAAGTAAATTTAAGTGACCTTCTGCTTTGCTTTGGAGTAATATCCATACATGCAAATCAAGCAGTTTGCTGAAGCCATGTAATTACGCACCGACAATTGTTCCACTCAAATCAGCTTCCACATTTCATAGTTCCTTCATGTGCCCAGCCCCATGGTGGTGTGCCTCAGAGAATTATTCGTAACTTGTTCTACAACAACAGAATAAATAGTATTTAAAAGGAAATCAATATTTGCTATCTCAAATTTGCTGTTGAATGTAGAGGTTGTTAGGGGATTGGCTTCTTGCAGGTATTGCAACAGTAGTGACCTTTGAGGAGATCTGAAGGAGGAAGGAATGGCATTAGCAGGAAATGCCTGAGGAATTTTTAGGCTGGTAGGGAAGGAAACAGTGCCACAAAGGAGAGCAGCCGAACTCTCTTGTCCATTAACAGCTTGACCCTGAATTTGCCCAAGTGCTTTTTGAACTAGTTACTTTTATTCGGTGACAAATTAGTTGCCGTTGCCGTAAGATGTGACAGACCCGAGTATCTATCTTTGTGAATATTTATTTGCAAACTAGGGTGCAGATACGGTGGCAGAACCAAACTCTGCCAAATTCTGCTGTCCTCCAGAACACAGTTGTGGGGTAGAGAACTGTGTGGGTTATGCAGTAGGCTCATCATCCTAGCAGTAAACCTTTTCCTTCTCTAGGGGTTTCTTCCCCTCTAAATTATTGCAGCTAGTGCCAGTCAGTGCCTTACCTGTGTACTTTAATATAAATACTGTGCCTCTGCAACATCTTAGACCCTACCGTGGAAAACCACGTTGCGGTTGGGCTTATTGGAAGAATAGGGAAGACTCAGTTTCTGTGTTGTGGTCAAAATTTCTCTTTATGACTTTTCTCTTATGTCAGGATCTGAGCTGAACCAAAATGGCAATTCCTAACTTTTTACTGTGTTCCAGCATTAGATCTTTGAATCAAACCCTCACAGCAGGCATCCTTCTTTTCCAGCATAAGATTTGTGTGCAGGCCAGCCATATGGTCTGTGTAATTATTATTTTATAATGGTGTTATTGCTCTCTAGCTGCCCAGTAAACACAGTGCAGTTTCAGTAAACTATATACATAAGCCTAGGAACTTTAGACTTGAATGATTTTCTTCACTTTTATACAATAGTAGGTGCGAAGGAGAAAAAAAGATTCCATTTAATTTATAGAAACTGTATAAAGTTTATAGAGTCTCTACAATCGTCTCAAATGAAAAGGTGGTGGAGAAGAGGGGCTGTACGGAAACTGGGAGGTCCACAAAGCTGGAGGAGAATAACAGTTAAAGGCACACATCGGTAAATACCTGTGCTGAACTTTTCCCATTAACTCTACCATTGAGCATATGGACTGCATTAGGAGTTTGTCTGCCTTAGGGATTTTATAAACGCATTTCCTCCCCTTTCCTGTTCCCTGTCCAGTTACTATTGCTTTAGACTATTACAGGATCAGATAGTGTCCATTCTGGGGTTATCGTTCTTACGGGAAAGAGGCTATTTGCTGTAGAAATGTCCACTGGTTTCGTGTCAGAAACCTGTGTATATATGCAAATGCTTTCCTGAATGTGCTTTTGCTTTTTTTCCTTTTTTTTTTTTTCCCTTTTTTTTTTTTTTTCATATGTGAGCTTCCTGAAGCGGTAATACCAGCTTGGCTCTCCCATCCTTTGAGGCATATGTGCACCTCTAATTTGCGTCGATGGCAGAATTTCTGCAGCAAAATTAGGAGCCAATGTGTGCTTAGCTTTATGGATGATCTGTAAATAAACACAGCTCTCTTTTGCATCCTTATTTACCCTGAAAATGAAGGTTGCCAAAGTGACTGATGAAAAATAGGACCCAAAACGAGGAAACCAAGCCTCTGGTGAAATCAGAAAATATTTATTTTGCTTCTGTGTACCTTCCTGTGATTTCTTTCTGATTTTGTTAGACATTAGAAGTCTGTATACCCAGCCCATTTGATAAGGTCTCCTGTCCTCTCCAAAACCTGGCAGTGCCCATCCGAGCATTCCTGAGCATTTCAGAGAAGCTTAAGAAAGAGGTGGCCCCGTTGCCTGCTGCTAGCTCCTGCACCCATTCTGCCTTCCCCTTTGCACCAATACATGTGTTTGAATGAAAAGAAGTATATCGGGAAACAGATCTGGCTGAACATTAACCTCCACCCACCCTCAAAGTTAATTTTAACAGATTGATTGTGGAAGCTACACCCTAGGTGACACATAGCACTTCTGCTCCTCAGCCGTGGATGTGTGAGTGCATGGAAAGCCAGTTGTGGGGCCGAGGTGCTGAAGGAAGGGAAGCCCAGGAAATATGTGACGTCTCTTAGTTTATCGTACTTCAAGATTTGTAGGTGGTAAATGCTATGGGTTTTTTACAGATATTCTGGATCTGTAATATAATTTACAGTGTCATTTGTAGAGAGCTGTTTCAAATCTGTGCACATTCTTCTAAGATATTTTAAAGGAAAAGCCAACAGCAATAATTAGTTTGGCATTTTCCATGTTTTCTAAAGCACTTGAGGGGTAATGAATTTTTTTAACCAATCTTACATAAAATCAGGTTTTACAGGAACAAGAGGACTTAAAAGGCCTGAACAGCCATTGGTGACAGATGTAATTCATGCTGAAAGCTCTGTTCCAATGCATCAAAATACAGAAAACAATTATACATATGATTAGAGACTGCTGACCCTTCAGTTAAAATGATCAAAAAGAAGAATATTAGTTTGATTTACGGAAGCTACTACTTAATCTATAATTAGTCTGACCAATAAAAACAAACCTGACTTTTACAGAATGTGATTTCCCAGTAGATCGGTTAGCTATTTTTGTAGGGCTGAAGAAACACAAAATGGTTTTAAAATGTATTTGATATGCTCTATGAGTAAATTGAAATACAGCATATAACTAGATTTAATAGGTTTTGTTCATAAATTGCCAGATTTCCTTAATTCAAGTGAAATTTGAGAACCACTCGAGAATAATTGTCTCTAAAATGAAATATTACTTTGTCAGTCTACTTCATTTATATTAAATATATGGTTTACTTCTTTATATTAGAAGGTAAATGAGAGTTGGTCAGTAATATGATTCCCCTTACACTTTTGCTGTAGTTCACTATGGAAATGGATTCAGGAAATGGCAGATGTGATTAAAAACTCGTCAGCTGGCCCAAGAGCTGTTTGTACAGCACCTAGCATACAGCACTTCTGGCAAGGAACAAGCACTCCTCATCTTATTGCAATATAAATAAAATGACTTTTCAATTTAGGGACTTGGAATTTTGATTTTAAATGCACTGCTTAGGAGCTTGGGAATATGAGATTTGATGAGGCTTTTCCATTCATAAGAATGAAGACAAAATTGTTGTGTTGGCTAATGTGATCTTGTTTCCTTGTGCATGCAAGTAAGTACATTGGAATCCACACCAGCCCAATTTGCATGAGGGTGTCAGAGTAATAATCCTATAAATTGACATAGAAGGGTCAAGCTGCCTGCTCAGAGGCTAACATCACTGGAGAGCTGTGCACAACACATGGATGTTCACCTCTCAAAAGCTACATGGAAGATTGCAAAACTAAGAGAGATTTCTTCTGACATCCTTTAGAATGCATCTACAAGTATATAGATCATGTCTGGGCAAAGAAATAGAATAAAATATCATAGCTCAACCTTATATCTCCCGATTTGGAATATATTTGTTTTACTCACAGGGCTGTCATGAATTCTGAGGGTTTTGGCATCAGTTTTTGAAATTTCCTACCAGCTTTCCCTCTTCTGGAAACTTAAGTACTGTTTTTTGTTTCTGATATTTCCAGTGGAACGGGAAAATGTACAGAAGAGGACCTTTACCAGATGGATAAATCTACATTTGGGAAAGGTAAGGCTGACAAACAGTCTTGATATTGGGATACAAGGACACAACCATAGACATATTGCAGTTAATTCTTTTGATAGTTAAAATTTGGAAACAAAGTTGACTTCTGTGCATATGGGGATGTTTGGAGGGGAATGAGGGGAAGCTGAAAGCATGTTTCTGGGTAAATGAAAATTGCTTTTCAGGTGCAATGAATACTTGGCTGGCTTTAGTTCATCTCAGGTGCATTGAAGTCTTTAATGCTGCTGACTGTTATAATGAGGCTGGAATTTCCCCATAGAATGTACCCAAATAAAATCAAATGTGGTTGAGGCTGCTCTGAGGTGATGATGACTGTGTTCTTCCTTGGCCTGGAAGGTCAAACATCTGAGGCACCATGGCCAAAGACATGTTCTTCAGAACCTGGCTTCTTCCCACATCTGCAGACAGGAAACATTCCTTGTTAGTCATGTTTTGTAGGAGCTGTGTGATGGGCTCTTTACATACCCACTTATGTTAGAAAACTAATTTTTGGACTTTAAGATGTAATTGTTTTTGGAATTTAAGATGTAATTGTTTCTTAATCACACCATAATATGGCTATTGAACTTAATTTACCGTTCTTATTGATAGTAGGTAAGTACTAACTATCCTGAGTAGCCTGCCATCCAGAGGACAACTTTCCTGCTGTTGAGGATGAAAAAAGAGGAAAAAAAATCTTAATATTACTGAGACAGCAGCAATGTTTAGTGGAGGATCAAGGAATGAGACCAGCTTCCTGATCTAGATGAAGTCCCAGCTTGGGCTGGAGTTTGAACTTCACAGTGCTTTTAGTATCTGTAGCTAAATTTCATAAAGTACAGACTGGGACAAAGTTTGGGCTACAAGCTGACTCTCAGTCTAGCTCCTGTAGTTGTTGGGAAGTGATTGCATTTTAGACGTAGTAAAGTAAAGGGTTTTAGAAGAAAAGCATCACATAAATATGTTGCTGAAGTCCACCACTCTGCAGTGAGTCTTGCTGAAGGAACAAAGGTATCCTCTTAAATCTCACTGGAAAATCAGAATAAGGCTGGTTGAAAATGTTTTGGCTAGCAATTGCTCCCAAAGGTCTTTCAGAACGAAGGCGTTGTTACGTGATGCCTTCATGAATCAGGCTCTAGGGCTTTCAACTAACTGTGATTTTGGAAGTTGTCAAAAAGGGTTATCAAGTATGTGACTGTGGAGGAGGTCTTTGATTTACAGAAGGTATTAGATCATAAAAAAGCCTGTAGGGTGCTGTTAATTCTGCTGTGCCAAGCATATGAAGTCTTAGAAACTTTGTGGGCAGGTGAACTGTTTTCTCTGGAGTGCATACAAATTATTTTCCTCTCTGGTTCAACAAAGAAAAATGCTTTTCTGAAGAAAGGGCAAAAGTTTGATGCTATATTAATGTTTTTCCTGGAAGTGGCATAATAAACATACCTATGTAAATAACGAGAGCTTTGCTAGAGCACTCTAATTACAGGTGATTCCCCAAGGACACTCATGAAGTAAGGTGGCTTCTGTCTTTATCCTCAAAGAAGCACTTCTTGCAGAGTGGCTTCTTTCTTTTAAAAGCAGCAGTGAAGTTGCCTTCTCGTACTTATTCAGGAAACTTAAGGTGTGCAGTGTCCCCTTTTTGAGCAGACCATCCTATCTGGGTCATCTTTTGAGAGGTTCTGCTGGTCATGGGATAATCAGGAGTAGTCTGCAGCTTCTGAGTTCTGGTTGTTCTTGTCTTAAGTACTGAAAGAATAAAAAAGGTTTGGGTTTGAGGCTTTCATATAGATTATTTCATTTTGAAATGGATAATACTTAGCTTTTTTCAGTATGAAGCATTGTTTTTTACTCTTTTTTAGATTAAAGGCTAGTAATGAAAATGTGTGGTCCCAGTTTGCCAGAAGCAGTGCTTAATCAAACAGTAGTGCATTGCCCAACCAAAGATAAAAAGATTGGGTTCTTCAGGGACACGTGAGTAACACCTGAACAGAGTATAATCGCTGCAGCTGAGACTACCCCTAAGGGCTGAGCTTACTTGGCTGTGTGCCTCACAGTGCACACATCATCAGACACCTTGGTGAAGTGAGGAGATGGTTCCTTTTGGAGATTTGCTGAGACGAGAGAGACACAATACAAGAAGTTGCTACTTAAAGTACTTAGAAAATGCTGGGAAACAGAATGGCACCACCAGAAACCTCACAGAGGAGACACGTCATTGTGGCCAGCTAGATCATGGATTTATTTCAGCATAAAGAGGTATTTGTTTCTGCTGGACTTGACTTAGTCTAAGGGATCAGCATCCAACCCTTGGGTGGTCGCTTCCTAAAGCAGAGTATTTAGGGTGAGATTCTGTTACAGGAAATCTGGAATAAGTCCGTGTCTGATCTCAGTTACAAGAATACCACATCTGAGTTTTAGCTCTGATGTTCCTAGGACAGAATTGCCACTGATGTGAATAATAGTCAGCCCTTTCTTCCTGCAGGCTAAGATGTACTTCTAGTGCCTCTGTCTTGTAAAATTCTTCTTACGCTCTGAAATAATGATGACTTACCAAGCAGTACTGCTTTAAAAACTACCTGGTTTCTTTTCTTCACAGCGCAAGCCTCCTCTGAAAGTGAAAGACTTGTTTATTGATATACAAGATGGCAAAATCTTGATGGCGCTGCTGGAAGTCCTGTCAGGACAAAAGCTGGTATGTGTGCAAGAGGGAGAAACCTCTGTAGGTATGGAGCTCTGTGTGTTACAAGCAACAGTGTATAGACATCCAAGGAATAAAGGTGAATTTGGTCCCATGTCTTGGTTATAGTAGTTATTTCAGCAACTTTGTTCAGATTTCCTTATGTTACAGGTTGCTGTCCTGAGTTGTAACTTAGGTTTCAAGGAAATGTAAAACAATGAGGTGTAAATGGTCTGTGATAAGTGTAAACATTCCTACCCCTCAGGGTTTTTAAGGCTTTAATACATTAATGCTCACATATTCCATTTGGAGATCACCCCAGTCACATTATTAAGAAAAGACATATTTGCTGTATTACTTTTTTTAATCTATAAATTCTGTTTCTATTTTGTCTAAGATCATTATGATGCTTCATAGGTCTGCTGATACCTGGTGTAGTTGTGAGTTTAGTTCTGGTATCCTGGCTCAGGTTTCATTAGTCTTACTGATGTGATCTATATTAGAAGGGCAAAGCTTCCCTTATCAGAATTTTTTTCTCTCCTCCTTTCTTGGTAGGAGCTGTATAAAGTTTCACATACCAGAAATGGAAACACCCAGTGCAAATATAAATGACCAATTGCAGTTGACTTTCATGTTTTCTTTCTGCATCATTCTTGTCAGCAAGTACCCTCTTCTCTGTGGGTATCATACTTGGATAAGAGAGACCTGCTCTGCAGCTGTCTCACCACTGCAGATGCACTTGCAGTGACTCTTCAGTGACTGAACCATCTGCGTACTGCAGCATGTATGGCCGCTGTGGTCACATGGTCAGAACTACCGTTTTTTAATATTCTTGCAGTTTTGAGGAGCTGTAGCAGAAGCAGCAGTGTCTCTGTGTGCGTTCATACAGAATGCAGAGCACCAGGCTGGAAAGGAGTTGAAGGGGCAGAAACATCATGACAGACCCGAGGTTATACCCTGGGAGGTCAGGGAGGAGGGCAAGGAAGGAGGTAAGGTCAGCTGGCCAAACTTGTTGCACTGGCAGGTAAATGTTCCTGCATGCATCTGGAAAAAACAGTGTGCCAAAGAGGAATTGCAGGCAGACAGGCACACAACAAATCTGTTTCATTTCTGCCAGTGAAGGTTTCTGCCTCCCACCTATGTGCCTGCTATGAAAACTGCTCATGCTTCCTAATTAGGATCATTTAATTTAATTCAAGAGAAAAAAAAAATCTATTATTATGAATTTTCAGGTAAATTTGATCCTGTGACTGAACATGGCTGGGGAGTGACTGCATAAATAATCAACGTGGCAGGTCTAAAGGGTGATAACATCTGGAGAGCAGAAAAGCTGGTTGCTAACCCTGTTTTGCTACACTAAGGGCAGATCACGTAGTTGAAGCACTTTTCTGATCAGAAGAGATGGCAATAATTTTACCTAGATAGTTTTCCTTAGCTTATTTTGCCTCTGTTTGTAGTTTTTTAAGCTTCGTATGATGCAGTGAATAATTCCACCATTTTTAAAAACAGTGTGGCTCTTATTTCTTCTAGATGCATGAATACAAATCTTCAACCCATCGAATTTTTCGTTTGAACAACATAGCTAAAGCACTTAAGTTCTTGGAGGACAGCAACGTGAGTATTTCCAAAGGCTGGTCTTACTATTTTCTCCTGATGTATGTTGCAAATTGTAATTGTTGTAACTGTAACTAGTCTAATGCCTGCATGTACCCAAGAGAAATGTACTGCTTAAAGGCACGGTGCCTTACCTTAGCAGCAAGGCTGAAAAGCCACATAAAAATGCACAACAAGTACACCTACAGAGTCTAAAACAAGGATTATTTGTTCATTTTATAATGTAAAACTTCAGCAGGATTAAAGGATTAGGAGCCTAATATTAAAAGAAAATAAAAAGAAAAGTAATTTTTATGAACTGGGTCTTAGTGGCATTACTTCAGTTACACTGAAGGTAGATGACTGACTTTCATCAGAAATACTTTCAATCTTACAAATCGTGTATTTGTCTGGTAAACTGCTGCAGCAGCTTACCATGAGTCAAAGGCAAGAGAAAATTAAATCTGGGAACATGACATAAATGCATACTTCCAGGAATTAAAACCTCATAAGGATATAACTTCCTTCATAGTCAGTGTGGCACTACTGCAACATCACTTCCTAAAGTTGTAAGTGACCACGCAAGATCAGACCTTTTAGCTTTAAATGATTCATTCTTCTTTTTTTATTTCTCCCATTAGGGCTTTATTCCAAAGCCCTATGGATGTGACCTGTGTCTTGAGGCTGTTGAAAAACATTGAGAAGTAATGGGGTCAAGAGAAGTCCCAGCCATGTAAGAACTCGTATGCATGGTATACCAAGATCTTTCACAAGAGAGAACAAATATTGGACTATGTCCTATAAAGGACTGCAGCAGGGTGTAAACTTTACGGGTGAGGAGGGATCCGGTGTGTGCACACAGGGGCAAAACCCTGCCATGCATGGAATGACACAGCAGCAACTGATGTTACTTTGCTGCTTCCCTGCAATGAGCATAGCTCTTGCTCCAGGGATCCTGCAGCAGTGCTAGTCGTGCAGGAGTCGCTGCAAACCCCAGTGCAGGTATGAGCATGATGTGAGGTCTTAGTGGATCTCTTTATGTCCTCGTAGATGTGGGAGGTTTAACCTCCTTTGCCTTTTTCCCCAGGAGAGGATGTGAAAAGTCAAGAAGTTGTCCAGTAACTTCCAGGTATTCCAGTCTCCTTTTGGAAACTCCTCCAGCAGGGGCTGATCCAGCCCTAAATGTCTACATGTCCTGCTGTAGAACTGCTACAAAATATTTCACATGTTCGCCTATTTCTTAAGTGGTTTCCCAGTTGATGCTTTCTACCCAAATCCAGCTCACGCCCACTGGCACATGAGATTTTTTCTCTCAGTTGATATCAACACATTGCAGAGCTGCAGCTGAATCCTGTCTGATTGCCAGGACCTCACTAGGGGACAACCTGGAACCTTCATGAGCAAGGCTAAGCAGGAGAAGCCTTAGACACAGGCAGCCTTTTAATTACTAGCGCTAAACCACCTACTTTTGTATGGATTTCTTGTTCCCTTAAAAGTAAGCAGCCAGTATCTTCTTGGACAGCAAGTTGCCCATGAGCCAGAAGGCCGGTGGGTTCTGGGGAGCATTGGGAGGAGCGTGGCCAGCAGGTCGAGGGAGGTGATCCTCCTGCTCTGCTCTGCCCTGGTGAGGCAGCATCTGGAGTGCTGTGTCCAGCGCTGGGCTTCCCAGTTCCAGAGAGACAGGGAACTGCTGGAGAGGGTCCAGTGGAAGGCTGCAAAGAAGCATCTCCCTTGTGAGGAAAGGCTGAGAGAGCTGGGCCTCCTTAGCCTGGAGAACACTGAGAGGGATCTTATCAATGTCTACAAATATCTCAAGGGCGGGTGCCAAGAGGATGGGGCCAGGCTCTTTTCAGTGGTGCCCAGCGACAGGCCAAGGGGCAACGGGCACAAACTGAAGTACAGGCAGTTCCACCTGAATACAAGGAAGAACTTCTTTACCTTGAGAGTGCCAGAGCACTGGAACACGCTGCCCAGCGCGGTTCTGGAGTCTCCTCTGGGGACATTCAAAACCTGCCTGGATGTGATTCTGTGCAACCTACTTGAGGTGAACCTGCTTTAGCAAGGGGTTGGACTAGATATCTCCAGAGGTCCCTTCCAACCCTGACCACTCTGTGATTCTAGCTGGGTATCTCTGCTGAACTGAGTGACAAACATAAGCAGCAGTGAGAGGACAGCACTGACGCTGAGAGCAGCCTAGCAATAAATGCCACATGCTCCCCATTTTGCAAAAGCTGCTATTCAAATGTACTAGGTCTTTTGAGATTTTCCCATGCCAAATACCTTGGAGCTAGCAAGAAATCTGACCCTTGAAATATGACAGCTAGAGGTGTCTTCTTGCTAAGATTGAAAACTGTTGTGTGAACCACTAGATAAAGTTATTTTGCTTTCCTTTTTTCAGTTTAACCAAACCGGTTAGTGAAGGGTGGTGATGAAAGTGTTGGCAAAATGCCTTGGCTGCCAAGAGCTTCAGGGTAGGGTTAGATATTAAACCGCAGTGGGTGGAACCCGTCAGAGTAAGCTTCTATGGAACTGGGGCAGGAGGGTAAAGCACTGCTAAGTGATTCATCATGTACAGGATTTCTAAGTGATAAATGGGCTGTATGCTGGCCTTTAACTCAGTCTGGGTGCTGTATGCAGTACTGACAGCCTCCTTGCTTCCTCCCTCCTCCATGACCTTTGCCAAAACCAAGTCTGTGTTGTCTAAAGAGAATAACATCCTGGTGTTATCAGGGGGAAGAAACCTCCGTGTGGGAAAGTCTAGAGTTTGCTTGGATTAGGCAACCCTATCCTTTGCTAACTGATCTAATCAGAACTCTGTGACAAGCTGTGTAAGGTGAGACTAGCGAGGAGAAAGGAGATGCATAGCAGAACAGAAGTAAGCAGATCCTATTAAGATTTTAATTTTTGTGCAAGAAGTGACTCTCTATTTTTTAAGAATAGGATCTGCTGGACAGGGCACCATCTTGTTCCACTTTTGTATGGAGGAAACACATTTGTGGTCCTGAGGATGCAGAACTGGGCTCACTTAGGTTCTACAGACTGTGCTGGGGGTTTGAGATAAGAGTTCCATGAGCAGGGTGGTTGTGATCAGGGCAAATTATTATTAACACGAGATTCCAGTATTGCTTTTTTGGCTGGCCAGTCAGTGGCGGAATTGTTGTGGACATAGCCAGTAGTCTGAGTGCATTATTTGCATTTGCCTTGCTTCTTTGAGTTCAGCTCTGAATTTATGATCTTCTACAGGTAAAGCTTGTTAGCATCGATGCAGCAGAAATAGCAGATGGAAATTCCTCTCTGGTACTTGGACTAATATGGAATATAATCTTGTTTTTTCAGGTAATAAAACTTGAATACTTTAATTGTAAGTGAACAATCTTTATGGTATCAATCTATTCCAGCTGGATACTGATTTTTAAATTGATTTTTAATCCTAAAGAACATAATTAAGCATGCTAAACCTGAGCTTTTCTCTCCTAACGTAGGCTAATTTAATACCTGCAGCTGCTTTCATTTTACTTCATTGGACGTGTTTTGGTGTAAACAGGAGACAATTTAAGCCCTTGTTTGACTTGGACCAGAATTAGAGCTTCAGATTACTACTTTTCCTTCTCTCCTGTGCCTTCTCAGGGTTCTGTTCCAGATTCCTTGGATCTGAACCAACATCTCAGGTTTGGTTCCAGGTCACAGTTTATTTTCAATAGCCTTTTCTGGATTTGGTCCAGTGTGGTGGGAAATTCCATGTGGAATCACTGATCTCCAGAGACTTGCTCAACATGGCAAAAATTCGCAACTAATGTAGATGGCCAAGTGAAAGGTCTTGAAGAGCCTGGAACTGAAAAAACTGATTTGATCCTGCAAATTGATTTAGTCCCAGGCTTAGATTAAAACTGCTCCCTAATCTGCATGTATTTTGAAAATTACCTTCTGGGCAGCACCTACAAATTCTAACGAACGGAGAGTGACGGCAGGAGGGTTCTGCAGCCTTGTAAGACTGCAGGGCTCCTTCATTCTCTTGGGCTCATTTAAAAAGTGGCTATAGGTTAAATAATCTCAAAGTTGTATTGCAGTTTCTCTCCCTGACTGAGCTCCTCAAGCTGAACAGCACTAGTTTGACCAGACAGACTCACAGGCAGAGAAGGTGCGACCAGAATCTGTCACCCCTGCAGCGGAGGGCATGGGGGACCTAAAAGCAGCAGAGTGGATAATTTGGACTCAAATGCTGACCAAGAACAGGAGTGCTGCTGCAGGTCACCATTTCTTGACCAAAAATATTTCACTTAAACAAGTTCTGTGAAAAGAGCGATTTCAATTAAGCTAACTTTTCTTTCAAGGACACGTTTCTTTGTTTTTTGTTTAATGTGAATTTGCTCAGTTCATCATGAACCTTGCCCGTTCTGTTCCCTGGGGTTGCCAGCTGGGATGATGCTGGCTGTCTCACCTGTGCAGTCCGAGGTGAGAGTTACAGTGGACAGGACTACAGTTACCTTTTAGAATTCAGTTATGGCACTGGTATCTTTAAAGATTGCATGAAAACAAGCAGTGAGTTCTCCACGCAGCCAGTGTTAAACCAGAGCACTGCGTGTTTTGCCTTTTATTACAGATTAAGGAGCTGACAGGCAACCTCAACAGGAACTCCTCCTCCTCCAGCCTGTCTTCTGGGCCCAGTGGTCCAGAGTCAGACACATCCCACCCCAGCACTCCCAGTGTGGAGAGAAACATGTCTGTTACAGTGAAGGATCAGCGGAAAGCCATCAGAGCCCTTTTGATCTGGGTTCAGAGGAAAACCAGAAAGTAAGCTAACAAACCCTTGCGTAAAACCGTGTTTTGCTGCCTGCCTTTTTGAAGCTGAATCCCTTTTCTCTCTCCTGCCCCTTGTGTGTGTTACTGTGCGCTGTGGCTTCGTCTGCTTTCAAAGTTTGCAAGCACACGGTCTCTGAAGGGGGTATATTACTACGGCCTTGTGTCTACAGCAGCCATCTGACCTTGAAGCTGTGTGTGCTGCTGGCTTCATGATTTGAGTGTTAAATGTTAACTTGCACTAATCTGCTTGGCACGGTTTAAAACAGGATCATTGCCTCCTCCCCCTACCCCTTGGCTTTCATGCAGTCTGTTTGGTATCTTTTGCTAATTTAAGGGGAGGCATAAACAAGGGGTGAACTGAAAAAATAAATATATTGAAATGCTTTAGCAACAGCCTTTTAAATTAATCAGCAGCCCTGAGGGAGCTTGCCTGTGTACCGTAGAGTGCCTTGAAGGATAGAGCCCCTATTGTTCCTAGAATTCAAGAGGGGAAGGAGGTAAATCTTAAATCAGTTCTCATGAATGTCTAACGTTTAGGTCCACTTCATTGCTTAAAACATCTCTCCCCTCTTTAATAAAAAAGCAGTTATTTCACCAAATCATTTTGTCTACTAATGCTTTACCTTGGCAGAGTTACTGTCGGATTAAAAAACTTTAGTGGAAGACTTCTTGTGCTTGTGTAAATGCTTGGCATGTATTTTACATATATTGTTATCTGAAGCAATGACTGCCAGAGAGTTTTAAAGAGGGCATGGCTCAAACTTACACAAGTCAGATAGCTGAATATTTGCCATTTTTGTCTGTTTATGGATTTAGAAATCCAAATCTGCCTGTGAACACAAATGTTTTGTGTCTAGTGTTGAAGATACAAATTTACAACCTAAACACTTTGTCCTGTGGGCCCTATTACCCCTTGGTTATCTCCAGTGAAGCTAAGGGCGCTTGTTGTGCAGATAGACTTGTCCCATTGAGGTCCATAGTTCAGTGCTGCCAGTGCAGACCACAGAGGAAGCACAGCTGTAGTCCCAAAATAATGCTGATACTGCCATTAACAGGGAGGTGGTACAAGGAAAGTGAGGACCAGAGAAGTAAAGGCCATAGACTTTTCAGTCCAGTCAAAGATTACAAATTGAAAATGTCTAATAGGAGAAAATTTTTCTTGCAACTGCACTATTAAAAATGTAATAGCATCATTATAATCACGTTATCCAGTGACCTGTGCAGGATTTTCTATTCTGGGGCTGTATTTCATTGCAAGCTTGATGGTTTTTTTCTTCCCTTCAAAACTCTGGGCATCTAACACACTTGTGGTTTATACATACACTGACCCCATTTGCATTTGGCAAAGCACAGTTTTCTCCTATAGAAGGCCTAGTACACAGGAATATGAATCATTTGTGCTTAATGTTTTTAAATATTTGAGTTTTGGCAGTCTTCCTAAGCTATGATATTAAAATGCTGGAAAGCAACAGAAACAGGAATCACAGAGACATTCGGTTTTGTGAATGTTAAATGTGGTTGCTGAGTTCTTGAGGGCTTTGTTTTTACTAACTACTTCCTACAAGCAGGTTTATGTCAGCTGTTAGCCGCTCTAATCCAGTTTGTGAATCCATGTGTTTTATGGATCTTATTTAGCGTGTTTTGAAATCCAGAAAGATCTCAAATGTGACTAGTGCAACTCAGCAACCTTACATTTAACTTTCAGGAGCCTTTGAAAATTATGATGCCTTTACTTTGGATTTTGTAACAGCCACCTATGTGAACTGTATGTAATTGTGTTTAGGTACGGTGTTGCAGTTCAGGACTTTACCAGCAGTTGGAGGAGTGGCCTTGCTTTCTTAGCTGTCATAAAAGCAATAGACTCTACTTTGGTAGACATGAAGCAAGCACTGGAGAAATCAGCTCGAGAAAACCTGGAGGATGCTTTCAGCATAGCACAGAATAAGCTGGGTGTTCCTCGGCTCCTAGAACCAGAAGGTAAAACTCCTACATCAACTTTGTTGGGTAACATTGAAACTGTAATGAATTCATGAATATTGCGTTGTGATACCTACCAAAAGCCTCCCAGTGATTAGGCTGTTGATGTGATCAGTGTGTTGGGCTGATTGATAAGAAAAATAAAAAAGAATTGATCACTGGCTTATAGTCGTATGCTTCCAGTAATATCTGTAAGCTTACTGGGGGCAGAGCTCTTACCATACGTTTAGCTAGGTACGCTGGTCCTGGTTAATGTTTAGGTGCTGTGTGACATCGGCGCTACTAGCGGGCATTAATCACCACCCTGTTGTGCTGAGAGGTGTCTCATTGCATCAGCACTGTTTTATGACACCTACAGTCTGCAGAGACTAAATGTCACTCCAGGATGAAGTGTGCAAGTCTGCCATACTAGGAAAATGGGTAGATATCTATTCAGCTGTATTTACATCTCCCAGTTTTTCCTTTACAATACATATATAGAGATATGTATGCTCATCTTTACATATATAAATACATGTATGTGTATAGAAATATATGCATATAAACGGAGCTGCTTTACAGTGTTTTTTACTGAACTCTGCTAGACAGGTGTTAGGTCTTGATTTTATGATTGATACAGATTGGTTATTTGCACTTTCACGGGTCACCTGTTAGAAGACTGGGACATCCTGCTAAAAATAAACCTCTGTGCTGTCACTCAACAAGATCACTGTCTAGTGACATCAACATAAATGACAGTATGAAGGTAGATGAAAAGGGACCCTGATCAGGTTAGGTATGTGTTTGGAAATAGGAAAAAATCAATGTGAGTAAGATGAGAACTCTTTTGAGTACCATCAACAGTGGAAAGTATTTTTCTTATTTGTCAGAAAAAGAAAAGTGTAGCTGTTACTTCTCTCATCATAAAGGCAGGATAAATGTCTGACAATCTGTTCCTCTTCAAGAGCATTTTAAAACCATGTGTGCTCAAGCCTCTTGCATCTGTCTCCATAGATATCATGGTAGAATCACCCGATGAACAGTCAATTGTGACATACGTGGCGCAGTTTCTGGAACATTTCCCAGAGCTGGAAGGGGTATGTGTTTACTCTTATATCACATCATGTTTTTAATTTGCTTTGATGTACTTAATAAAGTCAGATATTGCTGTATGTATCTTCCAGGTGTCTTGCTAAGCTATTTAAAATAAACCACAAACTCAGATTTAATTTTTCATATTTTCATTAAATCCAGTCAAATAGGCTTTCATTGGTGATTGCTAAAATGCTTAGGTAGAATTGTGCTTTTAAACACATCCAGTTATAACTTTCAGTGGTTAGAACTGGTTACACAGATCTTTACTACTTTGCTATACTACTCTTAAATAAGGCTGAAATTTATCCCTTCATCTATGATGATTCATTGGACTTTGAATTTCATTTTGACTTCTGTCTTTTGACGTTTGAGGGCCACAATCAATCTGGATTTAGCACGTATCAAACACAAGGTACCAGAGGCTGAATCCTGTCAGTGCAGTAGTCAAAAGCGCTCATTGTAAGCGTGAAGTAAACCACAGCTTAAAGGACCAGGACTTCAATGCAGCCATTATCAAAAATACAGAATTGAGGAGCAAACAGGGACTGACAGTGTCAGGGATTGACAAAGGTCTTTTGGAGAAACACAGGTTAATCTTATAGTGGAATTAAAAGATAGGAGACAGAAAACTCCAGGAAAAATGTGAAGTCCAAGCAACTGGAGAAGAGATCTGCATAAGCTGAAAAAGTGTTGTGGAGGCTGCTCCTAGTTCCAGACAAACCTAGTTCAACATAGTCTTTTCGGTTTGAAAAGGTCCCCGAGGGACTCAGTGTCCCCTGAGTATCTGGGCAAGTTTTTGTGCTAAAGTACATGCACATAAATGATGGTTCCTACAGGAAAGGCTTTTCCGCTCATTTCTTGACTGAAGATTCCAGTTTGTATGTATTTTGTAGCTTATAAAATTGGTGAACATTACTAAAGTCACTGGAATTAAAATTATTTTAATAATCTAGTTATTATTAGATTAAATGAGCCATAAGATTTGTTGACATTAAGACTTGTGGGTATTTTAATGGACAAAGAAAAAGCCTACTTATTTTACTTTTAGATCAGTCTGTTGGAATGGAATAATCTAGTATATTAATATATTTCACAGTGGATTTAGTAGACTTGTTAGATTTATTTTATTCCCAGGGTTTGAGATTGTGTCAAAAGCCAAGACAGTTGTCTCCACAGGTGCAGCAGGGAGATGAATCCATTAACAACTGAGGAGTAGGCTTGTCTGCATTTTAATCTTCCTGTACAGGTGGCTCCTTGACATTGAGCTTTGTTCAAGTCACTTGACTTGCCAAATTGCTTTCCCTACATTGAAATTGAGTGAGTCATTAATTGGCCATTCACAAGGTAATGGGGCGATGGGCTAGGTGGTTATTCCTTCTTTAGTGTTTGGGAAAAGTAAAATGGTATCTGAGGTATGATTTGTCTTTTAATGGCGTATCATCACTTACAGGAAGACTTTACAGATCCTGACAAGGAGCTTCCAATTGAGTCCACGTATGTCCACATCAAAGATACACCTTCAGAAAAGGAAGGCAAAATCTTGATTTTAAGTGAAAGTGAAGAAAATATGTATACTGTTAATCATGAGAGGAGTCATCCTGCTCCTCCAAAGGTTCATATTCATGACACCCCTGAGAGAATCCAATCAGAAACCGTTCCTGAAAAATGTAATGGGAAATTGAGTCAAGTGTTAGGTGACTCACAGGAAACGTCTGAAGAGGAGCCTCGGAGGCCTACCTCACTGAAAATTACAGGATCTGTCAGTTTTGAGTCCAATTCCTCTTGGGAGGTTCTAAGTGATAAAGTCATGCCAGGTGAAGGGGGCATATCTGACGATCCACTGAAACAGAACGATGACCTTTCTCCAGCTGTTCTGACAGATCAGAAAAATTCTGTTGACTCTTTTGAAGACTACTCTGAAGAATTAACTAAAGAAACCTCTACTGAATATGACAATGAAACTAAGAGCCTTTCAGCCAATACTTCTTCTTTGAGTCCATTATCCTGGACTTCAGGTATACTTACAGATGAATCTATAAATAAAGTAGAAGAGAGCAAACCCCAGACTTCAGTTCTTTTACCAGAAGATACCTCAAAAGAAGAAAATACGCATAAGTATGTTCTTCATCTTCTAAATGAGGAAATACTGAAACTTCCACAAAATGAACATACAAAGCAATCATCTGTCTTTGAGGCAATAGAAACTAACCATTGCTCACTGAATGGTTCTAATCTCAAAAGCCAAGAACTATCTACACAGGATGAAACATCTGATGACTCTCTCTCAGATGTACCTAAAAATCCAGAGGACATGAACAGCTCTGATGAAGTTGAGTTTTCAGCTGAAGTGCCACCCAGTTCTTCAAAAGTATCTGTAATACCCCATGATCTCTTTTATTATCCACATTACAATGTTCCCATATCAGCAGTTTTAAATGCTTATCTTGAGCCTTGTATTGATACTGAAGGTTATGATACTGAAAATGACAAAGCTTCTTCTGAAACAGTAACGGATGTTTTGTGTGAGAAGGGCTTACTAGAACAGAACAACAAGGAAGATGCTCCAGATCCAGACTTAGGGAATAAGATAAGTGTCCCTCCATCAGAAATAGATACTGAGAACAGTGAGGAAGAAACAACAGATATTAACAGCGACATGAATTCTTCCGATGAAAAAGAAGTGCCATTACTAGTAAGAGAAGAGTTAGAAATTGAAAAAGATGGCGAAAAGGCCACCAGCCATCAAGATTCCCCTGTTCCACCGCATCCCGAGGTATTTTATTTTTTATTCGTTGTGTTTATATGGGGGCTAGCATCTGACCTCAATGTTTTCATTTGCTTTCGTTTTGCAAAGTTTTGAAGAAGTACCTAAAATGTACTTGGCTTCCTGTCCATTACACTGTTTGCCACAGCCCTCTACTGGAATGAATGGAATTGCAGATCCCTCAGAAGATGTGACATTAAAAGAGAGAATCAAGTCCTAATACTAACAGTAGTGCAAAAATGTGAATTTTAATTATGTTCTAAAGTAGTTTGAGTCTCCTGTATAATCCCTAGGCATAAAAGATTATCACAGAGGGTATTTTTAAGAATTTGTAAAAAGATGAACAGAAAGTAGTATAGCTGATACAGAAGGGATGCAGGCAAAGGTCTGAATCCAAAGAAGTTTGCCTACAAAAGCTTAAACCAATTTGAGTAGGATAACTTAGATGGGTAAAGTGAAGGCTTTTCTACACTGGAGGAGGAGAAAGAGGGGGGATCCTTAGTAATTGTTCTGTGTATTGGATTTAGGTAATTTGCTACTGCACCTCTTCTTGCAGACACCGATTTTGAATTGCTGTACACATTTTCCAGCGCAGTAATTTTGGACTGTTTTTCAGGAATGTGTTAATTTAATGTTATTCTACATGTTGCCTAGACAAGTTCCTTGGACATGTTTTGGTCCTGACACTTACTAGAGTAATGAAGTCAATTTGCTGTTAGCTTCAAAGATTAATTGGGGATAGATTTTAAAAAGTCGTAGCGGATTAATTCAAAGAGCCGTACCATGTCATGACTTCTTATATAAAAATAACTGACAACTAATTGTATATACATGGAACTGAGGATACTTTATAGCTCAATGTATCCAAAATTATTTTTAAGAAATTGATTGCTTTTTATTCTCTTTAGTGAGGCTTCCAATCTCATACTACATGCAATTTAGCATCTGAGTTGGCTGCATCACTAAGATACATGGAAGGGCTTGGAAGGATGGGGAATCGGTCTTGTTGACTAATGCAAAATGTTTCTTACTTTCAACAGACCATAGTAGAGCACCTTGAGGATTTATCAGTAGCCATAAAGAGACCAGAAGAAAGTAGCAATAGGGAGGAAGAAGGGAAAAATACGATTGAAGAAGACCTACAGGTCTCAGAAGTTGCCACTGCTACTCTGTCACAAGATAAACTGGAAGAAATTGCTGTTTGCCAGGAAATGACCAGGTATTTCATACTAACATTGTCTTAACCTAACTCAGGGGTCCTCAGACTTTGTAACTAGGGGGCCGGTGTGCGGATGCAGTGGCAGGCAGCCATCTGCGGCTGCTTGGTTTCCCCCCCCAACCCCCGGCGGGGGGCGGGTGGGGGGGGGTGTCTGTAAATACCGGGGGCCGGATTGAGGACCCTGGGGGGCCGTATCTGGCCCGTGGGCCATGGTTTGAGGACCCCTGACCTAACTGGTATGAATGCCTGGTCTTTTGAAGTGTGCCCTGCCCGCTGGATGTTTCCTGTAGACTTCTTTTAGGAGCAGTGTACCGGGACTCATTGGCTTCTTCCTGTGTTTCTCTTGAACATGAGTGATTCAGTGCCAATGGGTCTTGATTTGACTTTACTATACAAACTTTGCTGTACAAAACCCAACTGGAACCCCAGTGCATTTTGAACACAGCAGTGTTATAACTGTTTTCCTAACAGAAATAGTGTTTTGTAACATAGATGAAATAACCTGTGTGCATTGTGACGTTACATGGACGCGTGACATTGCTCCATTCCAACAGACATTTGCTGGACTTTTTTTCTGTCTATGAACAAGCGAATGAGATTGTGGTAGGCTGACCTTGGCTGGCCACCAGGCACCCACCAAGCCACTCTCTCACTCCCCATCCTCAGCTGGATGGGGGGAGAAAATAAGATGACTAACTCATGGGTCGACGTAAAGGCAGTTTAATGAAAAAAAGCAAAGGCCACACGCTAAAGCAAAGCAAAAGGAGACACACACAAAAAAAGACTAACTGTCTGCTTCCCATCAGCAGGTGATGTCCAGCCACTTCCTGGGAAGCAGGGCCTCAGCAGGCATAGTGCTTGCTTCAGAAGACAAATGCCTTAATAATGAGAGCGTGTGTGTCCAGCTGTCAGCTTCTTCCTTTCTCTGATGATATGTTATGTTATATCTATATCATACGATGTTATATGATCGTAACGTGATATGATATGGAATATACCTCTTGCCCAGCCTCAGCCTACTAGCCTTTGGGGCAGGGGGATTGGAGCAACAGCCTTGGTGCTGTTCGAGCACTGCTTAGCAACAGTCAAAAAATATGGGTGTGTTACCAGCACCATTCTAACTACAGATGGAAAGCACAGCGCTATAGGGGCTGCTGTAGGGAAAGTTTACCGCACCTGCACCCCAGCCAGACCCAGTACGGAGGCACTCAGCTAATTTTACTCCATTCACCTGTGTTCCCTCTTACACTATAATTTAGTTCTTATTCCTCAAATAAATACGTTTATTTGAGCAGGACATGAACCGCATGGCATGAAGCATTTGTTGATGCTTATCACTATAGCACTTCAATGAATTTGAAAGAGTTTGCTTAGAAAAACCCATTGTCTCCTTAACGCTTTCTGTTCCCTGCAAGGTTTGTCAATTTTGGATTTATAGAGACAGCCATAAAACCTCGGGTATACTCTCACTTAAATATCAATGATGTCAAAGGTGCAAAACCCCTATAAAATACCACTTTTCAGAGAAGGGTCCAATTTGAGCATATGGGTTTTTTATTGTGGGTCAAATTTTCCAAAAGCTATTTTTTATCATGTTACTGATAAATTCAAGTCCATATCCTAACACATGCAACAAAGCATATTTGTGGTTTTGCATAGCTTAGAACTAGCATGTGCAATTGCAGTGGCTCTCTTTGAAGTCAAAACACAGCTTAGCTTTAGGAATTTAAAAAACTTTGCTTTTACATGCATTTCAGAACCAATGACAGTGACTCCAACACTTATCTCCGAAAAAGATTTCCTAATACTTCTGAGGAGGTAAGTATGTGGAAATTTACCTCTCACTGTTTCTCTGTCTCTCTTAAACTGCAAAAGTTCACATACTGTAAGAGCGTCTACTCTATATATAAAGCTCTGCGATAATACAAAAGCCCTGTGACTTCTAATAAATATAGTGCCAAAACCAGGCATAGCTGAAATGCTTTACTGAACTCTCCTAAATATATGAAACTGAACGTTATTGAACCTTGAACAAACCGACAAATTAGTACCTAATACAATTAAATCTATTGTAACTCTGAGGCTTACTTTGTTCTAACTGTATTTTGCATCATTTTGCTTCTTTGAAGCTACCTTTATTTGCTGCTCCAGTGTCTTTTAGTTTGTGCATTCTCTGTATGTATATTGGTGTCTTGGTCCTGGCCCTGCAAAAATGCTGGGTGTTTCCCGAAGTGCACTTTTTATGAAAGACTGGGCCCTTTCCCTCTCCTTTGTAGTAGCTGTGTATTGTACTATCTCAGTAGCACCAGATAACCCTAAAAGAATTTTAGTTGTAATGTGAAACTGCATCCTTACTGGCAAACGTAATTCATACTGGTTTCTGGAGAGCACGCTATACAAATGAGCTCTGGATTTTCATATTTTAAGTCAGAAGGACGGGACAGCATCAGCAGTCTGGGCACACTGAGCAAGGATAGGAATATGACTCTTTTCAGTACAAAATAAAATTCTGAGCATCTTAGAGTTTTAAAGAAATGCTGCCACCAGTGTTCAATGAACGGGGGTTTCACACAGATGCTTTGGTTTTGCAACACTGTCAGAGCTACTAGAAATATATATGAATAAGGGGAGCTTCGTTTCACAACTTTTTTCCTTTTCTGTGTGTGTTACCAGACCGCAGTGGTGGATGTGCTAGCAGGGAATAAATTTATAAGCACACTTACATTTTATTTGAGCAAATGTTAGAGATACTCTGCATAAAATAAACACAGTTACCAACTTTGAGAAATGCTGAATTTTATTTTTTTTTTTTTAATAATCTATTCCTGGTTTGTTTAAGGCAATGTATGGTGTAAATGAGCAGAAGGTGACAGATATGGGTGAAAATCCGTTAATTATCAGGTGAGTCATTCTTATTCAGACAAAGCCTTTGGCAAGGAATCCATAACTCCTAAGTACTTCTAACAATGTTACAAAGGGAAATGAAAATTAACCGTAATGGTAGAGACTGACTGGATGTCTTGTGTAATGGCTCAGAGTCCGTATTTCCCATAGGTGTAAGGTGTGAAACTTCCTTACTGCTCAGTCTCCCCCTTGACTAAAATGCGTTTTCTTGACTTGAGAAGAAAGATTCAGCTGTCTAAGAAAGACCGTGAGCACTTTCCCCACTTGGTGGAGATTTCACACCAAGAAAAGAGTGGGAGGACTTCAAAGATGAGGCCCTCTGGCAGTGATGACTCTTTCCAGGTTTAGAAGGCTGTCAAGACAATATTTAGTATGCTCAGTGCTAGGGAAAGACAATACTTCAGTGGAATTCTGGCCTCTCCTTTTTAAGGCACCCAGGAGTTTTTATAATTTGTATTTGTGTTTAGTTTACACTTAGGGTGATGGATCCTGAGCACAGCGTGTGTATCTTTTTGGTATTAGGTTCTGTGTATCTGTAAGAACCAAGGATTGCTCTAGGTTTTCCCTCTCAGCTGATACTGAGTAGTACCTCCCAGAACTTCTAGATAAAATGATGGTTGCATTTAAATGCAGAAAGCACACAAAATATTATCGGGATCCAGTCCTGATCTCACTTACGCTTCTCTTAAAAAATTCATGAATAGCTGTTTGCTGACCACTTGTGTAATACTCAAGCATGTATCTGAGCAAGTAGGATGCCCCAAACTAGACAAGACTCACAAAAACAGGACAAAACTCAGTTTTCTCCAAAAGTAGATTAAAAAATAGCCTACCAGCAGGTGATCATACAGTATTATAAAATCATAAAATGCGTGTACCATCCTGTGCCTTTCTGAGACCTTTTCTTCTCTTTGTGAGAGCTCAGTGGCACTGGCAGAGTCCATCAGGCTTTGCCCTTATGAACTACAGCTGGAATTTTGGAAAGTTCAAATTTTGGAGTTGTCCTACAAAACCTCAACTGCTAACTGGTTTCTGGAAGTCTTGGGCTTTTTCTGCTTAATGTTCTGATGTCTGACATGAGAAGCTCTGAATGTAGATGATTTTGGGAAAGTGTACCAAGTCAGATACAGTGTATAAGTAAAATTGTGAAAGTGTGGTATGTGTTGCCCAGAGCTATGTTTACTGTTCTGAATATAAAAGGGCATCTTTTTGACTGATGGAAACCAAAGGACTGTACTGTAACAGCATGTATTTAAACTACCTGAGAATTTGCCCAGAATTTTCAGAGGATTAATTGCTACGTACATTGGCTCCTAAGGGAACACACTGCTGAGGCCCATTATGCACCTCCTAGTCTAGCTTGGACTCCAACTGCCTAGATTGAAATGGTTCATTAAACTGCTGTCTTTTAGTCCACCCTCTGATCTTTACAGTAAATATTAACTCTGTGTGTGTGTGTGTGTGTGTCTTCTTTTGCCTGCCTCTTATCAAATTCCCTCCTGTTTTCAGGAAGAAAAAGGACTTGGAAGCAAGTGAGACTCCAGCACCAACTCATGAGATTACTATCGTTGACCAGCCAGAGCTATTCTACTTCATCATTTTCTTCTGGGTGCTGGTCTACTGCCTTTTACTCCTTCCACATCTTCTTAGCAACAAAGTTTAATCTCTGTGAGGTGGGGAAAAATAAAGGATGGTGGCTGGATTGCTTTGTGTATCTGCATATGAATATGCTCCTTCAGGTGAAGCACAAACAGAAATGTAGGACCTGGTATTTGTGTTCATTATCAGGTTGTCCTCAGTTCCTCTACTGTTGTGCTATGACAGTGTCTAAGCACATTTTATATTAGATAATTGTGTACATATATATAAAATTGACCAGATTTAGTAGACGCAATTTTGTACATTTGTGCCTTGCTTTATAAGATGCTAAATAAAACCAGATAATTATCAGTAGAAATATGAACAATCCAGAGCTCTAGTCTTCAAAAATCATTCTTCTGGCTTCGTTTAGTTATGTAGGGCCAGACAGCTGTGGAAGAGGGGTGGTGCTGGCTTGCCCATGAATCTGGCCCATCTACAAGGGCAAGGCTAGAAATGCTTTTTCACATTTTCCATTGAATTCTTTGGAAGAGCTGGAGGCAGAGCAGAGCTGCAGGTGGTGGAACATGCCTACCCCAGGAACTGATTACAATTCCAACGGCAATCAACTGGAGCAACAAAATCAGGTTGATGGTTTATTTGGGTAGGGGAGTTTGGGTTTTTAGAATCTAAATTCATTTTTATCCTGCACCTTTTCTTATGTTTAATTCATGGGAATAAGTTGGGTGCGGAGAAGCATTAGAACAGACTGTCCGGGGAAGTGGCTGAGTCACCATCCCTGGAGGTTTTTAAAAAACACGTAGATGCAGTAGTTAGGAACATGGTTTAGTGATGGACTTGGCAGTCCTGTTTTAACTGTTGGACTTGATGATCTCAAAGATCTTCTCCAACCTAAATAATTCTATAATTCTATTCAGTGTGAAGAACATACATGCCAGCTGCTTCTTAGGAGGGATCATATGGGGAATCTTGGCCCAGAAAATTCTGTAGTGAATACCTGAAGAAATAAGACTCCTTGTACATTACTGATGGTGGCCATCAAGAAACTTTGCAATTTTTTCAGGAAGAGATACCATGGTTTTGGTTTTGTTTTTTCTTTGTTTTTTTTTTTAAGTACCTCACTGCTTCTGAGGCTGTTTCTTCTTTTCTCTGCTGTTTTTACTTAGCAGACCATGTGGAGATACCCTCTTTTTTGAAGATAGAAAAATAATAATAATTTGCTGATACTACTGTTAAGGCACAAGTGCATGGTAAAAGGATTAGAAATATCCTTTAAATGCCCAAATCAATAAAGAAAGAAAAGACAGATATAAAATCAAATACAGAGAAATGCTGACAGCTGGCATTGACTTTCTAGGGCAACTGAAGAGACTCCTGTGGCTTGTACACAAACATGGTTGAGCCACTTCTGCATCTTGTAATTTTTGTCCACATCAGTGATTACTTCAGGATATTTGGTTTATGATTTTTGGCAGAGAAGGTGTACCTGTGCATTACAGGATAAAAGAGAAGTCTTCAAATTCAATTTGATAGCAGTAATTTTTCTCTGTGTGATTTTTAGTGAAGTCACTATTTTTCATCAGGACATTTTTGGTTTCATAGTATGCTTTATGAGACTACATCATGTTGCTGCATCCACCTGAAAATTTGCAAGGTTGGCTGCAGTGTGCTTCATAAAATGAGGGGTTTATAATTTTCACTGAGCAAAAGTTACAACGTATGGCTGTAAGTTTTAAATATTTTGTTTTAGCATAAGGTGTATCTCTGCCCTGGCTTAGTTTTCAGCTGAACTAAGAACTTCATTTATTTGCAGGTACCTGTCTGTAGTCATGTTATCTGCTGGGATAATCCTAACTGTCCATCACACTTCATTCTTCTTCATAAGGTTTTTGTTTCCCTGGGATTTTTATTCTGAGCTGCAGTTAGAATTCAATAGCAGCAGTGCACGGCAGGAGATCTTAAACATTGAAGATAAATTTCTGAACCTCTTTCAGTCAACAGAAAACTGAAATCTTTCCTATTCTTTCCTGTCACCATTGACTAGAGCTGGATTCACCCCACAAATCTAAAAATAAGATCCTTTGTGCTTGGTGAGGAACAGATCTAAATTTCCCAACTTAATTCAGTGTAAATCAACATACGCTAAAAAATTAGTCTTTCAACTTGCTGATGAAAATGTTCAACATTTTGAGTCATCTGATGTTGTGATGCAGGAACATGTTTGTGCTTGTTGATGATGACAGTGATATTTTCTTCTGAAAGAAAACCTGTATTAGAATTTTTGACGATGCTTTCTTCATACAGGCTTAAATATAACATTGAAGGGCTAGTGCTTTTTCTCTGAAAGAATGAAACAATACAAGAAATTTGATATCTCTATCCTAAAACCCAGTGAATACCAGGCTTGGGGTACAGCATCTATTTAATAGCAGCAAGTAGCAATGCACATTAGTTTGGAGCAAAAGTGTTGGCAGGTTTTCATTATGTGCCACTCTTCACAGGCTCCTTCGGTTTATGACAACTTTTTCTGAGCTTTTTTATCTTACTCTCTGGTTCTTCCATGTTTCTTAGTCTTCAGCAGAGATAATCTGGAGTAGGATTAGTCTCTTAGACGCATCCAACTCACGGAACTTTACAGCTATCAAAAGTTCAATCAAGTGAAGTAAGCTCCCTCCTGTCTTCTCTCCCTCCTCCTAAGAGAATTAATCAGAAAGTCTTTGCATGTCTCATCTAAATAACTGACGTCCATAAAGAATGGAAAAGTGAATGGGAATGCACTGATGCTGACAATTTCATTACACAGTATTTTCTTCCAATAGGAAGAAAACCTAGGGTTTTCCTTCTTACTTCCCACTGATGAACAGTGACTGAAACAGTGAGATGGGTAGTTTAAATGTCAAACAGCATGCAGCAATTGTCCTGATCGTCGCAGCTAATGTTTAAACTAATGTATGCTTTCCAGCGCATCCCATTAAGGGATGGAGATTGTTCCTTCCATGCAAAATAGCTGAAAAGAATACTAAATTAGTCCATGGTACTAGGTATTAAGTTGCTTGCCATATCTGGGTTGGTATGGTTGTGGTGCTGCTATAACAGAAGCAGCGTACCTTACTCAGCCATTCCATGGGTGAGAAGATCCCAGGTAAAAAGCTAAGAGTGATTATACGGGTATCATCAGCTGTGCATAAAGAGACTGAACTCCTCAGGAGTTTTGCCATTACTTGGAACTGCAACAAATAACATCTAAAGAAGCAGCAGCTTCACCCACTTAAATTGACCTGTAAACCTGCATCTCTTCTTCCACGCTGCAAGATCCAATCCCTCAGTGCAAGTGCCCCATTCTGAAAATGATGCCTATGGTTGGTCTTTGTGTCCTATTCTGAGCTATTCAGTCTAAAAGCCTGATTGTGAGGCATTCACTGTGTCAAAGCCTGATTTAACTTGCCGGCTAGAGGACTGGCTTGAGGTAGTGGAGGTTTTAAAGGCTGGTGGGTAATCTGTCATGTATCCATTTTCCAACAGATATGTGCACTGTCTGATTAAGGAAGTTTTTCCTGAATTTTTGTCTAGGATTTTGGAAAATGCTAAGCTTGAACTGGCGCATTTGGTATTTTGATTTAGCAGCAGAATTCAGATACACAAGGGTACCAATCTGCTAAGACCCTTCCTAAAACCCGTTGTTGTTGAGCAGATGTGTGGGTAGCATATGATTGTGAAGTGTAAGTGTCAGGAAGTGCTTGAGGATCACTGCGTAAAGGATGTTTGGTGTTCACAAAAGCACCATTAAAGACTGAGAGACATCTATAATAAGATGGTTCAATGTTACTGTAGTCACGTAACTTAACTCCAAAATGTTTCATTGGGATTTTATAGAAAGTGCAAGGAAAGGTAAGCTGTTAGACAGAACCCTGCTAAATGTTTATGGGACAGATAGAGTTCGAGTTAAACGGTCACATAATCTACAAACTGAATTGAATATAGCCTTTGCTAAATTGTAGGAAATGATCAGTGTAAAGGTAGGGCAAGCACAGATTACAGAAAAAAAATGACAATCACTTTTGTGCCATGAATATTTTTGATGGATTGAGCTCTAAAATGTATTTTTATTGAGTTTCTAGATTGTAATGAATGTGTCTACAGAATTTTATGCAAAGCTTGAGAGTTCAGCTGTTTTAAAATGATTTTTTATATAGCAGTGATTATTTTATCTATATATTTAATAGAACTGTAAAACCATTTTAAGAGTACCTGTAAAATTCTATGTATGTGATATGATTATTTATTAATTATGACTCATGAGAATGAACATTAAGCTATGCATTGCTTGTGTCATCCATAGGAAAACTGGAAACTGCAAAAAGCAGAAGGGTTTTTAATGAACAGTAGACTTGAAAAACATGGGAAATGACTGAATACAATTGTGTGATTCTTAAAGCTGCATAGCAATGTGTCATTTTGTGATGTTAAACTTTCAGCTAAAGTTGCAAAATATACTGAGTGATTAAGCTGCTTTCTTCCATTAAAGCTTCCTGAGGCTGAAATTTCTACATGTCGATATTTGGTGTTTAAACACACTTAAATCCTGTACATCTTCTGGAGACTCTCAGTTTACTCCAGCTCAGTATGGCTGTAACTTCTTTATCCAAGTAGTGCTCCACTGAGTTTACACGGGTACCATGCAAAACCCAGTGGGGTTTTTTAGGGTTTTCTGCACCAATCCCCACAGAATCAGAGCTTTAGAAGATTAATTTGGCCAGTCTATGTGGCATCATGTTCAGCCATCTAACAAGGTAATAGTTATAATAGTGCATTATCACTCACGCTAGCTTTAAGTACTTGGAGTCCCTTCTTGCCAAGCGCAAACTTGAATGCATCCAGTGATGTGTTCAGTTCCTCTACTTCTGTGGAAGTCAACACAACCCATCTGTGTGCTAAGCACACGCTACAGGATCTGGCCCTGAGGGGACTTAAATTGACGATAATCACATAGGCCAGGAAGTAGCTGCAGCCTATGCATTGCCCCTAGCGCTGGACCCCCTGAAATCCAATGTACCCAAACAATGCCACTGAGTTCCGTTAACCTCATCGTACACGTAGCATTTGTTTGCCTAAATTCTGCGGTATTAACCCTCTTTTTCTTTTAGGATGTTAACCTCTACTTCTATTTTTGCTTAAGAGAACAGCAGCGGGGAATGGATGGCTGGAAGATGAGGGTGAGGTTACAGTCTGGGATGTAGCCGTGAAAGTTGCCAAACCACTACAGCTGAAAGCCCTTGCCCTGACATTAGGTTGCCTGCTGTTTCCCATTGAGCTAATAGATAGTGGATCTGAATGGAGGTAAAACCCCCCCCCCCCCGAGTTTTTGTATTTCCACACTGTGCAGTTTTTTGTCAGGTAAATAACGTCAAATTCTTCCCTCCGCATACCACTGAGAACGCTAATTTACAGCTGCCCAACTTACATTTGTTCATGTTCCAGGTCTGCATCTAAAGAGCACTTGCAGTATGGCTTGTTCCAGCCCATGCTGCCCCAAGATTGTGAAGCTGCTCATGCAGGAGGATGGGACATATAAGCACATTAAATGATACGGAAAAGTCATACTCTGAATGGGATAGCTTGCTTACTATCTTTAATGAAAATAAAAGGTATAAAATAATATTCTCACATGCTTTTATTTTCACTATATACCTTTTACTTTCAAGTGCCATGTTCATATCATGGTTATCTTAACTGAAACTGTGGAATATCAAAGTATTTCTTTCCTCCTCTAAATGTGAGACATGGAAAACTTCCTTCCACCTCAGTGGCACTTTTGATGACTCCTTTCCAGGCAGCTGCTACTGCTGATATGGAAAAATGAGACCTGTGTTATTTTCTCACCATGAGGGGAACGTCTAAGTTTATGTCTCTGGAATAGAAAATTTCCCCCTGGGTGATTAATATACTTCTTTCTTCATGAAAAGTTTGAAGGGGCAATAAAAATAAATAATTTTAACTCAGAAATACTAAAACCTACCCTTCCAAGAATGGCTAGATCCTGGCCTTCACTGCTGTGTTCAGGTCAGGTAATATTTTATTCCCCAGATAGTTTCATTACTTCCATTGGGCCTTCCTGGAATCTCTTTGATTCACAGAACAGATCTGCTCTGTGTCCAAGGACCAGTTTGTACAGGGGGGTCCTGATCCACAGCCATTAGTAGGACTGTAACTGACAATCACCATTGTTTAGTTAGAAATGACTGGTCTGATTCAAATCAAGTTATATTAAATATAAATATTAAATCAAATTATATGCTGCTTATTTTTGAGAGAAATAATGCCATCACTTTTTAATGCCAAATAACTTACACAGGTCAAATAAGTCTATTTTTATTGTAATAAAAAGTTCAACTTCTGCTTTTGTCTTGAACAAAGCATATTTAATAGGCATACCACTGTGCTATTGTATTCTGCTGTGTAAAAAGCTGAATAAACTGTTTTACCTTTGTGATTAATGTTCTCCAGTTTAAAATGTAATCTCTAAAGTGCTAGTTTGCTAAAGAGTTAATGAAGGCCTTTTATCCTGAAGAAATCATATGTAAGTAAGGAATGTAATATTTTAAATACGTGTTTCTCTTTGGCAAGTGGTGAGGAATGATGGTTATTTAAACAAGAACAAATGCTGGGATGATTTGAGTGGTATCAAAAGATACACTGAAGGAGATGCATTTTTGCGTACTTTTGAATACATTTCTTCTGAATGCTTTCAGTCAGTGGTGTGTATTGGATGTTTGCACTTGTTGCTCAAAGCTAATTTTTGTGAGAAAGAAATATTTTATTCTGTATAGTTGGTACACTAGAAAATGTTTTTAGAAACTGTTATGCTGTAATAAGAATAGTATTTACTAGTGAATAGTTCCAATTTATTTTATAAAATCTCCAATTTTGAAATAAATGGACAGGCTTCCTGTATATAATCTGTTATCTGTGGGTTTGTCCTTTTTCCTCCCTATCTTCAAAATTCTCAGTTCAGGAGAGAGAACCATTTTGTTCTTACTTATTTCTTCATTATTACTATATATATTATATATTTTATATATTATGTATTTTATTATGTGTTATTGTTATCTATTTATTAATTTTCATGGTCAGAAATTATATTCATTTTTTAGCTGAGATCTCAGTAAACACAGCAAATTAATGAAGTGCATTGTTTCCCCACCTACCCCAAAAAGCAACTTTTGATGTTGAATAAAGAATCTAAACTTTTATTCTGATCAACAAACAGAATGAATTCTGTATTTTTATAAAGGTGAAGATGTATTAATTTATTAATGCATATAAATGCCTTATAAAGGCAAGCCATGAGAAAGCTTACAAAACCAGTTGTGCTTAATTACTTACTGTTCTTACAATTCAGTTTATCTGGCCTGTTTCTATGCAAATGTTTAGACTTGTGGATTAGTAAATTACTAGGTGCGGTACTGATTCCTATTTACTGCGTTCTTCCCTCTACACCTTAATTCCCTTTGCAGTATATGAGAAAAAGAAAATAAAGTACAACAGAGATTCAATACAGTTCAGAATCAGCCTCATGATGTATCTCCTGAAAAATATATCTAAACTGCATAAACACAGACAAAGAAAACAGTGTATGGGGAATGGGGTTCTCTAAAAGTTTGGTGGGTATCATGCTTGAGGAACCGTAAAAGCTCCTCTGTTCCTTCTACAAAATCAAATCTCACATGCTTTCAATGTGTTTCTCACCACGCCTGGAGTAGCTGCTACCTGCCTATTGGACCGTCCTCTCCCATACCTAATCCTTGTAGGTAGTAAGAGAATATTCATAATGCTGTTGAGAATTTGGGATATTTGGGTCCAGTCCTGTTAGCAGTACTGACTTACAGAATCATAGAACCATAGAATGGTTTGGGTTGGAAGGGACCTTTAAGGATCATCTAGTCCAACCCCGCTGCAATGAGCAGGGACAACTTCAACTAGATCAGGTTGCTCAGAGCCCCATCCAACCTGAGCCCGAATGCTTCTAGGGATGGGGCATCTACCACCTCTGCATTACTTTAACTTTAAAAACTCTAGATAAAATTTGAGACCAGTAGGTTTTATTGGTGTCATGAATGATACTAAGTGGAGGACAAAATGTTTGTGAATTTTTTTAAATTGGGTTAAATTTTTTTGCAATCAACAATGTGGTTAGGAATTTGCAAGTGGACTGCAGGGGATGAAGTTCAAATATGCAAGATGAATCAGCTCAGAAGGTGGGAGTAGAGTAAACTTTTACAAGAGTATGGGATCCAAACTTTAGTTCGAATTTAAATGCAGTAAGACAGGAATTGTTGGACTTGATTTCTTCTAAGTGTTCTGGGATAAAAGTAATTCTGATGAAAACTGCAAAAATAATCTCCCTTACCCTTGCTGTGTAAACACACTTTATAGCTTAAAGAAGATGCGAATGCAGCATAGGAAACATACCCATCTGGGTCATGGCAGCAATGAAGACAAGCACAGGTTTCATTTCAGGTAAGGAACCATATGCAAGTAATCTGAGAATGCACACTTTGGTTGTACCAGAGCCCAGACCTCCTAAAGATAACCTGTGGCCATCCGGCATATATCCTGGTTACTACCTCCTAAAGATAACCTGTGGCCATCCGGCATATATCCTGGTTACTACCTCCTAAAGATAACCTGTGGCCATCCGGCATATATCCTGGTTACTAGTTTGTACTGAAACCTTTGTTCTCTCTTCAGTGCTTATCTTACCTGATGGTAAACAAAAGGCAACAGGGTCAGGAGTACCTTCAAATTGCTGGGCAGATACAACAAAGCCTTAGACCGGAGTTGTGATTTCTACTGAGACCAATATACAGCACTAATCTTTTCTTGAGTTGCTGTTTCTGTTGGTGTTATAAGGATTATTTCCAGGAGAGTTAATTGCAGTAATTTATGCCATTATGCAGCCTTCTATTGACTAACTCCATCCCTTGGTTAGACGGTACCATTGGTGTTGTTCTTGCCAGACACATTTTATCTGGCAGTATCATGTAACATATGATCAAAGCAAAATGTATAGCTCCACCTGCTGTAAATACTTTGAATTTATTATTTTTGCATTATTTTTTATGGTTGATAAGTACCCTGGGGAACTGATTTATCATTTTGCCAATATGCTTTTTCTGCTTGTTAAAATAAATAGAGCAGCTAAGTAGATTTATACATTGCAAAGTTCTATTTCTTGGTTCTTGGGCAAAAAAGGAGCATGAAAAAGTGTTTCTCAAGGACATTAGGAACTTTCGTTAATTATTGTATGATAGGTCTTTTGTACCATGCCATTGCAGCTGCTTGTGAAGTGCAGGAATTACACGAGTTGCTCAAGTCAGTGATGGATGAGGAGAGATATTCCCAGTTATGCTTCTGCTAAGTGACAGGTTTCCACAATCAGGAACCACAACATTTTTTTTAGGCAGTAGTCATCAATGCCGAGTCCCTGCACAGGAAGAGCTAAAGAGTTCATATCCCATTTTTATGCTGATTTAAAAAGGCAGAAAAGCAGTTTAAAGAGGTCAAAAATCCACTAAAGCGGTTAAAAATACTGAAGTTCCTCTTGCACTAGGGAAAACATCCTTGTTTGGAATTACAAAGTCTGGGTCATTGAAGTGTGAAAGCATGCCCCAAAAAGATTCGAAATGGCATCTTAGGGTGGAACAAAACGTATGTGCAACCTAACACTCTTTTAAAATCCCAGCTCCAGTTTTAGGAGTGGAATCTGTTCAAAACAGGCTCGTTTGTTCTTTCTTCCAACTTCCTCCTCCATAATCATACCTGCAGCTTTTTCTCCTAATACATTGCAGCGGTTATTATTAGCATCGTGCTTTAAAGTGTTGGCAACTGCTCTTTGTTCACAGCTATGAACTGAAAAGCCTGGTAGCCAGAGTAAAGACTGTTTGACAGGAAAGTCCCAAGTTAAATTTTCTCAAGTGGACTACAGAATAGACACAACCTTTCTTGGCCCGAAATGTGAATGCAACACTCCAGACCATATGTTCTCAGTAACTGCCAGCTTGTTTCAAAGTGCATTACTGCAATAACATGTGCCGCAATGGCAAAATAGCATCATGGCTGGTATCAACTGCAGGGAACAACAGTGGTCACCATTGTCTCATGGGAACGACTCTCTTCAGAGCCCATTTTAGAACCCGATGAGATGCATAGAACCAAAAAGCACAAGGCCTGTTTCCACTGGCAAGATTATACAGTTCTATTGCATGAACAAAGACAATTACTTGTCACACAGTGATTGTATCTGGGTTTTTTAATGGCAATTTTGATCTTCTCTAACCTAATTTTTTTTACTTTTACCCAACAGGAAAAAAACAGAAACACCTCCCCACCCCCCCCACCCCCCATCCCCCATCCCTTACTGATGATTTTTTTAAAAGGGGAAGGGAGGTAAATCTCTCCATTTTCTTGTCTCACAACAGTTATCCCATGGAGTAAAACACCAGTACTTCCAGTACTAAAGATATGGAGAAAGCTGCAATTTGGTACATTACTGACTCTGTTCTCGATTTTAACTAGTGGGGCTATTCTATTCTTTTCATCCAATGGCCTGTTTGCTTTGGGTTTGTGGTTCATTGTAGGGGTTTTACCAAACACTGAATGCCAAAGCAGTCCAAAATATTATTTTCTTTTGAGATTTTTTTTGAGAGTTCTGTATCATCACTATCATGATTTCATCTTATCTTTAAAAATATTTCTAAGAAATATGTGAAATCAACATAAAAGTAATTTTTTTATTCGGGCTTAAACTCTGAGCTATCATTATACAAGCACATGACATAAAATACCCATTTCTTACCATAGGGAGAGGGTAGTTGTGATAGAGTAATATGGAACAACACAAATTTTATCCTAACTGTGCTTTTAAATGAAAAACTCCTGTCAACAGGCAGGCTCAAGGAGGAAGTAGTGTGCAGAAAGACACCCTTTTTCATATGAAAATAACTTCCAGAATTCTCCTGGCATTTGTGTGTTTTGTTTTCTGTGATTTAAGTATTCTGCTTGTGTTCTCTTTGAACCTACTTGAATTGGATAAAATTCACTATTTAATCATGGCATGCAGAGGATTAAGGAGGGTTTCTTTCTGCTCTATTTTATGTTAGAAATAATCAAGAATGCCAATTTCCTCAGTATTTCAGCTAAAATTGGAAAAATAGACCCATATGTTCTGACAGCTCCCACTGGATAAGACTGAACAGCTGCTCCTCTTCCTAAGCTTTTGTCACGGGATATAATTATTCTTCCATCCATAAAACACAGAAGGATGTTCCTTCAATGCTATAAAAATACCTAATACTGTAATGTTTAATAACACGGGCATTACAGAATACATACTTTAAATAGCAACAGTGGTATGAGCCAAGAAAACAATTTGATAATACCCTAGGCCTCCAATATCTCTTTTAATCTGAAATAATTTTTCTAAGGCTGGTTTAAATAAACCTTAAGAGTACTCCAGTTAGCTTTATCTTCTCATAATGATTTTGTAGGCATAGTTGTATTACGGAAGATGGCAAGTCCCCAGTAAAGTGCAGATGGCATGAGGGACGCTGGACCTCCAGTGACAGATCTTCCATTGCATACACTCTGCCTTTTCATCACTCACACACAACTTAAAAGGCTGGCCAGAAGTGTCTCTGCATTGCATTTATGACAGTCGCCATCATCATTTTCTTTACTAGGCAACAAGGATAACCTTCGGTCCTTGTGCAAGTATACGTGGTCTTAGGGGTAGGAGACTCCAACCTGGTCACCTGGCCTAACAAATGTAACTGGTTCTGTACCTGCACACCTTGCATGGTTTTGAATCAGGGCAAACAGACCAGCAAAATACAGCACACAACCAAATCTATCCCCCGCGGAAAGAAGGTGCCAGGAGGAGGCAGAATGGGGCTAGCAATGTACATCTGCATTACCTGAAAGATTTTCTTCCACAAGAGTGACCACATTGCCCACATGTGGCTTTATCTTCAGTCTGATGTGGTGATTTGTAAGAGCAGTCAGTCCATAGATCTGACCACTCATTAGCACCATAGGTAGGCCTGTTCTGAGCTTTAAGTGTGTGTATCCCATCATGATGGTAAACTAGGGTAAAATATAGTACTTTTTTTCTTGCGCAAAAAGTAAGAAAACTACTGAAAAGTAATTGAGCTTTTAGACATGTTTGTGAGTGGAGGACAGGGAGGAAGATTTCGGCTTGAAAACTGAATTGTGCATTTAGCAGTTAAAATGACACACCAGAGCAAACTGGAGTCCCTAACCGCAAATATTTTCACCACTTACGTCCATCTTTTGGCATAGTTCTTTTTTCTGTGCTCAGAAAAAGCCCCACCAAATAACAAAACCAGCCCACAACCAAACTCTTTCTTGTTGGTCAGCAATTTCATTTCTCCATAATAGAAATGAAACCCTAAGAAGGGCGGCATCAAGGTAAAAAGGAAGAGACATTAACTTCACGGGGAGTAACAGGAAAATCTTAACAGCTGAACATCGACACTGACATTGCAAAAGATGAGTGCAATGCACTGAAGGACAGGTAGGGTGATTTGAGCCAGATGCAGCTTTTTTCATGGTCACTTCCAGATGCAGCTCTTCAGGAGAGAAGCAGCAATTCTGCACTCCAACGCTATTGTAATCGATGACTAGATATTCAGCAGGACGATTCCTTTCTGGTTTCATAAAAGTGCATCTGGGGAAGTGACCAAATGTGACTGGCATGTGATTACTGCCTTCAGCTCTCCGACAGTCCATGAGGACTTGCACTAGGCCTAAGGACTTTCAAACTCCAAATTTGAATTTACAAGAGCTATCCATTTCATCATTTGTCCTAAGCATCTATCTGCTCCAGGCTGTGGTATGGATCTAAACCACGCAGTAATCAAACCTGGAGGTTTGGTTATTAGCTACGTATCTGTGTGGAGAGTTTGGACTTTCACCAGTTGCAATGATAGTACTGTTGGCAGGTGATGCCATGGGAGGTGGGAATGAAGGAATTCAAATTAACTGAGATTGGAGTTAAAATAAACCGTAAGGTAGCTCCAAATGTGCTAGTTCTTGTAAATTCATTCCAGTCCTATGTGACCTTAGTGACCACTTACTCACACTTTACAACTGAACCTTCTCCCACATCATGCACTGTATGGCAGTCTTGTGTGACAACCTAGTTTAGGTAGATAATTTGTTCAGGGCTTTTGACATTGCCTTATATTTCCCCAGTTTTCCAAGGACACAGCTTCCAGGGTTTTATGTCAATTGTAATGAAAATAAAAGCTGGAAAATGGCAGCATGTGAGGCACAAGGAAAATTGTGTTCTCATGTTTCAGTGCCATGCATTTCCCCTCAGCTCTTCATTTGTAGTTGAAGGGTTTTCACTGAAAAGTTACCTTACATCAGCTGTTCAAGAAATTTCAGGACAATTTAAAAAAAAAAATAATTAGTAGTAGCTAGTTATGCCAGTCAAGTGAGTGCTGGCAAGAAACTGGAGCGAGACCAGTGGTCCAGCTAGCCAACAATCTGCCATAAGCAACGGCAAAAGGTGCTGCGGCTTAGGGAGTACACACTCATCTAAGCACCCCCAGTGGTACTTTCTTTTTCCACCTTCTACGCATAGCACCAGCAAGGGCCCAGGGTGCCCGCTCCCTAGTGGAAAAGCAGCTCTTTGCCTTTAGTAGCAAGGCCAATGGAAATGACTGCCCGAGCATATGGAAAGGCAGGATTTTGTTAGCCAGCGATGAGAGAGCTCAGCGGTACTCTGCCCAGACACTGCCAAAAGGATCGCCTTTCCCCTAGCGCCTGCCTAGAACCCTACGACAGGACGCCCCCATTCCCTCATGTTCATCTCTCTGTGACCGCGCTTGTCTCAGTGGGAAGAGCGGTGCCCTGGAAGCGGCTTGGCAGCCCCGCACCGCGCAGCTCTGCCCAGCTCAACACCCCTCTCAAAATGGCGCTCGCCGCCCTCGCCTCAGCGTTACCGCGCCACTCCCCGCGTGCGCGGGGGGGGGCGGGGGGGAGCGGGGAGAGCCGGCGGCCGAGCGCCTCGCCGTCCTCGGGCGGGGGAGGGGAGCACGCACACACGTGAGCCCATGGACCACCCGGCAGCTCCCCGGCGGTTGCTGTATCCTGCTATCGCATTGGCTGCCTTGTGAACCTTTCACCTTTTACCCGTCTTTCGCCGCCAATCGCCTGGTTCCTCTCATAGCGTGGGGATGTGGAGCGTGTAAACTGCGCAGGGTGGAATTCTCGGAGCGGGCTTGCGTCGCGTGCGTGGGGCGGCCCCCGTTGGTACGGGCGGGAGGGGGGGGGAGGCGCTCCGTTTGCGTAGGGCCGGCAGCGCAGGGGGAAGGGAGGGGGAGGAGGCTGTCCCGGGCCCAGGTGAATGGAGGAACCTGACAGTTGGGGGGAGTGAGGCGGCGGCGGCACAATGAGACGCGGCCTGTAGTAGGGGGAAGCGCCGGGCCAGGTCCCATCCGAGCAGGTAGGAGATGGCGGCCCGGGCGCGCCTGCCTCTCGCCCCGGGAGCTGCATGGCGGCCGAGCACGAGTGTCGGAGCCCGCCGCCCGCGCCGGCTTGAGCCCCCGCAGCCCCGGCGCCGCCGCCGAGACGGGCGGCATGGCGGTGGTAGCTCCCTCCCGCCGCTGGGGCCCGTTTAGTTCTGCCCCGCCTGCGGTCCCAGCGGCCGTCCCTGACCCCGCGGCTCCGGGGGCCGCCGGCACCGACCTCCGGGCCCCAGCATCGGCCTCGGCAACTTCCCGCGGGCCCCGCCGCCGGCAGAGCCAGGGCCCGCACGGCGGGGGGGCCGCGCTCCGGCCCCTCGGCTTTGTCTCCTCCGGCTCCGCGCCCCCCGGGCGGCCGCGCTGGAGGCCTGCGAGTGGGCGCTGGGCGGGCCGCGCTGCGCCTCCCGGGGCCGGGGGCCTCGGGAGCCCCTCAGCCGGGGCGTGAGGGGCTCGGGGACAGCAGCGTCGGGCAGTGAAGAGTCCCCGCTCTGAAGCGCTGATGTTGAAGGCGGTATATGAAACTCCTGGCGCTTCTCTCGGCTCGCTTTCCGTCCTCTTCCAGTTTAAGTGAAGGCAGCGCATGGAGCGAAAGAGCGCAGTGGCAGCGTGATTAAGGGAGACCTTGTGCTGTGCGGCCTTATGTTGAAAAACAAAAGGTTAAAGAGACCAATATTTATGCAGTGGGGTTTGTTACTGTGTTAGGTAATCTGAAAGAACCCGAATGGGTGGGAAATGGATTGAAATCGATTGAAAGTGACATCTGAAAAAGAGGGGAGTTTCTTGTGTACTAGCACTAACCAGAAATTACTAATTGTAAAAAATGAATCTCTTAGTAGTGCAGTTACAGTTAACTTCAACTGCTAAAAGTCTGGAGGATGTTCGGCACTTCAGATGATCAGTTATGAGTATTTTTGATGTTTAGGTTTTGAACTCCCAAGTTTTGTGGTGGGCTCAGGTAGTGAAAGTGTATAGATTGGGAGGTGATTACTACGATTAGAGTAACAAAACAAAATGAATTTACGTTGCAAACAGTCATTTTACGCTGTGTTTTACTATGTTTTATGCTTTTTTTTTTTAAATGTAGTAAGTCATTTTGGATACTCTATTTAAAGTGCAAACAGCATGTGTATATATTCAGTGGGTTGGGTGGTGCTTGCTTTAACAAGCTGATAAAGACACAAGCTGAAATTGATTTCTGTTATGCCATAATTCTTCTACATCCCTAAGAGAGTCTGTCTTTCCCATTGTCTGTCTATAAGATATGTAGTAGTCTATTTAAAAGCTTTGACGATGCTACTAGAAGTTTTCAGCTGGAAGGTGCTTTTATGTGTATAATCACTGGATTGTTATTTTATTATTTATTAATCCATAGGATTATAAAATATGTATATTTTATTCAGAAGTGCTGAACTCTGGCTTGGCTACTGCAGTTCATGAAAGCACCTTGGTGATACCATTCTGTGAATGTGGCAGCTTGGTACTTGGCAGTCAAAAAATGAGTAATGCTCTAATTAATAATTAATTGAGAAGAAAATTACATCAATATACTATTGTATAAATCTTTTCTGGGACTACTAAATACATTTTGAGTATTTTCCGTTTATCTCTCTACTGCTTTAAAAAGGTTGTATTAGACTAAGAGAGAGGTAGATTGGAAATTGACTAAGGCTTTTCACCCAGAGGAAAGAGATACCAGTGGAGGGATCAGACATTACGAAACTTAAGAGTCATGAAGAAAGTAGTTAGGTAGCTGGTTTCAGGTGTTTCCCTGGTTTTGAAGGATTTCTGTATTCTACAGATTCAAAACAAATTAGATACTTCTTTGCACCATGTATAACTGAAAGACATGGTGCAGCAGCGTGTTGGGAATGCCACAGTTCTACGAGGAAGTTGAAACAATTTGTAGGGAAAATCATCGGAGACCATCAGACACAAGAGTATCTTCTCAGACTCGGCAATTATCAAGGTGACTGGTCAGTGGAAGGTGTACCTGCTTCCCCTGCTGTTATACTCATTCATACATATCCTCCATTGGTTGGTGGTAGAGGAAGCAAATAAGCTAGAGAACTATTTTGCCTGACATGGGACTACACTAAGGTTTTTATAGAAGTTATGCTTTTTTTGAGAAGTACCTTGATCGTTTGTACCCTATAAGAAGAAAAAAAGCAGAACCTGTGATTCAGAAAAACTGTTGTCATGGGTTTTATATACTCCATAGAAGTTTCTTATTCCCCACTTGAAAAATTTGTAAAATAAGTTTTGGTTTTTCAGGACATAGTTTGCACAAAGTTGCTTCAGCATAGCTGGTTAGAGTATCACTACTTCACCCGTGTTGAATTTCAGTATGAACTGATTAAATGTGTATTGGTGTGTAACTGAGTGCAAATTACTGGCAAAACCAAATACAGAACCATGCATATCCCTCTTAGAAAAGCAAGGAGCCATTTATTAAAATGGATGTGGTAAACTTGGAGTTGAAATACGCTGATGTATCTTTAGATAAGCTGTAGAATATGATAGCAAGAGTTCAAGAATTATTTTTTTTCTAAAGGATTGTACACTTTATGGATGATGAGCATTATACTAAGTGCTAAGACTACAGAAGAGAGTTTTATTTCAAGGCATGATCTAGTCTATCAGGCAGCAGGTACAACATCAAAACAGTCTTTGAGATAGGTTGTTCCATTCTTCCGTAATGCTCTGTGAGGACGTCCAGGGGTTTTTTCCCCTCACATAGGTGGTACAAACCAGAGAGTATACTGAGCTTGACAGAGTAGCAAGAACTGGCAGAATAGCAAGATGGTTCCTATGTCCTAATGCTTAGCTGTATAACCACTGCCCATATGTATTGCATCACCTTCATATGTACAACAGTAATTTCTTCAGACTGATAGCACAGAAGTTTGATTTATTTTTTTCCCCCCCAGAAAGTGACTCCCTTAAAGAAAAAAATATAATTGTAGTGTTGTTAAGAACAGGAGCTTGTATATAATTGTGTGCAGTATGCTTTTAGAACACACTACCTTAAAGGCTAAGAATAACTGGAGTAGAGGAGAAAGCATGATCTTTCTTTAAACCAGTCTTTCATGACTTCCATATGTATTGTGGTAAACCAGGAGAGAAGAAACCTGATACACAGTGAAAAGTTCGTTTTTTTAGCTGAAGTTAACTTCAGTCTTTGGTTGGGATTTTAAGGTTCAGTGTTCAAACTGTGTTGATCATTTAGGGGGGCAGTGGATGTAGGAATGTAGTTAAAATAATCATTATAAAAGACTTAATCCACAAGACAAAGCAATGCTCACTTTAATGTATACCATGATACTATATTAGGTGAACTCCTGGGTTTGGTAGTTCTTGCATGCCTTACCTAGTAATGTCATAATTTTTCAAGTTTGAACGTGGAGCAGTGTATCTCAAATCTGCCCGTTATTTCTGCTCTATATTGCAGACTGCATTACTTACGTAAATTTTCCCTGACATCTGTCACCTTCAAATTCCTGCACCTTTTGGAGTCATGGAGCAGAGAACTGAAACTAGTATCAAGGAATTTACTTGCATTGTTACACAGCTGAAGATGTTGAAATCCTCTTCTCTGTTGGGAAGAGAAGGAAGAGCGATATTCCTCCAGCTTCTCCTTGCATAAATACACCTGGATCCAAGAGACTTTAGTATTGCTTGTTGTGGCTTTTACTTAAGTGCAACACATTCATGAATCTGTGATCCTGTTTTGGTTGGCACAGGTGGCATGATCAGTTTCTGCCCATGTTTTGCATCTTCTGTTGTTACCCTTCATAAAGGATCAGTTCCTTTGGGTTCACTGAATAAGTGTGCATTTGTGGCTGGGATGCAGCAGGGTGACTGCTGACTTGAGGGATTGGGTGCTGGAAACAAGAGGTGGTCAAGTTGGGACGGTTTTAGCTGTCATTGGGATTTTTTTGTTTTGTTTTACATTGCTCATCAGTATCCTAGTGTTTTTTCGTTTGTACAAAAAAAACCCAAACCACCAAAACCCAAAAAAAACCCCCAAACCCCTTACTGTTAATTTTTAAAATGTGGTTTCCGCTACCTTTCTCCTCTTTTGGAATCTGATTCCTGGTAAGTCATCAAGGCATGTAGCAGCCTTTTCCTCAGCAGAGATGCTAAAAAATAGTTGGGTAGTGGTAAAAAAAAAAAAAAAAGTTGGTCTCCTTGAAAGTTGAAGAACTTAAGATATTTTTTTAAAAAATCTTTTGGTTTTGAAAACTGACTTGGAGTTTTAGACCTGGCCACTTACTGATGGCATAAATCTCCTTTCCTTAGGAAGTGAGGCAAGTACAGCTTGCTTTTAAAAGTTAATTTGTTTGACTCCATTGAGATGGCTTGGCTATGCAGCAAGCATGTCTGGGCTGGCTAACTTTGCAATTTATGTTTCTCTTTTGTTTGTGATGTCTACTTTGTTTCTGATCTAGCTCCAGGTTTCTTACAGGTTTCTTGCAACTCTTAGTGGCTTTTTATGGTGACTTTGGCTCTGTATTTTCTTGTTCAAGGAGAAATGAACAAGGTTTACCTATCTAAAGGTGAAGTTGCTTCACAGTTGATAGTAAAAACTTCTAGAGGTAATCTAGTGGTTAGGCCATTGTCTAGGATTCAGAAGGCCTAACTTCTCTCACTGACTGAGATTTGGCAAGTTAATTCAGGTATCTCTCTTTTCACCCCTTCAAGTGTAACATCTGAATGCCTAAGTCAAAGACAGTTTTCCAATGTTTATATTCTGCCTCTGTATGTTAAGGCATTTGGTTTAGATGTATTTAAGCTGACTTACTAATTGTGGCTTTATGAATTCATAATGTTCGCTGATCATATTGAATCATCTTTAATCGGATTATTAGTGCTTGGGATCAATCTCAAGTAACACTTTTAGTTCCTCACTTAAGCTTTGTGTTTATGAACAGACAAACCTGTCTGCCTTGCTACGTTTGTAGGCAATGCCTAGTAGGTTTTCATTTTCGCAAGAGGGCTTGAAATGAAAGAAAGTGTTTACAATACAACTGAAAGCTTTGGCCTCCCATTTTTTCCAGTGACCCACAACCTTTTGTCATCTTTACACTAAAGTTAAATGCCTATATTGCCAATTTGCTATGTAAAGTTATTAAGAAGTGATACAAGATCCGTGAAAAATGTTGGGAAAGCAAGAGGTGCCCTCCCATCCTCCTCAGTTACTGAAGATGATTTTTTGTTACTCTTGCTAACATAGTGCTGTCTCTATGAGCTTGGAGGCTTTAGAAACCCCAATTAACTGTTGGAGGTAGAGAGTGGGCAAAAAGAAAAAACATTTGAACCTCTGTTTCTGCTGTATATTATATGAGTCCCCAGGAAGATGTGTGTGTATTCTTCATTTATTCTTCTTGCTACTTAGCTTTCCTGTTTCTGTGAGGCAAAATAAGAGGAAAAATTACCCTAGGAAATCAGTTTTTTCTGTCAGTGTAGTGAACAGCCAGCATGAACGGCAGAGACTATAAGAGGAAAGTGACAGAAGCATGTTACTAAGCCATGGGATCATCCTCTTCTCTCCTCTCTTCCTCATTATTTCCACAGTTACTGTAAGCAAATTATGCATTTTCTGTTAGCTTATGAAAATTAAACAAAATCCTATGGACTACCTTACACTTTTTTACTACTTGTAAAAAAAGTGTGCAGGGGAAGGTTTTTTTTCATTATTTCCAAAAAATATTGAGCTCTGTCAATATCAGCCTCCTGAGTTGACTGGCTGACTCTAAAAAGCATAGCAAGCTGTAATTGATGGGGCAAGATGCAGCTGTCTGTATACTTTAAAAGATTACAAATGAAAAATTAAGAAATGTATATCCAGGTGTTCAAGTCCATAGGTTCATATGCTGAATAGATCAGTTGATTTGCTTACTGTGTAATCAGAAAGGCTACAATTTAGTAAAATCTTCCTCTGAAGAAGTGTGGGTATACCATTTACTGGGGATTTGAGAGGAAAGAATTTGAGCTGTCACACGTGACAGAGCTCTGGAGGAGGAGGTGTAGGTTTTACGAAGGTAATGGGCAACATAGGCCTGCATTTTTACCTTGAAGTAGTTCATTGAAAAAGGACTGGAAGAATGCCAAAAACGTTTATGAACTCCCTGGGTTTTGAAAGACATATGATCACCTTCCAGGAGATGAGTAATTTTCCCTATGGTAATCTTTGCATAGTTAATGCTCTGCAGTTTAGAAGTTGAGAAGTGAAACCTGCTTTGATTAATACTAAATTGTCTGGAAAATGGTCTTCTCAAGACTACGTGTTGCCTAAACTGAATAGAAGGTGGGTTTTCAGTGGCAGAATTCATGATTTGTTAAAACTGTCTGCTGACTGGTTGGTATTGCAGTGGATGAGGGTCTACAAGGAATTACTGGATGATTTTAGGGCATGTAGTGACTGGCATAATGATGAAGCAGGTGCTGATTTCTGGCAAGCAGTTTGAGTAGCATGCCAATAATGCTACTAATGTATACGTTGACTGCCAACTACTAACACTTGTTAAAATCTTTTAATGGTTCATCCCGTTGTTTCTATCTGCTGCCACTAGATGTTTCACAGAATGGTTTCTTTTTGCAACATTCAAGTAATTTTGGACTAGACAGTACGAAGTTTTGCTTCTGGAATTTTTAGGTTTATTATCATTAGTGTAACACAGTTCAGCAACAGTTGGCAATAGAGAAGCTGGTGTCTGGTTTTGAGTGAGTCAAAAACCTGCTGAATCCAGTTTGCTTGTTTTCTTAATGTGGGCAGTGTAGTGGCTGTCAAAATGGATGACAACTGTCTCCTCATGCCAGTTCTAATACTCATCTGATCCCTATCAACTACTTAATTCAGCTTGCTGAACCAGCAGAAAACTTGCCTAGGTCAAGAAAAATCACTTGGTTAGTGTGCTGAACTGTTTTTCTTCCAAAAAGTCAAGACAAATGTCAAAGCTGTTTAGAGGAGGGAAGGAGCAGTGAAGAGTGGGGTTGCTTCATCTAGTGCTAGATTGCCATGGGATTGGATCAGCAGTCTCATGAAATCTAATCCCAAAATACTACTTCCCATTTGATTATCTTTATGAATATTGATTTATCTTCTTGCCTATTAATATATTTTTTCATGTTTTTCTCAAACTTCTAGTTTTTCACTTATTGTTAATAGCTGCTTTTATAAATGTGTGTTACTACAGTAATATTTTGGTTTTGTATATGAAAATTGGCTGTGGCAAGTCCAGGGTATGAACCAAAGTGGGGGGAAGCTTTTGGTGTGTTATGAAAATGAAATAAAAATGCAATTTGATGTAACTACTTTTCTTTAGTGAATACTATTCTGAGGTTTTAACAGCTTTTTAACAAAGGTAACAACCATCAGATAGTGCATCTGACTTAGACTAGCTATTAGCTTGGGAAATTCAGATCCAAAGCTGTATCTGGTTTAAAACCTCTCATTTTTATCTAGTGGTAGTTTGTAGTCATGACCCCATAATTAGGGAGTTGTGCTTAAGAACCAGCTTAAAACTTTACGACAACTTTTCCAGTTTTCCTCAAACTTAGTGATTATATATTCTGAGATAGTAATATAATCAAATACAAATCAAAACCTGATAGCCTAAAAAGCTTATGGTTTTCTCTCTCCAGTTTTCCATTCTTCTGAAAGTGATGGGGCATTTGTTTTGTTGGTAATTGTATGTTCAAGTTCTCAGGTACACTTTGAGTAGCTTTAAAAGCTCTTGAAAGCAGTGGTTAGGCTTCAGTGATAGAAGGGCAAATCATTGCCCTGATGTAAAAAAAACCAAAGAAACAAACCCCCAGAAATCAAACAAAGTGTTGGTCTGTCTGTGCCCTGTCCTGTCCCCCCTGAAACAACTCAAAACAAAATCGAACTACGCAGTCTGTTTACCACCAACATGGTACAGATTTGTAATCCTCGACTTGAAATCAAAGCTTTAGGACCCCACAGTACCCATAACAGAAGTCTTATAAAAAATTATGTGGAAAGTTCAAAAGTAACAAGTTAGACTAGTTGAGTGAGGCAAGTTACCTTTGTGAATCAGGAAAACTTTCTGATTTTTCTTTTTTTCCCCAACTTGAGGAAGGTTTTGTTTTCCCCACCCCATACATATGCCTTCAGAGTACAACTGGTGGTAGGGTTAGGCTATACTAATTTTCCAGGCCATGTGGTGTTTTTTTTTTCTCAATAGGCTAAGCTCAGTTTTATGGTGAAAATTGTCTGCAGTTTTTGTTAAAACAAGTAACAGTATGGTGATGGTACAGCTAAGATACATTAAATCTTTGAGTAGGAATATCTAAACTGTAAACAATGTACCTTTCAGTGTTAGGAGTTCAGCATTTAAAAGTGTGGGCTAGATTTTTGTATCCCATTGGATTTATAGGATAAGTGATATTTGCAAGTTTCAATTTACAGGCATACTTTTAAGAATATTAGTTGATTTTTATGTAATTTTCATGTGAAATACTAGCCAGCAGTATTTGCCATTGATACTGTGATAGTGGGTTAATGAAAAAGACTAAAGTAGAAAAGTTTAATATAAAATATTCATATTATTTAAAAGTTTGCATTCTAATTAGGGGATATATGATCATGGAGGTACTACTCGAAACAGTACATCCTTTTTCCTGTTAGGCATCTGAGGTGCATAGACTGTATCTGGGGCTGTATGCATTTTAGATAGCATTTCTGCTAGAAAGAAAATACCTTTGTGGAATTTGTTGTTAAGCTTTATTGGTGCAAGTGTTTCAGAAGCTGTATGATGAAGTAGATTAAGGAGACTAATTCATCTAAGAAACAGTTTTATTGTGTGTGATTTCTTTACTTTGTTATGGTCTGTCTCTAGATGGGGTCACAAATTACCTGGGAACATTTGTGCCAGCGTAAGAGAGGGTTGGAGGCAGCACGTAAGTTGAACAGTGAGTAAGTGGTGGTCTTGTGTGTATAGTAGTGCCATATTAAAGGCGTGTTAAGCTGTGATCTGAGAGCTTTTTATCATACAGCATTCTGTCTCAATGCTGAATGAAAACAAAAGGAAAGTGATAAAATATAAAGCGACTTTCCTGTATTTTGTCTACACCAGAGAGATCATATTTCTTCAGTGACTATTTTAAAGAAGCTTGACTGTACAGCCAAGCACAAATTTTTATGAGCGTGTTTGAAAGAGCTAAAGTGAAATACCGATCTGGTGAAATTATGGTATGTTAAACCTCTGCATATGTTCTGTGTTTAATCCTACTAGAAGAGGAGTAATAAGGTCACTCTCTTCAGTGACAGCTTGCCCATAAGTGTTTAACGAACTTTTACTTTTTGAATGAACTTCATTGCCTTAGTTGATTAATCTCAGTTTCTCTAAGCTCTTGTCTGTGCAGCAAAGCCAGACTTCTAAAAACAATATACCTCTAAAATTTAATTTCAAAACTATTTTTATATTGCAAGTCTTAAGGGCCTAGACTTACAGCCTGGGATTTTTTTTTTATTTTTATTTTTTCCACCAGTTAGTTTTAGTATGTGTTTGACAGATGCTGAAGTAGTTTGAACTGTAAATTATGAAAATGGCTGGTTCTGAATTAATTATATGCAGTTTTGGAGAAAAGGAAAGTTTTGAGTGTTAGAATTGTATCCTGCCTTCAGTAAGTACATGTCAATTTGGTCTTTAAAATGGTGAAAGCTTACTATGCATTTTTCCAGATAGTACTTTTGATTTTTGTTGTGCAAGAAAGATGTAATTAAAGAGAAGTGAGATCTCCTGTTGCTCAAAGTTGAGAAAGCAATGCTGAGGAAGAAGTGGGAAATCTTTCAAATCTCCATTGAAAGTTAGGCGTGTAATCTGTTTAAATCATTCTGAAAGTCATACCAATCAATTATCTGCCTCTTTTGGCATCTTAGTGCATCTGTTCATGCCTACTCAAATATGTCAGCTCATTAGCTGATAAAAGCAAATGATTAGTCAATGCAATTGAAAGCCAGATGTATTTAAATATTTATTTTGCATAATTTAAAGTTTTATAATTATAACTTTAAGATATGTTTGCACTGAGTTGTAAAATCTTTCCAAATACACCATCATATGCATTATAGGCAGGGGGAATTATTCAATATAGTGGAATATCCTAATTAATAAGCTAAATGATGTAATTACTTGAATGTTAATAATGGCTGTGACACTACCCTCCTAATTAATCAGATGCCTGTATTTGATAGTTGCAAATCAAAGTAATTAATACCAGTATAGAAGCACTTGTTTCTAAAAATACCTACAAAACCAAAATAAGCTTCTAACTGATACGGTTTCTTTTTTTCTTTTATAACTAACCGTTCTATATGTAAGGTTTCCTGGTATAAATCAAGATTAAATTAAGGGGGTTTAATGCCTTCAATTTAATCAGACTTGCTGTATTGGGCTGTTAATAGTGGAATCATTTATCTTAAAATGCTTGATTATTCCCCTGCTTTTTAACCAAATTATTTAGCACCTTAAGGCTTATAGTGAGGTGTTCTATTTTTTTTTTCTTTTAAGCGGAAGTAGCTCTACTGTTCCAAGATGTTGATTGCATTAATGTTTCTCTGATTTGCTTCTATAAATTCTCCTTTCCTTTGATTCCCTCGTAACTGGATTGTATTCTTTGTCATTTAAGTGCTGGCAGTGTTTCTTCTGATCCTTCCTAAAAGGAAGTATGTATTCATTACAGCTGTTCTGCTCTCCATTCCCTTCTGTGCTGCTTCATGGATGTCTTCAGAGAGTCTGGATTTGGTTGGCCTCTGGAGAACTACATAGTCAGTCTGACCTGCTGGAATTGGTCACATTCAGGGTACTGTGAGGATAAATGAGGGCAAGAAAGTACTCATAATCCAGTACTCATCACTAAGTTGAAGTGTTTGCAGCACTTCCCAGATCAGAAGAATGATGTGTTGATAACTGCAAAATTTTGTCATCTCCCACTGTTTTCATGTCAGTTTCAGGATTTCTGCAGAGTGTACCTGCCAGGCTGTCAATTATATATATATATTTTATTTTTTTTCCCCCCCCAGGTCTTAATGTATACAGAGTAGAAGCTTAGGACACCAGCAGAAAGGGGAGCTAGTCCAGGCTTTGCTAATGCAGCTGTCAGAATGGCTGCAGTTTTTCTGAAATCTCAAAACTAAAAAATTGTAAAATCCCTCATTTTTTGCTAATGATTGCTTGACGTTGGCTGCTTAATGTTGCTACAATGAAGCAACCTGTGAATTGTCTGTTATACTTCTGGTAATAAGATGGTATTTTTGGTATAATGATAAGTGGTTTGACAACTTCATGCAAACTCAACTGATGTGGTAAGAACAGGACAGAATTCTTTCGTTTGTTTCGTATTTTCTATCTTTTGATACTACTATTATTTGATAACCAGTGCTGTGGAGCTGGTAATTCCAGGTAAAGCAAAGTTTACAGTGTTATTTTTAGAAAAGGGGCTCTACTAAAACTAGTATACTTTTGTTCTGCCCTGAAAATGGGGTTCACAACTGATTGAATTGCAGCACTGTATTTTAGTGTTACAGAAGAGAAGAACTCCCTTCAGCTGATGGCTGTGGACCAGAATCCTGTAGGTATGTCTGTCTGTCCAGTGTAATTTCGTGTCAGTTACTCAGACACAGTCTGGAATTGAAGGAACCATAGGAATTTCAAGTTGTGCTCAACAGAAGGGCTGATTGGCAGGTGCAGTACTATATCGCTTCTTGAACGCAAACTTGATGTCAGAAACTCTTAATTGTGCCATTCATAGGAATCTTCCTCCTTTAAAACACTTCTCAGCCCTGAGTGGTTTTAGATAATAATGTAGAAAAAGTGGAATTGTTTAGCAATATTACATTATCTTTCCTTCTAACCTGCCTCAATAGTCATTAAATGAGTAATGTCATATGCAGTAAACCACAACTGCTTTGATGTCTGGAACCATCCTTTTGTTTGCATAGCTGGGAATGCTTTTGCTCGTGTGCAGGAGTACCTTTTACTCCACTCTGAGAAATGAAGAGTAATAACTTACCTTGCCCTGCCCCGTGCTCTCCTGCCCTCCCTCCCTTCTTTTTTAATTTATTTAATGATTGCTGTAGTAAAGCAGCTTATTTCAGGTTTTGAAACTTTTTATCATTCATCAAGGAGGAGCAACTTGTATACTTTGTTTTAGCCACATAGTCTGAGTATCCATACTGTATATGTAACGTGCAGTACTAATGTGAAACGTTGGACTAATGCTGCAGTGGACTGAAAAGATTCTAACTGTAATGTAGACTTGGCATTAGGCAGAGATACCTATTAATGTGCATTCGGAGAAATTGCAAGGATGCCTATTTTATCTCCAATTATTCTTGCATTTGTTCTGCTGCTGTAGAAAATGGACAGATTGTTGAATCAGGAATGGGTGTATTTTTTGGTTTGTGTCTATGAATTGAAAGTGTTAGTGTTGCATCATTATTGGAGGTAAGGCACCCTTAATTAATGGGTTATGTCACAACTGTAACATGTTAGGCTGTTTATCTGTTTGACCTCATACTAGCTTTCATAGCTGATCAGAACAAAAAGCTTTCAAAGGAGAAGGAAAAAACATTAGAATTTAAAGTTTCTTAGTCAATGTTAAGACCCCTGTGATCCCACATGTTGCGGAGAGGAGGCTGTTGTGTTTTGTGGATCTTGAGTGTTTTTATTTTTCAAAGTCAATCGTGTTTCCATATTTACTCTTAAATCTAAGACTTCCATTTAAGGCATCTGTTAAAAATAAAGGTTTTTCTTCAGTGATAACTTCAAGTTACATAGTACCAGATTAAGTCCTCAAATGTTGGCAAACTGTTCCAGCTTTCCTTACCTATGGTTCAGGTCTGAAAAGAGACAAAACAAGCATGTCTCATCATATACTGTTATTTTTTGCCACGTTACCTCAGATAGGGACTTAATCTTTCCCATCACTACCTTTTCACAGAGTAAATTCTTGTGTATATATATGAATCAGTTTCCATATCATGTCCGTTCTTGAAGGTCAACAGCACTACAAATAACCCGAGATATGAAAATGCTACATTCTAGCTTTATACTATTAAAATGTATTTATATCATCTCATCAGTTTTGAACCCCATGCAGCATTGCAAATCTATGTGCTTTATGGGACAATATTGAAAAATGAGGATTGATGCATTAAAATAATAAAAAAAATAATTTCTGTGACCTGCTGAAGTCTTATATTTAACTGTAAAGAATGTAAAGGAGTGATTGTTTTCTATTCTAAATGCATATATTTACATGGAGGGAAATGACACTTTATAAAATGCTGTAACTTTTTACTTTGTTGCTCATTGCATTCAGCTAGGTATGTATGATCTAAGGTAGCTGCTTCTGTGCTGAGGCCTGATGCTTCAGTAGGATGTAACAGCCTCTGCCTTAAAGATGGCAGTTCTTTTTAGTTTGACTCAAATAAAAAGTATTAATTACTACTGTTAAGTGAAAAGTTGTTTTAATTTTTGTAAGTAGAAAATTCAGAATACCAGGAAGCGATGTAAAGTGCTTCACAGTGTGCAGTTTTTCAGCATTGGTCTGTTAATGCTGCAGAAACACATTACACTTGTTGTTTTGAGATAATCATCACACAGATAATTAAAGTTGATTCTCAGCTCTTAAAATAAGAAAAGCCTCAACATAAGAGCCTTTTCTGGCTGCTCAGCACAGGAAGTTATTTAGCTGGATATGTAGGTTAAGGTGCGAATAATTTCATTTTTTAATGACCTTTTCCATTTTGGAATCAATTTGGATCATTTTACAATCAGGCACATACATTCTTTTCATGCATTTCATCTTGCTTGAGACCCCTTGCCGACGCTGTTCCTGTTCCAGAGCATTTTCATTTAGACTCTTAGACATTCTTACATGTTTCAGAAAAAAATTGGTGGGCCTGTGGAAGTGTCTTACCACTGATTCAGGTTTTTCTTCAATGACATGAAAGAATCAGTTAAGTGTGTGTGGGGGGGGTGTTTGTTGTTGTTTGTTTGTTTATTTGTTGGGGTCCATTGTTTCCCATCTATCATTTTTCCCCCACATCCTCTGTTACCTCTGGAGGTTGGGTTCTGTGGCATCTGAGCAGCTTTGAATGTCTTCTGGATTTGAGAGCAAAACCAGTCTCTTTATAATACAAATCTTTATGGACTTAATACTGACTTCATCCCAGTTTTACAGCAAGTGAATCCAATCCCAGCAAATTCTTTGCAGGGAGAGAACATGTGCAGACATGTAGTGCAACTTTTGACAAGCCTTTATTTTTTAGGAAGGCTGGTCGAAAGCTACAAAACCCAAAATGTAATTTGAGTAAATAATGTGCTAACCAGTACATAGTACTTCTGTATTTGAAGGCTGCATTAGGATGAGTTAGTTTGCACTGTTAAATACATTATTTTTGGGGATTATTCCTGTCATTTGTACACTGATTCTTGGGTGATACATAAATTGAAATTATGACCAATGATAGGAGACTTGAACTGTCATTTTAAATTTGATGGAAATTCTAGAGAGTGACTTAAACCCCAAGTATCTGCAGGTCTTGCATCACAGAATTGCTGACTTCACAGAAAGCCTTTTGTAATGTAGGACTCTTAATAACTTTGGATGTTCTGGCACAGAAACAGAAAACTGCGGACAGCCCGCTTCTTGGGGAGCTTGACTTTTTGCCACATGGAGAGAAAGGATTTATGTTTATGCAAATAATGGGATTGAAATCCCCACATGAGGTTATATTCATGGGGCAGCTGCTGCTTTTGCTTTTCATAAGCAAGAATAATTGATGCTTTGGAATTGTACTTCCCTCACAGCTTGCTCCCGATTGGGGAAGAGAGAAATCCCTGTCCTGATGTCTGCTTAATTGCCTTCCTGTCAAAAGACATAGGTGCCTGAAAAGCTTGAATATAACCTTTAAATAAACTAAGTAATTACAAGTAAATAATTTGGTACCCAAGTAAAGGACTGAATGATAAATAAATTCACAGATACGGTCAGTTATCATTTCTTGTGATATTGATACAATAATAGTGTGGTTACCTATGTAAATTAGGATCTGTGAACTTAGCTATGGCTTTTCTGTGGCTTGGTTTTCAAGCAGCAAATTGGAAAAAAAAGTCAAATTGAATATTATGTGGAATAGCTCTAATTGCTGTTACATCCATTAAATGTGTTTCAGGGTGTTCTTACAGGGCAAATTTTTTATTTAGAGAGAGGTGTCCCAAGTGTAAATTTTTTCCTGACTTCCATGCAGAAGGCTTAATTCATTGGATGCTAAGAGTATTTTGGTTTGGAGTTAATCTGAGGCAGTAGTGAGTTTGAGCTGTGGCTTCTGACTAATTTTGTTGTTTGTACCATAATAAACCAAAGGAAAATACTTGTAATATAAGGTTGCTGGAATAACTACATGGAAGAGAAGGATGAGACCTGTTTTATAGTCTCACACACACACCTCCCAACATCTGTGACCAGCTGTAATTACAGAGAGGCAGGATGCCAGCCCAGATGGACTTTTTCCTTCCAATCGTAATGGTAGTTTTTACCTTACCCTTCTGATGCTGCAGGACTTTGGTTCATGCCGGAATTTGTTTGTATTTGCATGAAGAAACTTCATCTGAGCTTGAGTCCAATTGCATAGATGTTATTGCAAGATAAGAACTTCATTTTCAAGTTGCTAACTGTTTGAATAATGGTTTAATTAAATAATATCATTACTGGGATGGAGGGAATAGCTGTTTATTTTAAAACTGTAGAAGATGTTGAAGAGCAAGAATGTTGATAGTGTGTATTTTGGATTCAGCCTATTGCCTGTAGTGTGTCAGTAGTTTTTTTACTGTAAATTTCAGTCCTTTTTCTGCAATCTTAATAGCAACAATTAGGTGTCATATTACCATGATTATTTTAAAATACTGAATTACAAACCCAGGAAATAAAAACAAACTTGTTGATACATTCTTTTGTGTACTCTTTGATATATTTAGATACTTAATTTTTGTATTGGCAAATGTTTAAGTAGCAAATAGCAGAGATCCTTGAAGATCTTGGCTGAGATTTGTGGAAGTAACTAGTGGTTGCTTGCAGATTTCTAGAGCACTAGAGAGTTACAGAAGTGACTGGCATGTCATTTCTTGGATGCTTCTCTTGATGTCTTTATAGGAACTGATTTATTTTTTTTCTTTTCATGATGCTGCTTTATTCTTTCAGTATTTGATATGGTTGTGGTGTGTCTAGTTAAACACTCCAAATAGCTAGTTATATTGAAACTCTCACCTTCTACCTTTACATAAAATGGGTGAATGTTGACCTTTTAATAGAAACCTTAAAAAAAAACAAACACACCCACCAAAAAAACCTGTGGCATTACTGTTCAATGGAAGACATGTTAGAAATTAATTTTTAGCAATGTCAATGTCATTAACTTTTCCTTTTTGCCCCTCTTGCTTTCTTTTAACAAGATCCCCAGGCACTGTAGAGTAAAATTAGATCTATATATTGGGTTTTAATGTGGTAAAAAAAAATCTGACAGAATTGGACTCCAATGTTATAGTTAATAAATGGTGGAGGGGTTGGTTATGTTATTTGCTGTGGTAAACCCTAGCTGCGTCCATTGTTTGGCTGGGATGGTTGGCAAGCTGCAGATGCCTTTGGCCTGCAGACAGGAAGGATTGGCCGTCTACTGCAACAGGCTTTTGTCTAAGTGGGTGCACCAACACCATTTAGATGCTAATGTGATATAAGTCCACTGTTTTGTATGAGAACTTGACTGCATCTCAGGAATGTGGCCTGTCTGGTTGTATGTTGGCTTCGGCATTGAAAGAGCCTACTGTAATTCATGTCTGCCTATGGATTAAAGCTGCAATCTTCTGTTTTACCGCTTTGATGTGCCAAAGGAAATTGTTGGGGTTGGTGGAGAATTACATACTTTTTTGGCTCTCCCACATCTTGCCTACTGATCTGTGTGCCTTTTGTTTGCTATCTACAATTAGGGAATAAAGTAAATGTGCGATGTGAAGCCATATATGGCATTAGCTTTACTGACAAGAGTTGAACCTTTTTTTTTTTTTCCTGTTCTTGTTTGTTATATGGTGGGGTGACTAAATGCTCTATTGTTCCTTTCTGGTTTTCTTGCCAATATAAAGTGTATTTCTGCATTTTTACTGGAGATGTGACAGTTTTCAGCTGTTAGGGTATTTTCTGGTTCAATGGAATACATACTCTGTTTCATGTTTTAGGGGCAGTGAAAAAATGAATAACCTAGGCATAATAAGAACATATTACAGTAAATTTAAGTTAAACTTGCTGCATCTTAGCAGCAGTTTGCTGTATTCTGTGCAGAAAAGAAAAAAGGATATGTGTATGGTACAAACACAAATTTAAAACTTAGATCCTGGGAATAAAACTTTTGAACATGAATGCAGTACTGGTCGGATTTTCTCTGCTGTGCTACCTACATATTCTTGTTGTAAAAGAAAATAACTGTTTGATTATTTTGGTTTTTGGAAACACATACATTCTTTGAAGGTATTTGTGTGTTTTTTTAATGTGTTGAATGATAAGTTTGTTAAAGATTTCATTACTGTATTAGGTGAAACATGCATGGAGGGAGCATAGGGGAGGAAAACTATAAATCTAGTTTTATCTGCTACAGTAATTGCTAGCTGAGTCCAACAAAATATGCAAATACCTCCTGAGCACTTCAGGCTGATCTTTCAGAAACTGTGTGTGTTCCTAGCCAAAAAAGGACATATGATAACTAGATTTTGAAGGCCCATGTGCTGTTGCTACAGAGCTAAATATTAAAATGCAAGAAAGCAGACTACCACATGGCACAATTGATTTTTATGGCAGTTTATGTTAAAATGCTCTCTTTTTATATTGCCTTTTAGGTTACCTAGGGTGAAACAAAATTACAGGCTTGGAGACTCTGGAAAAGCTCAGCATCAGCATTTGAGGTAAAAATGAACATACTGAAGTAATCTTGGGAGTGTCCTCCTTGTTAACTTTATGCAACTGATTGGAGTAGAAATTTTCATCAAGTTCCATTTCGTATTTAAGTTTTCAGTATTGATTTTTTAAAAAAAATGACTTCAGAACTTCTCTCTTTAGATCTGGGAAAGCTCATACTTTAGATGAGTATATAATGTAATTTTTTTTTTAATTTAAAGCTTTGAGAACACTGTAGATCTGCTTAAATATGGTATTGGTTTAAGTTGTACTTTTATAGAATGGCTATATTTCCTAACTCCTAAATGCTAAATGGGTTTCTTATGCAAATCATCTTAATTGCACAGTATTATTACTTTTATTAAAAAACCCATATCTTAATGTACTTAGGAATAAGTGATTGTTGCTTTTTCATCAGTTTATTATTTGTGGCTTCAAATTTAAATAGTTTAAAGAAGTTTGAATTCTGATTATTTAAAATGTTTAACTCAAATAAAATGAAAATACATGTGCATGGAAGCCGTACAATTATACAGAACATAGTAAGATTATGTAGAACATAGTACTGTATTTCTCACATGAACCAGTTATTAATATTAATTACAATACCTGTAAATAGGATTTGGGAAGTATGCTTTCCTTGTACTTTTAAACTACCAAAAATTAACCTTTAAATCACACTTTTAAATTCTTATTTTTAAGACTAAACTAAAATAATTCATGGATGGACATAAGTAGTTCATTTTCTGTCAGGAAGTTACAGTCAGTGCAGGCTTGACACATTTAAATGTTTATAAGCAACTGAATTGCCACAATTGACCCTGCTGTTGTAGTTCCCTTTTCAAACTATTTTTTTAGTTGATAGGTTTTGTTGTTGTTCTTGTTTTTAAGAGCCGAAGCTTGCAAATTATGCGATTAATCTACAAGCTGATATCATGATGTCAAAATGCAGTTCAGGAAGCATAAACACAGAGACTGCGGAAATTAAAACGGTAAGACTATGCTGTGTAGTATGGGAGAAGCGGGTTTTTCTGTATCACTTCACTGTATTCTGCTATTTATGTTTAAAGCTTCTTCAGGACCACAGAGTAAAATAACTTACGTGTGTGAGGTTATAGAAATTTACTGTGAATTTCTTTGGAAAGAATAGTGAAAGTAGCTACTCTTTTTTTTTTTTTTTTTTTTATGCGTACATGGTTAGATACAGCAATGGCATAAGCGGCATATGATTAGAAATACATTTAGTTTTTTAGAAGGGGGGGGTGTGTTTAAATATTGCTTGTGGATTTTATATTCAAATGTGGTTAAGTTGTTGAAATACAGTCAATTAGAAGAAAAACTGGGAAGAGAGGTGATATATGAAGTGTTGGAGTTAGAATTGAATTTATATGTTGTTCCAGGTACGAGATACAAAGTGAATGGTGAGGAAAGTAAATGACAGGTAAATTGTTAAGGCCTGAGTTTCAATAGTATGATTCAGTTTGAATTACAAGTTCAGCAAAACCAGGAAAAGAGGCTCTCTGATTAAGGCTGCATTGAAGAAAAAATGATACCTAAATTGATAACATAGGCAAGACAGAAATTTATCTAATGTCACTGGTCCTCACCTTGTCTTCTGTCTTAGGTGCCATACACTTCCTGATTAATCTTTTGTCCACTGTGTTAAGGAGGTGAAAGAGGAAGAACCTGCATAGCATCAGTTCAGCACCACTGATTAAGTAACTACATAGTTAGGCCTGTTGTACAGGGTCTTATACACATTGTGTTAAAAATTGAAACAGTTTGCGCCAGAATCTGGCTACATGGTCTGTATTTGTTAAAGGACAAGCATCCCCTTTCTAAACTTCTATTCTGAATGTCTCATGCACTGGTGTCACTATAGATATGCTAGAAAAAATGTGAAAACAAGTATCGGTTATTTCTGTACTGGTAAATGCCTTATAGCCCATGTATGTTATGTTGATATATAGTGGTATGTTAATAATGTATAGCAGCGTAACTGTTGGTGTGAACTGTGTCTTGCTGGCTCTGTTGGTAGAGCTAGACTAATTGCAACAAAGTGTTTATTAGGCTTTTGCTTCAAATCCAGGTTTGCTAATACTGATGACTGAACACTAGATGAGGGACTTAAGTGTTGTGCATTTTTCTGAGTCTTAAGTGTCATGTTGTATTCCTTTTCTCTCCTGTATACAGACATTTAGGAGGAGTCTGGCAGGAGTTCCAGCTTTTAACTCTTTATTGCTTGTAGAAATGCTTCAGAAGCAGGTCGTTCAAATGTAGAGCCTCAATGTAATCTTCATTTAATAAGCTCTTTAATGAAACTTCTGAAAAACAGAAAGCAGTCTTTGCTGCTCCGGTGTGCCTTGGTATGCTGTTAGGGACCGCTGTTCTGCTTGTGCTGTTAGACTGGCTCTGTATCAGAAGAATAGAACAAATAAAATACAGTTCAAGATGAGCATTGATAATAAATATTGATGATTGTGCTAGGGAAACCAGGGGAGCTGGTTCTTATAGAAATGCTCGTATTTGAGCTTTGTAAGCATTTATGCATTGTTTGCCCTTCCTGAAAGAGAACACATCTGAAATACGTTTTTTCCCCTCACCCCTGACTACTGTTAGGCAATGCATGTGGTGGAGGTCTTTCAAAGATAACAGATAAGGAGTGTCTTATGCAGCTGAATTGTATGTTAAAGATAGCATAATGTAAAAGAAATTTCTGATTCATGTTATTGAGTGATTATAGTTTGACAGTATTTCCTTACTTTAGCCCTTCTGGGCCAAATTATGTTGTTTAGAGACTGAGTTTTGAGTTGGGAGCAGAAATCTCAATGCTCAAAGTATCCTAGATAGCAGCTGCTGAATGAAGGGGAGGGAAAAAACCTTTCCCATGGAAGTGAGACTTTTTCACTTGTTTTTGAGATGTTTGAGTTTTTGGACCTTTTTTTCCAAATAACTTTTTTTAACTTCTCAGAGAACTGAAGTTACAGACAGGAATAGTATACACAAAATATGCTTTTTTAATGCTTTTGGACTTCTAAGGAAACGTCAAATCCTTTTAAAAAATATACTTTTAAAAGCAGGTATAGAAACCAGACATTGTAGGAATCTTGTATGTTTGCTTTCACTTGGGCAAAACCCATTCTTGCCACTGCGTAGGGAATGTAATTCTTATCATGTAGTGTAAGTAAAAGTCACTTTACTGCAGACTTCTGCAGTAGCTGGTGTGGAACATCATCAGTGAATATTTTATAAGCTAACATTTACATTAATTTTCTTCTCTGTATTTTATATTTGTAATTTTTTACTGTTTTTTATTTGGTCCACCATTACCCAAGTACGAATTTTCTGTTAGATCTTTCAGCAAGTTAATGTTTCGTGCCACACTCAGACGTAAAACTTGTTGTAAAGAACATGATATTCAGACTCTTTAGATGTTAGTGTAAGAGAATATTCAAGTAGCAAGAGTGTTTGTATTTTTTGTGTAGACTATGGTTTATTTACTTTAGAGTAAGTGGATTATTGTTTGGTTTTTTTCCCACCCCTGGAGGCCAATTTTTATTTTTTTTTTGGCTGATACTGACTGTATTTAGAGAATAAGTTAGACATTGCTGGACAAAGATGAAAACCTACAGCATTAGAAATAATTTGTGTATCATAAGGATTATATTGGCTACAGAATTACAAATCAGAATTAGTGAAAAAAAAACCAGATTAAACACATTGCGTATGGCAGTAATAAATTCTTGTGATTAATAGGAGATGTAGTTTTGCATTAACTTGGCATGAATATAACACATACTATGCACACAAATGGTGGTAAAAACCTGAAAATTTTATCAATTTTCAAAATAACTCAGTGGATAAAGGTGGAACATCTTAACAGATGTCTTTATTACTCACACTGGCTGAGAAGGACTAGGTTGGGGTTTTTTCAGCTTTGCTGTTAGCTAGTTTGTTAGCTATGTGCAGTTGACTTCTGTCCACAAATTCTGAACACATGTACTTGTATCTCAAGTGTTTTCAATTTGAAGCCTGTTCTTCAAGTAGATGTGTGTTTTCCCTTTTGATTTCTAGGTAGTCCTGTACTGCTTTTATTTTATTGAAGAACTTGATATTTTCCTTGCTGTTGAAATATAGACTTAGAATCATAAAATTACTTCATTATTCTGGCTTACTCCCATAATAACATTGACATTGATATTGTCAGATCTTATATACTTCCAATACAAATAATACAAATGAAGGCCGGGACTAGGAAACTTCAGCACAGCAGGGAGTAGCATTGATGGTTCAGGAGGGGAACTTTTATTTTTTTTTTACCTGAGTTAGCATACAGTAGGAGGGAATTTAAGCTTTTTCAAGTGTGTTGTGCCACATGCGAGCTTTACTGTTATTTTGCTAACTAATTGTGCAGAAAAATTCTCTTTTTTTTTTTTGTCAGATTGCAAGGTGATAGTGATGTGATTAACAGTGGCAGGCAATGCTGTTCTGCTTGTGCTTACTTTTCAAGTTCCAGTGTTCGTGTGCTTTTCCTTTGCACTTCAAAGGATATTTTTTTTTTTTGAGAATGCTTTTTGATCTCTGACATGATTGTACTTTAAGGCAGGTCTTTGCGAGGATACACAGAAACCGAAATTGTAGTTTAGAATATATGTTGTTTCACAGCTCTTCCAGATCAATCTGGAACCGTAAGTATAAATCCCCCTGTTTCTTGCAGTGGAGTAGCTAACCTAGTATCACTTTCATTAAGTGAGTAGCAAGGGAGGTAAGATTATTTGTGAATATTAGTTCCTATGTAAATAAAAAACAAGCAGCCTTCTAAACTAAGCTTGGATTTCTTTCCTTAATTCCCTCCTGGTAATGTGATACAGCTATTTTATGTTCCCAAAGTTGTATTTATGATTTGGAAAAGAAACACAAAATAGGTGGAATAGTAAACAAAGATGAGGCGTTGCTGGTCTAAAGTGATATATAAAACTGAAGTTGCTAGGCTTAGATGCAGGAATGAATGAGGAATTTGCTTTAGCTTTTACTGTACAAAATATTTGTGTTTTTTTCCTGGTCCCTTCCAGTCTTGAGCGATTACAGTGACACTGATGAGGTCTCAAACTAATAATGTTTCCATATGACTTGCTATATGTAAGTAGATAAGCATTCCTGAGACTATTTCAGTGAAATACTGTAAATGTGATAAAGACTTTTTGTTCTTCAAAGGATTTTTTTTGTGTGTGTGTTACCAACTAGTATGATACTCAATGGGATATAAGAAGAGAAGCTAGGTATATTGTTGGTGAGCTTAAGCTATAAGCTTGGGGAGATGGTTGAGTATGACGCTTTCTCAACGTTTTCTCCCTTCTCCCTGGCTCTCATACGCCTAAGCTGTCAGTTCATACAAAAGCTTCACTGAGGTTAGCAGTGCACAGTTTCCATGTGCTTTCTATCAGTGACTGGGGAAGATTGTGTATCGTGCTACTGTCATTGCCATGTGACTGATTTAATCTGATTAGTCACATACTGATTAATATCAGTACATTTGATATGCAGATGCTCATAGATCAGAATGTCAATGGTGATCATGTTTGCTACATGCAACTGTATAGTACATGCATCTTTCCTGCCATTTGTCTCCCAGAGATGTCGAGTCCCAGTGGAGGAACAGCCATGAAGCCACTAGTTCCAAAGAGGGAGTGAAGCATAATATCTTCCAGTTGTGCCAGATTTGAACACTCTAAAGTTACTAGTTGAATTGTTAGAACAGAACCTGCGTGTGCTTGTATGCTTTGTTTGAAATGTATAAAAACAGTTTAAAAATCTATAGGAGTGTTTTTGTATTACAGCTGACATGAATAACAATGTATTACTGATTTTATGATGTGTGTACACTAGGTTGTTTTCTATTTGCAGCTAAATAAAGCAACATCATATTGATCCATTTTATCTATTTAGATAATCTGAGAGACTCCGGCTGAAATTAGGTTATGTTACAGAACTGAAAAAGTAAATGAGAAGGTTTGCATGAGTTTGGAGACTCATTGAAAAGCAGCTGAGAGAAGAAATCAGATAAAGTGTCAAAAGCATTCTTTCGTATGCCCTGTGAAAATGTACATTCGTTCATCATTATTTTTTAAAAAAAATTTGAATACAACTTTTCTTTCTGGAGTCGTCTCTGCCCAACAGTTTCTGTGAAGCTCAAATTTAAATATCAGACAAGATTTTGGCAATATTAACACAGTTCTTTTAGTAAAGAAATACTGTTTTTGATGGAGGATGAAGTACACTTATTGCTGAGCCAAAGACCAAAAAGTTATGTTTACCCTCTTTCACTAAGTAGCATTTACTACTGCATGTTTTTATTCAAAAGAGAAATAATTCTTTATAATTGAACAGAACAGTGTTACTTCAACTTAACCACGCTGTCCTTCAGGATGCCCCCTACCTCTTTGGAAAAAAAAAAAAATGAGACAAAGCTTTATCTCTGACTACTTTATAGAAAGTGGCATTTCTTCTGCAAGAGGAGTGATAATCTAATTCAATATATTCAGTTCTCTTTATTTTGCAAGATATACCCGAGATGGAAAACCAGAGTGATCAGTTTGATCTCTCTTGTCAGAGCTTCCCATAGTTACTTAATATTAGTTAAAATATATATCGGTGTATAGACATGGCCTAAATTATAATTTTTAACTTAAAAATGTGAATATATGACAAAGAGCTACAATGTTATATTAGTTGAAGGCTATGGTAAAAAAGTTTCATCTTGGAACAGAAATAAATTATTATTTTTTTATCCTAAATTGTACTGCTTTATTTGTAATCTCTGAAAGCAATTATTTCTCATAACTATTAGTAATTAATGTTTTCTATTAGATACCGTATCATACTTTTCTCAGATTTTCTTCCTTAGTGCACATTTGCAAAACTTAACCAGCTTTCATTCATATAGAAAAGCAAGGACATTTCTATGCAATAGGGTGATAATTCGCTTTTCCTCATGTATTCCTAATGAATGATGAAATTTGAAAGCATTGTCAATTTTATGCATTTCTCATTTTGAGATTGATGATAACTGAATATAGCGCATCTAGGAATTTTGAGAACTAAAACTTGAAAATACTGTTTTATTGAAAAGGGTATGTATCTGATTTGAAGGAGGGGAAGTATGCAAGATTTCTTAGATTTGCTGCATTATGTTGTATTGTACTTCAGCAACATTTTTCTGTATTGTTAGGCTTTTATCTGTTTCCCTGGGCAAGGTGGAATTGATTATTATTTTTTTCTTCTAAATCGTAATCATTCCTGAGAGGTAGCAAATGTTTTTAAACCTCCTGCAGTGATGAGGACTTCATACCTTTAGTAGGAAAGTGTTTTCTAGTGCATAATTTTCATCAAGTTGAGAATGGATTGTTTGTTTATCAATTAGAATATATTTCTGGAAATTAGTGGTTAACCTGGTAAGTGTCCCTTTCTCCATTAGTCTTTATCAGGGTCATCAACAATTGTTTATAATACTTCAGCGAGTTCTTTAAACAGATAACCTTATCCGAATCTGTTGATTGGATAATGCTGAGGTTGTTTCTTGTGTAGTTCCTGTTCTTTCCCTGCTGATTAAAGTTCCTGGGGGGGTGGGGGTGTGTGTGTGTGCATGTAAAGCTTTTTTGAACTGGTCATAGTGACTTTTTGGTTGGAAAGAAAAATGGAAAATGTGATACTTATTTATGCATGTGGTCTGGAAAATCAATTTCTTTCCTGAAGTAAAGCTGAAACAACATTATTTTAAAAAAAAATTGTTCTTAAAGATATTTTACATGGGATTCTGTCAGAACATAAATGGAACTTTATATTCAAATGTATCTGCATAAATCCAAATGCCTAGAATGAACTTTGCCCCATAAAGTACAGCTCCTCTGAATTTTTTTGGTACTTTGATAAACATGTGTCTTTAAGTAGGAAAGTTGTAAATTTAAAATTAATGTTTTCTGCTGAAAACAGTATGAGATCTTATGGAAGTAAGATCAAGTGGTGTCTTTTTATTAGAATAAATTTTCTCTTTTTGCTTTTTATTGTGACTGTATCTAATACTGTTTCTTTTTCTTCCCATAGTAGGCTGTGCTGGAACAAAAATGCAATGAAAGAAACACTGGATGAATGAATGAAAAGCCCTGCTTTGCAATCCCTCAGCATGGCGGGACTGCAGCTCATGACCCCTGCTTCCTCCCCAATGGGTCCATTTTTTGGACTACCATGGCAACAAGAAGCAATTCATGATAACATTTACACACCAAGAAAATATCAGGTACTGGTGATAATACTAATGGATTTAATTGTACTTTTTTCTAACATTACTCTATTAACTTAATGGGGAAAAAGAGCCAGAGCAGCTGAAGAATGTGCAGTGTTGTATATAGTCTAGGCATGTTTGTCTCATGGCTCCACTTGTTGGGGGTTAATTGTGTCCCTTTTTCTTCAGCTTGGCTGTGTTCTACATTTGTAATATCCCCTATTCCTTCTTCTCAATTTGCTGTAATGAGCAGAAAAACTTTTAAGCTGAGTATTCTCCTGCTGCTCTCTGCAATACGCTGTTAGGGACAAATACAGTAAACACGACACTGTGCGTCTCAGTTGTATGCATACAATCATGTCTCCTTCCCCCCCTGACCTTCTGTCTTCTCCATAGTAAATCTTGATATTTTATTTTTTTGTTCACATACTGGTCAAAGCAGCTCGGAAATGTCAGAAACCCTATCGGGGCATTCTGATTTTCATTTTGTTAAGGAAGGTTATTTCTGAGCTCTAGAATTTCAGTTGTCTTTGCACTGCAGAGGTGCCTGAAAGCTAGCAGTTGATTAGTATAAGCTTGGATCACCTTGAGCTAATATACTTCCTTGTTTAGGTCAATTGATGTGTGCTAGACTTAAAAGCTCTAACATCCTTCTTCACACAATGTATCTAGCAACAGAATCATCTATTGAAAAGGTATAGTTAGAAATAGCTACTTAAAATAGCAGCAAATTGTGATACTAAAGGATTTTAGATTTAGAAGCCAGACTATATATAGTGTGTATTAATATTTTTTGAAAGACTGTGACAATATGTTGTTATGAAAGGTGTGTTAATTCTATGGCAGTGGAAAGATTTCTGGAGGTATTACTGATTTGTCTGTAGTTTATTTACCACTTGTGCCATTTTTTTGTCAGCTTTTTCACTGCATTGCAGCAAGTAAGGGCATTATTATTTTTTAAACCCAGGTTGAACTGCTTGAAGCAGCTTTGGATCATAATACAATAGTCTGCTTAAACACTGGCTCAGGGAAGACTTTTATTGCAGTACTACTCACTAAAGAGCTGTCCTATCAGATCAGGGGAGATTTCAACAAAAATGGAAAAAGAACTGTGTTCTTGGTCAACTCAGGTAAGGAGGAGAACGTACCGAGTTCCCACACAGGCTGTTAATATTTCTATGGAATATTCCTTAATAGAAGTTGCGTGAAAGCAAAGTTGGGAGAAACTTTTGCATAAAGTATTCAACAGCAAATATGCTAAACTGATTATAGAATGTGATACCTTTCATGTTTTGCTTATAATCCATTTACTACAACCTGTTTATCCCTCTGACATCTGTTTCCTGGTTTAAAATTAAGACATTGAATCTGAAGTGCAATTTAGTTACCAGTCTGTTTCCTTGCTGTGGTTTTACATGGAGGCAGTTGCTGTGTACACATGATTTAACACTGGTCTAAGCTAAAGATCATGTTATAAAACATCATGCTAGGTAATATGACACACATCTTGAAAATTAATGTGTGAGAAGACCTTTATATAATTGAGGGTGTTTTTTATTTTTTCTTAAGCAAATCAAGTTGCTCAACAAGTGTCAGCTGTCAGGACACATTCAGATCTTAAAGTGGGAGAGTATTCAAGTTTAGAGATAACTGAATCATGGACAAAAGAGAAGTGGAGTCAGGAATTCTCCAAGCATCAGGTGATGTATTAAATATAAACTATAAATACAAGCAGAGTCTACAGTAAGTTAGGCTTGATCAGAAGTGACTTCTTCCAATTATACATTAACTTTTTTTTCTAACAGACATATTGGTAGTGTTTGTATATGAATTTTGAGGCAAAACATGAGTAGGAGTTCTCAGGCTGTTTTTAAAAGGTTGTATTTTTAATCCTTTGTTTTCAGTTCCTGACATGTTGTTCATGATGATGATGATTGCAGAAGACTTTTCAAGTGTGCATAGTGTACATTAAATACCATTGAAAAAAAATTTTAAATACCATGTACTAAAAAAGAGGATAAAATTGAATGTTTGCTGGGGATGCAGTACATTCTCTTGGGCATGCATTTTTTTTCTGCCTTTTTAGGTATACTATATCTGTGTAGTTCTTCCTTTAGATGTAAAATCATGAGCTTTAATGGTGTGGGGGTTTGGGGTTTGTTTTTTTTGTTTTGGGGTGTTTGGGTTTTGTTGGTTGGTTGGTTGGATTTTTTTCCATGCTGACCTAACTATGTTGCTGTAACGCAAATATTTGTAATTTCTGGCTTTTTTCACCAGTGTTTAATGGTCTGTGAAATAAGTCTGAGGAACTCTGACAAGTGAAATTGTTACTATACTTGGTGGAGTTCAAAGTTAGTGTAAAAAGAGTGCGTAACTTTATCAAGAAACTCAGCTTTTTATCTGTGATCATGTACAAAAAATGGGTTTTCCTTTAAAAAGAATTGTGATAACATCCTGCTTTTGTTATAGCTGCAGGTGGTTATGAGTTTATGAAGAGCTATCTTTCTTGCCAGAGACATGATGGGACATACAAAGGACACTAATTTGTAATGGATTTAATGACGCTTGTTCTGTGTAGTCTGGCTGATGTTGAGATCGTCTGTTTGTTGTATTCAGTTTTTTCTAGGGATGTGACCAGAGATACATACAAGATGTTCAGACAGATTACTTCCTCAAGTAGATAATGTTTTATTCTCCTTTTCCTTACGTGGTGTATGTAGATGAATAGGAGGCGATATCTGCTAATACTGTCTAGCAAGACCTGCAGAAGGCTTTCCTACTTCACCTTGACCTAAGACAGCTTGCACTTTTCTTATATTGACCCTTCTGGTTTTTTCCCCTTTCAATCTAGGTTCTGGTTATGACATGTCATGTTGCTTTGACTGTTTTGAGAAATGAGTATTTATCCCTGTCAAATATTAATCTTCTGGTGTTTGATGAGTGCCATCTTGCAATCCAGGATCACCCATACCGTGAAATTATGAAGGTGGGTTTCCATTGCATGAATATTTTAAGACTTGCTTGAGGAGGAGGAGTCAGGTGGTAGGGCTGGAGAAGTGGGAACCGTTCTAAAACAGCTTTTGCTACCAATGAAAAATATCAGTGGAATCTTATTTCAGCATATTCCAGGACTGTGAAATTACTGTAATCAGTTAAGACTTCAGTGATAGTATCAGATGAAAAAGTGTATTTACTGCATTTTCCAGAAGGGATTAAAGAAAAACCTGGCTAGAGAAGGTAAAGTTACGAAATTAGGGGAATTCACAAAATTCATTGATAAAATATTTGATTTTGGGAATGGGATGTACTAATCGGGTTTTATTATTTTTAAAATACTCATTTCTAAAGATGTTTGTAGGGCTCTTTCCAGGATGTTCTTAGGTCCATGTGGTATTTGGCTTATAAAGTATGAGAAATGTGTATAATAGAGGTCGTTCTGAAAGTCTCTTTCAAGTTTAAGCAGAACGTCTTAATTTATCAGATGATACTTTAGTTTTTACATGATGTGGAAGTATTAGGAGATGTGTATTATAAATGTAGCAAGGATATTCTGTGCAATGCTAACTAGTTATATTTTTCCATGTTGTAAATATTTACCTTTAAAGATAATTGCCATTAAATGTTAATCAATTTCTAGTTTAATCTCCAGTCAGTAGAACAGAAAAACCTCATTCAATGTATTGTTCCTTTTCCAAGACCTGCTATTGAAATGCTAGTTTCCAACTAAGCATCTAAGTTAGCAGTCTGCTAGTTTCGTATTAGATTTGCAGGATCATTGTCCTAAGGTATTTCATTCTGTTTTACTTCACAGATCTGTGAGGATTATCCATCATGTCCTCGAATCTTGGGATTAACTGCTTCCATTTTAAATGGGAAATGCGATCCTGCTGAGCTAGAGGAGAAGATCCAGAAACTGGAGAAAATTTTAAAAAGCAATGCTGAAACTGCAACTGATTTGGTGGTCTTAGACAGGTACGTTGTACAATTATGCCTTTCAAATTGATGCCTGCATTTTCACTTTGGATGGAGGAATAAACCAGTGGAATTATTTCCTCTTAAGTTTTAGGAGACCTTGTGTGTGTGTGGTGCCATTACTTCTATTTAGGGTGAAGAGGGAATGTTAAATTGCTTTTTGAGTAACAGTGTTGAAGCACATCTTTCCTTGAAGTTAAGTACAAAGGGTGATTTGCCTTGGTATTCAGGTTTTCTGTAGCTGTTAAAATAAAACAAAAAAGACCCAACAAAACAACTAAAAAGAACCCCAAAAGACCAAACTGAAAAGCTCAACCAAATGACAACAACAAAAAGAAACCCAACACACCACACCACACCACCAACCTAAAAAATTCACGTTCCACAACACATTTCTGAACTTGTAAAATGCACGTTCTTATGTTTGGATAGTAACTGGGTCATGTTCAGAGTATGCCTAATGTTGCTATTTAATTTAGAAAAAAAGTTGTTCTTAATGCCAGAAAAGTTGCATGATTTTTTTACTGTATTTTTCTCTCAAATAAGTAGCCTGGCTTTAGTGGCTGATGAAAAAGAGGGAGATAAGAGGAAGTAGTAAAAACTGTATTTAAATAGCAGAGCTGAGTAGGTGTTTCCCTCTGTTCTTAACAGAATGTAGAATTTTGTGAACGTTGCTTAAAGTAAAGGTGGTGATAGTGTGATGACTTGTAGGGGAAAATTATTGTGAAATGATTCATATGTAGTATGTTTTCCTGCACCAGCTGTACTGTGTTGTTGAATTTCAGCTAAAGGTAAAGATGGTTATTTCATGGTCTGGAACAGGTGTTCTGTGGGTGTGTTTTTTAAATGCATCTTTCTGAACTTGCGAGCCATTTGCTTTTAAGAATTTCTCACTCATAGCTTTGCCATTTAAGAATACTAGTTATTTTACTTGTTTAAGTGTATATATGGACCTAAATTTACATTATGCAAATCATGTTTATGATGAGTTATCTTCATAAATCTTGCCGTATCAGAAGAGTACATTTTGGAAAACAAAAATTGAAGATGGTTGTCAAATAAATTCTGATTGCTTTGCCTTAAATTTTCCAATATTTGAAATGAAGGTAGTGATAATAACCTCCTTTTTAGGCAGTGTATTAGAAGAGTGTTTTACAATGGAGTAGCTTAGTATTTGGGGCAGTGGATTTTTTTTTTTTACGTTGAAGTAATTTAGCTGTGTGTCTATTCGTTATATTAATTCATGGTGGGGAATGAAATATACTTGAATAAGCTTCATGTTGCTGTTATTTGCCATATAACCTTAACAGGCTGAAATAGCTGACTTTCAGAAGCTGTGTTTAACTTGATCTTTGCCCTCAATTAAGATATACTTCTCAGCCATGTGAGATTGTTGTAGACTGTGGACCATATACTGACAAAAGTGGGTTGTATGGAAGATTATTAAAGGAATTGGATGAAGCACTTACTTTTCTAAATGACTGCAACATATCTGTACATTCAAAAGAAAGAGATTCTACCTTAATTTCTAAGCAGGTAAGGACATCAAGCTATGTGAAAAACCTGGGGAGCAGAAATCTTACTACTGTTTTTCTTTGCTATGTGTGTTACATTACTGAAACAGAATCTAAGCTAGCCATCCCAGACTGAGCAGAAAGACTTCTGAACTTTTGTACTCACTAACAGTGCAGGTCTTCTCATAAATGAGTGGGGCTTGAATGACAGCCATTGATTAGAACTTCATCTAGCTTGAGATTCAGATTTGCTTAAGGCAATGAAACAATTCTGCACCCTGGTGTTGTGGGTCCTTATTTCTGAAGTCAAGAATTTGCCATCTTCGTGATCTCCTATGACCTTTGAATAATTCGTTACAGAAAAGGAGGTAATGCATCAGGAAATATATGGAAAAGGTGTACCTAGGTATGTTAAAAGATGATAAAGTAAGAATTGGGGCAAAAATTCCAGCCATAGATCTACAGTTTCTACAATTTATCTTAGAACAATATTGGACTAGTGCCACACCTTGCTGGAATGGAATTTGAACCTGAAGCTTGCCCATAACTTTCTTTGTGTTCGCCCCTATGTTTTCATGCAAGGTGAAGGGTGGAATCCAGAAGGCATGTCACGGGGTCCAGGCAGCCCTTTTTCCCTCTTGGGCTTTGTGCTTTGGAATTACCTCCTGAGATACAACTATTTAAGTATATAGATTAACAAGAAGTCAGTAGTGAGTCACATTTCTATAATAGCCTGTGAGGAAGCTGGAGAACGTACTTTCTTCAGCCCAAAGTATTCAGGTTTCCTTTAACATTCTTAGAAACCCAACACTCTGACGCTGTCCAGCAAAAGATTATTTGGGCCAGAGAGCAGGATTATACATAATGCAGCCTATCACAGCCGCTCAGGAAAAGGAAGTCCTGGTTATTTCTGTGCTAAACTTGAAATGTTATAGGGTGAAATATATAAGGAATGCTGGCAGCTAGGGGCAGTCACCAGGATTTGCATAGTCCGGAAGAGTGGATTAACTGCTGTGCTTCTAATGCATGTAACCCTCTGTGCTTTTTTTTCTGATCCAGTAGTTCTCCAAGAAGATGGAGGCACTCATATTAAGAAAAATAAATCAGTTTTCAGCCTGAGCTGCCTTTTGTCTTGATACCAGAGAGCATCAAGCCTCTATGTGCAGTTGTAATTAGTTTAGATAAATTTTGCCCCTAATTAAGTCTTACAGCTAACAAATGTCTGGGAAGATATTGTAAAAAGGATGATACCTGTTTACTTCCTCACAGAAGGGAAGAAGAAAGAGAAATTAAAGCAGCAACTGAAAACTGTCATTCTGACTGTTATAATTCTCTTGTAACAGTATGTCCAGATCGTGAATCTTTTTAATGGTATTGTTATTGTACTGCATTTCTGGTTTTCTAGTTTGTTTGACCACTTGACTCTTCAGGAGGGAACAGCTTGCCATAAGATAAGATGGTGGTGGTTCACAATTGTCCGTGCTGTTTTGTCTGAGCAGGGTGTAGTTCTCTTTGGTTTTCCTATTCCATCCATGTATACAAACCCTGATGTTGTTTGGGTTTTTTTCCTTTGAGAGACTAGACTTGTGAAGATTATCCTAAGGCCACTGTACAAGTTTCTGGTTAGATACTTTTGAAACCCTGGCAAATATCAGTAACAAAGTAGCAATGCCCAGTAAAGCATTAATTTTGTTAATTCCATGTTAAAATACAAAGGGTAATAATTTCTGCTTTGTTTATCTAGCTGTCTCAAGAAGCATTCTCCTTTCTAACATAATTATCTTAAGGTAAAATTCAAATCACAGTTCCACAAGACTGCAAAATATTCTTTAAGCTTTTTTTTGAGATTCAGAAATGTACAAAGTTCAAAGTTTAGTTATAGTAATTTAGGGGGGAGGGGAAAACTGGCTTAATTAGAAACACCAATGTTCCCAAAGTCATCTAAATAACAAAAGCAGACTTGTAAATATTTTTATAATAGAAAAATTGTTATAATCCTTACAAAGATTGTTATATGAGAAACAAGATCCTGGTCTTAAATGAATAGTTCACGAATGTACTCTTTGAACTGATATTTTAATTCTTTTGTTGTAGATACTGTCAGACTGTCGAGCTGTGTTGGTTGTTCTGGGACCCTGGTGTGCAGATAAGGTAGCTGGGATGATGGTGAGAGAGCTACAGAAGTATATCAAACATGAACAAGAGGAGCTGCACAGGAAATTTTTATTGTTTACAGACACTTTCTTAAGGAAAATCCATGCACTCTGTGAAGAGCACTTCTCGCCTGCCTCACTTGACCTGAAATTTGTAACCCCAAAAGTAATAAAGCTGCTTGAAATCTTGCGCAAATATAAACCATATGAACGGCAGCAGTTTGAAAGTGTTGAATGGTATAACAATAGAAATCAGGATAATTACGTATCTTGGAGTGATTCTGAAGATGATGATGAGGATGAAGAAATTGAGGAGAAAGAGAAGCCAGAGACTAATTTCCCATCTCCCTTTACTAATATTTTATGTGGAATTATTTTTGTGGAAAGAAGATATACAGCAGTTGTTCTAAATAGGTAAAGCTTTTTATTTAAAAAAAAAAATTAAGAAAAGAAAAGCAGACTCAGCTGCCAGCATGTGGATGCTAATATCATTAATATGTGGGGGATTGTCTTGTATTTTCGGAACTCTTATTTTAAAGTTTATTTAGGAGATCATACTGAATCTGTGTAAAGAATAACAAAAAATAGTAATTTAGGCAATGTGTGAGTGGATTTAGTTGAAGGGACTCTGCTGATTGTATCTGTACTTATTCTGTATATACAGATGGAAAGACTGTCTCCTGAATAAGGAAGTCTTGAGTGTTTGAATTAGTATTACCAAAACCACTCAAGCCCTCCACTAACCCATTATGGATCATTACACAGAACTGTTAAAGCAGAATTATAGTTTTTCTTAAAATATATTTATTATGGTAATATGTAGAGACTAGAATCCCATTTTATGAAGTCAGTGATGACTGAAGAAGAGCAAAATTCATGGCATGTATTGTACTTTATGGGAGAAATGGGTAGGAATTTTCTCCAAAGCAGTAATTAGATTGAATCTCTTTCTTTAGAGACCTTTAGCAGCATCCACTGCACATACTGTATAATACTACAAATTAGTAAAAAAAAAACAAAACCCAAACAAAAAAAAACCCAAACAAAAAAAACCCTTGGCTTATTCTTTGATTATCATTACACACAACTGATGAAGTGGCTCACTTACTGTTTTATTTGGTGGATACAATGGAGTTCTGTTGTCCATAAGTTCCTTTCCAGAACAGAAAACATTTTTTTAAGGCCAGTTTCCTTCTATTTTTGTTGTGGTGCCTCTCCAGGTCCCTTAGAGAAAGTCTGATAGCAGAAGTTCTTGTGTCTGTTTGAAAAACAACACCTGTTACCTACTGCTAATAATACTTTTTTAACCACAGAGTTGAAGTCTTGAATGTTTTGCAAGAACTTGCAAAAGATGTGCATAGTGAAATGTTTATTCAGATATTTTTAATTGTCTATTTCTATAAGAAATGAGGTACACTAAGAGTGTTTGAGATTCTTAGTAGGTACTCAAACTGAAGCTATATGACTTGACAGAAATGCCATGTGGAATAAGAAATATTTTTTAAAAAATTAGGGGTTTTGTCTGGTTATTAACCCGTACTTTCATAGTATGTCTGTCTCAAAAGCCTAGGCTGTGTACAGATATGTGAATTCATTTAGCCTTGAACTAATGAATCCCATGCATTTTAGTGCAGGAGGATCCCTCTCATCCATTTCCATAAGGATGGCAAGCTATTTGCCACTCTTCTATTCTCTTGCCTATGCTTCCTGTCCATTTGTTTTAAGAGACTGCAAAAGAAAGAAGTCTTCAAGGTGTTTTATGTTCCCATAAATCTTGTTTAAAACAAAGACCGGGTAAAGAGGAGAGACTTCAGTAGTTTTCCAAGGGTAGAAAGGGCAGGGAAAACTAGCATTTTCCATCTGGTTTGGCAGCAGCTCACTGAGCAGGTGGTAGGTGTGTAGCTGGGGACAGGCACAGCAGCCATTGTCTCATACATGAGGCAGAACTTCTAGAGATGTAACTGGGGAAGGTTTGAGTGACTGTCGAGTTATACAGAGGAAGGCTGTCCTTTGGGTATGAGGAGCACGTGGCAATGGACATGATGGATGTGCTATGAGCAAAGTGGTACTGGGGTGGCTATAGTGAGACATGCAAGGGGAGTAATTTTTTTGTATCTGATCCATTGATTTTTATGGGCTCTGCTGCTCAAAAACCTGTTACAGTTGAGAAATCCCAGGTTCTGTCCATGCTAATAACTGATGAACTAAGGATGCTACAGCATACTTACTTTGTACAATGTAATTATGCTTTTAAATCTATAAATGACTAGTTCTAGATTCAGTGCATTATCTATATGACCAATCTTCTGCCACGTCTGTAAAATCAGAACAATGCACAAGCCAGCATTTTCTGCTTCTGTAACCTGAAGGACGTAGGGGAATAAACAGAGCATGGATGATCCTCGCTTCCCTGTTCAGTGTTCCTTTTACAGAATTGCATTAAATCCTCCAATTGTAGATGCATTTGGGTTAATTTTAAGAGTAGTAAACATCTTAATCTGTAGGTTGAGCATCGCTCTTTAGAAAAACAGGTCAACATTTTGTCATTAGTATACCTGAACAGAATACATATTTTAACATTAAGGAGAATAACAATCAATGTTTTAACCTAAAAATTAAAACCTTATGTTGAGGAAACATACTTTGTTGAGGGACCAGTTACAGGTCTTTCTGCTAAAATCTGTCATAATTTACAGAAAATAAGGTAAACTAAATTGTTGTGAGTAGGGTGACTTAACAACAAGGAGCCTTAGAGCAATAGATTGGTTTAAAAATAGCAGGTTTTACCATGATAGGTCTGAAATGCATGTGCTGCACATATACTTATAGACTGCACCCATACAAAGCATCTTTTGTTATCTGTACAGAGGTTTTCAGTAGAACTAATGTTTTTGGAGAATCTAAGGTCAGTTTATTTGTTAGCATGGCTTAATTATCATGCTTCCATTTTTTTCTTTTAATGTAGGTCTTGAAAACAAAAGATTGTCTTCCATTTTCCGGGTTGTGTGACTTCTAAAAACTTACGTAATATTTTTAGGTTAATAAAAGAAGCTGGCAAACAAGATCCAGAACTGGCTTACATCAGTAGCAATTTTATAACTGGACATGGCATTGGCAAGAACCAGCCTCGTAACAAGCAGATGGAAGTAGAATTCAGAAAACAGGAAGAGGTAACTTGAAGAAAAATAATTGAAACTAGCAGTACCTTCAGAACCTTTTGTTTTCTTCTTCCTTCTTTTAAAAAATTATTATTATTATTATAGTTTGTGTGTCTTAAAAACCAAACCAACAGGCAGAGTCATTGGCACTATCATTGGAAGTTCAGGGAATACCCTTAGTTTAACAAATACACGTACTTACTGGAGATATAGGTGTTCTTCATTTAAAAAAGTTTGAAGATACTGCTATGTCAAATTGCACAAGCAGAAATTAAAACTTTCAAGTCATGTTTGTATCGGATCATCAACCATCTTTCTCTGCATTGGGTTAGTAGTACAGTAATACTGTGAAGAAGATCAGAAGTACCAGCTCTAGAATGTGCTCCACCCTCTGAATGTAGCATTTATTTTTATTTTTTTATGCTACAGCTGAAAAATTGTAAACAAACAGGTGGGATTGTCTGTATTGCTAGTGGCTTCTTGGAGTCATGTAATATGACATACCAGATGTGTTTCCTAGAAATCTGTTCTGATAAACAGTCTTTCTGTGATTCTGAGAAGATTTTTTGTAGTAGTTTTATATCTACGTATTTAAACAAGTTTTTGGAATGTCTGACTGACTCTCATTGCTTTGGGTTTGTTTTTGGGTTTTTTTTTTGCTTTCGATGAATCTGATGATTAAAAGAGATCTCGGACTAATATCTCAAATTTGTCTTCATTACTTTGACAGGTTCTTAGAAAATTCCGAGCACATGAGACCAACTTGCTTATTGCTACTAGTATTGTAGAAGAGGGTGTTGACATACCAAAATGCAATTTGGTGGTGCGTTTTGATTTGCCCACAGAATACCGTTCCTATGTGCAGTCAAAAGGAAGAGCTAGAGCACCAATTTCCAATTACATTATGTTAGCAGATACAGACAAAATCAAAAGTTTTGAAGAAGATCTTAAGACGTACAAAGCAATTGAGAAGGTATGGGATCAGGGGAATGCACATGCTTTTGTTAAATATATCATAGTAGTGTTTAAGGGAAAAATCTCACATGTTCTGTTCTTTAAATGTTAAGATCCTCAGAAACAAATGCTCAAAATCTGTTGATACCAATGAAACTGAAAGTGAACCCATTGTTGATGATGATGATGTATTTCCACCCTATGTGTTGAGGCCAGATGAGAACAGTCCAAGAGTTACTATTAACACTGCTATTGGACACATAAATAGGTAAGAGGCACATTCACTTTATATTTCTTGTCTTTGAATAGAAAGTTTCTTAGGCTGTCTCACGACATAGAAGCATAGGCTAGGGCATTGTGTATATTTCCTCTTGGGAAACTTGGTGGTATCCTCCCTCCTAAAGAAAGTGGTCACAGTGGTTTGAAGGGATAATTTGCTTTTTGTCTGTTTATCCTAATGAGGTTCTAGCTCTGATAACAAAAGTAGTGATACCAATTCCTTTTTAATTAAAAGCTGCCCTGAAAACAGTTTCAAAATGGGTAGGAAGTTTATTTTTTTTAGTTTTTTGCTCTTGACAAGCTAGCTTTAAAAAGACATAAATAGATAAAAGTGGCTTGTTAAAACTGTACTAAAATCTTCCAGTTCTAATATATGCATTTGTAATAGGAATCTATTATCATGTTGAAAAACGAAAACATGGTAAGCTGAACATAATAAAAATTCACAAGACAGGATGGTGTCTTCTAAAGGAGCTAGCTAAATATCATCTTTGTAAGGCCATGGCAGTTGGAGGAGGTCCTCAGCGACAGGAAAAAGTAAGTGTTATGACACTTCAAAAAAGGCAAGGAAGAAGATCCAGGGAGCTACAGACTGGTAAATTTTACCTTAGTCATACGTAATCTTATGGACCAGGTCCTCATGGAAGCAGTTTCCAGGCACATAAAGGAAAAGGGGGTCGACAGCAGCCAGCAGTTTTATTGAGGGTGGGTTTTGCCTGACCAAACTTCTTGTCTCCTGTGTGATGAAGCGATTGACTCTAGAAGGGAAAAAGCAGTGAATATCATTTACTTAAGTAAAGCTTTTGATGCAACTGCCGTAGTACCTTAGTAGCCAAATTCTTGACATACAGTCCATTTTGGTGGACTGTCTGGTAAATAAAACCTGGCCAAGCAGTTGGATTCAAAGGGTGTAATGATAGATGATTGTTGAAGGCTAGCTAGCAGCTGGTTATACGTGGCACTACTTATGTCATAAGGGGTCCAGTACAGTTTAACACCAGCACATTTGGTTTTGACACTGTTGTGGTTTTAACACCAGCTGGCAACTAAGTACCATGCAGATGCTTGCTCACTCCCCTGCCCCTTCTGCCACAGTGGGATGGGCAGGAGAATTAGGAAAAAGGTAAAGCTCGTGGATTGAGATAGAACAATTTAGTAATTGAAATAAAATATAACAACAACAATTGTAATGGGAAGGAGAGGGCAGAACAAAATCCAAAAGGGGGGGGTGAACCCCAAAAAACAAGCAGCTATGCGCACAGTACAGTTGCTCACCACACACGGACTGATGCCCAGCCAGTCCCTGGGCAGCGATCGGCAGCCCTGGCCAACCACTCCCAGTTTATATAGTGAGCATGACGATCTATGCTATGGAATATCGCTTTGGCCAGTTCAGGTCAGCTGTCCTGGGCTTCTTGCTTGCTGGCAGGGCCTGAGAAACTCAAAAGTCCTTGACTTATACTTAGCAAGAACTAGAAACATCAGTGTGTTATCAGCCTTCTCATACTAAATCCAAAACAGCACTGTACGAGCTACTAAGAAAATTAACTCTATCCCAGCCAAAACCAGGACAGATGCAAAGTTGGGAGAGGGGAAAGTGAATGCAGTGGAGAAAGGGCTACCGTGACAAATAGGAGGAATAGGACAACAATAAATTCAGGAGATAAAGACAATTGCGAACTCTGGGACCTGAGATGGAATGTTCTTGTGCATCATTGCAACCTTGCTGGAGACCAGCTTTGTAGTAAAGGCCTTGGAGGTCTTCTACTCAGTAGTCATTGAATATGAGTCGGTGGCATACCCTTGTAGGGCCCAGTATGGCCTGAAATCTTCTGTAGTCTTTACACCAGTAAAGCAAGATTCCACTGAAATACATTTAGGTTTCAATTTGCAGGTTTTGATGATTTGTAAAATGTTTTGTCAACTTAGGTACTGCGCTAGATTACCAAGTGATCCATTTACACACCTAGCTCCCAAGTGTAAAACCCGAGAACTACCTGATCATACGTTTTACTCTACTCTCTACCTGCCAATCAACTCACCTCTTCGAGCTTCAATTGTTGTAGGTATTTGGGGAAGGAAAAGCATGGGAATAAGTGAATAAGTTGGTGTAGATTTCTGTGCCATTTCTAGAACTAGTTTCATTGTTGTTAATGAAAATCACTGCTGCTTTTCGTACGTTGTACTCAGTAACTGTATTTAGATCACTGTTTGTTTATGTTATAATCCATTTCCCGGCAGTTACTGTTTATTCCAAAGGCAAAAATATTTAGATACTCTTCCCAGTACCTTGGTTTTTCATGCATTTATGTATCAGTTGGAAAACGACCTTTATTGGTTTTGTTCTGTAGTATGTTGAGTTCTGGTAATTTGTAACTTTGACTTCTCTGGAAAAAACACATTAGTCTGAACATCTTCACAAAACTGTCATCAGTGGTGTGTTTGGTTTTTTTTTTAAAAAAAAGCTTTGCTTACCTTATATGTTTGAGTTAAGCTAAACTAATTAAATATGTGTAAGAAGTAATGCGCTAATCAACCAAAATTTTAAAGAAATGTTTGAATGTTTATAGGGTCCTCCAATGAGTTGTGCAAGACTGGCTGAGAGAGTTGTAGCTCTTATTTGCTGTGAAAAACTGCACAAAATTGGTAAGAATTGGAAAAACAACACCTCTTTGGTAAAGAATATTTTGTAATAGAGAATTTAACATGGTACAGATGTTGTACATGTATGTGCATTTCTGCTATAGCCATCTACTTAGCTTTCTTTCTCTTGCCTTATTTTGTGATATGATCATGTACTTACTAATTTAGCTTGCACCTTGTAAGCTAAAGTTAAATTTTCCAGGGGAGTCTTGTTATTTAACGTATTTTATCTTTAACAGCAAATGCAACATTAATACAAGACGTGCAGATTTTGATGCTGAATATACTTAGTAAAGGGGAGAAGAGTCTTGTTCTCCAGAAGATGTTGATTATAGGTCAGGGACTACATTCTGCAGCTAAAAAGTAACTTGTTTTTTAAAGTGAATTGTAGCAAATCAAAATATAAAATAGACAGCCCTAAATTTATTACATTCTTTAGTGTAAAGTCATCTTCCAGAAGTAGGACTTTGCAGGATTACTTCAGTTCTCTTGTCTCTATTAAGTATAATGGAGCATGTTCTTTATTGTGGAATGTTTTAAAGGGAATTCCATGTTATGGGTACTTTGAAGTACAGAAGTATTTATCTTCTAAGGAAAAAAAAAAAATTGCAGGTCTGGGGTGGTTTGTGGGGTTTTTTTTTTCCCCGAGTTAAACCTTTTGATGACTGAATTCATACTAATAAATGTATCCAAGAATAACACCATGATGGCTCAACTCAGTGTTGACAGTGCACAGTCAACAGTAGTAATTCCCTTTTTAGAATGATACAGAAATATAACTGTTCCCTCTTTCTTGGCATAACTCCATGTGAGTGATCTTTAAATGAGTGTTTCTGTTACTTGTTATTTTTATGGCTAAAGAGAGTTTATTTTTCTTTATTTTCATTATAGAAGTCAATGTTTTTTTGAAAATTTCAGAGATTTTTACTACAAATAAGTATTTTTGCCAAAAATCCAATCTTTTATCACTCTATCCCCAAAGTTACGCTTTTGGAGCGTTGCAGTTGTAAGCATATTTTAAAAACTTAGGTGAAGTGTTTTCATGAGCAATCACGTCTACTGTGTAGTATCTGAAAGACCAAGATGATGTTAGTTCATAATGCTATTTCTTTATGCTCTTCCATAATATTCAGGTGAACTGGATGATCATTTGATGCCAGTTGGTAAAGAAACGGTTAAATATGAGGAGGAGCTTGATTTACATGATGAAGAAGAAACCAGTGTTCCAGGAAGGCCAGGCTCTACAAAACGGAGACAGTGCTATCCTAAAGCTGTTAGTATCACTCACTACTGTCCAGCTCTCCGATCAAATGCTTTATTACTAATAAGACAAAATTTTCAACTCTTGGTCTTAACTGATAAGAATCTTTTGCGACAAGTCTTGTATTTATAGTGGAAATATTTTGCAGTTTTAACTGTATGGAAATTTGCACTATGACCATATGCTTTGGGAGCATGCCTGTAGTTCAAAGAATGTACAGTTTCTGTAAAGCTTGTTGACTGTATTTGTCTGGTATAGAAATAACTGGGAAGAACTGTCCTGCATTAATAATCTGTAAAATTGTCTAAGTTGTCTGGTGAATGTACTACAGCAAAGGAAAAAGTACTGGCTTTTTAGACAAATAATTGAAGATTGAAGAAGGAGATGACCAGGGGGTCAAAATTATCTGCCAGGTGCCTAACACAGATATTTTCATTTTTATATATGCTTGGTTTAGTTTAGTTTGACTGTACTAGTCAAACACAAAATTTCATAATTTTTTTTGTTTTAAATCTTTAGAATATCAATTAATTATATTTTCAATATTTTACACTCTTTTAAAAGTTCTGAATATTATACTTAATATGCTAAAGGAATCACAGAAGATACTTAATAATGTAGAGCTATAGTAAGTAACGTATCCGTAGATCTGTTACAACAGGTTTCAGCCACATCAGTTTGTAGAATTGGACTTCTTAGATAGTATTTATGGGAGAACGTCAAATACTTGAAAATTAAGAGAAAATGGAGAATAGCAGCTTCGTCAGAGTATTTTGCAACTATTCTGGAACCTTCCTTCTTCCCCTGCAGTTGTTACAGGTTCTGTCTAAGGTCCTTTGAATAGTAAAGGTGACTAATTCAGAATAGGTTGCATAGTAGCTTCTGATAATCTTTGCATTTCACAGAGAAACTGTTAGCCTTTGGCCCCACATAGGAATGTCAGCATGTGCGCTCAGTGGTAGGCTGTAGTGCTGCGTTGTATGTTCACATCCAGCCTCAGTTATGGTGACAGCCCTAAAGTAATTCTATTTTTTGCATCCTCCACATGCCCTAATTTTATTAGTACTTTAAATAATTGGTTATTGGAAAGCTTAGGAGAGGATACAGTGGCATCACAGAGGATGTTACAGAGGGAACAGATGAGAAAACCTTTTTCTTGCAAGACTTCACAAACGGTTTGAATCTTGGCACAGTGTTTCTTGGTGCTTCTTGTTACAAGTGACTTTGTCGATCCTCTTATCTCACTAGTGATTGTTGGAATAGGGGTGACTCATAAAATGCACGATTATGATATCCCTTATTCAGAGGAGTTGATTTGTCAAGTGATGCATCATGCTTTCTCAGTTGTTTTTGTTGGGTTTTTTTATACAGAATCCAAGAATACTTTCGCTTGTTTTTGTCTCAACTTTTCACATCTGGAAAAGAAGCTTTGGCAAATGTTTAAGGTCTACAAGATCCTCTGGGCTTAATATAGTTATTAAACTTATGAGTAATTTTCCATTAAGCCATGGCCATAGTTTTGCTACAATATAAATTTAAAATCCAGAACTACATGTATTGCAAATTTAGTTTTAGATAAACAGGAGGATCATTCTTGAGACCTACAAAGTAATGAACTCTGACCAAACATAAAACATGGTTTCTTAAGGTCTATGACAAATATGAGCAGCAGAGTTAAAAGGGCTTTTGGCTGTTGTGAGTATTAACATTTGTAAGTTACAGTTTTTACTGAAGACTTGTATAGTGTAGTGCCTGGGTAAAGGGGCAGTGTATTGAATTTTGTTTGTGTTTGTTCCATGTATAAAAACCACTTTTGATACGTTTAAAAGTATGCTTGGGAAAAGTATCCGTGTTAATGAAGCTGTAAGTTCAGCCAAGCTTATATGAAAATTTAATTACTGGGATGTAGGGTTTTTTTCTGGGCATACACTTTTTTTTTTTCTCCACCCCCCCCACCCCCCCACCCCCTTTTTTTTTTTTCTCTCTCCTTTCTTCTTCTCCTGCTAAAGTCTAAAAAGTGTCCTCCAGAGTTACTGGGTAAATATGGAAATTAACATCAAAACTTCAGTTGTATTTATGGTGTCTGTGTCCTACAGTTAGACTTCTATTTCTAACACAGGGTGTGTACAGAGGAAGTTTGGGGATGTAATGGAAGTTGCCTCTTGGCAAACAGCAAGATCTGGGAGCATCGTGCTCCCCTGATACAAGTGTTCAGACAGATCTCATGGCTGCCAGGCTAGGCTGCTGACCAAACGTTTTTGCTTATGAAAGAAAGCATTACTTAAGTCCAGATTTTTAGCAATACTTTTCAAGTAAGCATGTGAAGCCATGTTGAAAAAAATTCTTTAGGTGAATTTTGGTGATTTTTATCACGTTACTTTTTTTTTCTGTTTTTGATTTTTAGATTCCAGAATGTTTAAGGGATAGTTATCCTAAACCTGATCAGCCCTGTTACCTATATGTGATAGGAATGGTGTTGACAACTCCTCTACCTGATGAGCTCAACTTCAGGAGACGAAAGCTGTATCCTCCTGAGGATACCACAAGATGTTTTGGCATATTGACAGCCAAACCTATACCTCAGGTAATGATTCTAACTCCTTTTCTTATTCTACATGCCTTGCAACCTGTCATTTTCCACTCTACTCCCTAACCCTCAGACTTGGGGACTTCTGGAAATGACAGTAAGTGCTACTTGTATTAATAACCTCCAGAAAATAAGCAATAATATCCATCCAGTCCAGTCAGTTCGTTTTCTGTCTTTAGTAGTGGAACAATCTGTTCTATTTTTGCCGAACTATTGTTTTACAATTCTATTTTTTATAGTTTTGCAGTGGCAAATTTAAAATGTTCCTCCTATTTTGTATGAGGTATGATAGGAGTGGCATTATCAGCTACAGAGATGGCCTGCAGTGCTACCTTGCGTGCATGAAAGCTATGATAAAAAGTCCTCTTGGCATTCCTAGTCTGCAGCAGCAGAAAAAGTAGGCTATGTTAATTGAAATTGGCACGCCTTGCTTTGGACAATTTTTAATAGAAAGGCATTTTCTGTGGATGAGACTCAGTTGAGGAAGAGTTTTTTTCAGATTTTATTTTCTGTTGTCTGCAGAAGAAAATATTTCAGGAATATTGCTGGTTTTCACATTTCTTCATGATGGAAGAGACTTCCATTTTTACTTGAACTTGCATAAAAAGAAGAGCAGTAAAACGCAGAGAACTATTTTAAATAAACCAAACAGCTATTCTTTAAGCCTTCAAAATCTCATCCATAATTGAAGGTCATCAAAGGTCAAAATTCTGATCCAGTTTGCTGTGGGGTCAGGCAAGCACTACCTCAGTATCTGAACCAAACAGAAGGTACTTTGCAAAGGTCCTACTCTGGATTTACTCTCGATTTCTTTTGGTTTTTTTCTTATTTAGATTCCTCATTTTCCTGTGTATACTCGCTCTGGAGAGGTTACAATATCTATTGAGCTTAAGAAATCTGGTTTTACTCTGTCTCTGCAAATGCTTGAGCTGATAACACGACTCCACCAGTACATTTTTTCACATATTCTTCGTCTTGAGAAACCTGCACTAGAGTTCAAACCCACAGAAGCTGATTCAGCCTATTGTGTTCTACCTCTTAATGTTGGTAAGAACAGAGCTCTTGTTTTTTAAATACTCACTTTGAATTCCTTTAGTAACATGTTCGTTAATGTTTATGTTAAATTTCAGGTGTAGAAATAATACCAAATGTGTTAGTATGAAAATTTGATTTTTTTTCTTATTTCTTCACAATTCCAAATTAGTTTTAACTTGGTGATGTGAGTTGATTTGTCAGCTTGGTTTCAGCTGACTTTATAAGGGTCTGAAATTGTATATAGGTCTCCTTTGAAATTTTTATGGGAAATAATCAAATATGTGTATAGAATAAGAAAAAATATATCGTAATTTACAGCTTCCCAGAAAAGTGCAGCCTGGAGAAAACCCCCTAAACTGAGTTATGCATTTTCCTTTTTAAGTTGATGACTCCAGCACTTTGGACATTGACTTTAAGTTTATGGAAGACATTGAGAAGTCTGAGGCGCGTACAGGCATTCCCAGTACACAATATACAAAAGAAATGCCTTTTATATTCAAGTTAGAAGATTACCAGGATGCGGTTATCATTCCACGGTGAGTACTGTATACATACTTTAGGTATGTACCCATTGTATCTATACGAGCACTTGTAATAAGGGGATGTTAATATCTGCAATGGGATTGCTTGTAAGAAATGTGTGCTATTAATCTGAAGATATCTGGTGGTGTCAGAAATAACGTAAAGATATTCTTTTAGTCAGTAGTTACTCTACATAGTAGGATTTAAGTGTTTAGGCCTCCCAAGTCTTGTTACCTTTTTATTAGGAATAGTAGAGTTCACCAGAAAACTTAGGTAGTATTCTGATAAAACGTTGCAACCTCATCAAGAACTGGCCTACTGAAAACCAATTATAACTTGGAAGATCGAGTGGGAGTCCTGTTCTCTGATTACTGCTTATTCATACCGAAGGTCTGCTAAAGTTATGCTGTTGGTAGGTGGAGAAATTAACAAGTGAAAAAGACTGGTTAAAAGAATCTTTCTATCGAGTGGTATTCATAGGAGGAATTTACTTCATTTCACGTACTGGGTATGCAAAGGTTCTCCAGAACTGTTAGGATTTGTGGAAACTTAATTGTTTCCTATGTTATGTTTGGCATGATTTAAAAAATGAAAACGGGCTGATTTGCTTTTGCTTGTACCTAGTATATTGTAAACAATGGTAGTTGTAGAACGTATGTGGAAGATACATATTAATACTTTGCTTTGGCCTCATCTGTGTTAGATAAAATGTCTTCCCACCAGTACTGGTGAATACTGTGGTAAAAATGATAGTGTAAAAATGTGGGATGGATCGTCACTGTGTATAAGCATTGCTTCATGTGATCAGAGTTAATGCTGTAGAAGTAAGTCATAGGTGCTGCGAATTAACACAGTTGTTGGATTCAGTGAAGCTGTGGTGTTTCACCTGTCTGAAGATCTGGCTATAGTACCTAAACCAGTATTACTCTTCCCTCTCTTGTTTTAGGGGTTTTTTTGATTGGGAGTAGGACTGGGATGAAACATCTCTTCTTAAGAGAATTATTAGTAACCATCTGATTATGGTCAGACTTGGGAGAAGCCAAAAAAATTTTGGCCTTGTTTCGTACATCAAGAAATGTCAGGATTTCAAATACTTCCATTTCCAGTCAACATAAAAATGGTGGAAATATGTGCTTGTCCTTCCCTATTCTACTTGATTGTGAGCTCCTCGGGGGAAGCATAATACAGTGTCTGTATGGATACAGTTGGGATTTAATTCTTCAGAACAGGCATAATTGCGAATAAGATTAAAAAAAAAGGGACTTTCTGAAAGCTCCTTTAACCAGCATGTCCTTCAGTGAAGAAGTTCAGACAGCCTGGGAATATGGTTTTCTTGATTTTTCTCTTTGGAACAAAGCTGAAAAGACTCATTAATAGTGTGTTAATTTTATTTAGAGATGTCTATTTAGGTACCTGAATAGAAGCTTAAAATGATAGATGCAGCAGATCGAAGTATGAAATATGTTAATATGTGAATCTAAATATTGAGTGTTGATTTCATGTTTTTTAATTACTGTTTTCCTGTGCATGTTTATCACCATAGTATCCAACAAGCATCAGTAGCCACATTAAAGGTGTTGCGGCATTCTGCATTTATTTTTCTAATATTCTGCCTGTATTACCAGAATTGCATTATCCTTGGAAGGTTCATGAATTTACCTTACGTATTTGGGGATTTGCATTTTAATTTTTATTGGGAGGGTGACTTTGTTAAAATGCCAGTTTAGATGTGAGGGAATGCAATCTTTGTATACAATAGAACTCTGCTTCTACTTATGGTAGCACATAGGAGACTGGACATTAAAAAGCCGAATTATGAAATTTAATTTTTAGGGGTTTGGAATTAAGAAATTATCATTCTCAATATTACTCTTGGAGATTGTTGTCCACAGGTTGATTTTATATTAGATACTGAAGGCATAAATCCTGCATTTAATTTAAATGTTTCTGTAGAGGGAATTTCATACGTTATAGATTGATTTTTATTCTCCCTTATCTGATGACACATCTCACTTTAGTATTTGAGTTAGCTAAGCAAATGGTTTCTACAACAACAAAAAATCCAAAAACTCAAGTGTGACCTATTTAAGTTTATCATCCATCCACATTAAAGCATGAAAGAGCTTAGCACAAGCTTTATTCTTAACACTATAACATATGCCAAAATACTTTTTTTTTTTTAAATTTTTTAGGTATCGAAATTTTGATCAGCCTCATCGATTCTATGTAGCTGACGTATACACTGATCTTACTCCACTCAGTAAATTCCCTTCCCCTGAATATGAAACTTTTGCTGAATATTATAAAACAAAGTATAATCTTGACCTTACCAATGTCAACCAGCCACTGCTGGATGTGGACCACACATCTTCAAGGTAACGTATTTGTGTCTGGTGTTCGTAGTTTAACAATAAAGTCTTTCTTTTTTTAATTGTGAGATAAAGCTGAGGCCGTAAGTTTTCCATAATAATTACTGGGTTTTGTTTTTCTTGAGGGGTACTTAAGTTATGTAACAATAACCGTAACCCGAGTCCAACTTCCTTTCCAGAGGTAGCTGCGCTTCACAATGTATTAAGGTTGAATACTAAGAATAAGTCATCACAGTTTAGGCTAGTAAGTTCTATTCATTAATTATCTACTTACATTAAAGTATTTTTACATGGTTTTTAGACTTAATCTTTTGACTCCTCGCCATTTGAATCAGAAGGGAAAAGCCCTTCCACTAAGCAGTGCTGAGAAGAGGAAAGCAAAGTGGGAAAGTTTGCAGAATAAGCAGGTAAAATAGAAGTATCTAATTCAAGTTGCATCTCTCTTAACAGTGATATGATGACTAGCTTTACAGGTAAAATTTTTCTCTTACCCCTCCTTTCCCCAGATACTGGTTCCAGAGCTCTGTGCTATACATCCTATTCCAGCATCGTTGTGGAGAAAAGCAGTTTGCCTCCCCAGCATACTTTATCGCCTGCACTGCCTTTTGACAGCAGAGGAACTAAGAGCTCAAACAGCCACTGATGCTGGTGTAGGGGTTAAATCACTTCCTGCAGATTTCAGGCATGTATTTTTTCAGTATGTATTTTTCAATATGATGTCTGACTTCATTGGAAGACAAGGTGGAAACATAAGTATTACTGCATGAATTTAAAACTCATGCCCTTCGTTTAATTCATGTCAGTTTTCAGTGAAACAGTTTAAAAAGACTTGATTATAAATGATGAAGTTAGATGCTGCAGTCATTCAGTCATTCAGAAGAATGTGGCTTTTTTTAAACACGTATGTGCATGTAGAGACTTCTTGTCTTGTGATAATATTTTTTTGTTAACGAAATTGGTGTGTATCTTTACAGATATCCTAACTTGGACTTCGGATGGAAAAAGTCTATTGACAGCAAGTCCTTCATCTCTATTCCTAACTCCTCTTTAGCAGAGAATGAAATTTACTGTAAGCACAGCACAATTGTAGTCCCTGAAAATGCTGCACATCAAGGTGCTAATAGAACCTCTTCTGCAGAAAACCATGACCAAATGTCTGTGAACTACAGAACATTGCTCAATGAGTCACCCAGTAAACTCCAAATTGATGTCTCGGCAGAACTTGCAGCAATTAATGGTGTTTCTTATAATAAAAATCTTGCCAATGGCAATTGTGATTTAGTTAACAGAGACTTTTGCCAAGGAAATCAGCTGAATTACTGCAGGCAGGAAATACCTGTACAACCAACTACCTCATATCCCATTCAGAATTTATACAACAGTGAGAACCAGCCCAAGCCCAGCAATGAATGTACTCTACTGAGTAATAAATACCTTGATGGAAATGCTAACAGATCTACCTCAGATGGATGCCCCAAAATGGCAGTGACCACCAGTACTTCAAAAGCTATTAATCTTTCAAAAGACAGAGCAGATTCTGAAAAGAGCCCTTCCAGTGGGTACTCCTCAAAAACTCTTGGTCCTAATCCTGGTCTCATTCTTCAAGCTTTGACTCTTTCAAATGCTAGTGATGGATTTAATCTGGAGCGGCTAGAAATGCTTGGTGATTCATTTTTAAAGCATGCCATCACTACGTACTTGTTTTGCACTTACCCTGATGCTCATGAGGGACGTCTGTCATATATGAGAAGCAAAAAAGTAAGTAGTAACAATCCGATGATATTATGTAAAAGGTATGCTGTAACGAGCCATATATATAAAAAATTTTGCTGGAAGATTAAATGGCAACGGGTTGATTTAATTACAGTCTTTACTGATTATACATTAGGTAGCATGCATATTAGGAATAAGAATACAGGACTACAGGATTAATACTGCCATAACTATGAGTGAGTGAAACTGTTTTCTACAGTTCATTTTGAAATCTAAACCAGCTGATTATCAGCCTAAGAAAGGGCAGGGCTGAACAGAACTGAAAGGTCAGGGTGAGTGAGGATGCTTGGTGGGCTGAACACTAGAGTGGTGTGTAGAAACTCTTTTACAGGAGTGCTTGAATGAAGGATTGAGTTAGCAGCAACAGACCCTTAGGTTGTAGCTTTACTTGACCTTTCGTTTGTTTCCTCAGTAAGTTACTTTCCTTGAAAACTTTCAATATGATCTTACCACAACAATAAAAACTAAACAACAAAAAACCTTACAGAACTGTTGCATCAAAACTTCTGTAAGTATTTTAAAGTAAATGTAAACAGTAAGGAGCAGAGTCTTCACTTCTGCTGCTCCTGTTTTTAAATTCTGGAATAGTCAATCATATGAAAGTTTGTTTTGTTTGGGTTTTTTTCCCCCCACATAATGTGATAGCTTGAATGGAATGCTAAGGATTTGATTGTCTACCTCTAATAAAATGCATCACTGAGAATTAAATGATTGAGTAGTTTAATCTTGGAAAATAAGGAGGGCTAAATAAATTGGACAGTTCAAATAAAGGAAGTGATTGAACATTCAAGTTCAAATTTCAAGACTTTAAAAACAAACATAGAAAGTGTGTTTCAAATGAGAAACAAAGATCAGAAGTTGGTAGTTACAAACTTACTTCCTTTTCCTTTTTGTATGTGAGTGCATTTTTCTCTACCCTTTAAAATATTTAAAAGAATTTTAAAGGCTATCAAGTAACATCTAGATTATGACTTAATAAGATTTGTTATGTGGAACTGTTTTAAGACTTTGCCAAGGTTTAGGTTGGTCTGTCCATAATAGCAATCATTTTTAATTCCAAATCTAGTCTAACTGTTGATTATTAACACTGGTAATTAATGATACTTTTGCAAGTTATATTTACTGTTATTTTAAAGGTAGCAATAATTTTGTTTTGCAAAGATAAAATAATCTGTCAGAATTCTTTAACTGAAATTGTCACACCTAATATGCTTGGCCTTAAAAAAAATAAATAAAATCTGTATCTTGCTGTGGATTGGTTGTACGATATTAAGAAAGCTGAACTCCCTTTTGAAAATGCATAACATACATTGTCAAGCCAGATCTTGTAAGATTGTTTTGCTCCTTTTGCATGTTAACCTTTTCAATATTTTTATGTAAATGTATATCCAGAGGTTTATCAGAATGTTTTTTCTTGAAGGTCAGCAACTGTAACTTGTATCGCCTTGGAAAGAAGAAAGGACTGCCTAGTCGTATGGTGGTATCAATTTTTGATCCTCCGGTCAATTGGCTTCCTCCTGGTTACATAGTAAACCAGGACAAGAGCAACAATGATAAGTGGGAGAAAGATGAAATGGTAAGACTTTAATTCTGTTGAGGAATAATTATTTGTGTATCTGTATTCTCTCACCCATACATCCTCCTATGCCAAAGATATTTTGCTATGTTTTCTTAAAAAAAACAAACAAAAAAACCAAACCAACAAAGCAAATATGTATGTCTGTTTCCCTTCTAAAACTTCACTGTAACTTACTGAAAATGAGAGGAACACTGATCCTGAATAGAACCTGAAGTAAGGAAATTCACTGGACATCATCCAATAATGACTGAATATGTTAATGGAAAAGCAGAGGAAAAAAACTTTTCTTTTGCTGCTTGTAGTTAGCATGCTCTTAGGAGTTTTTCTGAAATTTCTCATGGAAAATTTAAACAGAATTATCATTACTGATTTTGCTGTGGTATGTATAGGCAGAACACTGCCTGATGTTAATAAATAATGAGTCCGCCTTTATAGAATATATGAAAAAGAGTTGGTATTTTTCATAGGGCTGAGGCAGAACAAAGATTAGGTCTGACTTGAGAAAATGTTCAGTATTGCTTGCTGTTGGCTACACCATGGATATGACTGAGAGCTGCATCTCATACAATGCTGGCTTAGATACCCACACTGTCTATCACCAAAAGTTTCAGAATGACAAATCTTAATGAGGAATGATTCATACTATTTTCTGACTACTCTTTACAAACAATGAGTTTAGGAGTGTGTATATAAGAAATCTCACTGATCACAGCAATCAGTAACATAGCCTTTAAGTGTTTGAGACTGGTTTGCAGGGTAAAGGGGAGGAAGTTGGTGGTGGTTGTTTTTTACTTTTCCCCAGTTCTGAAGACCACACTCGGTTTGTAGAACCACCAGAGGGCACATGAGAGAACTGCTAGGTAGATGTACTGTGCAAATAAATGTTTATTGCAGAATAAAACAACCTGATTATTGTAGTTCTGTATTGTGCCAAGATTTCAGTTCAAAGATTTACTGCTATACCTTTCTAAAAATAAGATCGCACATTTGGGACAGGAACTAATCATTGGTTTTAAAAAGCTCTCAGTTCTCCATAACTTTTCAGTGGCCTCTTCCTCTTTGCTAGTCACTGTTTAGTTTTAAATAAAACACAATTTTAGACCAAAATGCAGACAGTGATGCAATTAAGAAGTAGATTTTTTGTGCTATGTAGATATTTTGCTTTCTTATATGTAAATTTCATTTTCCGTCCATGGACTGATGGTCTATAACTGGGGCTAGAAATCTCATCATTATGACAAATCGTTACTATAAACAGCCTAGTCAAACGTTATTTTTTGTGTTACCAAGCTTTATTAAGGGTAAGGATCTTCCTTTGTTCATTTGATTAAATAGCTGTTTTCTAAAAAGCATGCAAAAAAAAGCATTTACATTTATTTTTAGCTTGTAAGTGGCCATAAGTTATTCAAAATCAATCAGGTATTCTTTAAGAAAAGGTCTTTTCTTCTGGGGTTCATTGTTGATTTATTTTGGAAATGCTATCTAATGATGAAAAAAATCAACTATCAGAATTGCTTCCTATCTCGCTTACCTACTGTTCATTCTCATCACTTAGGATTGATTTTTTTTTTTTTTTTTTTTTTTTTTTTTTTTTAAAATACAAGAAGCAATGTGCAGAAAACGTTAGGGTAGCTCATGTAGCCGTCCTGCTAACTAAAGCTAATTTTAAGAAACTTGTGAATAAAACTGTAGTAAAAATGAAATCTATCATTTACTAAATCTGTGAAAACAGACAGTGAAATCTGTTTTGAATCATCCATGTAGACATGCCTCATTCAGAGAGTGTATTTTTGTCTCAGTGACAGATAAGACAGGTGACGTGTAACAAGAAGGAAAGAAGCACTAGCTCTAGTTGGGAGTCATTAGTCTTATCTAGAGCATTCTACTGCTACTAGTATACAAAATAACTATCTCAAATGAAATTTTCCTCTCTGGTCAAAGTAGCGGACATCCCTGCTGTGTGTTTGTGAGATGGGTAATTACAGTGGCAGAAAGTCTCAACTATGAATTTCTATAGCCACTTTTTTGTCCTCTTCTCTCATTACTAAACCTGACTAAGCCTGCTCCATCCTGATGAGGAACATCGTGATCTGTTTGATCCCTAGATGGTTTCAAGTGCTGCCTAGTGCACCTTACAGCTGCCACCCATCCACACATCTGGAGAGCTGTGCATTTGGCCTAAAGGGAGAGGTCCCCAGTGGTAGCATCTGGGTCACAGACTTGCAGGATTAAGTGACAGAGACCTACAATGTGACATACGTAGATTGAGGGCAGATAAAGGCTGTTTCACTTGATGCAAAATGGTGTTGGCTTTCAGGACCCAATCCAGAAAACCACTTTGATTCTGATCTTACTCCTATCAAAACCAGTGGCAGAATTCCCACTGACATCAGTGGTGCTGGGTTGTGCCTGTGAGTAGTCCTTTCGATATTAGGAAGGTGACATATTTAGCTAATATGTTTAAAGTGCTTTCCTGGATCAGGACCATGGCAAATTGTACGGCGTTGTATAGCTTGTATTGTACAGCAAAAACTGGCCGATATATAACCTGTAATAAGCAGCAAGTTCACTTACTGAATCCCCAACACATGCAGTCAAGACTGTTACCCGCACAAGCATTAGATTCTTGCCAGCTAACTGGTATTAGACTCTCATTTTTTATGTGAAATATAAAAATCACTTACAGTGATTCCCTAAACTTACTTTCTTCTAGTTTGCCATGTAGACTGAATTAATTCGCAGCTGTGTTTGAGGGTGTGGATAAATGTATTTTGCTGCTTCAAGTGATGATTGTTGAAGAAGGGTAGAGAAGTTATTGTAGTAGTTTCATTGAAAATGTTTTCCATTTGTGTCCCAAAACTGAGATGATTGTGATAGTGACTATAGCGAACCTGCAAACCCCTTAGTATTTGCCATCAAAGGATGTAGAAAGAATCTTCGAAATTACATTGATTCAACATTTTACTTAGCAGCTAGAGAGAATGATGCACCCAAAATTGTTTCTTGTAATTCTCTACTTGTTAATGTAGAACTTTCTTTTGTTTGCTTTGATGTGCAAGTGTATAACGTTTGGTGAATTTAATGTGCATCACATTCAAGTATAAGCACTGGCTCCTGTGAAATGCAGCACGTGTTTGTTATTTGTAGACCGTGCACTGTTATAGGTTAGTAATTAAGGGTTTGTTTTTCAAGACAATTGTTCTAGTCTTTAGAATGCTAGTGTTAATTGAGGTTGCATTGTGCATCTGATCAGACGATGAAATTGGGAACATTAAAAACCAGTCTTATTTTAGAAGACACTACTGAAATCCTAGTCTTCTGACAGTTCTGGAATAAAAGTTTCTCACTTCCCTCTTCAGTAGCATATTTTTTGTGTTCTTTCATAGACAAAGGAGAACTTGTTGGCTAATGGTAAACTTGATGATTATGATGATGATGAAGAGGATGAAGACCTAATGTGGAGGTTACCCAAGGAAGAAACAGACTTTGAAGATGATTTTCTGGAGTATGATCAGGAGCATATCAAATTCATTGATAATATGTTAATGGGATCAGGGGCTTTTGTGAAGAAAATTTCACTGTCACACTTTTCAACCACTGATTCAAACTATGAATGGAAAGCACCCAAAAAGTCATCCCTGGGTAATGTTCAGTTTTCATCAGATTTTGATGATTTTGACTATAGCTCTTGGGATGCTATGTGCTATCTGGATCCTAGCAAGGCTGTTGAAGAGGATGATTTTGTAGTGGGCTTCTGGAATCCCTCAGAAGAAAACTGTGGTGTTGATGCAGGAAAGCAGTCTATCTCGTATGACTTGCATACAGAGCAGTGTATTGCTGACAAAAGCATTGCAGACTGTGTGGAAGCCCTGTTGGGCTGCTATCTGACCAGCTGTGGTGAAAGAGCTGCTCAGCTTTTCCTGTGTTCATTGGGGCTGAAGGTGCTCCCTGTAATTAAAAAGAATGATTGGGAAGGCACTTTGTGTGCTACCAGAGAGAATTGTAACAGTGAGCAGAAAAATCTTTCACCAAACTCTGTTTCTGCTTCTGTAGCTAATTCAGAGCCTTCTCTGTATAAAGACCTGGAGTATGGCTGTTTGAAGATTCCACCGAGGTGTATGTTTGATCACCCAGATGCTGAAAAAACCTTAAATCACCTTATTTCTGGTTTTGAAAACTTTGAGAAGAAAATTAACTACACTTTTAAGAACAAGGCTTATCTTCTTCAGGCATTTACTCATGCCTCGTACCATTATAATACCATTACTGGTAAGTTGTCTTAAACAAATTAGAGTGTTTTCCTGTATTGTAAATGCAAGCTGAGCAGTTTGTGTTCTAATATATAGTCTTTCTTAGACGTACATTACTTTAAGAAGTCAATAATCTCTGTATACAAAATCTTAGAAAATAATATCTTACCCCTCATTTAGAGGGAGATACTTGTTGAAGCTGTAGCTCAATGATTATTTGTATTTTGACATGATACAGATAGATTTACTGAAGCCTAACCAAATTTTGGGAAAGGGCAATGTTTTTCGTCTCTGATGCTGTATCACTAGTTATATATGACTGATAGTAGATGCTCATTTAGCTGAAACAAGTTCTTGTAGAATTGTGGAAAATTGCAGTGTACTTCTAGAGGTAGTATCATGTTATTTAGCAAATTTGGCCATAATTTAATTCCAAGAATATTACCCTTTGTACTTCTGAAGAGTAAAAGTAGACTACACAATTGTTATTAGCTGAATAGTCTATAGGGTAGCAAAATACAGAGACTTCTCTTTGTAGCTGTGAATTGAAAGGCTTAATTTAAGTCTAGGCGTGTTATCGAGTAAATATTTAAAGTCATGAGTTGGAAGCAGTTGACTAAATCAGACTAAATATTAATTTCAGGTGTTAACTGCTTAATGTTTCTGTACATGATCTCATAAAAGATTTTACGGCAGTACAAATTTGTATTTCTGTAATCTTACTGAATTGCTTATACTAATTAGAATTCATTCATTCTAAAACTTTAAATATTTTCTATGATAACATGCAATTAAAACAAACCATGGTAAAATTCCAACCCTGTTTGAAGTGAATGGCAAATTCCTGTGCAGTCAGCAGTCAATTTTTCTCCATACTGGGGGAATTGGTTCCTTATTCCAAGAAGTAAGCAAGCTTTGCTTTAATTAAAGAAATAAGTAATTTTGAAATGTTAGTACATAGAGATATAGTCCCAACAAAACACTGAAATGTTCCTTTGATTTTTTTCATTTGAGGTAATATTACCCACATAATATATTTAGTTTTTACGATATTTCCCAAAACATATAGAAAGGGAGGTAATTCCTTTTTATAGATACACTAATAAACAGAAACCTTGAGTCACAGTGTCTAGATGAAATTACATTTTTGGTAGCAGAAATCTGATTCCGTTTCTGTTTACCTAGACAGAAAACTGTGAATTGCTCTCACTTTTTCTCTTAAGCGGTAGCTAGCAGTTGAGATCTGGCAGCATCTTGGGTTCAGCTGCTATAAAAGCAACTTAGTACTAGCTTTCACTCGCATGTTATTTCTGTAGTAATTTTGCCTGCCTTCTTTCTTTACCCACCTATCCCCGTTTGCTTTCAAGACGGTTTTTTGCTTTCGTTTATATTCTAAAAATAGACCTCCATAGCTCTGCATTCCCACGCCCTCTGTCAATTTTCCAAACAGGAAAGGCTTGGCAATTTTAGTTTCCAGTTTAAAAGATCCATTCTGAATGGGAATCTTTGGTCAATGCTTTTTGAGAAATCTGTATGTGTGACAAATTAGATGAAAAATCTCAGATTGTATGTGTACCCCTGCTTTTTAATACAATGATTTCTTTATTGATTTTTTTTTTTTTGAGATTTGATACCATTTTCAGAGCAGCCTGCTGGTGAAATTTCTTGATTGTACTTTTTTGATGTTTCTCAGCACAATGTGGTGATCTTGAGCAAAAGCATTAATTGATTATAAACAGAAGTGTTTTGCTAGGCTGACAAATTAGCATTGGTTCAAAGGTGGCTATTATTAGATATAACTACTGTTTTTTCTGATTTTTTTTTTAATATTTCAATAATGATCTGTTTAAACACAAAGATACCTTTAAAAAAAACCAACAGATTGTATTCTCTGAGCATTGGTTAGTTTGTGAAATTTATGGCAGTGTACCAAGCCTCTTACCCAGAAGGGCCTGGAAAGAATGTGTGTGTGAAACTTAACTGTGTTGTTGTACATTCTTTTATTTCCAACACTTTAAGATTGTTACCAGCGCTTAGAATTCCTGGGAGATGCAATTTTGGACTACCTCATAACCAAGCACCTTTACGAAGACCCACGGCAACACTCTCCAGGAGTTCTTACTGACCTACGATCTGCTCTAGTCAATAATACCATTTTTGCATCATTAGCTGTAAAGTATGACTACCACAAGTACTTCAAAGCTGTCTCTCCTGAACTGTTTCATGTTATTGATGACTTTGTGCAGTTTCAAATGGAAAAGAATGAAATGCAAGGGATGGATTCTGAGGTTAGTGGAAGTAGAAGAAATGTGTTCAGTATCTGATTTGAAGCATGTCACTGGATTTCTTAGCATGATGCACATTTTTGTAATGTTTTAGTTTTATGTACACAGCAGCCAAAGAAGCAGGCTCCCAGTGACAAAACGTGCAATATGCAAAGTAAAATACAGTCTTCATAAAGTGTAAAGTCAGTAAGAACATTCAGAAAATAATTAAATCGAAACCAGTTTGCCCCTCTAGGTTTTTCTGTGATGCTTTATTTCAGTCACTGTTTTGCTTTTGTGTTGTTAGAACAGCATGGGATGGAAATTAGCTTGCTTTCTTCACTGACTGACTGGAAGCACAGCTATACCATAAAATTATGATGAAGGGTTACTAAGTCACATAGTGTTGACTCAGGATAGGCTCTCCATGCAGCATCATGAACAATACTACCTTGGCACAATGCTGGATTATTTAATGTAGGACAGACGGAGATTTCTACTGTTTTTCTTCAGACTATTTCTGTCTGTACTCGTGTGTTTGACATGCTCCTAAAGGCTTTATATCTGCTAGGGAAATACATGCATCTTTCAAATAAGCCATTTGAAACACAGTTTAACTGAAGACCTGCAAACACAGATCATATCTTTGCTATGCAGGGAAGCTAATGATAATATCTATTTGCTGGAGAAAGGACTAAAACTAATTCATTTAGATAAGCTGTTCTGAAGATACATGAGAGCAAGGGCCTTGTGAGTCATACTCTAATAGACTCCTGGGAGAGGTGGCCTTTCTTTAAAAGTGTTAGCTAATAGATATCCTTAATAGTTGATCTTCTGAAAAACTGTGATCAGTCTTTTAGAAAATACTCTGTCTGAGAATACTCCAGCACTAAATAAACATGTTATCTCTTAGTAATTTCTTCTTTCTGATACACAATTTAAAATCTTGGGAATCAAAATGTATCAGTTACACGTATGTGTTTACAGCCCTTGCGCTCTTGTTACAGAGTGAAATCCTTATGTTTTATGGGAAGATTCAGAAAACATTGATTTTACAAATTTATCACTGAAATTTAGATAATATAAATTATTTTATATCAAAAGATCAAACTCTGTTATCTGTCTTGTTCACAATATGAATGAAAAGGCTAAAAACTTACTTTAAGAGCTCATAGTAATGATTTTTAGCTTTGCTCTGTTTTTGCTAGTATGCAAAAAGATTGCCTAGAAACTTCCACCAAAGTTGTAACCAAATTGCATGATAGCTGTTTCAAATAAAATTCTTGTTTCACTTTCCCTACGCCTGCTCCCTATCTTGGTCTGGCACTGAATTACTGAAACCCTTATTTCTTCAGAGTTAATGCAAGAGTCTTTGTTTCTGCAGTTCATGCCAGCTAGACTCATTTCCATGTGTGTTTCCATGTCATCTGCTTTTCTTTTTTTTAAAATCTCACTCCTGAAACATCTGTTGTCCCTTGCCTTATAGCTCTTGGTTTCTCTCTCCGTTATTTCAGTGTAACTCAAAAGTGCTTCAGTTTGTGCTTGGGATAAAATATGCTATTCAAAACAGTTGAATTTGGGTTTTAACATGAAAATCCCCATTTGGAGTGTGTACACATCAAGTCTGACTTCTTGTTTGATTTATTTTAGGTAGAAATATTGGGTGGGGCTAGTTTATGAAGTATTATGGTGACTCGTAAGAGGACTGAATTGGGTTTTAAACCCCAAATAGGGGCCAAATGGAGTGAGAGGGCAGATACTGAGGAAGAGACCAACAAACTTACTTCTCTTTAGGCAGAGGAGCAATGGTCAAAAAGTTTATTGTCAGGTTACTTTGTTTGGACTTAGGAGAATGTAATTATATGTATTTGAGGTATTTTTAGTAAAGGATTAGATTAACTCAAGACGTTTAAGACTTATACTGAAATTTCAGTTTTAATAGTAAGAATAGACTATTGTCTTAAATTAGCATAGAAAAAACACTGCCTCCTACATTTGAAAAATACCCAGGTATGCCTGTTAGCTCAGTTTAATGTTGCTAGTTACCAGTTATTAATGGCTTATTCTACTAATGCTTGTTTCATGCTTGTCTTCTGGGATAAATGAGGTAAGGAAAGGTACATCCAACTTCTGTCCAGAGATTGGACTTGAAGATTTTAAAGTCTCCTCCTAGGAGATGTTTGGTGTATGAACTCTTCCTTTCTTATGAGTACTTTCTGGCATTAAACTGATAGAGCAAAGTCTGTTTCTTATTGGAAAAAGCAGATTCATGGTGAAGTCCTACAGAATTATTACAGGAGGAGTTCACAAAGCATATAAAGTCTCTGTACACAGTGGCGTTCAGGATTTTTTTTCACATTTGAAAAATGATATATCCAGCAACTTGGTTTCATTGGGGAACAAAAGAACAATTTCACTGTGGAAAGTTGTCAATGAAAAACTTAAAGGAAGCAGCTCAGGATAGGATGTAACAGAGCTTACATTTCTGAAGATCATTGTTTTATTTTAAAAGAGGCAATTGTTTCTCTCTTCTCTTCCCCTTCTCCCCCCTTCCCACCCTGCCTTGGCTTTTTTAATTGCAAACAGCTCAGAAGATCTGAAGAAGATGAAGAAAAAGAGGAAGACATTGAAGTACCAAAGGCCATGGGGGATATATTTGAGTCCCTTGCTGGTGCCATTTATATGGATAGTGGAATGTCTTTGGAAATGGTTTGGCAAGTGTACTATCCGATGATGAGGCCATTAATAGGTATTTTCAGCTTTCAGAAAATAATTAATAATTAAGTGCTATCTGCTGTGAAGAGAACAAACCTAAATATTGTATGTTTGTTTATTTTCCAAATAGAAAAATTTTCTGCTAATGTGCCCCGTTCCCCAGTGCGAGAGCTGCTGGAGATGGAGCCAGAGACAGCCAAATTTAGGTAAGAATGCACTTCCTTTGGTACACACTGCTATAGTGTTTTAAACTGATTCATAAGCTACTGAGGATTTTTATATATCACAAATTTACTTACAATTTCTTTTACACTAAGCAGCTATCATGATCATTGTGTTTGCTGATTTTTTTTTTCCTTGCATAACTTTCTGAGAAAAGATTTCTGTTTAACTATAGTGCTTTAACTTCTGTAGAAATGAGAAAGTAGATCTCTTATTTCACATTAACTTGCCTAGGCAGTAAGTAATTCTCGTGTATATTTTTGCAGCCCTGCAGAAAGAACTTACGATGGAAAGGTCCGAGTAACAGTGGAAGTTGTAGGAAAGGGAAAGTTTAAAGGTGTTGGCAGAAGCTACAGGATTGCCAAATCTGCAGCTGCAAGAAGAGCACTACGAAGCCTCAAAGCAAATCAACCTCAGGTCCCAAACAGCTGAGACTCCTCTTAAAATTAAGTAAAATGGGGGAAAAAAACACATACAGATAAAGCAAATTTAAAAAAAAATGTTGGTGTTGAGAGGAACAAATTGGAAGACAGCATTTAAAGTTTGTTTGATAACAGAATAGATAAAACATTTAACATGTATAAAATTTTGGAACTAATTGTAGTTATAGTTTTTTGCGCAAACACAATCTTGTCTTCTTTCCTCACTTCTGCTTTGTTTAATCACGAGAGTGCTTTAATGATGACATTTAGCAAGTGTTCAGAATAATTGTTGTCAGGTCTTTTTGGTTTACTTTTATTGTCAGTACAGCTTTGCTTAGTGTTAGAAGGCCAGGGAGCTTATGCCTAATGCAGTTGCTAGATTTATATATAGTAATCTTGAAGTTCTTCAATCTGTGCACTAGTGCCAGTCATAAAACAGTTGATAAACTGTACTGGATGATTGGGTATAAGAAAGAATAAGTGTGCCAGTATTCTCCTTTTTTTTTTTTTTTTTTTTTTTTTGTCTCTCCTCCTTTCTCTCAATGTCATCTTTTTACATTAAGATGACATTCCCAATCATTGTTGCACTTATTTGTTAGGGACAGATTTTAATTGAAATGGCTGGCATACTGGTAGAATGAAACTTCACTTCCCTTATGCCACACAGTCTTGCATAAAAAAAGGTTCTTGCCTTAAAAATAAATAAACCCTCATTAACAATCTTTAATTTCTGATCTTTTTTGGAACAAACTGTTTTACATTCCCTTCATTTTGTTATGCATTTTACAATGATACAGCTCTATATTTACAGTACAACTCATTACTATAGCTGTGACTTGTTACAGGATTATAATAGAAATTGTATTCATATATATGTAATTAGGTTATTTTTAACAATTCTGAGGAGGTGGTTAGTCTACAGTTTTTTTTATACCATAAACAGAATATGGTCTTTGGCTAAAGTTCCAACTTTACACAAACCTGCAAGCTAGATAGTTCCAATACTGGAAACAGTAATTAATAATTGCACAGTGCAAACTGTCACTCTAACAAAATAACCTTAGACATATCACACCTAAAATATGCTGCAGATTTTATAGTCAATTGGTTACGTATTTAACAAACAGAGCACCTTTACACTTAGAGATATTTCCACGTAAATTTCTTACTGTACTTTTCAGAGTTGCATGCATATTTCACCTACCAAAGTTGTGCTGTTAAATAACATGAAAGTTGATGTTTGAGATATAACTGCCGTACTTTTGATACATCTGTGATTTAGGTCCTTAATTTAGAGAAACTAGCTCATTGGTGTTTTGTTTTACTGGGGGTGGGGAAATCATACTTTTATTTTTTAGGCCTTGCCTATACTTTAATTAGATTTTTGTAGGCACTCTTCACTTAAATACCTCAGTTCTTTTTTTTTTTTCTTTTCTTTTCCTTCTTTTTTTGCATGCATTGTTTTTTTTCTGTTTTGGTGCTATGTTTATATATTATGCTTGAAATTTTAATTTTTTGCACTGTAACTATAATACCTCTTAATTTACCTTTTAAAAAAGCTGTGGGTCTTGTATTCCCACCAGTATCAGTAGAGGTTTGCTGCAATTTTGCCCTGTTAATTATGCTTGAAGTTTGAGAAAGCAGAGCAAGGTGTTTTAATGTTTTCCAGCACAATTGTTTGAACTTGATGCTGTGTCTTATGTATTAAATTACAAATAAATACTGTATTTCCTGCTTTTAAACCCTATTCCTTTCCTCACAAATGCACACTAAAATAAAACAAACTGTCAGCTCTTGCTTTCTTAACAAAATAATAAAAGAAATGCCTTAGTGACAAGGGATAGACATTAAGCTTTTCTGAAATACAGTTTTCAAAAGTTCATACATTTTCTATCTCAGTCATTTTTCATTCTGCAAAAAAGACTGTTCTTGTATTTGAAAGCAGCATTGTTATTGTAGTCAGACTGAAAATTAAAATACTAACTTATAAAAAATTCTAGCGTTTGTTTGGTACTTCAGTCATGAAAATATAACGGAGAAGTATAAGACCTGCAAGTCATGGTGTGTATAAAACAGGTGTAAATGAGATGGAACAGAAAAACATGCAGTCTAAATTTTCAAAGGTAAATTGCTTTGAGTTAGCTGTTTAAAAAAAAAAAAAGTTGGTGATTTCAGTTTTAGCTCTTTCTTCATGGTAGGAGTGGAGTTTGTTAGTGAAAATACATGATTACTAATGTTAATAATTCTGTGTTTCTGGCCAGACATCAATCAGCCAATAAAATCAGACCATCTAGGAAATCCTAACTAGTTTTAACTGCATTATGAAAAACTAAATTTTAAGCTAGCCTTTGAAAACCTAAAATTTCTTACTGATTGTTACAAGGTCATAGATTCTCAGGGGTTTCAGGTAATTGTTAGCAGTGAAGTGCTATGGAGTGTTTTGCTGCAAAGAAAATTAACTGAACTTGCTCTGTGTTTCAGAATAGTTTAATGATCACTTTGTTACTAGATAGAGCCTATGAATTGGAAATCTGAAATGTGTAGTGGCTGACTATAAAGTAGTTTCTGCTGCTGATGCGTTTTTAAATGCTTTTTAAATGCCGTAATTTTTTCCAGTGTGACCTCATTGAAATATTTTTTTTATCCTTTGAGATAGAAAATTCGTATTAGTTTCCATCTTATACATCTGTGTGTTTTACCCTACAGCTGATATAATTTTGATATTGGACAGTGTATGCTATTAAAGACCTAAATCTGATCATTTGAAGGTTGGGACAGAAATCACTTGACATGCTATAAGCACAAGTGTAAGCGGACTGTTGCAACCCATCTTCAAAAGCAACCACACAGGCTCATCATAAATAGTGTGGGGGTTAGTTGGCATGAACCTTGGTTTTTTTATCTTAAGTCCTGTTATACTGTACTTTAAACAGTCCTCCTAACTATGCTGCGTTTTTATTTTTATGGCTTTTTTTGCGCTGTTCTGTTCATGTAGCACAAATAAGCATTGCACTTGGTACCATGCTTTACCTCATTTCAAGGAAAAAAATGCTTAACAGAGAGGAAAAATGTGGTTTGGCCTTGCTGCTGTTCTGATTTACTGAATTTGAAAACGGTAATTATAATGCCTGCAATGTGTCATTTACTTGCACAACTTAAATAGGTCATTTGTAATGTCTGTGGCATTTTTACTGTATGTGGAAAAATACAACAAAGATGTGTAACAACTCTTGATTGTATTTTGAAGCTATTGTTTTTCTACTACATCATTTTACTGTTATGTGAAGTAATTAAAATTAGAATGACCTCTGGCACTCCAGTAATTATCTCTGAACAAACCAACGTATTGTACATATAATGTAGTTATTGCAAGAAGACAACCCCTAGTAATTTGGTCAACCTCAACTAAATCTCCGCTCAGTCTTAATATTGAGTACCCAGTAGCGACTTTGGAAATGTTTGTTCAGCTTGATGCTGTGAAAGTCTGTACAGAAAAAAAGCATACTATTTTTAAGTCTCATTACACAATAGGATGTTGTGACTGCAGAGTACAGAACTTGGACAAGAACCAGTTTCCGTGCTGGGGAGGAATATAGTAGTGGCCCAGGGATGAGGTGCCAGATCCTCAGCTCGTGCAAATTGGTGTGGTATCATTTTAATCACTGGAACTGCATTCGCTTACATACCTGAAGATCTTGTGCTTATATGTATGTGGCAGAGTTTGGGTTTTCCTCCTTGTAAGCAAATACAGAACCATAAACTGGAAAATGTGGGGTTTATGCATGGTTACTGCATATAACATAACTATGCTACATGCATTTATCTGTATAAAAAGTGAAATCTTTGTATCCCAGTCGCAGCAGCACACGTAATCAAAAAATGACGAATAGCATCATGGTCTGCTGTGATACTACACTTGCCTTTGACAGTATTCTGGGTTTGTATGTTTTGAGTGGGGTTCCTTACAAAATTCTTGTGGAAATCTCTGTATTTATTACATGAGTGAGGCAAAAGGGTTTTGATTTTTTGGTACTTACCGACATTGATCCTTTTTCAGTTCTCTAATTTTCAAGAAGTTAGTTAATTTCTTTCTTTCATATTAGGTTTAAAACTTAAAACACTACAGTTCATGACCATGAAATGTAATCTAAATATCAACTGAAACTCAAGCTGAATTATGTTAGCAGATACCTAGAGGTCATTGTAGTATACTCCACTAGCAGTTAAAATTAATTTCTGTCAAAGCTAGCTAAGTTTCCTAAAAATAAATTTTATCCAATAAAGTTCTTTGGGTTTTTTTCCCTCTTTTATTTGAATGGCAACCACAGACTACTTTAATTGCTTTGTAGATGCACTCAGAATTTACTGCAGCAGCAAGTTGAAGAGAAAAATGTTTGTGAACAAGAATTGGAAATTGCAGGCATTTTTATTGTAAATAGTTTGACTGAAAAGATGGTTAAAATCAAGTAGAATGAATAACAAATATAATTTGATGGACAATAAAATATTTACCATCACATGCTGCAGCTGTCTTTAAGGGACATAAAATGTAATTCATTCATACTGTAATCATGCTGCAGAAGTTTGCAATCTGCACCTTATGGATCACAATTACCTTTAATAGTTTTTTGTAATAATTGTAGCTGAGTATATCTCCAATAAAGTTATGGTCTGTTCACCTTGTATTGTCTTTCTGCTTTTGTTTTTAGTTCCTCTTGTCTTTCCATAAATCTTCTAGAGTTTACAAAAAATTACTTTTCAGTCTCAGTCTAAATAAAAAAAATAATTTGTGAAAACATTATTTCTTGACCTTGTTTAAAGACAAGTCTGCTTGTCTCCTTCCTCTGATGAATGAACTGTCTTCATAGCTATGTGAAGACTCTTAAGGGACGCTCAGGTTAAAAATGATGGTGTACATGCTACAATTTGATCTCTGTATTGACCATTATACCTGCAAAATTTGTCAGAGCTGGGAGGCCCCAGAGCACAAGGGTTCAGTAAAACAAGTTTGCACAATTCAGCACATGGTTTAAGAATAGGATGTTTATTTTAGCTAAGTCTCAACATTATTAACATTGATTTTAATTATGTTTGCCAGTTGCTTTCTGCTAGTATTTCACTTACTCTGAATATTGAAAATATGCGTGTAGAGCATTCTGACTGGCACACCAATGTCATGCCTATGTTTTACAGTGATGAGGCAGGCATGCCAGTCATCAGGAGTGTTCTTTTCTGAAAACTTCCCAATGCAGCAGTTTCTTGACATCTGCAATGGGCAACTTCTGCTACACGTTGTGTTTTAGGTTACAGAGAAGAGCCTGCTGAACTGCTGATAGGCATGGTGGTATCTTTTTCTGGGACTTGAGGGAAGAACTGAGTCTACCTGTTGTTCAACAGTGTCAGTTTGTTCCTTGTCTTAGCTTAGCTGTGATGAGGCAAGCAAATCTCAGCTGAGAATCCTGAGGAACCTTATGGATCTTCTGTACCTTTCCAGCTCTTTTTTTTTTAATTTTTTTTTTCTTTCCCCCCTCTAGATTCCACCCTGAGCCTGATGGCGCTGGTAGGAAAGGCCCTTTAATGTGTAGGCCAGTAAGCTATAGTAAGGTATGACAACACAGCCCCCACCCCCACAAGTTCTAACAAGTGGGTCAAATCGGGAAAACTTTTTTCTGGAATTTTCTACAGGGAAATAGGCCTGAAAAAATGATTAAAAAAAAATAAAATAGTTCAAGATGCCATTATCTTCTTGTTCATTGTGGAGGAATGAGATAAGGCATGGCTATCAAGCTTGAGTTTCGAAGTGGTCCATCCCTCGCTGGGTAGTAACGTGAAGCATACAGAGTTCTCCAGAAAGTCAAAGTGTAAAATCAATAAAAGGTTCTGCTTCAGAGACAGGTGGCCAGATTTTTTGCCAGTAGGGGAACATCACCTACTTAGCATAGATTTTCAGTACAGCATATTAGCGATGGTGTTGAAATATAAACCATAAAAAAACATAAAGATCCTTTTAGTTTTTTAAATTTAGGCTACTCAGAATGAAGCAACGACTGGGTTCTTTTTGCCCCCCCCCCCGAAGGAACATCAGGCTTGACTTAAAAAGAGAAATTAACTTTAGTAAAGCTATAACATCAAGGCACAAATTTTTAGGATAGTTACCATTTGTCTTTCAGACAATCTTCAGTGGTCACACTATAGGAATTGAAAGGAGAATATCTCTACGTCTGTCTGAAGAAGAGTTTACAGGTACTGGTTTCTCATTTCCTCATAAGAATAAATGTGTGTCGTAATTGTATAAATAGAGCTAAGATATGTATATGGTTAGCAGCTATTCTTCTTAAGTAAAACCATACATAAAAAGGAATTTGAGTAAAAACTGAGGGGACCAAGTTTTTGAATACACATACCCTGAAAAGGGGTAGTAACAAAGCTAATCATAACTTAGTGACCAGAAAAAAACACAGAGAAGCAGATTTGCTGCTTGGCTGGGCTTCCCTTAACACTTCTGCTAGAGTCCAGGTGCAGGTTCTGTTCCTTAGAGGAAATCTCCATGTCAGTGGACACAGGCAGTACTGACATGTAAGTGGGTTTTATTTTTCTCATAGCTGTGATTATGTCCTTCCTTATTGTAGAATGTGAACAATACTTTCATTCTGGTGAATCAAATAACTGAGGACCTTCCTTATGTTATGAAAACAATATAATTTACTTTTCAGCTTAATCACCTCCACTTACCTGGCTTATACTCTCTCCCTTTTTTTTATATATATTTTATTGGAAGCCTCATGCTAACTCTTAAATGGAAGTAATTTTCTTCTGTTAACTTGAAAATTTCCTGTAGTTTTGAGTTCCTGTTGAGCTCCCACTGAAGTCACTGGGAAGACATCCACTTGGGCTCTGTAATTCATGTGCATTTGAACTTAATGCAAAAGTCCTTCAGCCATAATATGTGTAAATTCCAGATGTCAAGTAAAAGTTGAGAAACGCAATGATGTGCAAAGGCAGCCTCTTCTGTTTTGCTTCTATTTTTTCAGGCTCTTTAGGTAAAAAGGGTGGCACATTCACCAGCTACCTATTTTTGAGATAGCCCACCTCTTGAGGCAAATAGCCAACTGCTTGCTCCATTTTCTTTTGCCATATGGGCAAGATTTAGAGGGGAGGAACAAGGGCCGTCTTCCTCAGAGCTTTTATTGACATCTAGGATGCTTCAGCTAAATTCAGATTAGCTGCATCTGGGCCAGCTCCCACCCATTGCCTCTGTTGTCAGCGGAGCCATGTCAGCAGCAGTGGGGCACCGCTGGGTTTTCATACCCTTGGATCATCCTTTCAAAATGAGATGAATGAGAGAAAGGCTCCTTCCTCCCCATCTGGGGCTGGCACCCAGCTGATAAAATGGGTCCCACACGGTAGCTTGAAGCTGGAAGTCTTCATTCAGGGGAAGTGATGGGTCCAGAAGAGATTTCATGTAGCTGCAGCACGGCCAGGGAGTCAGTAGTTACTCCAGGGTCACACTTGTCTCTTTGCTGAGGTGAGGATGATCATGATCCCCTCTTCTTTACTGCCACATGTCCTGAAGCAGGGGATTGAGTATGAACTGCTGCAGCTGTTCCAGTCTTTGTAATAACCTGGTGCTAAGTTTGCAGCCTTTACTTGCCTAACTGTGAAGCTCTGAGCTCCATGAGGGGATTGCAGAACCACCAACCCAGTCCTCAGCTATATATATTTTAAGAAAGCAGTTTTCACAGAAGTACTTGAGTGTCACTTTGGCATCAATTTTAGGGTAAGGTTTTTAACTTTGTTTTATAAATGAGAATAAGTAACATAGAGGAGCAGTGCTATGGTTGTACAAGCTGCCAATTTCACAGCTACCAGCGTTAGCACAAGTACCAGTGAACACAGATATCGTTAAGCATAGGTATCTCTTTCAATGTTCTTATACCACAGCCACCTACACCAGTCACTTTTGCTGTCATGTATTCAACCTCCAGTACCCTGAATTTAGGCAAGACCCTGGTGTCAGAACAAAACCCTCCCTGATTTTAGTGGAGCCTCAGTATCTTGATAGCCCTATTCTCACACATCTGTAGCAATTAATACAGTATTTTGCAGCACCAGTTTTAAGAAATTATTGCTTTCAGGGTGATTCTGTCTGAAATAGCAGGGCATTATGGTCCTGCCAGCAACGTTCACCACCTTCCTCCTAGCTTTACATAGTGCATGTGCTCCTGGTACAAGAGATCTCGTTATACAAACGAGCATGGCACAGGCAGCTGCCCCCCTTGTCTGGCCAAGTGGCTGCTGTGCAGGGCCATGCCAGCAAAAACCTCACTTAAAACAAGGGCAGAAGTTCCCAGGACTGTGCCTCAACCACGGTGTTGAAGTTGCTGGTGGTGAATATGGGAACAGATCTATGGAAGATGTAGTAACCAATTTTTTGTGGACCAGATGCCTTTTCTGGGCTTTAAAAAGTTGCCCTGTCTGTGGAATCCATCAGCTCGAAGCATTCCTGCACTGAACACTACTTGCCCTGAATTCCCAAGGAGTGCCCCCGTCCCCAGCAGGTACAGCAAGGCAGAAGAGAAGGGCAGTTCAGACCTTCCTGACCCACCTTGCAGAGCCTTGATTACAGAGCAAGCACACATCCTTGTGCGCGTGCATCGCAAGGGTACTCCTTATTTTATGTAACATTTAGTTGCGAGTCACTTAAGTTAACATAAAATAACCACATAGCAACTTCTGTGGAAGGTTTCTTGTAAAGGAACATTGGTTTATTGGCAGTTTAGCTAAGGTGAAGAGTTACTTCATGCAGTAGCTAAATAAATTGCAACAGAGCCTATGGCACATGGGCTACAGGAACTAAACTAAATGTGAGTACATAGTCCATGCTAGATATATAGCAACTGCTTTTTGTGTAGGATATGGTGTGTTGATGGGTGTCAGGAAATCCCAGAAACTACGGTGACTGTACCAGGCAGTGGTGGGGGACCTACATAAACACCTGAGATGTATCAACAATTAGAGAAAGTTGTAGGCTGGAAATATTTCGGAAGAAATGCCAAGATCAGAGACACTTAAATGTACAGAGGAAAGGAACAGACCTGGGCAACTCTGCTCACAAATCAGCTCCCCTGAGAGGGGTGAGCATTGTGAAGGAGGGCTGGGCAGTGGTGGAAACAGGCAGAGCCAAAGTTTGCTTATTCCAGCATCAAGTTCTAAGGTGATAGTGGGACATGCAGGAGGGACTGGGAAAAAGAGACCAACTGAACCAGAGCCTTGCAAGGAGTAAAGGTTGAGCTTGGTCACTGGGTACCGTGGAAGTCACCAGGTTTTGCCACTTCCAACAAACTTTAGACCTCTGAGGTCTAAAACAAGTCCTGTGGAGTTTGTGACTGCTTGGACCCCTGTGAGGACTCCATGTCTTAACTGCAATAGTGAAAACTGCCTTGCATCCAAAGCAGGCTTGTGGTGAGAAGTGCTGCAATTTGTCTGCTGTGCCAGCAGCAAAGGTACAGGCCCTGTGCCAGCCATGCTACAGACAGCCTGCACAGTAGGGTTGCATTTGCTAGGTGGGAAACTGGTTTTGCTGTTAAGAGATAAGACTGTAGTTATGACCTGGCATCACTCAGCTTAAAATCCCCTTCTGTTTTTCACCTCATTGTGATCACTCACGTTGAGAGCATCATTTGCTCATCCCCCACATTGGCACAGTCTTCTGTCTGCTTTGAAAAAGCATCTCGACCCTGAGCGTTCACCGGGACGATATGTCTCAAACTAAAGAGAAGCAATTGCAGCTTAAGGTTTCGGCTCTCTGGTACAAGAGAAACAATAATAGGTAGGAGTAAGCTCATCAGTGATGATTTTCAGGGGACGGCTTTAAGCTTTTGATGGATTTCCTAGTAAAGCTAAATCTAATCTAATGTTCGGAAGTTGATTCCTTGCTATGATCAAAGAGGTTCTGAGAAGGCCCTGAGTGAGCCCAGCTGGAGAGATTTGGGGCTGGCATGAAGCCACAGGAGACCAGGAATTGTGGCAAGCATGAAGAAGCAGATAAAGCTGCAGTTGTAGTCAACTGAGGAACACAATTGTTTTTCAGGGCTGTAGGTAACAGCAGTATTTGACAGCCAAGTTCTAACTGGGTCAATGGCATAGCCATAAATCCATGCATCTGCCTGATTTTTTCTAATATTGCAGTATTTTTGGACAATTTCACCCAGCTGCCCACCGCAGAGGTCTCTAGTCGCTGGGCTCCCGTTGTCCCATGGCTTCCTGGAAGCACAGCTGGAGTTAGCTTTGGGGAATCTGGGCAATGCAGCGTGGCGATACTGGAGATGGAGCCTTTAAGCCTTCAGCTTGACTCCCTCAGCAGCCAGGGGCTGCACCACCAGAGGCTCATCCCTTTCCCTGACCCACTGCCTGAGGGCTGGCGCCCAACGCTGCAGCCTGGCCGTACGGCTGGGACTGCTCATCAGTGATGGTTACTGCAAGAACACCCCGCATCAGCGCATACTCTGCCACAGCTGCCTACACACCTCCCTCACCTGCAACTGGGGTTATGCCTTTTATATGATGCTCCTGAGACTTCGGTATCATTTTCTCCGCTCCCCGTCCCCAGCCATCTCTCTCAACTGTCAGTGTTTATAACCGCTGTGCACAATTACTCTCCTCTCCAACCCCTGCTCCACCCCAGAGGCAGCTGTATTTCCACAGCGAATGAAGCAATTCCTGTATGTATGATTTTTAAAGTACTTTGGGACCCTTTGGGAGAGAAGGTGCTATTGTACAAGTACAAGATATTATTAAAACAGGAATCTGCGTAATGGGTGATAAATTTTGATACTGTATGTTTAATATAATATGACGGTTGTAAATCCAGTGAATTACCATAGGTATTTGCTGTGCAGTGTGTTTATGAATTGTTTGGGCAGGTGTTTTTCAAGTCCCAGCTTTTCACACGAAATGTGAATTATAGGACAGTTTAATAATAGTTCATACTAGACTCCAATATGCCACAATTAGCTGCAGAAATATTATCACTTGATGGCTGAGCTTGGTTGCTGATTAAATTCATGTATAAGAAGGTAAATGAAAAAAGCAGCACAGAGAAAAGAGATCTGCAGAAGGAAAATTTTTGATCTGTCTTTGATCTCTTACAAGCAAATATCTTTTGAAGCTGCAGAAATCTATAGGTTTGGTATTGTCCAACTGCATTATACATGTGCTTTCAAAGGGGTTAAAAGCAGTTTATTTTGATTGGAATAATGAAATAGTTCTTTAAAAGTTTATATTCAATAGTTATACTACTAATATTTATTGATGTGAAGGGATATCTGTACTGCACATGTTATTTGAATCAAACCTTGCTAGGTAGTTTTTAAATCAGATCCAAAATAATGTAATTCAGGATTACATAGGGTCGGAATTTCTTATTTTTATTTTTTACTGACTTCCACATAAAACAGACTTATAAGACCTTGAAAAAATGTTTCCCTTCTCTGAAGAAGAGAGAAGTGCTCTATTTCACTTTTCCATCTGCTTTTGTACTATGAGCTGAATCTCATCCTGAGCTGACATTGCACCAAACAGCACAGCAGTAAACTACCTAGAGGTAGGGCTGGGTAGAGGTTTTAAAACTTAGTGACTGAAGAACACATCTTCTCCATCACTGTAGAATTTTCTGACTGTAAGTTGGGCTGTCTTTAGTTTTATTAAAGCCTATCAGTGTCCTTTGGGCTGTGAAGCCCTTTGCTTTTCTTGTAGGCGTTTGCAGCTCCCAGGGGTTTGCTGTGACTTACGCAGCTCCGTAGCCATCGCTGACACCTTCCAGCCAAGCGAGGCTCTGGGCTGGGTTTTGGAGGTGCTGTGCTCCCACCACTCCAGCTGACATCCAGGGCGGCTGAAGGTGCTGGGCATCACCAGCTGCCTCTCCAAGCCCTGTCCCACCATGGCTCGTGCCTCCCTGAGCACCTGGGAGCAGGCCCATCATTGGGCATAGCTGAACCTCACCAGTGCAACGCTATGAGCTGGTAGCTCGGCTGGAGGTTTAGTTAAACATTTTCCTTCCCCTTGACTGGCGTGAGGAAGGCGTCTGCAGCCCACCCCCCTCCCCGCGCCGTGGCTTGTGTATGTGTAAAAGCTGCCCTTGGCCCCAGATGATATGTTTGCATTTCATAATTAATGCTGAACTCGACTTGAGGCAGATACAAAAGGACGATTTTTTAAACAGATGTTGCAGGTCACTTGTAAGTTATTTGTCAAATAAGTTTCAGAGCGCAAGCCGCTGCTTTTGCCATTGTAACCAAAGGCGTATGCTGTTCAGCAGCAGTAATTACAAAGCCAGGGCAACGCAGGGAAAATTCATCTTATTTAAAAGTGTTTTAGTGTCACCAAACAGCTTGCTATGCCATTAGGCAAGTTTTGCTAGACACGTTTAAGTTGAGGGTTTTAATTTGTTTGAAGTATTCTCTAAAACAGAATTATGTTGGAGTTTACATAAAATGAGAGAATGACATGAAAAGTTTTAACTTAAGCAGCAAAATATAAAGGCTAATCTTATTTAAAAGTAATATGTGTGTCTTGATTGAGTGCCCAGATACACTCAACTGGGACATTTTAGTGGAATCGGTTCTAAGCTGTTACACTGAGTTATACAGAGTAGGTTTTCCTGAGCTCACATTGCCAGACCTGAAATACTCTTGTGGCTGCATTTAATAAAGAAACGAAAGTCTTGGGTAAGGGGATATGATTTTTTATGACAGAAGGAATGCAAATAACTTTTAGTCTCATTGCCTAGACCGGGTTTGGTCTGATTTGATGGAGTTTAATAATGACTTATAACCTGTGCTGACAATGTGCAGACCCGCACAACGTCATTTAACTCATTTATTCTGCTTGCTGTAAAAACAAAGAGATGGCAAATAAATATATGGAAAGTTCATTGTTTGTCAGAGGGCCCAAGCCAAAAGTTTTCAGTGACCTTTTAAAATATGGTCCCAGGCTAGTACTAAAATGTCTGTCACTCAGCGCACACACTTGCACAATTTGGCCTTTTAACCCGTGCATCTTGTTTTTCTCTCTTTCAACTGGTTGTATGAATTTCAAATCAGCTGCAGCTATTTAAGTTTTTGCATTGGAGGATTACTGTAAATTGCAGTCTGACAATTACAATGTACAGCGCACAGGAGAGTTATTAATGGATAGGCCTACTGATGGCCTTTCAGCGCTGACGAGGGCCTGGTGTTCCTCACCCATAATTAGATCCAGTGGTTGGGGTCTGTGCAGATGAGGCAGAGGAGGGGGTCGGCCATGGAGCGCCGCTTTATCAGAGGAAGATATCAATTGATCAGAGATAGTTACTATCGGCAACGTCTAAATCTCTAATTCACCTTCTTCTTAATGACTTGTATTGGCTTAAGAAGCTAAGTTATTTGACAGCACGGAGCTCGGCTGACAAAGCCGCGCAGGTGGTTTTAATAGAGGATTTCTGTTGCTTGAGATTTCACTAAAGACAGAGCAACAGTTCAACAGACACAACAGAGGCCAGTAAAAACCCCGGCCCACTGCTCTGCTCACCGAGGATACCAGCGGGGCTCAGGCTGCAGCGAGCTGCTGCTCCCATTGCTGCGGCACTTTTTCCCTTTGCAAACCCCGCACAAGGGTTTTCTCTGAGGCTGCAGTATTTATTTTAAGGAATTAACCTTATGTGGGCATAAATTATACTCGACAATGAAAACCCTTTGCGGGGAGGGGGGTGGTATTTATTGGGTTTTTTACTTCCCCTTGAAAAAACATTTTCCAGAACATAATGCTCCTGAAAAATTAAATACACTTTTTAGGATTAAGAGAGAGTCCAATGCACAGGAAGAACCAGTAAGGTTTGTAAAGGTTGAAGACGATGGTCATTGACCATTGATAAACCCAGAAAATAAACTGACTGTAAGCCAAGTGCTTAGATTAGATGTGGCATCATGAACAAAAATTTCAGCTTTTTAATGAAGTCACCCAAGAAGCAACAGTTTTGTGCTTAGATTATCACAGTGTAAATCCAATAAGAGATGGGCACCTAACTCCCCAAGGCGCTGCTGATCCAGCCCTGGTCCTTTCTAGAAGGATTACAACCACCTGCCCAGAATTTTTCCGTGCAGTAAAGCTTGTAGCCAATCTGATGCTCTCAGTATGTCCCAGAGGTTTTTTATTATTATTATTCAGATTATGTATACCCATGGCAAATATAGATTTGGGTCTGTTAAGGCTTTTTTGCAGGGTAAACATTTGTTTAAAATCTTGTTCCAATCTCTTAACACATATGGAAGTAAAATCTAATTGAGTAGATCACTGGCACAGGCAGAACTTTTCTGTTGTTGTTCTTGAGGGAGAGCTCAACAGAAAAGCAGGTCTGTGAGACTTTGCATTTTAGCCTTGAATGGAAACATATTTATCAGTACAAAGCGTGCTTTTTAAACCATTCTGGAACTAGCAAAATTGACGGACCTGTTTTCTGGTTTCACTGCTAGGTTTGTGACCTCACTCTGGTACCACTTCTGGGTTCATCTCATGGTTTTTACTTGTGAGCGCTAATTTGCCGTTTGTACTTCCACTGAACTTGCGACCCATCTCTGCGTGTGATGACTTCGCAGCTCCTAGGTGAGGGACCACTGACCTGAAGTGTTGAGAATAAACACTGTGCACCTGTAGCGTGCTGTGGTCTCAAGATCTCAAAGTGCCTTTGAAATTTGCTAATAACAGTTTATAAAGCCTTGAATGTTATCCCTGTCAGAGGAGAAAACAAAGGCAAGGCAAAATAAGTAACTCTCCCAAAAGCAACAGATTGTTAAATAGTTCATGAAGTGAATTTCCCAGCCAGGGATATAGACTGAGCCACATCACGGATTGAAATCCTGATCCTTTCATGCTGATGGTGAGAGTCCCATTGGGTTCAGTCTTGTCACGAGCTCACTGGCATGTTTTTTGCTTTACGTGAGGAGAGCAACCGAGGAGCCCAAGCCACAGATGAGTTACCACTTAATTATATATAAACTTTCCTCATTAAAATGAGAGCTGTCATTTTGGAGCTGACTGGGCTAGCTAGCTGGGGTGTCAGTGTCACCCTGAATTTAATATGGATGTACCAGCAGAAACCTAACTGGAGAATGGTGCTGAGTTGGAGGGCTGCTGCTCTGTACTGTGAAGCAAACCGAAAGCATGGTGATAGCAGTTGTCTTCAACCCAAAATGTACCTGTTCTGCCATGGATAACGAGGGATGCCAAACAAGTCCTTTTTGGAACAGGAGTGTTAGTCAGCTTCTTGTTATAAAACAATTTTTTATTTTGTAGTTGCATGTGCTTATGACCTTAGACTTCTGCTTTTTTGTGTTTGAAGTTACATTGTGCAGGGGAAGGTTTCTTCACTTACGTTAGTAGCATAACCTGCACAGTGAAAAGCTGTTACTGACATCTTTGGATGCTATTATTTATCCACAGATTACTAGCAGTGGTGGGGCCAATAAGCAATATGGCTCTACAAGATCCCAGTGTACCACAGGAAGGTGTTTTCCTCCTATCCCACGTCTTGTGTGAGCAGCCAGGTATGGGTGCTGGGGCTGGCCTGAGTCTCCGCCGTGCTGTCTGCAGCTACATGCCAAATCAGCAAAAGTTAAACTTCTCACTGAGGAAGACTTTGGAACTACGAATCAACCACAATCCTTTCTCTTGCTGTAAGTCTGTCTTTTTTATTATTTAATTTTCTTTTAGGTATGGATTGGAATGTTTCAATTACTTTATTTTACTTTACCTGTGTTCAAGGACTTGCCAAAAGAATCGTTTTGGATGCAAAGAGCAAACCTTGATTGCTCAGCCCTTAAAGGTGACAGTTTTGGCATGTTTGGAGGGTTTAAAGCAGGGGGACCACGTTCTTTGCTTTTGTAAAAAGGGTAACCTCTGCTGACTCAGTCAAGCTCTGTTCATTTAGACAGAGAAGATAGGGCCCAACCGTTTGCTCTGTAATGGTTTCCATAAGACACATCTCAGCTCAGTCCCCATAACAGTCTGTGTGGTGTGAATAATCGCCAAGCTGGTTGCAGTTTTGAGCAAGCCTGTTTGCACCATGATCTGATCAGCTGAGTTTTGCAGAGAGACATCGCTGAGCCATTCTGTCACTCACAGCCGCATTGCTCTTGCAGTTCACGTCTTCCTATGGGGCAGCGTGACACAGGAGCTGCTGGTGTTACGTATTCTTCCCCCTTTCACTAGCCAACGATGGCTGTGCCCCACTATGTTGTATTTCAACTCAAGCATGCTTATTCCGTTCAATTACTTTGAAGGTAGTTGCTGTCCGGCTTAATGCCCATTATCTAATGACATTGGGGTAAGCTGGTCAAAAGAGGGTGCATGGTGGGTGACCTTATTCTACCAGTGTGCCCAGGAACCAAGACCAAAATATGATTTTTTTGTGCATTGGAGCGTGTATCTATACCTCATGCTTCTTCACCAAATAAAAAAGTTTACTAATTCATTCTTTAGTGTATATATATATATATGTATATATATATACACTATAAATATGGGTGTATATGAATTGCTCATATATGACTTGCATGTCAAGCCATCTGACGACAAAGAAAACAACCAAGTCCACAGCTTCTGACATGAAGCACTGCTGTGAAAAGCATTATAATGAATAACTGACTTCTGTCTTAGTGGTGCCTTCATCTTTTTATTCCTTCTTAAAACAAAGTCTGTTTTGACTGCTTTGCTATGCTGTTAACAGACAAATACACTCAAAATGTTGGCAGTTATGTTCAAGGCTGGATTAATATAGGTTTGTTTTTCTACTAGCGTATCCAAAGGCAAATACTCCTACTGGACTCCACCCTTCAGCTGTGAAGCAGGTTGTAAATCAGTTCCTTTCTTGTTGTTTTTAAAGTAGTTTAGAGGCTTTAAAATGGTATTTAACATTATTACAGTCTGCTTGAATATTGTACAATTTCTAACTACTTCTTCATTTTCATATCCACTTTTCTGCCACTCAGAAGCTTCTAAAAAAACCAGTGCAGTCACCACTAATGCCAAGGTGTAGCAGAAGTGTTCTCAATGTCTGTTCTCCCCCAAGTATTTAGGTGTCATAATTTTTAGCTTGCTAAAAAAAGCCAGCATTTGCAGAAGGAAAGAATGAAGACCAGTTTTTCAAACTTTGTCCCTTCGTCTTTGAGGCTGGAACAGGTAAATTTGTCCTTGCTTCTTTCCCTAGGAAAGCTCCAGTAGGTGCACAGCCAGCGGTCCTTGTCCTCATGCTGCCCTCCTTAATGTAGCACTAAGACTATGGAAAAAACTTTCTGCATCTGGAAATATGGAAGGAAATGGCTACTGGATCAGGAGTCAGCAATTCTGATGCTAGCACACGTTCAGACACATCCATCAAGCAGTCCATGACCTGTGAAAATTAAATCCTGTAATACCCTTTTTCATTTGTTTCTGTTTTGAAATTGTGCTCTCTGGGTTTATTCTCTTTACTCAAAGTCAGAGCAGTGTAATCTGAATGCTGGAGAAAACTGTTTGAGCTGATCTTCTTAGATTCTTGACTGGTTCTAAAAATAGGGCCCTCCTATCCATTAAGATAAGACTGAAACACTGGTGACATTAAGCACAGCTAACAGCCTTGGTGTTCTGGTCTGCAAAAAAATGTCCATCCTGTCTAGTAGGCACATTGTGTCTGTCTGGTCTCTCAGACCTGGGTGAGAGGCTCCAGTCTATCAGGTGCCACCTCCCACCAAGTCCTAGCGGCTGCTGTCCCCAGCGGGAGGGACCCAGAGAACATATAATGTTCCAGAGCTCTTGTGATAAAGCTTGTGTACCTTGTGTACCCTGGAAGGCAAATCTGTTTCTACCTCACCTTGTCCTCTTCTGATTTCATGTCTCTGAAACCCCCTGTGCTGTTTGTTTTAATTTTCTTCGCCAGGCTTCCTTTACGTGGACTCCTGCTAGATCTCACGGACCCCTCCACAGCCTTGCCCTGTGCTGGGGAGGGCATGGGAGAGTGGTGCAGGCTGTGCTGGGGAGCGCTCAGCCTCACTGATGGACAGACTGGCATCTGTGTGCAACATGCTGTGCAAACCTAAGGCTGATGGCTGTGTCGGAAGCATGTTTAGAGCTTCCCAAATGTAAAGACTAAAAGGTGAAAAAAATTATGATTTTTCAGTCCCTGTAAGCTAACCACTGTGTGAACTGACATCCAACCTTGCTTTCCTGCCCTCCCCTGCCCTCCCAGCACCATGTTCCTGCCTCTCCCCCAGCATCAGCAGCGACGTTTGCAGACTACATCCTAAGCTGGGCGAGGGACCTATCCCCATCGCAGTGTGTCTTTGGTTATTTTTCTGTTTTATGGTCATGCTAACTTCCAGTCAGATCAGGTTCCTTATCTGACTTACTGCGTAACTTTGGGAGCACTGGCATCGACACAAGGGAGAAGGCAGGGCTGCTGAAGATGGGGGAAGCATGGGCTGACACTAGTCTCCGCTTCTGCTGGTTGTAAGCTGCCAGGAGACCACCAGCCATTTGCTCCCAACCCTTGTCTCCTGTCACACCAACCGTGGGGGCACCACCATGACCTGGTGTCCAGGTTACTCGACGAGCTGACGCATCTGTGTGTGGCTGCGCGGTCCCAGCACAAAGAAATCATGGGAAATGGATGATGGTGAGCGGGAGAGGGAGAGCTGGGCCGCCGCTCTTGGGAGCAGCTGGCGGCTGGGTCAGACTAGGTGTGGTGTGAAACTGAGCCCGCGCGGAGGCACGGATCAAAGCACCATCTCAGGGTATTCATGTCAGACACAGCAAACGTTTAGCAATTTACTTCAGTGGCGAGATACAAGAAGTTTACTTAATACTTCTGGAAGATACCAGTCTGTGTGCTGCGGCTCACTCCCACTTGCTGCCTTCCCCATTCACTACGTGCACACAGACACGCACACATGCACACATGCACACACACGTGCGTGCACGCACACACACACACATGCACACACACAATGATGGCTTTGTTGGCATGGAAAAATGCTCCATGGGGAGCTGCACATCCCAGAACACAGCTCTGTTTGCATCTAGAGTCATGATGGATCACTGTGGGGAACCTTAAATCTCTGCAGCTCTCAGATCTCTATCAAAAATGGGAGCAGCTGGAGTATGCTCCATTTAATGCAAACTGCATGCGTAGCTGGATTCCTTACCACCTTGTCAATGCCACCCCCAACTGCCAAGGTCTGAGAGCCCCTGAGTCTACTGAAACCAAAGGGAGGTGAGGATTTTCTTTGACTTGGATGCAGGTTTTTTAAAGGGAACTTGGGAAATAATTAACACATAATTAACCTGTGGAACTTTCTGCCAGGAAGTATTACTGAGGCCAACCGCTCTGCAGGGTTAGGAATTTATATGAATAATAAGAGGTCCAAAGTGGAAAAGGTATCAGCCTTCAAAGTAGAGAGGACATCATTAACCAAAATGAGTTAAGGAGATGGTTTTCTTATGGATAAATTATTTCTTAGTGCTCTATTAAGGGATGTTTTGTGCCTTCCTGTGAAGCCTTTGGGAATAGCTACTGATGAAGACAGTAGAACAGTGGTCTGATCCACTCTGGCAGGCATGTTTCCTATTAAATATACAGTATTGCAGATGTTGTGCTCTAGAGCTAATAGAGCAGCACTCACCCCGGTTCCTACTGTGCTCCAGAAAATAGTCGCTTGTTCAACTGATTTAAAAAATATATCTTATTTGATCCCAGACCTGTCACTCTTGTAGACTGGCATTATTTGAATGATTGTCGCTTCATCTCACTGACGAGTTGTTCACTAGAAATGAAAAAATACGTGTGGACGCCAGTCTGTTTAGGGAGTGAACTATGTAAGGGTGGCATAAAAGTGTCCGACCAGGTCAGGCTGAAAGGCCACCCTGCCCAGGATGCAGCTTTGCAGTGGTCTATAGGTGTCTGGGGAAAGAATATAAGCAACGGAGTAAGCAGAGTTATCCTTCCTGGTAGACCACCTGATTGTGGTACTTCATGCCTTCTGGATTCCTGGAGCTTGAGGCTGTGTCCCCACCACAGGGCTTAAGAGCCATTGAAGTTTTTTATTCCTTCTGGAACCTATCTTGTATTTGACCTCCAGTACATGCTGTAGCAGTGATACCCAATGCTGTAATAACCCCTGGGTGAGAAGGTACCTCCTTTTGGCCGTCCTGAGCTTGCTTGGCCCACTCCCATGGGGTGGACAAGAGTGAACAGTCATTCCCATAAGCTGTTATGGCCCCAGGGGCATTTCCTATACCTTCTGCCTCCTGCCTCCTCCCAGCTTATCATCCAGCAGATTCTGAGACATCTCAGAGCCTCTGGTTGCTCCCTTACTCCTCTCTTCTAAAGAAAAACTGAAGGACCTTTTCTCAGATGGGCTCAGCAAGATACACTGAAGTTTGGAGATACTGATCTCTGGTTTGCAAACCCTGTCCCCAAAGCGTAGGTTTGACTTTCTTTTCTCCTTATCCTTGCAGCAGATCTAAGCTTTTGCTTTCTACTTTCTCTGTAGCATTTGTGATTTTGCACACTTCTACTGTACCCCCTTATCCTCTACACCCCCAACACATTTAGTCATTTCTTTTCAAAGTACCTTTTCCACCGACTGCTTCCATGTATGAAAGTTCAACACATCCTTGTTTTTTACTGCCCTCGATGGAATTTTCGCCAGTATGTTTGTTGCCTTTCCCTTCTGCAGTTCTGCTGCATCCTGCTAGAGACTGGGCAGCCGAAACACCATCAGGGGTTCACAGTGTGTGGCACCACACACAGTGGGGAGGCAGCACTGTAGTTTTGTTCTCTTAACTCTAAGATTATGTTTGCTCTTCAAACGACTATGAATCCCAGAACTGAGAATATCATAGGACTAACCACAATGAGAGCCAGTTTTATTTCCTAAATAGTTTTAAAGCCTACTTAAGGAGCACAGCTCCAGGAACAACTCCTTGAGACGACTCCTTGTGGGTATTTTCTCTTCACTGGGGAAATGAAACATGGTTCTACCTTTTTGACAAGAATGAAACTATGGCCATATTGGATTAGACCAGAGGTGCCTCTTGCCCACAGCCCTGTCTTTCTGATAGTGGCTTGTGGATGCCTAGGGAAAGAAACAGGTGATATACTGCAATATTTTCTGTATATATTTTCCATATTATGCCAGTCTGTGGCTTGGAAACTTCTTGGCTAGGAGGTTGCATCTGTTTTGGTTCTCACAGTCCTTGGGGCACCTTTCCGTTGTTCGCTTTAGCATGGATTTTTGAATACCTTTTATTGCAGCCATTTATTAACCTGCAAGAGGAACTTGCCCTTATCCTTGAAGAGCCTAGGTCTAAGGAAAAGTGGGGAAGAATTCTTGGTTTCTGACCTTTTTTTGAAACTCCAGACTCATTCATCTGACAGCCATAATAGCCATTGACATTTCCTTGAAAAGTATCTTTTTCTAATATAGTCTCCTTGTCCATTTGTCTATCCATGTCAGAAACCCAAGGGACTGCAGCCCATGAAAGCCCTCCAACCTAGCTTGAAACTAGCAGCCTCAGACCGCGGCGAGATGCACAGCTCTCAATGGGCAGCAGCCCTCTGCTGCCATGGCTGAACTGTTATCAGTACCCAGCAAGCCAGATGAAAGCTAGCTTTGCTGTCTGCTCAAGTTGCAGTCACACCTCCAGGTTGCCATATAGACACCCCCGTCTGCCTGAGAGTGTTACACTACATGAGTTCTTCCAGTTATAATAAATTTACCGTGAAATATTAAACACTGGCATATACATTTTTTTTGGCAAAAAGAAGCAAAAGTTGGAATCTGAATTTAAAACTGTAATGCAACAAGTGAACATGCAGATTTATGGGCTTAACAAACACATACAACTTTTGAGACAGGCCTAGCAGACATCATGCTTTTAAAATGTCACAGTTCATGTAGCTGTCACTTCAAACACTAAGGAAACTGGCACTCCCAAAGTGCTAGCAAGCTCTGGCTGGACAGTAACAAGACTCAGAGGTCTAAAATTAAAAACTGTCCAAGAAAACGTATAACTGCTTAAAGACCTCATTCTGAATGTTTTATACCACACTCCAGTTTGCAAAGAAATGGTTGTCTGATCGGCTAAATAGAAATGAGATGTTTCCACCACACCTTTGGTAGAGGAAACAGAGCTGTTTGTAATGGAGCAGCTTCCATGGGGAGCGTCAGGAGTCCTGCTGATTGAAGAATGTCTTCTCCTATGAGGTTTGCTTGCCTTTCTCTGGCAGATGTCTAATCAGTGATGCTGACATATGTTTTACACAGTGGCCCATCTGAATGTCAATGATAAATAGGATGTATTCTAGTTCTGCAGTTATCAAAAGCCTCATTTCAATTTACAGGTCAGATAATTTTTCTTTCTGCTACAGCATTTTAGTAATGTCAGCTTGGAACTCTCATTGCAGCCTGTTTCGGCAAACGAGGTACACTGACCTAATTGAGACCTCTAGTATAAACAGACAAAACTCCCTGAGTTTTGAGACCTGCTGCCCTTCTCCTAACAGCAGCAGACAGAGACCCCTATGGAAGCAGCTTTCTCCCACTGAAATGCACCAAATCATTCAATAAATGAACCTTTTTTCTTCTGGTGCTCCAGAATGTTAAAATAAACACTAGGACTCAGAAAACGAGAACACATATTATGAATTCCAGTAAGACTTCACTCTTCGAAGAAACATGTTTGTGTTTGAGTTTGGGAACTTAAAAATACAAATTTTCTGGTGAACTGAGTCAGGAGAACTCTGGAGTGAATTTATTCTCTGTTAACAGGATATTCTGCTGATGCACAGCATTAAATAATCGTAGATCAGATGTTTTAAATGTTATTTTCCATATACCTGGGTGTAGTTTTAAAACCAGTCGCCCCCTCCTCCTCATACCAGAGACATCATGCTTGTGTTGGATTTTCCTGTCCTTTCCCTGAGGGTTAGTTGTCAGCCAGATCAGCTCCCTCATCCAACTGACCTCACCCCCGGAGTCCTGCTGTGAACACAGTGAGAGACAGGTACACGTGGCTGAGCATGAAGGAAAGAACAACTCATGTCCTTTCAGCTCCAGGTTCAATATTACCTTTCTCAAACTTCTGATGCAGCTGTTGGACACTAATTAGTGCACTGACTACCTCATTCCACCGAATTCCTTGTTTCCCTCGATAGCTCCAGTCACGCTTCCAAGCCAAAGGTTTCTATTGGGTATGGTGGGACTTTGAACCTTGGCTTAATTAAAGCATATAATAGAAGCAAGCTAAGTCTCATATATAAATGTGGAACCATGCTTGAAGCGCATTAGGATGAACAGGTTGGTTGTGGTTTCTTCTTTCTTCTGAGTTCCTTTTGTGAGGCAAATGGAAATAAAACAGAAAGGAAAAGAAATACTCTTCCTTGTGGGGATGAAGAAGAAAAACAGGGAAGTCCATTAAAATCCTAAGACTGAAAAAAAAAAAGTCAAGGAAAGAAACAATTCCTGTGTTACCACCAAGGGACACAGCAAAAGTTAGTGTTGTCGTTTACTGTTAGTCAAGCTCCTTTTCTTGTCTCCCCTTAAAGAACTGCAGACAGCAGCAAGAACCACGATGCCATTGCACCTCTCCGGTTTACTGATCTCCATTCTTTCCTCTGCCAGACTGCCAGGCTCCTCAGAAAAGCCTTTTAGCTCATGAAAAGTTCAAGGATTGCTAGCTTGTACAATGAATGTCTCAAAACAAGACATTATAATTAAATTCCAGACTTGTTAGTGAGTTGAGTAATGTTACAACAGACTAGTTTGTTTGGAGATTTTTTTTTTTTTTTTTTGATATCCAGCACTAAACTAAGTAAGGCAAAAAGAAACTTCTTCAAGAAAATGAGGAAAAGAGGAACCTCCAGTCTCTGGGTTATCAGCCCCTTTTTGCCCAGAGTTTGTAACATGCACGTGGTGGGATAAAATGCAGTACAGTACTTTTTGAATGATACTAGACAAATACTTGCAATAAAGTAGTTCTTGCTTTCTTAGATAACTGTCTCCTCATCTGAGTGGCAAAGCTCCTTGCTCATGACTGCAGATGGAGGGTTACTGCCCAAGACAAGGTAACAATTTTATCAACAGGGCAAGAGGGGACAAACTGTACACAATCTCAGCTGAACTAAAGGATTTGCCTTTCCTGAAGCAGTTACCAGGAGAGCCCATCACAGGCTTCTTAACATCTTTCCAGTATTTAGGGCCACTTTTCTCAGACTGAGTCCCGTGCTTAGATCCTTGGGAACACAGCTGCCAAAACCAGGAATTCTCCCATGTGTGACCACATGTCCTGCATGTCCTTCCCCTTCCAGTGCATGTCTATCGCAAGCCTCCTGCTTCCAGCCAGGCTGATTAGGTGTGTGGCTAGAGTTGACCGGCTAGTTGGGATGATTTCTTTAATTACTCCACTGGGAAGATTAAACTATTTCCCTAGCTGTGTCCAATGAGCTGGCCATGTATTTGACACCCTCTATTTACAAGGAGATGACAAGGCAAAACATTTGGTATAGGGTGTAATGGATGGATGGATTATGCAGAAATTTGGAGGCTGAGTAAGCAAGATATTTAAGAGAGGTATGAATGTGTAGATTGAAACACTTGGATTAAAAGCCTATGAAAGATTTGAGTCCTTTTATTCTTGTGCTGCCCTAGATATCATCACAAGAGTAAAATGAAAGAGTGGCTCATCGAGAGCGCTTTGGGTTCCTGGCGTATCTTCCCACAGACCAAAGGGATTTTGAAAGTGGCCTGAGGTGAGAAGAGAAACTAGTGAGGGGCAGGATGTGCCTCACACACCAGTGGCCCTTGTGGTGTCATAAGCAGTTTCTGGAGGATCTGAGGTCTCTTCTGACAGCTCCATGGGGATCTGTGGTGGCTTGGTTGTTGGGTAGGTCAGGGTAAGTATTTGCACTGGCACCTCCCAGCATCCAGTGCTGTGCTCAGATCAAACCTCCAAAGGTGTACAAAATCAGCTGCTTCTCACCAAAGCTTTTGTCTTTGGCTAAGGGAATTAATAAGAAAGACAGAGAGAGAGAAGGCCAAATGCCCAGTGGGGCAGCATGGTGTGGGCAGGCTGCGTGGTGACAGCCTCTCCCCTGGGCCATCACGTGTGCCTGGGCAGATCCAGCAGGTAACATGGCCCCTGTTACCCTCTGCTCAGCAATGTACATTTTTCACCACAAGGTATTATACATTTAATATCTCACAAGACTTCTATGAATTCCAAGGTCTACATGTCATGAATGAGATGAAATATTTTTCACAGCATAAAAAAAACCCCTTTAATCCCAGAGACAGCAGTCCTGGACTTTTGCATTTCTTCTATTGTACGTTTCTCCTCAGCCCAGAAGTCATCTGTGGTTTCTCTGGTTTGTCCGTTAAGCTCTTTCGTGACCCCTTTAGTGGCCCACAGGCTGCCTAGCAGAGCTTGGTCCTTGTTCACCAGGTGGAGAGGCTGCAGGTCCTGCTGGATGTGCCCGCTGAAATTAATGCAGAAAGCTGCCCACACTGTTTTAAGTTGTAAAGCTCTCCCATCCCTCACCTACTTAATCTAACAGCTTCTGCAAGCCACTTGTAGAACTTGCCTATGTGTACGCCTGGTCGGCCCATTTTCTGAAGCAGTTTAACCTTGCTCTGAATGAATGCAAGCTTTCTCTGCTATGGCCTGTCTTGATCAGAAGTTACGTTTAGTGCAGCTCTATTAATTATTAGAAAAGTAGACTAGCATAGATACAACACCGTGCTAACATGACCCCATTGCTTGTAGCATGCTCTGAGCATGTGCAGAGTGAGCTGATGTTTGCCTGGAGGATACTGTGTAAAAGTTTTTTAGCCTAAATTAAAAGGAAGGCTTGTATAGCATCCAGCAGAAGGTCTTGCTCTATGACAAGGTCTTTTATCTGCACTGAAAAATAAACAAGTATCTCATCCGTAGCTAATAAATATCTTCAGGATTTAGTCCATAGAAATGATAAATGGGATATGTCTGTCAGATTAGGAGGTGTACATAAGACTTCTCAATTTTTTTCTTACTGTGGCTGTACATTAATGGAGACACTATGCCAAAAACTGCCCAGTATCGTGATATGCAGTACATTGCATAATGCCCCCCCTTGTTGGGAGAAAAAAAAAAAGCAGCAAACCTAACCAAGCAATATTTTTTCTTCTCTGACTGAAGATATGTGAATTTTTAGATGTCATGGTGACACAGAAAGCTTAAAAAATGAAATCAAGTTCACTATTCAGGATTGAAGAGCAGGAGAGCAGGCAGTAGTTGCCCTACATTTTTAAGTAAATCAATAACACAGAATGTTTTAAGTCACTGTCTTGATTTTGTGGGGCTGCACTGCTGTTCTTGCACAAAGGTGCATCCCACCGTCTGTTGCCCCCTCTCTGCAATCACATTGCCTCCCTGTGGTTGTGTCCACAGCAAACACTTTGATGTGGAGAAAATAATGCTGCACACAGTTTCACATTTTTTTTATTTCTTTTAATGCAACATTGGATCTGGAAATAAAGGGGAAAGTGAGCCTGTGTCAGCAGGCAGCAGGTGCCCCCAGATAGCCAGTGGCCAGCACAATGCAGTCTAGTTGGGTTCTCACCTACAGATGTTTCAGTAACATCCCATTGTAGCATCCTGCGGTGTTAAACATCCTGTGTGAACAAAGGTTCTACCACAGAGACATTCGCCTGCTAAGTCTCATACTGACAGTTTTCAGGAAAATTGCAGTTGTCCAATTCACCCCATTACAAACTGTTTTCCATCAAAGCAGTCAATGCTCAACTGTAACCAAGGTTGCTGCTTGCATTGCTGGTGAAACACTGCCTGTAGGTGTGTGCAGTACTGTTGCAGTGCAATGCCTGACTGTATCACTGAAGTTCAGTCTAGCAAGTGCTTTCACCACCCTACCTGCTCTCTTATTCATCCCCCCACTTTATACAGTTCCTGCCCTCCAACTACGGTGCCAAGGCTGCCCGTATGGCTGCTTTGGGCTTGAAGAGTTAACTGATGTGTGTAAGAGCAAAGTTTGAACATTAGTTTTCATCTGGGGAGTGTACAAATACAGCCTACCACAGCTGTGCTACACTGAATGTCTTCCAATCTTCCCCTCCAGTCAGGTTTCACATCTCTATCAAGGGACGCGTAAATATTTCTGAATCTGGCTTGAAGTGATGAAGGTGCCTCAATACTATCTATTTTCTCTGAAACAGGTCATATTCCTCCTGAATTCTTCATGCTGAGGTAACACAGCTGAGTATCCCAGTCCCACGCCGTCCCACGAAGGTGCCTCTCCAGTATCTCCCAAGGTCCATAAGCCCTCCTCATCGCACTCCCTCCCGCTCCCCCTGTGTTGCTCTGTGCACCAAGCCTGGCAGCCTGCGCTGAGCAGCTGTGCGGGGCACCGTAACCCTCCAGCCCCACACATGGCATCTCCCTGGATGGATGCCTGAGCCCCACATAAAACAGGCAGGACCTTCCTGCCACGGGGGCCATCTCCTCTCCCTGCACTTTGCTGTTGCCCCTTTGTCCCTCCCCTGCCCGTGGCTGAAGCTGCCTGCCTGCTCCCGGGCAGCCTTGTGTTGGTGGGGCACCCCTCGCTGTGTGGTTGTTCATAGGAGACCTTCAACACCGTATGGCAATGCATGTGGCTCCTACTGCTTTCATCAGTTGCGGTCTGTGTAAGAACAGAAGTGTGTCCAGGGCTCAGAAATGTCATTCAAGATAACTGCGGGCCTGGAATGAGTCAAAACCTCAGAGATTTCGGTTTCACATTAATGCCTCCTGGCGATGCACCCAGAAACTAAGAAGTCCTTTACAGGTCCTGTGCTCAAGGAAGACTTGCCCTGCTTTATACTTTTCAAAAGCTGGCTATATTATGCACTAAAATGGCAAAAATACTTTGCTGGATCTCAGCTGTTAAATCTTCCTGGCCTGGCATTTTACTCAGATGTTTGAGTTCTTCCTTCCCTCCTCACTCGCACCCCCATGACTTGAGTAATCAGGCGTATGGGCACTTAAGAAGAGTCCTCTTAAGGGTCTGTCTATTTCTCCGGGGTTTTAAATACTTACAAAACTCTGGCCTGTTGGCACCTCAACAAGTTTTATCTCTACATATTTCATTTATTTCCTGGAGCACCCAGAGTTTGGGAGCACAGAAGTTGGTTGTGTCTCTGCAGATTCTCTAACCAAATAAACTGCCATACCATACTGAATGACTAAGAGAAAATTAACAGCCTAATAGTATGGCTACTTTACATCCTTTTAATGGTGTCCTTTCATTTCCATTCGCTTGGAAAGAACCTGACTACACAGCAAAAATAAATACCTGTAGGGTCACTGGGCCAAACACATTCCTGATTTAAGGCCAATGAAGTTACACATAGGACAAATTTAGCTCAGTGGGTTTAGGTATGCCTCTGTTTTCCATGTCAAAAGACTCACAGCTGATAGAAAGCACATCTCAGTACATTCACGCCATGAAATAAACCCATGTTTCATGTCATTTAGATCTGAAGACATACTGTATGTTTCATATTTCATGTCATATAGCCCTCAGAACACTGCATCAGCCTACTTCTGTCCTTCATGATGACATCACCCATGCCAGTTGATGCAGCTGGCCTTTCAGGGATTTCTGCCCCTTCAGGCATGCCCGTGAATGGAAGAGAGACAGGGCAGGGGATAGATGCCCATTCCTGCCCCAGCACAGAGGAGTGTAACACAGAGAACTGTGAAAAAGGATTCAAGCCCAAAGCATCCAGGCTTCCACCCGCTGCCTCCCTGTGGAAGGAAGTGTGGGGGCCACAGGGAACGGGGAATGCACCGGCACAGAACCACTGCGGTTTCTCTTTGGGCCAAGCACACGACACAAAATCGGTTTGCAGTTACCTTTCTGTTCCCTCCTTTTCACACACACCCTGTACTGTTGTGAGCCCAGTGTGTCAGATCCCATGGATCTATCCCAAAATATTTAGTTCATTTTGTACATATTACCCTCAAGTAATCATACACCACTGAGTCATACATCATGGGATTAACAATCCTACACATGGTATAAACAGAACCTAAATAAAATCCCAGATAAAGGATATTGCCTTTTAAATAAGTCCTGACAGCTGTGGAAAATATTATGCCCCAATACGACCCTCCCATACGACATACATTAATATGAAGAGAACCCCAAACTGTTCCTCTGGATATTTTGTAAGGTTTTATTTTATTATGGATTGGACATATTGAAGTAAGACTATAATCTTATTGTGCTCTGACCTGTGTTTTTACTGCACTGTATAAACAGCAGTTACTATGTTAGATGGAGAAATGTTTACAGAAAGAAGAAATAAAAACAAACGGATTTATTGTGTTGCAGAAATTTGAAACAGGGCCGAAAGGCTGCCCATGTGTTTTGTGCTTGTAAGACCTCTCCCTGATGGAAACAGACAGCTTAGACATGACAGAAGCACAGAGAGGTCCTGCACTATCAAAAATAAAATGTAATATCCGCACAGCACCGACTCCTTCCAGCCAGCCTCACCCACAATCAAAGTCCTCGATACGGCTCTTGCTGTTGTCTGTTCACATACAGCAGGTTTGGGATCTAATTTTTTTTATAGATTTTGAAATTGTTTTTCAGTGCTAGTGTAAAGTGCCAGATTGACAGCTCTGGAGTCTGGAGTCTCCTTTTAACCGCAGAAGGAGTGCAGCACGGGAAATGGCAAAGCAAACTTCCTTCCCTATCTCGCTCCCCATCCCCACCAGCACCAGGGAGGAGGAAAGAACAGCAGGTTATCTTCCCCGCTGGCTTCTCCGACATGTTCAAACACCCAGGGCGGGCAGCCACCAGCCTTCATGGGCTTCAGGATGAGAGAACCCATAAAATCAGTCCAAGTACGCAAAGCACTGGGGAAGGTAAGTCTTGGGAAACACTTTCCTCCTCTCTTTGAAAAGCTGACGTTTTCTCAAGACAAAGATTATTAGAGAAAACTGGACTTTTTCACATCGTGAGTTGGCTTCTTTTTTCTGTTGACATTTTTATTGACAAGCATTATCAAGATCAATGCCAGCATGATCATTTAGAATTTTCATTTTTCCAAATTTTGTGGGTTTGGCACAAAAGAATGCTAATAAACATGTCAGTGATATCCTTGATAAGAACATTGATTAAAAACATCGTATGCAAAATCTTCAGCTATAGAACACAGAAGTGAAAAACTGGCCTGTTTTCAACTCTACAAAATGGAAACAATTTTGAAATTTTTTAGGATTTTTCTGTTTTACATTTCAACCAGCCTTGTGATCCTCCAAGTCAAATCTCCACAGGCTGCTCAAAAAGGAAAAAAAAGGTCTCTTAAAATGAGATCCTGGCCCCATTGAAGTCTCTGCAAAGCTCCAGCTGAATTCAGCCCAGCTAGAATTTCACCCCTTATTTGTATACTAAGCAAATCTGATCTGGAGTCGGTAACACATAATAAACATGGGACCCTAGGATGCCATTTTTAGTCATTTTTCAGGGGAGAGCTGTGCTTTAATTTATTTTGTCAACTGTTTCCACTTAGGCTTTTCCTATTAATGCTTCTGTTACCCACTGCACAGTAAGGTTATACCTCATAGAAGTTCTTCTCCCTTAATAGTTGTGGCACTTTTGCAAATGTTAGTCTCTTTAATATGTGATTTCAGAATAACAAGTGCTTGTCAGACTGATTTTTTTGCTGTCTTAAAATGAGTGGATGTGTAAAGCAAATTGCACTAAGAAACAGGTATGATATGACTTAAAAAATGGCAGTGGCACCTCAAAACGGGCTGAATTACCCAGAGCATCTTCCCAATAATAAGATGTCAGCTATTTGGCTGTTAAAAGGATGTTTCAGAATTTGTGGTATTCCAAATGAATTCTGCCCCTTTCAAACCTCCATTCTACAATGTCTGTGTATATATGAAAAATTAATTTCTGAGATTAAGTGTATATCAGATAAAACCCTGAAAAAATCTGACAGCCACCAAGTAGGATAAAGGTGATATTCTTTCACCTTCATAGAAGAGGAAATCGTCATCCAGGTGCTATTCTTAGGAACATCAAGAATAGTTCATAATGTTAAATAAACCAGGGATGTGAGAGGATTATCCTGAAATAAGAATTAGTCAGAAAACAGGAAAAAAAGAGTGATGAAGAAGTTTCCTTTTTTTTTTTCTCTTTTAGCAGTGAACAGTACAAATCTTCCCCTTACAAAATGCTTCTTGAGAAGCTAAAGGCTAGACGTTCTGAAAAAGGCTCATAACAAATTCTGCTTTTGGGGTGAAAATTTTTGCTAAGTAATAAAGAAACAACTGTATCAAAATTAGCTTTTCTAAAGCTAAAACCATTCAGATTTTAAAGTCTAATCCCTTGGTTGGTCCAGGGCTGGACAAGTACTGGATGACCCTGCTGTGCTCCAGCTCCATCCTTGCAGCAATGCAAGGCTCCAGCATCTCACCCTGCAGGCTGTGAGCTGTCAGCCTTTCTGCTTGCAGTAGTGTTCACATATGGAAATGGTGTCACTATATCACAGTAAATGCTGAAAAAAGTAGATGTTGAGAAATCATATTGGTATAGAATCCCAAATTTTGGAGGAAAGAAAGAAAATATTTTTCTAATATTTGTATATATGTATGTATTTAAAACGGGTGCTTGAAGTGGCTTGGAGATTGGGAAAACCTGAGGGAGATGCCTAACTCCCTGAATGCAGGTGGTGGTAGGTAAACAAACATCAATTACACAGTCTTGTGAATTTTATGCAGTTTAGACTCATGGAAAAAAAACCTGGAAAGCAACTGAAGAAGTTAACTATTCTAACTTTCTCTGCTGAGATGGCATCAGCTTTATCTGTTGTGTGGAGTCTAATCCACATCTTCCTAGCTTGGTGAAGGGTTTGAAGTGATTAGAAGTGTGTGATCTATGCAGATTGCCATCTGTCCTTGCTTTCAGACAGCAGGGTTCATGTATTACTGTGATACAGGCAGGAACTAAGTGATTCACCCTGATGCTGGAAAAGGTTCCTCAACCCAGCACTGAAAGTAGTTTGAGACTCCACAAAGTCTGTTAGGGAACTATGACTGGGAAATGTCCAGAAACGTATGGGCTGATAAGGTCTTCAAAACCTGCTTTATAGCAAAAATAGAAATAAATGTAACCTATTTATTTTGTCAGACAGAAACTGGGGCATGGTTGCAGGTGGTAGAGGAACAACTCTAACAGCTCAGTGTTGCTAAAAAGGATGGCCCAGATGCATGCCCTCTGCTCTGGGGGCCACCGGCACATCCAGGATCCCTTATGGGGAGGAGATTTTGGATATCAGATAGGTCTCAATTTTATCAGCGCAAAGGGAATAAAGATCAGTAGCTAAAAAGGGAAACTTTACAAGGCAGCAGTGTTTTCTTCACAAAAAGAAGCCAGTTACTTCTGACTGCTGGAACAACTTCTCCAAGGCTGTAGTGGATTACCCAAGCTGGAGATCTCTGTTAATGTTCTCCAGCTCAACCAGAAGGTATCGGTTTGGTTGAGGAATCGCGTCTTGACCTTTGTTATTTTATGGCTTTTGCTATATCAAAAGTCAGACTAGATGATCATAACAGCCATCACATCTTTGGATCTATTATACAATTTTAGAAAAACCCTACCCTGGTTCCAACGAGTTACATGTGGTATGAGTGAAAGTGGAGAATATTGCCTGTTGAGGTATGAGTACAAATAGGTACTGTGTAGCAAGAGAAAGTTAGGTGAGTGATTGTGTGAGCATGTGAATGAAATAAGACGATGCACTACAGAGCGAATGAGAGCTTGATAAAATGATTCTATATGTAAAACCAGCCATCTAATGGAAAAAGAGAGAACAGATGGTGAAATAACTCTCTAAACAAGCTGCTGCTTTAGACTTTGGCCTTCCACAAACAAGTTGCAAGTATTTCTCATCCATGGTCCAGTGATGAAAGAGACAAAATTCAAAGGAAAAATGGGGGAAATCAAAGAGGGGGGGGAAAGAATGCATAAAACCCCAACCCAGTTTAAGTTTCATAGTGGAATATCAAAGCAATATTGAAATATAGGAATATCAAATACCAATACTTTATTTTTATGTTTTGCATTTACTGAATCAGTTTCAATTGTATGAAGCCCTCTGCCCTTAAGCCCTATGATATAAATTTTATTGGATTTAAAAGAAACAGATTGGGAAGCTGGGACAGAAATATATATAATTTTTACCAGTACAGATTTTATGGTTTTGCCAGGGGAAGCTTCAAAACCATTTGAAGTGCTGCTTATTTAGTGCTAGTAACATATTCAGGAGTTGGGGATGGGAAGAGAGAGATGTAAGGGAAGGCACAGAAATCTGTGCAAAGACCAAGTAACGTTCTCCCCCTGGAAGCAATAAAGCGATCAGAGGCTGCGAGTGTGCCTGGGAATGTGTGAGGGAGAGAGTGAGGGCAGTGGAGTGGAGGTGGCGGAGAGAAGGGGCTCTAGCTGCTAGCGAGGCCAAATAATGTTTCTATCTATTTTTTTCTTTGCCAGTCTGAGAGTGAACACTCTAACCTCATCATCAGTCAGCTGAGATGATGATGTCCATTAACACCCTGTTGCCAAATGCTTGCTGGCAGAACGGCAGCCAGATGCCCCTTTGTGGGTTCTGTCCAGGAGGCTTCATCCCTCATGCTCAGGATGGGACAACCATCAAGCATCTTCCATGTCCAGCCAGCAGGCACCTAGCCCAGCACCTCCCGAACCCCTCGGGCAAAAAGTGGTACTTAAGTGTGCATTAGTCAACATTTGAGTTGTTTATTTCTGTCTCATGGTTGATAATAAAGAGAGAAAAGCAGCAATAAAACACCGTGTCTCTGGCTGAAGCTTTGCTCTTCACTGGGTGTTGCAGGAGACCTTTGCACTTTGCTCAGGCAGAGGTCTTGCACAGGAATTCGGCCTTCGAGTCACGCTGGAGCAAGTCCAGGAGAGGTACTGGGCACAGAAAGGGGGCTGGTCACCACCTTTGCTTCCCAAATATTTCCTGGCACTCTGATGAAGAGGTGCCTGAGGCACCTCTCCAGTTTTCAGAAAAAAATGTGTGTTGAATTGGAATCTGATCTATTTGTAAAACTGACAGCCAGTGATCTGTTTGTCTCTTAACAGTCCTTGTCACCATGCTGGGGAAGGGGTGATATGTTCACGTTTTCCAAAGACCGGCTGTCTGCTTGGCCACCTCCATTTCTGTCTTCTACCAAGCCCTTCTGACCAGGGATGGAGGCTGTGCTGCTGGAGGGCTTAGGCTGCAGCTTCCTCAACTTCAAAAAAGTAAAACTCCATTCCCTATGGGCAACTGCTTTACTGAGGGGATGAGCAGCTCATTGGTCATCACTCCTCATCCTGCCTACTTCAGCTATGGGGCTCTTGAACTGGCTGGTGGCAGAGCCAGCTGATGGTGATCACCCAGATGCCTGAGTCACACCATAGCAGGAGTCACCGTTTAGGGTGTTAATGAGGAGAGGGAATTAGTCCCTATTTTATTCTGTCAGCTCTGGTATGTGAGAATGTAGGAGAAAGAAAACTTCTTTCTTGAGAATATAAGGAAAGGTGGAAGAATGTGCAGAAGGTAGGGGAAGCTCTAATATTTCCTGAAGGTTTGAAATATGTTGGTACCTCCTGGCCATGGGGAAGCTGAGGAAGCCACAAGCTCCTGGTGATGCAGGTGTGGGTGAGGAGTCTGTTAGTCAAGGTTGCGTCAGCTGTTGATCTTGGACACTGAGGAATTCAGATATTTCCATCGTCATTGGTTAAGTAAGGGGCCACAAATGGACCAGCCTACCATAGGGTAGGAGAAATTGTTTCTGAGGGAGGGGAAGGTACTTGGAGGTATTTCAAACTGAATGCAGAATGGGTGTCAAACTGCCTTTCTTGAAACATGTGGAGCTGGGTATTTAGTGCTGGTGTCAGTGACTGATCTCCTTCATGAGTAGCTCTGTTTCCTGAGTATCTTCAGAGCTGCTCCAGGCACAGGGGAGGAACAGGAAGGCAGAATAGCTGGTGGGAAGTGAAGACTATGGAGTCTTGTTTGTGGCCTCTACGTACATTATTCAAAAATATTCCAGAAGCTCTGCCAAAAGAGGTAGGAGCAGGCAGTTAAATCCTCTGCCACGGATGGGAGGTCATGCTAGTCTGAAACGTAAGGTTTGTATCTGAAGTGCCTTAAATTCACCAAAATGAGTATTTGTATAAACATACTTACTTCACAGTAATCTGATTTATTTGAGCATTGGTCATTGCAAGTGTTTACTGATGTCTGTTTACGTTGCCATCGCTAGGTACTGTTTTAAGTCACTCTGTCCTCAGAGTTTACACTCACCCTTACGCTAATGTGTCACTGCTTCCTTGTCACTAAATTACGTTATATATGTAGTGTCTTGAATAAGAGAGAGTCCCAGCAAATAGTTTCTAGAAAAATATTTTTGTTAAGCTGTGTCCTGAGTTCACTTCAGCTGTGTTTGTTTTCTGTGAATGCTGTAGAGAGCAATTTTGCTAACAGTGATGCTTTCAGGGAAAAGGACTACTCAACAGATACTAAAGAATTATCCAGGGAAAGTAAACTATAACTATGTACTAGTGCACAGTAACGCCTATCTTGTGGTAATCCGAACAGAGGCAGCAATGTGTTTAAGAAATTTAATGTTGGATTTTTCTAACTGCTTACTAGAAATATTTTTTGCACTGAAATTTGTTTTCAAGAGAAAAGATATTTAGATTTTTTTTAAATTCTTTCTCCTTTTTCCGAAGGAAACTATACTAACCAGGAAATGGTTCTCTAGCCTGGCCTTTCCTATTTCAATAACCAAACTTCATCTGTATAAAGTGTTCAAAAATCTGAATGAATTCTCATGACTTTCTGTGTAGGACCTGAAAAATCTAGTGATCAAGAGTCAAAATAATTAATCTGAATAAACATATAGTAAAAAATTTTATTTGCCGATTCTCTAATTTGAGAACTAAAAATATTTCGTGGCATGATCTGGAACAAAAATAAATGGGTAACTTATACTCAGTTATTAGTGGAATTTCTCAAAACCCCACTGAATGTCCCCTGCAGATTTCATGATAATGTGAAGCTAGAATAAAAAATTAATGTTTTCCAGTGATAAAATATTTTTCTTCCTTTTGACCTCAAGGAAAACTTTAACTGAATTCACTGGACTATGGTATCTCGGCTTTGAAAAGAGGGTTACTGCTATCCAATGTGGAAAATCCTGTGGGAAAGGAGGGATAACCATAATACCAGTAATGCTGGACAAAAAATCATTCATGTGGCTGCTGAAGAAAGACAACTATAATATTAAAAAAGAAAGATCTTTACTATTAAATTACAATGTGTACTAGAACTTACACTCTGAAACAGACTTTTCTTGTGCATAATCCTGATTAATAAAATGGTTGAAGGGTTTGAATATTTTTTAGCTGATGGTTCTGACAAGTTAAGACTAAATATACATTGCGGCAACCGCTGTTGTATATACGTTTCATGCACAAATGGAGAAAATAACATGTTGACTGTAATTTCATAAGACCAGAGGGATCAGTCTCAGATTCGTATCTTAAGATAAAATTGTGCAATTACCATTGCAGTCCATCTTTCTGGAATATCTTCAATCAAAGAAAAGTCAGCCATAATTGTGGATTTCAATGGAATATAGATGTAGCAAAAATGTTTCAGACCACTGTGATTACATCATCTGCATCTTGAAGATCCTGAGCCGCTCACTCCCAAGCCCAGCGCAGCTGCAGCTCACTCTGTGCATTGTAAAGATCAGTGATACTGTACAGATTAAGAGAAAGCAAACAAAACCCGATCAGGGTTTACAGGGATTAGTGTGCCAATGTGTGCAGGTTTGCTAACATGCCCAGGGTGTGGAGGGTAAGGCTCAGGGGTCTTGACCGTGGTCCCACCCAGCAAGCTTTGCTCAAGCCTGTGGTGGGTGGTGGAGGTACCAGGGTTGATAACATCACCCATCAGTGGGTCCCTCTAATGAGACCATCAGGCCAGAGGAAACTGCCTCTTTTTATGGGCAGTGACCTCAGTTTGGGACACCTGGAGGTTTGATGAGGCGCAACTTCTTATCCTTGGGGAGTCGAGTAAATGCAAACAGACCTGATAAATGAATGCCCATGTTTGCAGTGCAGGGTTTAGCACTTGTCCCCTTTCCCTCTGTTGCACTGTGGATGGACCTCACTAGGATGCTCTGGTTCTGGCACCTCCTGCCAAAAACTTCTGCCTGCACTAGGGCACAGAGAGTTGGACCCATCGCCTGCAGTACGGTCAGGTCCATGGTGGATGGGAGGGGGATGAAAAGCAGGAAGATGGTAGGGAGCAAGGGACAGGGCAAGAAGGATCCCCTAAAACCATTACCAACTTGAGCTTTTGGTTTCTTTTTTCTGTCCCACAAGGCACTGTGAATACACTGTGTACCCTGCTTCTTAGCCATAATAGACCACTGTGACATGCCACATATGGTGCCATGGACCCCTTTTATTTAATCCATCCTTGAAAAAGAGTGCCGTGCCACTGCCATCTCACAGACTTATGCAAGTTATAATAATCACCATTTTCATTTTTCCCACAACTTTGAGGCTTAATAGCTTTAAAATCTTACAAGTTGTAAAAACAATTAAAGCAATAATTTTAAAAATAAGCAGAATGGGACCTTCAAAAGAATGTGAACCTTTAACACTTCACGGTTAAATAAGGGCCTTGTAATACAGTCACTTGAAGGCCAGCCCTGAGAAAACGCAGAAGCATCCTGTGAATTTGTTGATGCTAGTTCAGACAGACTGTTTATTTTCATGATTTCATGGAAGAATTTTAATTTAATGAGTGTTTTATACATTAATGTAAAGCATAGTTTCAACCCTATAATTATAGTGTCAAAATATTTCTGCTTAAACAGCAGCAGCTGACTACAGAAATGTGATTTACATCTGAATTGTATCAGGGGGACACTGCTAAAAATAATCAGCATGTGCTTCTTAATTGAATAAAAAAAATTAACAAAGAATATCAATGTATCTCTCGGCCTAAGTCTTTCTGCCTTTCATTTAAACACTCTGATTATTTGCTTATTGCCTTTTTAGGGCTAAGGTTTCCAGAAAAAGTATAGGAACAGAATGGCTGTGTGTCATTTTGCCCACCCGTTTCTCCCTATTGCACACACAGCAATGGGAAATTGCATGAGCAAATTGTCGGTTCCTGTCACTGGGAGCCTACATTTTTTGAAAATCTCACCATTAATCTTTCAGCTCAGTTTTAAAATAACCAACCACCATCATGAAACAGGTTTCTCATGCTGCTTAAGTCTGTCAGCAGGTTTTGACCAGTTCAGACCACATTTTGCTCCTGGAATGGGGTTAGAAATCTTTTCTCCTTTTTTTTTTTCTTTCATTTTTTTGTTTTTTGTTTGTTTGTTTGCTGCTGTTGGAGAATTAATCTTTTGAGGTAGTGCCTAGGCCACTTCAGATGGGAGAAATCTTAGTTGTGCACTCCAAATCTGTTTGTACCAGGACACCACTGAAGATGGGGACCCGGCCCTGCTGCAGCTGCCCTGGTCTTTGTCTAGCCCTTGTCCATCTGTTAAGCAGGATTATTCTCTGTTTGTCTTACAGTACCTTCTAGAGGCCCCGGTTGAAATGGCATGTCGTTGCGCTGGGTGTTCTATGCACTTCCCAGGGAAGGATAGTGTCTTCCCTAAAGAAACTACAATCTACAAACCAAAGCACACAGAGGAAGGACCTTTATCCTTAGTTTGGAAACAAAGGGCTCATGTTGAGTCTACATCCACATCTACTGTGGGTGGGAGGACATCTGAATATATGCCTCTGCCATGTGCTAGCTCCTTACTAGGGAATGCCAACAACCCCCCTCTGAAACCTCTTGTGCTCGCAGTTCCTATTGTAGGAGAGGAGAGGTGGTAAGTGCGGGCACTAAGGACCATGTCTCCAGTTAGGGCAGCCAGGGACTGCAATGCAAACCCAGGAGCTCATCATAGTGTACATCTGCCCTCCAGTCTAGAAAACCTCCACGATTATGTTCAAATTCAACCAGGAAATCTGTGATGAAGCAACCGCTCTTTGCCCAAGGTGTTCTGTTTCACTCATGCAGGAGAATTTGGTAGGCCCATGTTTGTCGTGTCTTCAATGGATGTGATGATAACCTGCTCCTCCTCTTCTGTGCTGCCTGAGCATTGGTGGGTTTAGGTTAAGCAAATCTGTCTTCCTTCTTTAGAGAGGGTTTAAGATAGCTAGCTAGTATGCAGAAGATCCTCATTCTTTTCTCTCAGCTTTCAGCCAGCTCCTTTGCACGTTAACAGTGCTTACAACCAGCACTTTTTTTTCCAACCAAGGCAGCCTCAGCAGACCACTCCAGCAATCATGCAGCCAGTGTCAGCAGCCCAGGGTTTAGAAAGGGGCAGCACAATGCAGCCCCAGTGAGTTACTGAGCTCTCGATAGCATGGACTGATAGACAAACACTGTCTAAATCTGGTTTGTGCTCTTTGGATGTTATTTTCTAGCCGAAGATTATGGCCTTACACCACTAGTACGTAATCATGAATGCATCTGCAAGTTAGAAGGAAGTTTCTGTTATGTGTGGCTAAACTGAATAAACACTGCATGCATGCATTATATATTGTGTATGGGCATAGAGGTATATGCATGCATACGCATGTGTATATGTATAAATATTATGCTTCCTTTATTTGATGAAGCACAAATTTGAGGTCCTCAAGAATTCAAGGCCTGATCCTGATATATGTATTAGCTTTAGTTCATTGTATTCCTGCAGCGCCAGATGCTCTCCAATGCCAGCAATGCGAAATGAAACCTTTTTCACAGGGCAAGAACCTGAAGTTTTGCTGTGGCCTTTCATGACACTAGTATCAATGTATGGATGATTCTGGTGTTCATATAGGTTTCAATGTGTCTGTGGGAGCTGCATATGCTCTTTTTATTTTATACTAAGATTCCACTAAATTGTCCTTTGGATTTATTTCAAAGTAGGAAGGGGGGGGGGGGGGGGAGGGAAGGCAGTAATGATTACTCTTCTTATGCTTTAGTTGTTTTTTTAACTCAATTATATTTTGACAATTCTGTATGAAACTTTGGAGTATGTCTTTGTTTAAGCAGTATACCTTCCATAGGAATAGTCAGTTAAATGTATATGGCTAGTTTCAGGCATAACAAGCTTTGACAAGGGCATTTAGCGGTTGTAATTCAAATCTAATTCAGAACATCTTAGCGCCAGACCTGTCAAGCACTTGAAATGCACTGTAGCTGCAAAACCAAGGGATATGGTCCCAGTCGTGCTCTGTGTGGCATCAAGTTGATGTGTCAACAAGAGCAGTTACAATTACAGGTTCTTTCAAGCATACTAAACTAATTTACAGTACTCTGAAAATGTGGGAAAAGGCCTTGCTAACACAAAGGTGTATGGGACTTTTAGACTGCAAAGCCAAAGCAAGTGGCATGGCCATTTCATTCAGGAGTTTAAATATGCAGCTTCAGTACCACCTTGGTATTGGGGTGCAGATGGGGCGGGGGGTGAGAAGCAGGGTGTGTGTTAGGTTTGTAACTTGATATTTTGTAGATAATAATAGATTTGCCTTGCAGCTATCAAATACCCTTGTCAAATCCCATTAGAATCGCTTTGCACATTTATTTTAAACCTCAATCTACAATGCATGCATTTGTTAAGTGAGGATGGGGTCCTAATTGCACTGGCAATGACTGGTCCTTTTTGTTTGTCTCTCTTGTTTACCTGATAAATGCCATTTACACAAGCTGTAAAACACTTAGGCTTCTTCTGCTTACAGGGATTAGAAAACTTAGTGTGAAGGGAGAGGTCTTTCCAGAAGCAGATCTGATTCAAGGATGTTCCACAAAAAACAGGACAGAATTACAGTAACCAACATGTAATTTTAACATCAAGATATAAAAAGACTTGATTTTAAAGTGCACCAGTGATTTAAAGCAGCTGCACACATTTAGAGGGCATTGCTTTAATGTGCACACAAAGGCTAATGGAAGCTTTTACAAAAGAAAAAAAAATATCAGGTTTTATGATTTATCTACTTTTTATGCACAACATTATAGGCCCTCCCCCCAGAGACTCATAAATGTGATTTTTACTTCCCAAATTACAAAGCTAGTCAATTATTTGGGAATGAGTCATTCATTCAAAAGTGTCTGTAATGGGATGTGTTAACCATCAGGAAATTTTACACCAATTGGAATTATAAACACCAGGGTAAAAAAGCTCTCTTGGCCAACCAGCTATGTCTATTTGTGAAACCTTGAGTATGTAGTGCAGTGTAACGCATGCTGGAGAAGTCCTGAGAAGCTGGTTTGGAGGGGAGGAAAGGAGTGGTGAAATTTTTTTTCTTTTCATTTTGATTATATAAAATGTGTTTATTTTATTTTGAAATAATGTAGTTAGCAAGTCTGCAGCAACTTGCAGTCAAGGCTCCTAAAGCACCTTATAAACTTTTGTCGATTAAGCCTTGCAGCAATAGTACAGAGTGAGGAACTATTAGCCCCATTTTATGGAATCAGAAGCTGAAGGACAGAGGTGGCTGCCAGAGGGCAGACACACAGGCATTTGCTTTGGTGGCCAAAACTGCTCCTTCCCCCACCACGACTCCATCAAGACCAACAAGAGCCAAAGGAGCTGGCTTTGATTTGCATCTGCTTCCCTCCATATCTACCTGTTGGCCCCCGAGGACTTGCATTGACCCACCCAGAAGTCATGTGTGGGGTTAACAATGAGCCCCAAGCATGGATGTGACTGATGGCTGGTGCCTAAACTGGTTGCCAAAGGATGTACTGTTGAAACAGAAAATTGTTCTTTTGGCCACTGTGTACTCTAGCTGTACCCCAGGCCAAAATTAGAAAACCTCTGGGGATCTTCATTAGACATGTGTCCCCCAAAGAGGACACCGGGTGTCTGATAGAGAGGAAAGAGAAGGATGTATGAATAAATAGGTATGCCCCTGCTGACATTCCCTCTGCTCCAGTGTGATGAGGGAACAACCTATTCACTCCCTCCTCGTTGTTGGTGCACTTCTTTTCTGTGGAAAACATTCAGTCTTTGTTCTCAAAAAAAGAAATTTATTCATGCCCTTGCAAGCAGGTGAATGAAAAATGAAGGGTGGAAAAGTAAGGATAGTGTGTTCATATTGCTCTTAAATTTTAAAGTATCATTAGGACCTAAAACATTATTTTTCCTTTTTCTAAAGGAATTCGAATGTTATAAATAACTTCAGTGATGGAAATGTTTGTTGTGGTTCTGCACAGAAAGCAAAGAACTGTCACTCTGCTTGTGTGACAGCCTAGCTTTTTCACAGAAACTTCTGAAATAGTATGAAGCAGACTTTTAATTACTATATGTAGTCTTCAGACTTTTAGGTGATACCACATCTGAAATTTAAATCTCAGCTCTTCATACCCAGAGGGACCACTGATTGCACGTGCAGAATACCTGAATACCAATGTAAGGACAGAAGTACAGTCCATGGAAAACTTGGAAAAAAGAGAAGTCCCCACACAGCAACATCCTGATGAGGTCATACACAGCAGGTACTTTGGGGATAAGCCGTACAACAGGTAATTCAGACTTGCAGAAATGGCCCACAGGGCCTTGGATAAATATTGTCAAGGATGGCAGAGCTTTAAGTACAGGAGCAACTGCCACAGATCTCGTCTGCGGGCAGATGAGGAACAGCGAGAGGTGTCGTGGGACCTGCAGAAGGAAGGTGTGTAGCAAGGGCTGCCACTTTATGAGCTAGAGAAAAGGTGGATGGCAAGCCTTACCCCCTCTTAGACCACTTTCATAAGGTTCATTTTCTAAGGCTTTGCACAATGCTTTGTTTCCTTTTTTTGTACTTAAATCTAGACCATTGGAGTGCAGAACCAGGTACTTTGCATCAGGTATTTCCCTGCAGCTCCATTTCTCCTGTCGGTGTTGCGAACACTGTGAACTCACAGATGCCATGGTGAGCTCTGTTTTCTTTTTGCTGGAAATGGAAGAAAAACAAAACAGTGTCAAATGAGTCCTCTAAAAACTGGATGTTCAGAATCTGTGTCCAGTTTGGAATGATGTGATATAAACCCATCAAAATGACAAAGGGGTGTAGGTTTTTTTAAGACAGTAATAAAGCCAAAGCATACTTCTAAATAATCAAGTTCATTCCATAACCTGTTTGCAGGTAATGCCATTATCCAAGCAAAGGCTGGATCCTAAAAGGACTTAAGAATGGCGTTACCATTAAGTGTGTGAGCAGATACATTGCCTTTAGAAAAGCTATACATAACATAAAAATTAAATATATATTTAGATGTTCACAGAGCTGATTTCTAATAAAGCCAGTTATGGGTTGCTGAATCAGGCCCTGAATAGTTTGGCAGTGCATGATGAAAGCTTTCCTTCTATAAATTACTTTCTGTGAAACACTTTAACTGAGTTCCAGACAAGTGGGAAGATTAAAAAAAGAGGTGGAAAATCTTGGAGAAAAATAGATTTCCTGAAGTCTTAGTTAATACTTCAAGAACTTATCTGCTACATGAAGCTAAAGGGTCAGTTGTTAAATTTTTAAGAATTTTCCTGATGTGTATTTTTCCAAAGAAATCCCAAAAATGTTAAGTAGCTTGGGCTCAGGTATTATTTACAATGCAAATCAAGAATCCTTTTTTTCCCCTCCACCAAACCCACATGCCAGGAATCTGACATAGGATCTGAACCACAACGATTGAAAATTAGGGAAAGTAAAGGCTATTCTCTTTGTCATCACACTTCCACTTATAGTGATATGCTCTTTTGTTATTAAACAGGCCCAATCAAAACAAAAGGGATACTGTTTCTTTTATGAGTAATGCACTAACCCACCAGCAGAAAAAAGTTCACGTAAAGCGTATGGGTTCGGACAGCATAAGATTTATTACGATGGCTACAAAAATTATTCCTTCTTAACAGCACTTAAATTGTCTAATTATTCACAGCTGTTTTCAATTTGTTTCAGGTTCTTAATTAGGGGGTAGGGTCCTCTGCCCAAATCCTAAACTAGCACTGCAAAACGCCAAGAATAGCTTCACAGTGAAACAGCCCAACCCTGGGGCTGATTAGTGGAATCCACTGCAAGATAATTTGTTATTCATACTTATCCATCCGCCTCCCACTGGGCTGAGATAAAGATTAGGGAGAGACACGATTTCCTTCTTGTTTGTATCATTATTTTGATCCACCAAGGCAATCACGGTCTCAATGGGGGGAAAAAAAATTAAACAGTGTTTGCTATTCTTTTAGAGGAGCAATGCAGGGTAAACAGATATGCTTGGGAGCCAGCACCTGATAATCTTAATCAATCTCTGGATCTGGGTTAGGAGATCCTTGTTAAAATTTAGTGTACCAGCAGGAGGCTGTGTGCCTGAGGGGCTCTCTGAGAGCACATAGATGTGCAACTTGCAGGTAGAAGTGAGTCTTAGGGGTTTTCAACGTCTAGCCAAGATAACTTTCCTGAAGGATGGTACAGCAGGGCACAGCTGGTCTCTGCTGATTTTGGCTAGGTAGCTAACAGTCTATTGTGAGAAGAGCATGCCAGTTCTCTTCATATATATGGGGCCATTAAAGTGGAGGATTATGTCACGTTTAGAAAGACAAGGACTCAATTATTCTTTCCAGGTTGCCTCAGATTTTTCCTAGACATTTTTTTTCCTTTGAATAGTGTCCATGCTTCAAGCATTACAATTCTAAGAAGTCAAAATCTGGTGAAACTCCTTGTTCTTTCTCTGCCTGTGAAATGGTTGCGCATTTTGCAGCAGCAGCATATACGTAGGTACAATTCCTGCCCTTGCATGCAAGAATTTGCACTTGGGTTGGGTGGCTTACTGGGAACATGCAGTTAGTGGAGCTTGAGCTGGTTCCAAAGGAAATCTTACTGGTTTAAATAGGAGTGAGATCAAGACCTGAATAAATCTTTGAGGTCACCAGCTGCAGTTAGCTGGCCTCATTAAGAGTCAGCTCCTTAATATCTGAGGGTGAGTGTATGAAAGGCGGTTGTGGGGTGAATTGGTCAACAGATTTTAGGTTTGTTTGTGCTCCTTGTGGACTCCCCTACTGAAAAAGTCCTAAAGAGGTTAATAGGAAAAAAGAACCTATGTTGTGGGGGGTTTTTTAAGTATCCTATAGGATTTTATAGGGAATTATATCCTGACTATGGACATTTTTTTATGGTTCAGATAACTGTAGGCAAGACTGATTTGTGCATTAATGCATTTTTCTAGTGTGTCTCAATTATAGAAACATCTGCACCAAGTGAACTTGAAACCTCTTTGATTCCCTGTGCAAATTCTCACTATTCAAAAGTCCTCATGTTTTCCTATTTCTTGCCTTTAGCTTCATAGTTTCAGAGTGAGTTGCAATAGTATGTAACTGTGTCTCTTACAAAGGAAAGAGGCATTTTTTAATATAATTGCTTAAATCCTTCAAATCCTGCATTCAAAAAACATACCTAGCTCAGCACCGATTGAGCTCCTGGAGTTTATTAGCAGCATCTGTTATCTCTGGTAGAGACAAAGATTTTCATCCTAAATAACAGTACTCACCCCATGCAGCACTTTATTGGGCTGAGGAGGTGATATGAACCCCCTCTTACAGTCGTGGCTGTTTAATGGAAGAGTGAAGATTTGTCTGTTTTTCAGCCTGGTACACGGTGTGACTTTCTATTACTCTCTGCTGTCATTTTACGTCAGTGCAAAATTAGCCTAAGCTGCTGCCTCAGCCTTTAGGTGGGCCATTTCACAAGGTGTGGGACAGCAGAGAATTATTTTTTTCCAGCTAATTGGAAAATGAAATGCTATTACCTTGAAACACATTGTTAAGTTTGTAAAGTCCTTTTCCAGGTTCACATAGCAAGTTGCTCTTGCTCGGAGTGTGTTGGACAGCACAGGCGAACTTCTGCAGGTCTGTTCAGTGGTGAATGGTTTTGATTCACCATTCCCTGCATGGTACCTTGAAGCACAGCTGATACCAGCAGCTACAGGCCACCAGTACTAGAGTCGCAGTGGGCAAAGGCTGGGTCCTATGGCCCTCTGGAAGAAGTAAGGAAGAATTCCATTATGGTGGAGAATCTGGTGACAGGCTAAGCAGGTTGCCCGGTATCAACAAGGAGCCTGTGGTAGACTTCAGAACTGAAGTAAAGGTTCATAGCTCACAAATAAATTTTCTGGGTTTTTTTTTTTTTTTTTGCTCTCTGAAACAGCTCTGCCTAAGCCTTTCTATCTAGGTTACACATGTTGACACAGCTTTCCTACTGGGGCACAAACCCCTGCTGAGTCAATGTATGCTAGTTATCATAGGTGAATATCTGCTGATATATACACAGAAGTGTATATAGGGCCAATTCCCACTGAAATCAATTGAAAGTCTATTATTAATATCACTGACCTGGAGTAGAAGTGTTTGCACAGTTATTTGAAAACTTAACCTGTACTGTGACCATTGCTGCTGTTTGTTCTCTGCCCAAGCCTGACAGCAGGTGGATTTTGATAGGAGAATTGGCACTGACAGTTTGAGAGAGCCAATATCTGAGCCTTGAGAAGGTTTGGTCCAGTTTTGGACTTTTGTGATAGCAGCCTGAAATCTGGCTAGTAAGCTCAAATAATTCTGGAGAGACTACAGAAAAATTTGGACTAATATAATTTTATGCTTGTATGAATCATCTCAGTGTTTTGTTAAGTCTTAATTTAGTTTACATTTTAGTTGTTCACTGGGACACCAATAAGAAAGAAATATCCTTAAAGAAAAAACAGCTGGTGACTCAAAAATCAAATTCTGCTAGTATTTCTCTCCCAATAAAATTGGTATCACTGATATGAAAGCATATTCTTCACATTAGATATAAGATTATATATTATAGCATATAATAGAATATATATGCACACATAAAACCCTAATGCTTTAAGAGCTAGGATTTAGAAAATACATAGGAAAACAAAATTACATTCACTGCTGGGCATGCTATTGCCAAAAAGGATCTAGAGAAACTGGAAGGACTTCAAAAAGATGTTAAAGTCACTGGGAATCCAGGAGAATTGAATTATAAGGATTAAAGCACCTAAAACCTGTATCTAGGAGTTAATGAGTGTCTCAGGGCTAAGACAGAACTGGCACCGTTTTTGGCTGCTCTATGAAGGCAAATTGAGGCCAGGGCTGGTTTACTCTGGGCTGTAAACTGCCATGGCTTCGGTACAGCTTCACAGGCAGCTGAGTCATCTCCACAGCGGGGTTACAAACCTTGAACCACGGGGCTGGAAGTGGCAACTGGGGGCCAAAATGCCACCACACTGCCCCGGAAGGCTGCTCTGTCCTGAGAATGCGGTCAGTGATTCCCACTGGCATTCTGTTTAGGAAACTGCACCCAACCACCTAAACAGCAGGAGCTCTGCTTTTCGAGGGTACTGGTGTCTGCAGGGTTGGACCTCAAAAAGCTGCCATGCCTTGTACTGCTGACAAGGTCCAGGGGCCTCTTTCTAAATGCTGTGATCCCCACATGTGGCAGCGGTGTTACCCCGGGGGCTGCGGTCCAACTGGGATGTGCAGGGATGCAGCAGGAAAATACAAGTGTCCTGCAAATGGCTGAGACATGAGAGGAACAGTTGTCTGCTCATGGACACACAGACAGTTTCCAGCAGAAGCAGGGATCCAGCCCTGACCCTGAGGTTCAAGCACATAACCAAGCCAAAAATTTCCCTTCCCTTGTACCACAGCCGAATTACAGGGAACACCAGGAACATATATATGCATGAAATCAGAAAAATAGGAATCGCATCAAGAAAAAGTAGTGCGTGGATTACTTGCTCTTTTCCCCATTTTCAAATTTTATTTATTTTAAAACAGACATTTTTTTGCAAGAACACGTTTATAATCTTTCTCCATGCCCCCTCAGGTTCTTGTGGGACCCAAAGGGCATGGTTCCTGTTACATGAGATTTATATATTTAGATGCAGCAAAATCATGTAACAGGAAATAACACTGCTCACTAGGTTTATCTTTGTCCTTTCAGACAGGTTGGCTGATTCAGCACACCTTTTTCACTCCAAACAAGATTTCCTTTCAGATATTGTCTAACAAATTAGGGTATATTTTTATGAGGAAATCCTACCCTTTATTTTAATCAGTCACAAAATGATGTCTACTCCTGCAAGATCATAAAAAAAATGTCTTCAAGATATTGATATTATATTGTAATTTTACGTGTGAGAAGATCCATTTCATGACTGTAGCTCTCTTAGTAAGGAACTCTGACCTGCACATCCAGGCACATAAGACACAGCACATCAGATGCTGATACCACTTCACTCCAGTGTGGGTTTCATGGGGACTGACTGATAAACTTTTCAAAAAGTAATGGACTCTGTGTATAAATTCTTACTGAATCAGATCACTGATTACTGCTGTTTCCCCCATATTTGGAACTTCCTTTTCTTATTTTGTTTAGAAAAAAAGTGTACTTATCCCACTTAAAACCATTTCCTTTTTCCTCTTCACAAAGTGAAAAAGCAGAGATGTGAATTTGTAAACATAAAAGAGCTGTACATCTGCTGCAACAACTTATTGTTGGAAATCTTGAATCCTAATTAAGGGAAAGAAGAGAAACTGACCTTTGGAAAGTGATAATGTTGTAATATTTTACATATACGAGCACTTGGAGAACTGCAACTGCTTTTGTATTTGAATTTATAAGTGAAAGGTAAAATATTATTAATGTAAGTGAAGCATGCTTCAAGCAAAGAACAAAACAATGAATCACGTTAAATGAATTTTTAAGTGCAAAGGTTGTGTTCCTATTCCTGAATGTTTGGTTTCTTGCAAACAGGCTGTTAGGTTGAAACCATATCTGTGGTTTGCTGTTTAATGAAAGAGCAAGATAAACTGGGGAGACTACAACAATAATGAAAAAACAGAAATCCATGAGACAGGTTTTGTAGAGCACTTCCTCAGGGAGAGGAAAGGCAGCAAGGATGGATTGCTAATGACTAGAAGTAGAACATTTGATGGCATTACCAGGCAATGTAAATATAGGCTAATGGCCTCATCCTGCAACACCTCTCCTGAGGTGCTGAGTGAGCAACCTCAAAACTGACCACAGCCAGTAGAAGCCTAGAATATTTTAGGATGAACCTGAAGTTACTGGGAATACAGAGAGAGATTTCAGTCCCTGCCAGCTCTGCTGGTGGGAATGCAGTGTCTGGTCCCCAGAGTGCACAGACTGGGAGTCTTCGTCCCCCCTTCACATTTCTGTCTAGAGTAGCCTAGATTTCATGGGCTTCTGTACTATTTTCTGCTTTAAAAACTCCCACCCTTACAATTACTTAAGGAGACATTCAGCTCCCTAAATATAGGTGGCTTCCAGGCACCACTCCATAAGGGCACAAGTCTCTTGTAGGGGTCCTCTGTCATCTCGGCTGGCCTTGTGCTAATGTCCTAGGTACCCTCAGAGGTCCAGGACGTCACTTAATACCTACAGCTAGCCACTGGCACTGTTCCCTTAGTTCCAACAGGAATATGTGGGTGGAAGAGGTAGGTTTTAATGTATTTCAATAATTTCTCTGTAATGTTCCCACTGCATTTGTGCAGGTGAAATGTTTCTGGCATAGTCTTCTGGAGGCTGGTATTCTCTCTGGGCAAGAATCGATTTGGATGTAGCAACTTTTTACAGAAGTATAAGGGATCTTAGACATTGCAAGTCTATGAGAAGAAGAGTACCCATGGTTATTGTTGTCTAAAAACATAAAACTGGCAATGTGCATCAGAAAACAAAAGCAGTAGGTCTGGCACTGGAACAATATTATACGAATGTCTTTTTTATGGGTCCTGGGCCAAATTCAGCTATTGTTTATATGCGGGCACTCCTTTTGAGCTGCTGGTGTTCTTCCCATGGACATGAGGGCACATTCTCTCTTGCCATTTTCCCTTTAGCTGCACTCCTTCTTCAGGTACGGCAGCTTTAAAACAACAAAAATGTGCTCTTTAACCTGACTGTGCTTTTAAGCACATGGCCTGTGAAAACATAGTCTTCTTTCTATCTACCGTACTCTGCATATCCAAGCACACATTTGACATTTAAGTTTTCCTGAGGCAGTAAATTTTCCTTCTGCTGACATCGAAGTAAATGCTTTAATCAGAATAAAACTGACTCTTTAAATCAGCTAACTACATCTATAGCAAATTAATTACTAAAACTGGCTGTGCTTAAGGAGGCTGGATATTTCTAGTATTTATTAAGAGCATGGCTCTTTTTTTCACAGTTTCTCAAGAGATTTAAATCTCTGAAAAAGTGAGTAATTCAAGTTCACTTCAATGGGACTAGTATGTGGGTTAGGCATTACTAGTTTGAGCCCTAAAATTAATGTGAAAGCTCCTGCAGGCAGCAAACTTCTGCACTCCCAAGGGAAAAGCAGGACTGGATGAGGATGAGGGGAGTCATCTTTAACTCGCAGTGTCTACAAAATGGATATTTCTGGGAGCAGGTGATGTTTGAGCCCTTGCTGAAAGGGCCCTGGACTTTGTGGTCAGCCTGGGGTTGGAGGTGAGATACGGCTGTGCCAAGCACAGAGCCCAAAGCACAGGCTGTGCCAGAACATCTCTCTCTGCTACCAGCCTTGGCTCCAGGCAGGCACTGCACTTAGCCCCACCTCTCACCTACTCCTAAAATACTCTGCGGGTACAGCCATTGAGTCCAAACTGAAGCCTATAAAAAAACTTTCCTGCAATTTTTAACGGGAAACGCGTCTGGCCTCCATAACAACAACTGTCATAATTAAAGACACACTTGAAAATTTCCTTTGGTTGAGAAAGGAAGCTTGGAGGCAATGCCAACCCAAACGCTTTTGTGAAAGGAGCCTTTAATGACTTTCAAAACCCGCTGTAACTGTCCAGGATAGCTTAGAAATTCAAACTTCTGAAGACCTCTTCCATGTGGATGATCAAAGCAAACTCCCTCTTTTTGTGTTTTTCACATCTTTCACAAATTTCTGTCAATTATATTGAAACCCAGGCAAGCCCTTTAGCTCATACTTCATTATGAAAGAATGTATTTTTCAATTTTTCTAGACTTTTCACTGTATCTTTCCCCTAAGTATGACTGCTGCAGCTCAGAAAGCAGTGAGTTTGGCCAAACCTCTTTCATAGAGGAAAACTATCAAGGGAAATAAAAACAAGAGCTTCCTCCACCCTCACGGACTCCCATTATTTAGCACTTTGTTTCTTTTCAAAATACTTGAAGAGCAGAATGGGCTGTATTCAAACCCATCTGCCCAACACTGCCTGCAGTATGGTGTTGGGCTGTTTCCCAAGACACTATTGAACATCCAATTTGTGGTGGAAGCATCTTCCCATCAGATCTTCCACTCCCTTGGTTAAAATGATGACCCTCCATGGTAGTGGGTGTGGGGACACATGTCCATGATGACCTGCAGCCCTGCAAAGGTGTAAGGGGCCAGTGTGGTGTAGCAGAGCTGGCTGTGGGGCTCACAGGGAGGAGAGTGGGATCCTACCACCTGAACATCACACAAATGCAGAGGGTCTCCTGGCTTTTCCAACTGGAATTCCTGTGAGAAGCAATACTAATCAAAATTCTAGGGCATTCACCAGAAAGCTGGCGTTTGCCATATGGAAAAATACCAATTTTTCCAAGCTGCTACTTGTACAGTGCAAAGGTAGAAAGACAGCATCATGAGGCGTTTCTCTTTGCCAGATTTTATATGGCAAAAAAAGAGGTATGTCTGAACCCAGGGCATCCCACGCTTGCTTCTGGTTAAGTCTGAAAGGTTTGGACTAACAGAAAAGCCCAGCATCACTGAAGGAGCAATGTGTACAGTAACTCTAGGGGTCCACTTCCCTGTTCAAACCTGTGCAAATCTGAAATCTTCCTGCTAGAAGTCAGTGACTTACATTTCAGATGGACATTCTTCAACTGAAAGTTCTGGCCCTGGGGACTTCAGCTCTTGTGAAATCTGGCTAAGGGTGTGTTTCTGGGGTAAAAATACCATTCTCTCAGAATTCATGAGGACCCGAAGCAATTACTCACTGCACTCAAAAAAAAAAAAAAAATCACAAGCTGACTAGGTAAAGAGCAGATTTAACTGGATAAAAGCAACAGCAGTTGCAGACTCTTCATAAGTCTGATGAACTAGTGATTTGACACTTGCTCACAAAACCCTGCAAAATTATTGAGGTTTTCCCCTCACTGTTAAAATGAAAAGCAAGTCAAAGATTAAGCCACTGATCCACCAAAGAGTTCAATCTCTGCTTAAGGGTGGAAGCCAGCAGAGCTGCCAGATTCATGAGGTCATGTTCAGAGATAACTGTCCAAATCTTGTTCTGAACATGAGTTTACTTTCTGGTATGCACATGAAACCTTTCAGTTTCTTCACTGACTTTAATTTTCAGTCATTCTAAACTTGCTAGACAGGTAACTTGGACAAAGATGTTAAATAAATAAATAAATAAATAAATAAAAATCTTGTTTGCCAAAGAGATGATTTTCTGACTTTGTCTGCTCAGACAAAAACCACTAAAAAAAGGCAATACTGAGCCAACCAGTACTGCAACGTGATTAAGAAAGATGTAACCAAACAAATGTTCTGGATTTAGCATCTCTAAGTGCAGGAGGGTCCACAAGCTGCTGTGAATTCCATCACTAGCTTGTTTCCTTTTCTGACAAGTTCCATACACATCCTCAAATAAAAGCAAATTTGGGGTAATTTTGGTCCCAAACTCTTCAAACTGGAATCTAGCCCGTAGACTAACCTAAGCTACAAAACAATGCAAGAAAGTGGGAATTTGAATGAATGAATGTCATGAATTTCTAAGGATGTCAAAAATGGAGCAAATAGTAATCATAGCCCCTGATGAAAAGATAATTAATAAATTCACAGGGTATTCCCACAGTGTGCCACTGCAGTGATTCCAGCTAGGTTTTTTCACCTGTGGATCTCACACTATGTAGATGAAATACCTACATTTCATCATGCCCATTTCATTGATGATGAGGTTGAGGCACTGGGCGTGTCTCATGGCCAGGGTGATCCCTTAAAAATCTTAAGAAAAAGCCCCTGGTGGTCCAAGCTGTGTCCCTGTGCTGGGTTACTGAGGGGCACTGGCTGCATCCAGCTTTTCCCACAGATGACTGAGGCCAGCAGAGAGGCCAGGTGAGGGGCAGGCACCCTGTGCCAGGTCACAGCATGGATGTCCCCTCTCAGCCCTGCTGCTATGCACAGCTACACAGACTAAAGGCTTTTCTAGAGAGCAGGGGTTTGTATGTGGTCTGTGACACAGCTCCTGGACAGGCCACCACCCCTCACCATCCTCAGGGACTGCACTCAGTGTTCCCCAATCAAAGGGGAAGAGAAAATGGGAAAACGTGGTAACAGAGGCACAGGGATTGGTGAAGGGCTTCTGAGTAGTACGTGAGACGATAGTTTGGTTTAGCTTCTAATTAACTGGATATCAGGTTAATTGAATTTCTGAGGCCGGAGGCAGGCTGTTCTCAGTAAATAATTCAAGACATTTGCACTCTCCAACAGGTTGCAATAGCACAGAGTTGGCAGCTGGCTTTGCAAGTGACCCCTGCAGAGTGTGCAGCAAGTCTTTCTGCTGGATTAAAGCAGTGTGAGAGTAATGCAATTATAGCTGCAGTGAGGCTGTGCTGGTCTGAAGCATTTCCAACTTATAGACCCACGGAGTAACCCTGAGGACATGTCTTGACATATCTAAACCTGAAAGATGCTGAGATACTATAGCACACTGATACAGTTTTTATGTAGCAGTAAGACCCAGACCTAGGTACTCAAGTACCAAACATCTACTGAAAACACGTAAATCTGGCATTTAAATATCTTCGAAGGTCTTAACCTGAATTCTGGAGCCTTAATTGAACCAAAAACCTTTCACTGACTGCAACAGGAGTTTTGTCAGAGTAAGGACCGCAGGGTTTAGTCTTAAATCAGAAGGCAAGTAGTTTTAAAACCATTGGTAACTGGATGAAGCTGCTTGTTTGAGCAACTCAGAGCCACTTTTGTATAGCAGTAGCAGAAATGCTAATGCCTTTTTTTCTCGCAGATTAGTGACAGAAACAGAAGTATTAAAAAATCAGGTTTTGAGTAAGTTATCTACGACTTTTATGTCTCAGCGTAGATTTGTGGCCAGGCTGAATTTGCCTGTCTGTAATGATTATTAGATAAAAAAAAGACTTTAAGGTAACTATTTGGGTTAAAAATGATAACTTTCCAGTGATCATCTGCACCCTGTCATTTTGACTTCTTAAGCCTGAAGTTTGCGGTGCCTCAGGCAAAAACATTACTGTTACCGTACCTCAGATAAGATGCAGCCTGGCTTCTTTTATATAGAATATTTATTGTATATTGGGCATTGCTAAAGGGGATCTTATTTTAACTGAGACCAGATTTTCTGTAGTTAATAGAGTTAGGAATGGTGTATTATTTTTCCAACTTGGACGAGTTATTAATACTTGTAAGTTGTGAACATGGAAAGAATTCCCATAAATCTGCACAGTGCACTGCAGTTTATGGCAGAAGAGATAAAGATGTATGAAAAGCTGCTGAGTGCCTACATGTTACGTTCAGCCCCTGTTCAAGGGCCTGATTCTGCTCCATGGCTCTGGGGTGCTGTGGAGGACAGGATGCCTGCATGGGGCTGCCAGCAGCTCCCAGGGCCGGCTGGACCTGGGGTCAGCCTTCCTCCCCAAATGCTGCTCTTTAGCTCTGCGTGTTTTTCACATGCGTCATGACAATCTTCTGCTTCCCCAAAGGGTGTGGTTCAGCCAAAAGTGGGAGGATTTAGCAGGATAACACAGAAATGTTAAGGATTGATGACTGATTATTTCCCCCCCTCTATTTTAACAGGCAAAGAGGGCAATATATTTCTTCTGTGCGGCTTAAAGGGACAAGCGTCATTCTTAAGTTGAAAGCCCTCACTTCAGTTAACCAGAGCTATCCGATTCAGACTTCAGTGTCCTATATCGGATTTTGGATCTAAAGAAAGTTATATACACCTGTATGTGTAAAGCTGGCCTTTTTGCCCTGCTCTGTCATATATAATTAGTGGTCATTTTTATTCAGGCTCCTCTTTTCAGTTGCACACATGCCTCCCTTACACGCACAAGCATGGCATTCATGCAAACCAGGTGCATGCAGAAAAGAATTTTGCTCTGAATATGTATTTAGGCAGCCCTTACTAAGCTTTCCAAATTCTTCTTCCAGTGTGCACAGAGCTTTCTGTAAAACCCGGGACAGACTCTCACTCTTATCTTTAATATCTTGGCCACCCTGTTCAGAAATTCAGAGGAGATATGCCCATGATACAACCACTCTGCTGCTGCTTCGCTGCATGGCTTGGGCAATACGGGAGCGCAGAGCCCTATGAGCTGCTGAGGGCTCTGGCCCCCTTCCAACAAAACACTTAAGCATGTTATTGAAATCAAAGGAAGGACTCACTGGCTTCAGTGTAAGCAGTGCTTGTGCTTTCCTTAACAGGGTTGGAGCATTCAGTATCCTATTGGATCCAGTCCCTGAGGGTTTTGTTCCAGCTCTCTCTTTCCCTCACTGTCTATAAAAATGCAGGTAATGGTACTCAACTGGAAAGGATTTTGTGGGGCTACACTTTATGTAGAAGAAAAATCCACAAAAGTGAATTATAAATGTCAATGTACTATTTTGGGAAGCGTTGGTAGGAAAACGAATGTGATCTATCCAGTCTACTTGCACAATAGCAGTTAACATCATTCTTTTATGTCACCTGTGCATTTATTTTCACTGCACTGTGCAAAGTCACACTGGTACCCCCAGCTTTATGGATGTTCAGAAAAAGGAAGCTAAATGACTTGTATAGGTCACAAAAAATTTGATGGCCATGCAAAGACTCAGGTACCCTACCAGGTGGTAACTTCTGAATTGCTTTAACTCAGTGCTATAAATAACCTGGATCCCAATTTTGCTTCCATCGACACTCCTGTAACTCCATCCCATCCATTTATATGCCACTGCTCTATGTCTCTTGCAGGAAAGCTTACAATTCAGCTTCAGGTTCTCTTCTGCTGTATCTCACATTTTATAAGGAGATGATAGATTAGATCACTAAAGCTGAGGTTAGGTAACTAAAGTAAGGCTTGCAGCAGACATAAGTACCAAAGTAAACAGCCCTCTCTCAGAGATTTATGGTTGTGTTCTACACAAATCTGAAAGTGGTGTCATATGTGTCTGCATATGCATTAAGCACAGATCATATCTAACAAAAAAGCAAAAATGGAAACCTCCCCTAAGGCAAGATCCCCAAATGCATAATTAAGGCACAGGATGTGTGGACAGTCACATCGCTTACACTGGGCACTGTGGGATGCACAGCTGCAGTTTTGTCCTTTGCAGCACTGACAGCTTCCAATACATGGTGGTGGTATAGGGGGAAAGTTGTACCTTGCTCTTTCTTAGTGTACTTCACAACAAACTGAAAAATCAGTTTTCAATTAAAAAAGTGACTTTCTAACAATTTTTGTTATGAAAAATGTAACTGGCTGGTGTTAAAGACAGGAATGGGTCTGCCTGGACCTTTGGACCTGGTACAGGTACTGTTATGTTCTCATGTCTTTGTAATTGTCACATCTAGCACATGAACATGGTGAGGAACTATCCAAGCCATCTGACAGTGGAATTTCTGTTCTTAAAACTTAAACCAGGGTGCAATAGTACTTTGAAAAATAATTATAGTTTCCAGTTATACCATATCAAAGATGTAAACACTGGCCTTTCATTTTGTTTTCTGATGAGTCAAAAATACGGGAGCTCTCTGGGAGTTGTTATTGAAATACTTGCTCTCAACCAAGGTGGGGCAATCACACACCTATATAACTCGTGTCACTGGGGGATCTCTGTGTGATAACTTTGTTGACATCAGCTATGCTGAGCCTACCCCACCAGGCAAGTCTTAAAAGACAAAATTCCCTTCCAGGGCTCTGATTCACAAGTGCTGTTGGGTTAAGCTGTGGTGACTAAGAAGTTAGTTGGATGGTGCCTTCATCAGCCAGAACAGCTACACCTGATGGGGATTTTCAGTTAGTCCACAGACCAGCACAGTAACATAAATTGAAAAAGACGTTGACCTTTTTTTTTTTGTGTACCAGGCTGTGAACACTGAGGGCTTCCAAGCAGGGAGGCTGCCTGGTACCCCACCTTCATGTAGGTACCGTAACTCGGGTAAATAGTCTGGCCCAGCGGGGAGCAGAGACTTCTACCCATCACTACTTGAATTGGCAGAACTTGTGAGCCACAGACTGCTCCTCTTCTTGATGAATTGTATCCAATCCACGTGGGTGTAATGGAGGGAGAACTGGCCTCTGCAGGTCTGCAAGTGCGTTGTAAAACTGCATTTCAAAGAAAGCAGCATTGTGAACTGAGTGTTTTGATTAAGGGAAATCCTTACAAGAGGTTTTCAAAGCATCTGAATGGTTACTTCACTGTTTTAATGACAAGCGAGGCTGCTCCAAAGGACTGTCCATGTATAGGGCTTTGGAAACTTGCTTTCAATGGGTATTTTTGATGTGGTGGGTTTGCCTTTGTTACTAGATCTGGTTTTCTCCTGGACAAGGCTCAGCTATGTGCTCTGGGCGTGAGGCTAACAAGTTTGACAAGGTGGGTGTTATAAGATGGGTGACAATGTAGCTGGGAGGGCACCCGATAGCCTACTTTGCAGTAGGCTTCGTAAACTGCAGAGGCATGCCTTGAACTACAGGGGGTAAAAGACATGCTTGATGATTCCAGCTTGCCAAGAAGGCTTTAATAACTCACCAGCACTAACAAAAAGAAACACTGTGAGTACCTTTATGTGGATGAGTCACTCATTGCAAGCACCGAGCTGGTAGGTTAGCATTTTCAAGAGTACCCAAATGATTGCAAAGCTTGTAATGTCTCAGACATCCAGAATTGCTGTTTTCTTCTGAAGCTGGAGTTAATTTTTAAAGGTGCTGAGTATCTACTTACACAAGAAAATCTTAGAAGTCTAACTCACGTGATGCAGCAGCTTAAAATCAGACCTCTGCAAGGGATTGCTGCCACTGGTGCTTACTGCACAGCACTAAAGAAGGTTGCTACATTTGCATAAAGAGCAGGTAGAAATCTCATGCAGGGGCTTCTGAATCTTTACCCCTTTTGTTCTGGGATACTACGGTGTGCTGAGCACGCTTTCAAATGGGAAGTGGAAAGGAAACCCATTCTGGCTCTGAAGCAGTATCATCTATCCAATGCAATGGACTTCATAGCAAAGCCTGATCAGAAACTGAGCTGGCTGAGAGGAGAAGTTTCTTGACCACAGACACAGGAGCTATATGCCTGCTTTTGGGAAGCTGTATGTGAGGCAGAGAGAATGGGAGGTAGGAAGGCAGAGAAGGGAAAGCCAGCAGAAAGCAAATGAAGGGGTTGCCGCTGCCTCCCTTAGGGGGAAGCAACACTAAACTGACTCCAAGGCAAGTTTGTAAATTATGAGCAAGGATAGTGCATGCTGGTTGCCTCTCCATTGTTCAGAGAAATGGAAATTTATGTACAGTCACGTAAATGAACCAGAGTGCAGCAAGAAATATCCCTGAATTTATCTTCCTTTTTTTTCTCTAATAATTGCTTCAGAATCTCACACCCCAGCAGATAAATATATGGTTACCCTTTTGTCCCCAGTGGTTAGATAGTTTTTAAAGAAGGATACTAAATATTGAAAGACTGTTGTGTACACATGTGCATGCCGTCTTGGAGATCTTGTATATGCATGTGTATTTTTCAAGCCCATTCCCAGAGAGAACAGCGTTACTCCACAAGCTGTACAATGACTTAGTTACTGGGAAAGGCGATCCCATTGTGATTTGAATTGCGCCTGGAGTTATTAAAAAAAATAATCAAACATGGTTTTAATTGCTACGAAGGTTTTAGTTGCTTATAGCCAGGAATTTAGCTCAAAATGTCTGCACTCCTGAGTTTAATTTGTGCAAACTTTAATATCTTCATGCGACAAACCACTGAGGTATTTCTGTTTTTAGAACAATATACTAAACCATTCTGACTTCTCCAGGCAGGATCAGTTTAAAGCTTTGATTACCTAAGCTTTAAATCCTTAATCTGCGCTTGGAAAAGGCAGGGAAGGGCAGTCAGTGGAGAGGGGCAGGATTTGTTGAACCTCCAGCCAAATATTTCCTAACAAAACCGAAATAGATTTTCTGTGGCACAGATACATGTGAATTTTTGCCACGACAAAAACACACCAGCATGCTAATTTGGCGGGTGCACACACGTGTGGCAAACGCCTTGTCCCTAAAGCTTGGAACAAGTGCCTGTGCTCCACAGCCCTTGCCCCTTTTACCCCTTGCAGCCATGTGCGAGTAAATCACAGCTGTCAGTATGGTAGCAGCTTGATTAAAGTTCAGGGGTTTAATAGATCATTTTAAAAACCCCAAATTACTCCCACTCCCTAGTCGATCCACCTGGACCCTTGCCCTAGGTGCATGGCAGTTTTCAACCAGCGCTGGAGAAGCCAAGTCTGGGCCTGAGGTTCCTGCTTATTCCCCGAGGATCCGCGCTGCAGACCTAGACCAACATTCTCAGCTGTATTTAATCTGCTCTGAGACAAGCTGGCTATGAGAAAATGCAAAGGAAAAGGCACATAAGCAAAGACATGGAAAAACTTGGACAGTTGGCCTGCTTTGTTCACTTGGTAAACTGGAGGCCGGCCAGTAACAGCGGAGCTCCCTTGGCAATACAAGTCTGTTCCAATTAATCGTGTTTAACCATTCTAATCACACTTTAGCACATTAATCCTATTTTCAATCCAAAACACATCTGAAAGAGCGGCATGTGGGCCTTTTTATAGCAACCGCAAATCAGATGTAACTGAGAGACATAGGGCCTTAGTTTACTCTGCACTTTCACTGAACTTAAACTTAATAAAATATGTGACTGAGTTGTGGTTGGATTTACTGCATGATGTTGATGCTTCCACATATAAATAGATCCCTTAAGTAACTTAAAAACCTGTCAGAAAGGGCAGTGAAAATTTGATTATAAGGTAACCAGCGCGTGTGTTTTCTAACAATGACATTGCTCCTCTGGTCAGTGGTATTGAGAGAACTTTTAAAATTTAATCTGCTTATGGGTATAAATGATGCTACACTTGGAATCGCGAGCCTGCATTTTGTGTCTCAGCCACTCTCAGTTACAAAGAATTTTATGTTTTGCTTTAACCATGAAAACAAGATAAAGCTGTTATCTTCTCCCAAGTGTGCTTTCTTCTAGCATTTAAAATAAGTTTTAAAACAGCAAAATTTTGAAGTTTATTGTGTTCACCATGCACAAAGTGAAGTAATATTTTTTTTATTTGTACTCCTGATAAAATTTAACTGCTTTGCATTGCTTCTGTGTTAAAAACCTTCCGTTCAATGAGGAATGATCTCATTAAGATACAGGTCCATGATGCTGCATCCACTCTACTCTGTGGATTTGCTTTAAACTGAACAACACCAACAAGCAAAAAACTGGCATCCAGATATGTCCACCTCCAAACCTCTTGATGTCTTTAGTGCCTGAATCCATGTTTATAGGCAAACTCAAAAGAGGTGCATTGAACTGTAAATTATACAGAAGGGTATGTGAGCTTTGAATTTAGCTGTGGAGTGGGAATGAAGTTATCAATTAATGCTAAATGAAATATTTAGCAATTCAGAATATGGCAAGAAAAAGTATAGAAAAAAGTTCAGTCTTGAAAAGGAAAATCTTGGACAATTACCAGGATTACACTCGATGTTTGGTTTTCTAAGTAAACACTTCTAGATTTTTATGTTACAAATAATAATATGGAAAGATGCATTAGGGGAACCTAAATGCAAACTAGAAATGAGTTTATCCAGGTAAGTAAGGTTTTATTAAACAATTTAATGCATTCCAGTTCTTTTGGAAAAAATTGCAGGTTATGGTTAATGTAGTGTATCAGACAGGAATAGCATTCACAGAGCCACCTGCATTTAATATACAACTGTCAGAAATCTCTACTCACTACCACTTACCCAGAAAGAAATATGCAACAATTTGATCAAACCAGGACTTTTAAATATTAATAAGAAAATAACTTTTTTTTTTTTTCTAAATACAATGAAAATACAGGCTCAATTTACAGGATTTTGCTCTTCAGTAGAATCTATGTGGTTTTTTGAGCTCATTGAATTAACTGTCATTTTGGCCCCTTCTGTACACTTAAGTAGGCACTGGAGAATGCTGTCTACTGGGACTGGAACCAAACAGAGAATTAAGACAATACATTCAAGGCAAGACTTATAAATAAGCTTTTCCAAATATCATGAAATAAGGTCTGAAAAAATAAGTTAGTGCTAGTGAAGCCAAAGCCTTAAAATCCTTGGGTTAAAGATACTAACTGATGCATGGAATATTACAAAATTCCATGATACTCTAATGGAAACAGCTTATCTAACAAGTATTTCTAATAGTCTTCAAAAAGCAGTCTGTTACTGGTGAAAAAAAGCAATTGGGTGACCTGATATCTGTGGTGGTAGAGCAGAAAACAGTGAGCTGACAGATTTGGCTTCTCCCCCATCACTGATGAACAGCATGACCGAAACAAATCTGAACCTCTTTTGCTCCCTACTTGCCGGAAAAGATGGGGATAACCTGAGGGAGGCCACAAAGGTCAGTTTTACCAAGGCAAGAGCTTTGAGATGCCTACTAGACCAGGCTGCCTTCATGCAAGGGCTCTTTCTGAAATCTCTGCAGGCTTTTCCTGATTGCTTCTGAGCCCTGCGTGTGGAGGTAAAGAAAAGGCTTTGTTCATGGTCTGGGTGCCAGGTTGCAGAGTGATTATACCTTAAAATGTAGTGAGGAAACAACTAACACTAAATCTGGCTCTCTGAACTCACCTGCAAATTAATAGTGTGCACACCTGTCTGCAATGAGTGGGGTGCCCAAAGCCTCCCACGGCTTAAATCCTGACCTGGGAGGAAGAGATGTCATCAGATGAGCATGGAGGGAGTAAACAGCTTGGTGGAGTGTGAACTGGCTGTAAAGGTGCTTTGCTGCAGGTAGGTATGTTCCAGGGCAGAACTTGGATAGATTAGCAATTGTATATAACCAGCACTTATGTCTGCAATAAAAGATCTCATTTGGGGTCTGTGCCTTCATATGCTACACCCTCACAGGGAGATGGAGCGGGAAGGATGCTCTAATGGGAAGTTAGGAACAGTATGAATTATGTATTTTTCACTGTCTGTACTGTTTCCTACAAAAACTTGGCAGAGTAGAGTGAATGAGTTCACTTTAGATTTTAGGGGGGAGCTAGGAGGCAAATGGGCAGAGTGGCAAGTACTTCTATGTTACCTAGAAAATAAACTACAGTCAGCAAGATTTTGTTTGCCTGTGCTTCAGGCAAGTGGTGATACTTTGCCTTCTGCAAAGCAGAATCACTAAGGGACAAGGTTTAACATATTAATTTTTTCCCTCCTGAAGTTCAGCAAGGTTTTTGACATCTACTTCAGCAGAGCCAAGATTAAATCAAAACCCACCTATGGTCCCCTTTCAGCCACAAACTTTAACAAGTGCTATGGGACTCTGCTGAACTAAGCAGAAGAGAAGTTGATGGATTTATTCCCTTTCTTTTATTAGGAAACCTTTCCATCATTTGTAGTAATTCCTCTTCTGAAAGGAAGCCCTGCAGCATATGAGGGTCGTCCAGCGGGTGCTGGCCAGGCAGTGGCAGTAAAGCCCGATGGCTCCACACCCCAAGGTCTGGCTGTTGGCACTCCCCTTCAGCACTCACCTGCCCACTTACAATATCAATCTACAGCATCCTGGACAACCTCTGAGGCCAAGCAAATCACATATGCCTCATCAGTGGGTACTTGCTCATCCCTAATATCAGTGTCCTCACTGTGCCAATGCCTTCTATTCATTGGCCTCCAGAAGTAAATCCTCTGTGGGCTGATCACAGAACTGTTGCCTCTAACAGATCTTAAACCACACCTCGAATTTCAGTCTGAGAATGTTTGCTTCCTTTAGGCTAGGTTTTGTCATTGTGCTAGAATACAGCAACTCCTCACATGTTCCCAAAGACTACATGTGTTCAGCAGGTAAGGGAGATGTGCAGGTAAGGGTAGTGGGAACTGCTATGTGTTTAAGTTTTTTAACATTATGGCAAAAATATTTCCCAGAGCAACACATTAAGAAATTAGAATTTGACCAGCTTTTTAGGGATGATATTCCAGTTGCTTAAAAACGTGTATAATTTTTAACAATCGTTTCAGAGAAAGGCAGGGTCTGAATATAAACAAACTATGAAAATAGAAGTAATAAAGTAAGAAACAAAGGTGTAAGTGTAGTTACTTGGCCACCTCCTGGATTATACAATGCAGTGGATTCCTTAGGCTCAGAGTTACACTGCTGGTCTCCGTGAGGGATCGGGCTAGAAAGGCCTGGATTATTTGCTTAGTTTCACTGGTATGAAACTAGAGTAACTCCAGTAGTTCAGATTTGGATCCCAACTACAGTGGTTTAAATCCCGTAGTAACATTATTATCCTCTAGGCAGCCTCTGGAGCTTATCCTGATTAATACCCATGTAAATAAGATCACAGCCTAATTCCCAGAATCAGTTTTGAAATTTTTTATAATGTTAATTTTAATTCAGATTTAGTTGATCTCTAATCTTCTCCTGTCTTAGCAGTAGGTGCAGGTGCAGCCAGTGGTGTAAAAGCTGCTGTGGAAGCTCCCTAATTCCCCTTCAAGAAGGGTTTAATCCCTTTGTCCTAGGCTCTTCAAGAAGAAACTCCCTTTAAAAGGGATGCTTTTATTTTTGTCCTGGAATAAGACTTTTATGCCCAAGCCTGTCCTATTCTCTGGAACAGAAAGAAACTTGAATGCGTATCTGACCTCTTGGAATGGCTTGGAAACTCCCATTTCAGATGCATTCATGTATTCCATGGGTGAATGAAGAGGATACTATGTCATGGTCCTGTTGACTACAAGGTAAACGCTTCTGTGAAGATTTTGTGTTGAATGCACTCATGACTCAGCTTGCTGCTATTCCTGTTTATTTGTACTGAAGAAGCAGCCAACAACCAGCTCTGTTGTGTTGGGCACAACAGAGACTTACAGTGAAAAGATGGCCCCAGTCCTGTGTCGTCCGTCCGTCGTCGTCCCCCACCCTGAGTTTACAGCTCAAGCTTAAGGCATGTTTGCTCTTTACATAAGATGAGCTTTAGCCCAATATTTTTCCAAAGCTTTTGGATTAGCAGACCCACTATCAATCCTCAACGCTTCTCATGGCCCATATTTACAGGAAAACTTTTCACTGCAACATGATAAAATCCACTGCTTAATGCAGCCCAGCTATGGATCATTTACCATGGCCTCATGATGTCCTCTAATGAAACAAGGAAAATTATGACATTTCCGACTAGCTCTTCAAAAAACATGACAGAGATGAAGATCTCATTAAAACTTTTAATTGTATTCCTACCATTTCCTCTAAAAAAAGTTGGGTTTTGAGTATGGAATATAAGCTCTAGATGACCTACAGGCCAATCTCTATGATGGATAACGCTTTTTGGCTTGGACTGAAATGAGTAGGTAGGAGTGCACAGTGCACCTAGAAAAAATGCTGTAGCCTTTATCTTAGGAGGACACAGTACACAAGCTGTATGTATGGAAGTACAAACAGGTACCACCTGGTGTCAAGACACCAAACCTTAAGACATGAGACTGAATTTCTCAAGTGTGGAAGTGCATGAGACCTCAGGCCAGGACAATTCTGTTTGACCAGAATATTATAAACTTGGCAAGAAAACTCGTTTCCTGACACAATACTTATTCTGTGTGACAGCTGAAGCACCAGGGAGTAAAGTGGACAAAACATGTAGGTTTTAGGCCTGAGAACCTCAATCAGCCAGGTAGGGCTGCAGGGAGAGGTCAGTGTGGTATTAAAGGACATGGAGGCCAGTTTCAGGATTTTGCTTGTGGCAGTGCGCTTCACTTTTGAGCAAATTATATATTTTAGTTGTAGTAATGTCACACAGTTTTGCAGGCTGGGTGGTACTAATACATGCTTTTCAAACTAGGTAAGTACCTGTGTTTATATTGCTCAGTAACAGTTCTGTAATTCAGTTGTTCGGTGTTGTGCAGTAACAATACTGCAGTGCTTAGGCATGCAGGGCATGGACAAGAACTGCAAGGTGCTGAAAACATACAGAACTAAGCCCTGGCCCCTGTTCTAAAGACAGGGTCCTAGAAAATAAGAGACAATAGATGTGAGAAAGCTTAGGAGATCTATCAGGCCACGTCAGTCTGAGTGGTTGTTGGACAGTACATTGGTAAATTCATTTTTACTTAATGCTGAGCTGTATAGAAGTGGATCATATTTCTTATTCAGGATTGGGATTTCTTCTTACAAATATTTTAGCTCATTTTATAAATTGCCGAGAGGTATCCTAGCAAGTCTCTGTAACCTTTGCACAAAGATTTCTTTACAGTTTCTTGTGCACGTCAAATGTTTTTAATGCACACATGTGCCTTAAAAAAAAAGAAAATAATGTAAATAATTTCTGTTACAGATTTGTATTTAGACCAAATCAAAAAGAGACAGGCTTTATAGTCAGCCAATCATTACAAGTGCAGGCTTGCAACCTCAGGGGGTTTGGATAGGGGGAATCAACATAATCCTATCCCCAGAAGGGATGTTCCCTTATGCTTGTTTTTTTAGTGACGCTCTGTGCTGGCCACACAGATCTCTGCATACTTGAATTTTGTGTTACCCTTAAGGAGCTGCTCCTGCCCTGGGTGCTCCTCTCTGATCAAACTTTGGCAGAATGACAGCCTAAAGAGAAATGCAACAGACTGTTGGACAGTCAGCCCTGTGTCAAAGTCACTGTGTCACTGCAATGTCACACAGTGTTTTCACTTTGGGCGAGAATTTCAGCCAGCTGCATTTGACCTTTTCACCCTTGTCTGCAGAGACATAAATACATCGGTGTGCTTGTACATTAACTCAAACACAGCCAAGGCTGAGGAGCTGAGGGCCCTGCTATTTTAAAAAAAGGGAAAACAAACCCTGTACGTTATTATGGATGTAGTTAAAATTAGAAATAGATCCAAGTGGAAATATGGGGAATGAATCCAAGTTGAAATGCAGAGGTTGAATGCGTATTTTCACCCTGCTTACATCTGCAGCTCTGAAAAGAGAGTCTGGAGTGTGTTTGAAATGCACACAGGAGGTTTGGGGCAGACCCATCCCTAACTGCAGTTAGCAATGGTCCCCACAGGGCAAAGTGCAGGCTCACAGCTGAGATCTATGTTTTCAGCCTTCTGGAGTCCGAGTTGTTTAGTTTAGGCATTATCAAAAGAAGGGTGCAGTGCATTTGATGGTAGGGCCATCTGTTTGAGATTAAAAAAAAAGAGGACTCCATGCCCTGCTTTACAGATATAAAGATGTGGCCTCCAGCTCTGTACCTCAGTCCTTGTTCTCACCTGGCTGTGAACCAGCAGGGTGTTTGCAGCAGATTTAGAGCTATGCAGACTTCATCCAACATCGCTGCACTTCCCACAAGCACAGCATCCCAAGGGGGCTGTAAGGGCAGCCACATGCCCTCTCCTAAACTGCTTCCAAAGTACATTTTTAACAAAGCTGCAGCAAGCTTTTTTTTTTTTTTCTCCTCAGTCCAGCTACGCCTGATGAACAAGACTGAGAAACCCAGGTCAAACTCACTGTTGATTTACAGAGTTCAGGGGAAAGAGGATGCTTCTTTCCTATGCTACAGCCTCGGACCTTGCGGAGCAGTGCAGAGCTGAGCTCCACCATCAAGCTCTCCAAGCAGTGGACAATCATTGCCAGTGCCTGAGCGGGCTGAGGTGAATTTCTGCCACGCTGCAGTGCATCCTCCACCTGCAACCACAGCCCGGACAGTGCTGGTGTCTGGAAAGCAAAGTGATGCCTGCAGTTGCTTCTTTCCACCCCATCCAGTCTCCATGCAAGCAAGCACTTGGATTTGGGAGTACTCTGCATTTTCTGAAGGATGTGAGGAATGCAGGGCTTTTTGAAGGCAGAGGATGGGCTCAGAGCTCGCTGCTGAGGTGTGTGTGTTTGGGTTTGATGGATTTAGGTTTTCCTTTGCAAGCCTGAACTTTCCTTTTGAAAGTCTTTGGATTCCAGCTTTGAGTTCCAGCTGCCTCATTTTCAAGCAGGCAGATATTGAGTCAGATCCCTGTGGTTTTGGTTTAGGGTTATATCCACAACAGAAATGGGCCTTAATTTAGCCAGTTCCTCTTGGGAAGAAGGCCAAAATATTGAGGTTTCTGCCATCTTGAGCACAACCTTCATAAGAAATGCTCGTAAAGTTTCTTTACTGTCAAATTCAAGCCCTTCATGTTGCTTCAGCATGACATCCCAGGTTAAAGTCTAAGCAGAACAGATCACAGCCTGCATCCTTGAACTTTTGTGGGTATTGGGCAGGTGGGGATTATAGCAAACAACATTCACATGGCACTTTGTTTCTTCGTCACTAGTCAAGATTTGAGACTACTGCAGTTCTCACTCCTTCCTGCTGTTGTGGCCTTGGAAATTTTGATAGGAAAAGAAATAGAAATGCCAGCAAAATGAGAGGAGAGAAAAGAAAATTGCCAAAACCAAGCTGCCTTGGGACATTAACTGAAGTGGTACAAGACAAGAAAAACTGCGGCCCTGTTGCGTTCATATTTTTGGTCTCACGCCTCACCAGTAGAAACAGGGACGTGCCACAGGCAGGGGAACACGTGCTTTCATCTCACATTTGATTTTTGTTTGTCTAAACTGCCTCACATGCTGTTGTGAAGTCCTGCTTTGTGTCTATGTGATAGCACCTGTCCTGGCAACCACAGTGGGGACTGATTCTGGGACCCCGGAGCTACGAGCTGTGCGCTCCTAGAGCTGCCATGCGGCTCTTGGGCCTGGGGCAGGAATCAGGATCTTGCTGGAGAGTACTTGCAGGGCACAAAAGGGTGCTAAATGAAGGATATGAACCTCTCGGGGCTGGCATAGGACAGGGATGGGAGAGTGCCACCGGTGATGTATGACAGTATAATCTCTGTAGCTCTCTGCATCCAAAATTTAGGAGCTGTTCCTTCAAACTGTGTTGCTTGGAGGACATTTTTCAAAAAAGTTTGACAAGATAAATCTGCTGGGGTTCATCGCCGGATATATTATTACACAGCAGCAGCCCTTTCTTGAAATAGATTCCCAAGGCCTCCTTCCCCTGATGAATAGCAACATCCTCTAGCACAGGAGCTCCTTGGCGAGAGGAATATTTTCCCAAAAGGCTGTTCTGGCCATTGGCTTTTTAAATTTAGCAAAGAGTAGCTGCAGCAGCCCAGAAGCAACTGCAAGCCATTTTAGGTCCTGTCATCACTCGCTCTGTCTCCTCTTCCAGCTGGTAGCTCTTGTCACGTCCTCCTTTCCTTGTACCAGAGGAATCTCCCAGTGTTCATAACTATTCCTTACTGCTTCTAATTATTCAGTTGGTCTAAACTTTTTCTATCCTTTCTGCTGTGTGTGATGGGGACAGATTTTTGTTTTTTCTCTAGTGGCTCAAGAGGGGACCACCTTGGGAGGGCAGAAAGGAGAAATATCTATATTTAGCAGTGTTGATGCTGTCTGCAAAACCCCTGCTGTGCTTGTGTTGGGAAACCTACGCTGGGATGCACACGGGTGTGAACCTGGGGTGACTTTTTAGCCTTACCTGCCTGCAGGACAACCCTCCTCATGCTCTCTGGATCAGCTGCAGGCTGAGAGAGGGACCAGGGGAGGAAATGGGATCACCTCACCTTTGGACTATACATTTGTTATTGTTTCATTTTAATTGTCCCTAGTAATTCTAGACTGCAAGCTGCTCTGTGCATCTGGGGAAGTATGACTGTACAAAATCTTTTTTCTGTTGAAGTATTTTTCCTTTCATTCATTCTTCAGCTTTTTCTTCCCCCTGAATCTTCACTTTCTTTTTATCTTTACAAAGAAACATTATCCTCCTCCTTTTTCTTCTAAGCTATCACATATTTGTTGTTGAAATGGGGAGTGCAGGAAATCGTAATTATTACTACTTTTCACATTACCTAAGGATACTGGTCTGTCACAGCTGCTGGCCATATGACCAGCCTTTCTCTGGGGAAACCCTGCATGGTTTCACTGTGTAATTCTGCACTCACCCATCTAAAACCTGCCCTTGCGCTGGTATGAGCTCTTGTAAAATGGACATTTTGTTACGAATTAGGTGTAGATGTTGCAGAGAAGTTTTAAAATAATGAAAGTCCTGACATCCAGGTATAGAAAAAAAAAAAAGTGTGGTTTTTTTTTTTTTCTGATAGGATTGCAGAGGTAATGATTTTAGTGGGTAGCTTCTTTCAATGTTTTAAGAGTTTGAACTAAGCAGAAAAACAGCATTACATTTTGAATCCCATTCATTAAGTGAAAATGGCCTAAGTTTTATTTTAAGGAAAGACACAGGCTTTGTGCTGTGACATTGGCTCTATACTCACAAAGCTGCGAACTGGTTTCTAAAAAGCTGCTAATGGGCTGTTGCACAGTGAAAGTTACCAGACTATGGGGGTTATGGACATATGGACAATATGGAGATATGTGGGGGTTTATGTCTTCACATACTACTTTGATATCTTCTGGAGCTCCTAGAGAAGCGGGGGGAGTGGCACATTCACATCACTTACAGCTGTGTTGCAGGAATACCTGCCATGTGGAGGGGACATTTTGGGAAGCAGGGGAGCTGTGGGCAAGGCTGGGATGGGGCAGCCTGCCCCAGCAAAGTGGCCTCAACACAGGCAGCCATGCCAGTCCCAAGGCCAAGAGAGCATCACAAGCAGGATGGCTGACACCAGCAAGGGGGAAACCACCAGCAGTTCTGGTGTTCTGCATCTCCTCTCCTGCTCTGCTTGTGCAGCTTTTGCAATGGTATTTTCAAATGAATAAGTATGCAGGCAGGGGCCAGAAGCCAGGTCTGCTGTTTCTCCAGGGCTCAGCCTGAAGCACCGTGTTGTTGGTGGTTGGGCTGTTCTGATGCAAGAGAGAGGTGGATCTAAACCCTCAGCTTGGGAATGGCTCCAGAGCAGGTCTCTTGCTTCCTGAGTGGGTTTCATAGCCATTGAGTCATTTTGGGAAACCTGCCTCCTATTGCTCCGGCCCTGCTTTTGACTGAGAATAGCCATCAACTGCCATGCCCTCACCCCGGTGCTGCCAGTGTGTGCTGAACCTGTCAACTGGACGTACTCATCAGCGAAGGAACAGCTGACTTGTTTACCCCAAGTGGATTTGTCTTTTCCAGGTGCTAAAAACTCAGCCTTGATTGTTGTGCATTTGGGCTTATTGGATAGCTTTTGTTTCCTGAAAGTTGTGGTTAAAATAAAGGTTTCTTCCAGCCCTGAGGCACCCAGGCAGCTGGACTGGCTTTCTGAGCTCACCTGGTTGGGTTGCCAAGTTGTACCCAAGGGACACAGGTCTCTGTGTGTTTCCTTTGTGTGGTTTCTCCTCCGCCCCTGCACTCACCCCTCTGTTCTGACACGACCCATGGAAACCCAAAGGAATCCCCTCTGAGGGTGAAGGCTACCCCGTGAAAGCGCAGTCCTCCCACAGCATGATGGGCAGCATGGCTGTGCATGCAGATGTGACGGGGACACATCAGCTGTGGAGCTGCAGGGACACTGAGTGGCTGCACAGGAGCAGGAACACCATCCGAGGTTGCGGTAGGCAGCAGCTTCTTCAACTGCTGTAGAGAAAACATTTGTCTGCTCTAGTCCTCTGATGAATCAGCTCTGATGCCTGTCAAACAACACTGTCTATTTGTCAGTGGGCAGTTGTTTCTCCTTGGCTGATGGACAGACAAATGCCTGTGGGCAGGCAGACACGTGACATCCTGGATACCAGAGTCATTTTTTTTTCCCTTTTCCAAGAAATGAGGGAATTGCCTCTCTTTGTACTGGGAGCAATAAACCACTTGCTGAATGCAGGTCTCCAGGCCTGATTTACAGATGGCTTTGCTGCCATTATCAAGCTTGCTTGCTTTTTTTTTTTTTTCTTCAGGGTAACTCTTGAAGAATATTCAAGAAAATGTAAGACGAGGGTAAAAGCATAAGGCTCAGCTTCTGTCTCACTGGACTCAGAGCTCCTGCTGACTTACATTATACCCCAAAAGCAATTGTGGGGTCAGACTTGGGGTTTTAAGGGGTGGTATAGAAGGGATAGCAAAGTGGAGAAGGGGGAAAAATGGGTGAGTTTACCTTAAATGTAAAACTTGCTGTCAGGCTAATAAAACAGTACGATACATCTGGGTTGATTTTCTCTTTGGTGATAGAGGGTTGATCTAACAGCTAAGCTTTGGTCATGGCTGACTTGGACATATGTTAAACACTTTGATAGGGTTCTCATATCTCTTTCTCTTTTTCTAAAATCATGACAAGAGGAAAGCATTTATTACCAGGAAGGCTGTACCCCTAGGCAAAAACTAGTCATCTTTGATTTAACTTTCAACTGAAACTGCTGAATTAAATGTAGTTTTGTTTTTATCTGTTTGCATGGAAGCCTTCCAGATAAAACAACTGTTTTAGTGACCTGTGCACTTGTATCATGTTAATTAGGTTTGAAAACTCATATATTGTTTTCATAAGGCTATTACATTTTCTGTAATTAAATTAAGCAAAAAATAAGGATGCATGGAATAATATTTATTATTAATACCAGACTCGAAAGGCTTACAACATGTGAATTGAAGGTAAGGGCCTTGAAGACAGCCTGAACTTCACAACAATGTCAAGCAGCCTAGTTTTTCAGTAAGTCGTTACTACATGTATTTAAAGAAAGCACTAATAGAGTGAGAAATACCCCACTGAACAGACAGGCTTCTGGTCCCCTCTGAAACTGGGCAGTTTCTGGGATCTTTACTGCCTGAATAGGAATGAAGCTTTAACCCCAGTTAAACGGATAAGGGTGTGATCTTATGCTGTGTCGTCTGTCTGAGCGGGCCATGATGCCTGGGAGGCTGCCTGCGTGGTCGCCTGTCCCGGGAGTCCAGAGGAAAGGGGACGGTATGGGAGCACGTGAAGGGGCGCTTCAGGGGTTGTGGCAGCCCAGGCAGCTGGACTGCATGAATGCTGTGTGCCGGCTCGGCACGGGAACTGTCACACTGTGTCAGACCTGTGCTAGGCTCCTGGCCTGCCTGGCACCCCACCGTTGGTGGTAGCCAACCACAGACTTTTAGGAAGGAGTACATGTGTACAAGCAAGGCAAAAATATTCCTCAGAATACTGCTATTTGGTTTAGAGATTTTCTGAGACTGAGGATCTCTCTCCTGATAGCTGTGAATGTGTTTTCTTTTTTATCCAGTTGCTGTCCGAACTCGAGTTAACTTTTGGCAGCTACTTGCAGGTTGTATGAAAAACTATTTCTTTTAGTTTGCTCTGAATCTGGAACCTGCTTCTTTCCTCTCTTAGTCTTCACCTCTGGGACATGCATGCTACTCCTGGTGGAAAGCATCAATGTGTGTCCAGTCTCGAACGGGCAGGGTGGCGGGAGATGAGCTTATGTCAGTCCCTCTCCTAACCTCTGCCAAGTGGTGAGGGCAAAATTTTGCCTTCAAAACATGTTTAAAATAAGCAGACATTAAAATAGACCCATGCTGTGGCTCTAGCCACAGAGATGAGAGCCAGACTAGCTGACACGCTGTTTGGGAGCAGATGTCCTGTATCGCTCTTGGTGTGCTGGAAAGCCACTGGGCTCTGGCTGCAGCTTAGCACAGCTGGACTATCCCACATGGCCAGGCTCTGACACCAGCAGCAGGGTGGCCCATGGCTTGTATTTCCAAAGGCTACTGGCATTTCATTCAAGGACAAAGGCAAAGCATTGCCCCTGGGAAGGCAGACCCTGGGCAGCAATGTGGGAAAGCCCCTGCAGGGGTGGTGGGCAGCATGGGAACATGGACCCACTGAGGAGGGGCTGTGGGACCAGGGTTTGTCCAGTTGCTGGGGCTCCTGCCCTCCAAAAAATATTTCTTTGGCTGAGAATGTTTAAATTACCTTTCTCATGTAGGTTTTCTGGTGTCTAGTAAGGCAGCTTTTCTCACGGTGGGGAAAATAATAAAGTTTGTCTTCTCCAGAAGACTGCCTGTTAGCATGAAACACAAGGAAGTAGCGTCTTAGAGACCTTCCACCCCTGTCAAGTTCAGCTGAACTTCACTAAGGGGATCAAAAGTTCCAAGCCAGGGACACGCAGACAAACAGACACGGATACACACGGAAACAGCACGACTGCTAAAGCCTCATTTTCTTAGGTAAGTAGGCTAATATCCACCTTAGTTAATCTCTAAAAATGAATAAAGGTTTGAGTGAAATGTAGTAATTGCTAAACCCGTTCACCTGGCCCTAAAATGTAAAGATAATTAAAACAGGTATTCCTTCCCTGAAAATAAATTCATGATAGGTAATTGTGGCTGAGGTATGCTGCAGTACAAGCAGACGTTGAATGCCTTGTAAGCAGAGTATTCTGAACTGGCTTGAGTGCATGCACATCAATCAACCAGAACTAATCTCGTGGAAAACGTATACTATGCAACAGCAAAAACCATCACTTGGATCCTCTAAAGTTTAATTAGAAACCTATGAGAGATTTTTAAACAGTAAATGAGATTGATTATCAAATGTGGTCATAGCTGTAGCAACGATATTTGTAATCTTGGGCTGTGTTCTTTAACACTGTATGTCTTGTAACAGTATAATTCTGGAGGCTCATACAATTGTTCTTTTACAGGGTACTTTTAACTGGTTCTTATAATGATATCTTTACTGTCTGGGCCCAGGCTTTTGGTGGAAATATATTGCTGAAGTATGTTACTTTGTATGCTTACAACAGAATTTGGAGAGATACGTTGAGCAGCTGCATTTTAAAGCCTCTCAAAACAATACCTGTCCCACAATATTACTGTTTAAGTCAGATTTATGAACCAGAGATAGACATTCCTCATAAAGAGATGTCTGTCTTTTAGTCTTTGCTATCTCATGACCAAGTTCCTCTCTCCAGCTGTCCTGAAAAAACCCTTCCTTCTCCCTGAGCTGCTGGTCCCCAGCTTCACAGGCTGCTCTCCATCCCACCGCAGGCTCTGTGCCACGAGCTCGTGCAGTCCTATGCAGCAGGACCACCTGCACAGCTCCCAGAACCTCTCCCTGTCCATCATGTAGCTGTCTCCAAAGCTCTTTCAGTGGTGACCCCCATGCCTTGATCAGATGTATGGTTTTAGGGAATGTAGTGTTACCATCCCCTCCCCTGTTGCCTTTGCCTGAGGATGAGCCACCAGCAGGGAAAGGAGCCAAGATCCACCCTCTCTTACGTAATGAATCTTATCTTACAGAATGAATAAGCAGTATTCATAAAATGAGGGTCTGTGGTTTTGTTTCCATGTCCATAGAAAAAACAAAATTATTTCAGTAAAATTCTTTAAATTCGTTTTCTCACGTTGCTGAAGTTGTGCTTTTAAAGATTTCTGAATAAAACAATCAGTGGCTTTACTTGGGGCAGATGATGGCTCTTTGGAAATCGTTTTGGTGTAAGGATGGCACATAAACAAAGCTTTTTTCTTTTCCTCTGGGCATCAGCTGCTGGCAGAACTAGATGAAAACAGCTTCTCACAACACCATACCGCTTATTTACATTTTCCATATGCTGGATTTTAAGATTATAGGGTTTTAGATTCTGAGTTTGCATGTTGTATTTTACATAATAATGAGTTTGCATCTGAGGCTGAGTTGATACATGAGAAAGCAGAACCACCACCACCACCACCACCACCCAGAAAGCAGGGAAGCAACAGCACACGTCTTGGAAAGAGGCTTTCAGTGAGCTCTTCACATTTTTTCCAGGAAGCATCTTTGAGATCTTTTGGGTTCTGTTTTCTGCCATACAAATTATATCTGCTTTTCAGCTGCATGGAAGGAGTTTGTCTTGCTGCTTTGTGGATCTGTTTCCAGTAATTTCCTGGTAGAGTTTCTGAAGTGGTATCAGTCAGATTTGTCATCATAGATTAATTACTCTATTACAAACCATTCACCCCAATAAATCCCTGTTTCAGATCTCGACTATAACATTTTGCACCTCCTTGTTATCACAGAGTGGCCTTTTACTGCCTGTTTTAACTGTAGAAACATCATTCCAGCAAGAGGGAATCCTTGGGTAATGCTATGCTTTGAAATATTTTTTCTCATTACAAGGAGATGCTCTGTGTGAAAGTGGGTACATGTGTCTGTGTAGCAGGGAAGTTACTAGGAGGCTGGATTAGACAACTTCTTGAGGTCTCTTCCAAACTGAATTATCTTACAATCCTATATGCATTTTAAAAAAATCTCCCGGATCTCCTGCTGAAAATAAGCTGAAGGCTAGAATTTCTTCCAGTTCTTCCCATTTTACATTTTTTGTCACTAAATTCTTGCAGATGAGATGTCTGCTGAGGTTTCACATAGCAGAGGGCCACACTGGGCATTGCAGTACCCGGTGTGCATGGAGAAGTAATCCTTTAACATCCATGCAGCATGGCAATGCTCTGTGAACTTTTCTCCCCAGTCTATTCCTACTTTCACTTATAGCAAAATTGAAGTAGCTGGACTTTGCCACAGCTGAGAGCCCATTTGTGTATGGATTCAAAAACTGAAGTCCTTTCTCTCTCTCAAAAGTCCCTTAATGTCTTCAGAGACACTTTCAGGTCATTTCTGCAGTCACAAGGCAGCTATCAAACACCTCCCTGGACATACTGGTGTATAGATCCATCACACCCTGCTTGGTCCTAACCTCCTTTCATCCCAGTACTTCCTTGCTGTGTGTAGCAGAGGCCTTGCAAAGATCAATGTTACACTGAGCAAAGAATATAAATCCCATGTGTGGGGGAAACCACATTTTACACCTCAGACTTGGTGATCAGTTGTGCTCAAGCTGTATTTACACATTTTTGCTGCTTGTGTCTAGACTTTGTCAGTTGACCTCAGAGTAAGACTTCTTTCAATGCATGTTTTTAAAGGAAAGAGAATTATAAGCATTTGACAAGCTTTTAGTGCTAAAAAGCACTTTATATTTATATGGTGTTAATAATGAAGAAGGACATCTTTAAACAGCAATCTGTGACCCTGAACTTAGGATAGGTATCTGTAGATGGATCTTCCACAGTTTCTTGGTTACTTGGAGTGACTGGACAAGTCCAAACACCTTCTGTAACACTGGTTACGTCAATATCTGGCATTAGAAAAAGAGGATTATAAGGGTGCAGAATACTGCAGAACATCTTATTACTACATTGACTGAAAATGAACATAGATCTGCTGCTACAAAGAGCTACAGTAAAATTTTGCAGACATGAAACATGGCTGAACTTTTCAGCTTGAGGACAGCTGTAACTATAACGAGCTTGCAGAAATAAGGCTGCAAGAGTAGCCTGTTCTCTTCCCCTATCTGGGATTAACCACAAGTGACTCATAGTGAGGCACAACACTACCTTTCCGTTGAGAGGAATGTCGGTTCTCCAGCTATATGATAAATCATTACATGTTTATTAGGGAACAGAGAATGAGAGAAAGGGTCTTCCATTATATGTTTACCTAATTTGTGTCCAGCTGCTTTAAGAACACCCTATTCTTATTTAGTATCTTAGCAGGCTTTGCTAAATCCATCTGTTCTAAAGCAGTATTGTGTTAAGCACAGAATAAAGAACCCAAAGCAGGCAGCAGCTGCAGTCACCAACAAGCAGGCTATTGAAATTCACTTGCGCTAGCTTACTAGACACTTATGAGAAAGGAAGACCATTCTAATATATTTAAGGCTAGAACAAGCTTGTGTCTCCTCAGCTAAGACAAGCAGCCCTGATGATCATAGCTGGTGGTCTGGACAGCAAGAAAAGGCAGGACAGTCTAGTAAAAGCTTCTTTGACTTCAGTGGCAATATGGATTTGGCCTCGTGCAAACAACAGGACTATGTGAAACTAATTATCCACCCATTGAGGTTTTCTCCTCCACCTTCCCCCTTTCTAATTTCTAATGAATGTAGGTAATTGCTGTGTTCCCACTAACACGCAGATTAGGCCTCTGGGATTAGGCTATGTGATTGAGTAGCTAATACCAAGGGTAAACGCCTCTGGTGTTCCTGCTAAATGCATTCTTGCTAGTAAGTTAAATAATCACTCTACTAAAGCTTTAATAAAAGATTTAAATACTTGTTTGGGAGACTTCTAGTAGATTTCGATAGATTCTGACGTACTGTGACATGCTTCAGAATGTTCATTTATATACATTTTGATTTCTTTTGATGTTTGTCAACTTAAGTTACCGAAAAAGGAGAGTATTTTGTACAGAGAAGGGAAGGGGATGGAGGGAAAGCAATATATTAGAAACATGAGTAGGTGCCCTGGCTTGTCCATCAGTCTTGGCATCATTTTATTTATACATTTTCTAAAGGATTAGAAGTAATCAGTTCCAGAGGATGTGTCTGGAGTATTGGCAGCATCTACTTTCTTGGCAATCATTGCAAATATTTTATACAGTTTCATATTGTCTTGTGTAGTACCGAGCACTGGGGGTTTGACGTACGGTGTCAGTGTTTTAACTTCTGTGGCAGCGACACTGTCCCCCCCTGCAGCGCACCGTGCTTTCCAAAGGCGGGGTGTTGGTGGGGTGTCCCGAGTGGTGGGAGTGCTCACCTGGGAGAGTGGCAGGACCCCATCCCAGAGGCGAGGTGCTGCTCAGCCCTGCCTGCCCAGGGAGCACATTGGAGCCCTCAGAGCCTCTCCCGGTGGGATGGGGGCCTTGTGCCCAGGCAGCAGGGCTGGGGCATTCCCCATGCAGGGTGGGCTGGTTACTCTCATATTTTACAGCTCTGCTTTACTCACCAGGTGAGAAGTAGCAAAGGCCCTCCCAATCCGTTTGTTTTAACATTTGCAAGTAAATTGCTTCTAAGGTGTAAACTTCTCCAAGCGGTTAAGGATACTCCAGGCAGATCTCACCTCCAATAACCCATCAAGGTTATGATGGGAAGCAAGTTTAGGGACCAGCCTTGACTGACTGATTCTCCATAAAGGATGCCTGAGAACCAATTGAGCCCAATGCAAGTACCTGTCCTCTGCTGAGGATGTGGCGGCTGGGTTTTGCTGATGGGACTCTGTTGACTTCGGTGAGATGCTTAGAAGAGGAGTACGCCAGGGTGTTGGTGCAATAACTAGAACTGAGAAGCAGTAGAGAAGGTGAGAGAGGAACATGACTTAGAGTCCATCAGATGGGACGTGTAACATTAATAAAAGAAAGCTCTGCATTCCTGGAGGGTTCACTCTGTACTATTGGCAGAAAGAGCAAGGACATGTTGGAATATCAGCTAATGGTTTTCAGAAATTACTAGCAAAGTTCGAACATTTAATAAAATCTAGGTAACATTGTGAAAAGAAACACAAGCAATAATTGTTTCTTAATACACATTTGCCTAAAGTAACATGATTGAAGTAATGTAATTTTCATATCTAAAATGCTGCAGAGGAGAGTATGTCTATTTCATTTATGTTTGCAGAAACTTAATCTACAGGAAAAGATTTTATAACAGAATTGGAGGTTAAATTTCATTTGCTGATTTAATAAAAGCTAACAGGATGGATTTGGGGATATTTCATTAATCTTTCTTTCCTTTCAGTGAAAAGGAAATTAAGTTCAATCTAGTTCAAACTTTGCTTCACTATTATACAATACGCTGCCAATGTCCATGTTCTCTCTGGCAAGTTAAAACCTAATTAGTCACAGAAAATTCTTCCCTGATCCTGTCACTATGAGGCAGGAAAAGCCTGGGCTGCAGACAAAGAATTCAGATGCACTCGATGCTTTGCTGTGGCTCTTTGTTAATGTCTGTGCTTTCCTACACAGCATGCAGTGACATAACTGAAAGCAAGGTATTTTGTCTTTCATGCAACAAGATGAGATATAAACCAACTTTTCAAAATATAAAGGAAAGCTTTTAACATGAATTAGTACAAAGAGCTTGCTGCTGTTGACCTGTTCCCCATTTCTGCCTATTTTTTTGGAGTGGTTTTACACAGTGAGATGATCAGCTGGGCCCAGCTGGGGTGGGCAGGGGCAGCAGTTTGTGCCTGGCTGCAGCCTGCTGAACCTCCCCCTCCGCAGCCATCTCTCCGCTGAGCTCTCCCATGCCTGGTCCTGCTGCGGCTGTGCCCAGGATCAGGCTGTGGGTGCTGTGGGTGCTGTGGGTGCTGTGGGAGCAGGGGAGCTAGCCCTGCACCTGGCGGCACCGGTGGTGGCAGGGAAGGTCCAGCTGCTCCCACTGTACCCTGTGTCCAAGACCTGCTGCATTCATGAAATGTGACTTCGTATTTCAGCCTTTTAGAATTTTGAAGAAAGCAGTCAACTGATAAAATTTAGAAGTAACACAGTATCTAGCAATTCCCTTACTGCTTGTATAAAACAACACTTGCTCTTTCAGCACTGTTGATTACACCTAATAAAAAATAATTAACTATTTAAAATACCTTCCCTTTCTTATTCTAGGCTTATTTCTAACTGCTGTACAATTATCCTGGGGGTGAATTTGGTCCCTGTGACATCTATGTTGTCTCATAGTATACTGCATGGAATTTTTATAGCACACACTGAACATCAGCTGGGAGAAGAGAGTTATTTTACCTCTGGAGATGAGATTATATCATGTAATTGGCACAAGCATATCTTGTAAAGGAGAGCTTTGTTTTCTTCTGAATTCCTATTTGTACCTGGGCCGCAGACAGCATCAGATTGGTTGGAGGGATGATCTGTTGCTGTTTGCATTTAGACTGAGATTTTTAAAGGCACTTAGTGGCACTATCCCATGCAACCCCTCTGCAAATCCCAGCTGTTGCTGCAACAACTTTGCAGTGAACTTTATGGGGAAAAAGCCCTCCGAGATGTAGTCCAAGTGCTATCAGCAGTAATTCCACTTCTTTCTGAAATTCAATGACAAAGCATGAATCTCAAGGAGAATTTTACCTTCCACTTCTAACCCTGTCCTGAGACAGGGTATCTGGAGGAAGCCCTTTTTTCTTCCAGAATTTGGTAGGGGAAATAGCTAAGTCTGCCCTCCTGCTCTTCCAGCAGTTACGCTCCTCAGAACAGCAGGTGACTAAAGTAATGCAGGTATGCTACCCTGGGCAGCAGATTATTGCGAGGAAATCCTGTAGGATTTGTTTTATGAACACTTTTTCTTTTTTTTTTTTTTTTCCTTTCGCTCCAGTGGTGTGATTTCCCTTGTGGGCTGAGGGTGGGATGAACTCGAACATCCTCAACATCTGCTGCCCTCACACAGCATGCCCTGGTCCTTTCTCTCTGCCTTTAGAGGTCTGGGGGCAGATGTCTTGTAAGGAGGGGATGTGGGTGTCCTGGGGCTAAGGGAAGACTAGCCCTGCGGTGCTCCTGCCAGAGAAGGAAAAACCCCTGGTATCCAGCTGTGTTTACAGCCTCAGCCCATGTTCTCTCGGTTTCTATGAAAGCCACAAGTGGATCAAACCTCAGGCTCAGACCAAGGCTCAGACCAAGATCTGTGTGCAGTTTTTGCATGAAGCCTGACTGTGGGCTGAGGGAGAAGCCATGCCAGATGTCTCTTCAGACATCGTTTCTCCCCCTCAGTGCTTCTGTCCATCCTGCACTGCTCCTGCCTTTCCACGCTGGTGCATTTCAGTGGCTCCTAATTGAAAGAATTAATCCACCTGTGGGCTGTAAGCAGAGATTCACCCTGTCCCTGGGCAGGGCTTAGATAGACCAGGGTGATGTGGGCACTGGAGAGCTGCCCTCCCCGTTTTGGCATGCATGTCCTGGCTAGCACTAGGAGAGATTTCTCCAGAACTGCTGTGTTAGGCATCTGCACTCTGCAAGCTCGTGAATAATTCAATATACTGAGCCATGGCTTACTTACAGCATTAAACTGTTGAAACAGACAAATGGAAATAAAATAATAAGTTGAGCTTAAACACATAGGCTGCAGCAACTCAAGAATTCATTATGCCATTTATCTGCTACTGTGGAGCAGAATTTTAAATGGATATGTCATGTCAGAGCTTTCTTTTTTAATGACTGTTTAAGAACATACTACTGTGGAAGATATCAGCATTCCAGGCTTTTCCTATATTTGATTATAGCTGATAGCAATCAAAGTAATTTTACTGCCAATAATAACGCTGGCAGCAACTTAATTTAATAGCATGGAGGTTAGATATTATTTATATCATTCCTCAAATGTTGATAACTTTAAATGTAACTACAAAATATTTTTGCAATGAAAACTTAAAATATGGGATATTTAATTTAGTGCCCTGGCCTCACTGCTTAAAAATGTTCAGACTACACAAACACATTCTTACACCAGTTGTTTTGAATAGGACTTTTCCATGGAACATAGGCCTTTTTCAAGATACTCTGAGAAATGCTGATCACTTTATCACTGTGAGGCATGCCAATACTTGAAAAATAAGTCTTCTTTGAATAACTGCTGTTTGCCAAAAGCAAATAAATAATCATTGCAAAAATAGATCCATTAACCAACTGCTTTTTTCCCACATCCTGTCTGCTTTTCTTACCTTGGTAGACTTAGAGTTGCATTATGGCCACATCAGTTTACTACCACCAGCTTTGATAGTTACGTCAGAGTTACACCACTAGAAAGGAGCAGATTTTCATCTCATTGTAATTATGGGATTTTTGCCACTGCCTCAACTGGAGTAGACTGGTGTATAGAAAACAGCAGGGTTTCACCCATGGCCTGTGCCATCAATGACATGGTGCATGGCTGCCAGCTTTTTTCGGCCCCTTATTTAAAAATATGTGTGCACATATATACTCGTCAGTCAGTATCCTTTGCCATGTGGACCCCTTACTGACATGCCTTTGGCTGTGTACAGCACTTGCAAGGCTGGAACAGGTGAGCCAGGGTATGGATGGGAGCTGCCATAATGTGTTGTGCTGGAGTCTCCTGAGGGCTGATCAGAGCAGCACTGAAATAGCCTCCAGTCTCTCATAGTTTCTCAACCTCCAAAAGCTAATTTTCTGGGAAGTTTTGTTCACGAAGTGGCATCAAGTTTAAACACTGAAAAGGAAAAAGTGACACTTTTCATGCTTTCAGCCACAGCTGGTTATTTCTGTAATAGGGAAGTACTGTTATCCCCCATTACAGAAGAAGAAGCAGCAGTCAGAGATGTTGCAAGTGAACTGTTCAGGGGGAAACTGAGCCTCAGCTGTCTCTGGGACTCCAGTCTACCCTTGAGTTTGATGCCTTGTTCAGGCAGCCAAGAGAGGGTTCTCTCCCAGGGAAAAGAGCAGCCGTGCTTCCCACTGTGGGATCAGGAGGGTCTCACAGGGTATGCAACACAGCGAGATATCCCTGGTTACCACTGCTTGCCGGTATGAGGATGCTGAAAGAAGTACCAGCCCAGACAGCCACCATCCCTCTGTCCTGTCTGTTCTGCTCACCTTGTTGTAAGAAGATGCTGCAAACCAGATCAAGGAAAAGGCTCTGTTTTTTTAACCTGTTCCTCCACCATCCTCTTCCCTCAGTAGTTGTTTTGAGACAATGTTTTTAAGGTGACCTGCCTACAGTGCCAACTGACTAACATGCAAACAGTCAATGGCAGAACTGGCGAAAGCAAGGGAGAGCGGCTGATCTGGCACTGGGATGTAAGGAGGAGTTCCTTACACCAGTGTTGCCAACAGCATGGGAAATTATCTGAGGAGTGGTTTGGCAACCCCTAGCCAGGACCTAATGTTAGCTCCTTGTGCTAAAACCACTTCAGCTGCTAAAAACAGCTGAAGGGTCTCCAAAGATTGACAAGGGTGGGTCAAGCAGCACAGGGGATCAAAAGCCAGGGAGAGAGAGGCTGGAAACTTTAGTGCACCCACAACACCTTTCCATGGGGAGTCATCTCCTGTCCTACCATCTTCAGGAGAAAACAGGGTCAAAGCACACTCAGATCTGCATTCCCTGCTCGGGGGAGAAGTTCCCACCCATACTTATCTCCCAACTAGGATAATACACCTGCAGTAGGGTGGTCAGTGTGTCCCAGCTCTCTTGCTCTCAGGAAGCTCTGCTTGACTTGCCTAAATACTGTATTCAAAAGCTTCCACCAGATTAAGAAAAAAAAAAAAAAAAAGAATAAAGAAAAAAAAATCAGTCTTCTCACTGTGAATTGCCCCTCTGCTTTAATAGACTTTGTGCTAAAAGACAGAAAGAGTTGTGTATTTACTTCCAAGATTATTAAATTACATATAGAATATGCTTCCTGAGTATTAGCAGAGTTTATAACTGAATTCATCCTATCCATGCTCTGGTTACGTCTAATGAGGATAATTATTACATGGCTTAACTATAATTCGGTATTGACTCTTTCGCGCATGAAAAGCTTTTGTTGGCAAACATCAGCGGAGAGCTTCAACAAAAGACATCTTTAGCTTGTGTAAACATTGTTATTTCAAGGTCTCACCCTAACCTGCTTTAGGCTAAGTACTTTCTCCTCAATTGAGTTAATATAGCCAAAATGATATAAGGATGGGATTAGATACTGACTTACACCACAGGGAAAAAATGAAAGTTAGACAGGGAAAAATGCAGTTAATTCCGTCCTGTCAGCAGTGGATATTAAAGATTATTAGTTGGCACACTCAATTATGTGTGAATCACAATAGTGGTACTGTTACTTTTTCATTCGATTTTACAGGGGCAGGTAAAAGTGTAGGTTTAGTATCATCTGCAGTGATTATTTGTCACTTGCAGGGATCTGAGGTTATATTAAAGTGTTTGACAGGTTCAGAGGAAACATCCCTGCGTAATAAAATGTCCCATTTTTACATGGTCTTAGTCACTGGGTAGAAATGAACAAATCTGCCTGTCAGGAGTTTGGCTGTAGCTGCCTTTTATGAATATATTTCTTTAGGCAGTAACTAGTTATTCTATTATAAGATTGTTAAAATGATAAACCAACAAATATAGCTCTGGTTTTGCTGCTTCCCTCTGCTGGATAGAGCCAGTAATGCTTAGTTGTGTGTCAGGTTCATTAACACCAACAACCATGACAGACTTCTCTACCAACCCCCTCATGTCACACAGAATAAATCTGAATCTGGTTCTGACTTTTACAGTGAAATTTTCAGTCTTCAGGTTAACCAGCAGTCACAGAATTCACAACAGCATAAAATCCTTGGCTCAATTAAATGGCCCCAGCCTGTGGCTTTGATGCTGGAAGCTCTTCTGTTGAAGTGGGAAGATGTGCTGGGCTAGCACAGGATGCTGGGCATGCCAGCCTCCCTGCCCCTGGCCATAGCGTAGACTGACAGCAGGGCAAGAAGGTGTATTACACAGGACCTTAAATTAATTATTGGATTTATATATTGAAGTTGTTGGGTTTTTAACAAAATAAGGCTCCAGAACGTTATTTGTGTTTTGCTTGTTTTCATAGATTTCATAGCCAAAAGAGATCGCTGTGATAACGCGCTTTGACTGCTTGACTGCCGTTCCAAGACCAGTTACAATGCTAGCTGAGCTAGAGCATATATTTTAGGAAAAAAAACTAAACCCAACCTTCTAATCTTGGTTTCCAGTTTCCAGTGTCAGAGGGCCTCCCACAGCATGGTGACGTTCCCGTGGCCAAGTCCCCTTGCAGAGTTTACATCCCCTCACAAGGCGAATGGGTCTCATTTGAAGATTTAAATGTCAGGATTCATCTTTCATCTGGTGGATCGTGTGTATTTTTTCTCTCCAAAATTGACAAAGCCGGTTATCATGTGTGTGTGGCCTATATGGGTACTTGACGAGAAGTAGCTTGGCCAGCTTTGTAGCTGTCTGAGTGCCCAGGCGTAGGATTTTACAACCTCTCATTCAGTTGCCCCGTCAGTACCCACTCCAGAGAAGGGCTAGCCCTTTAGAGTCAGTGGTAGAGATGATGTTCATCTGAATATCCACAAAGGTCCCCAAGTCCCTTCAGAGATACCATTTCCCAGACTCATAAATGAGACCTACGCACTTTGCACTTGGATGTCTGACTTTTCAAGCTAATTATACTGAAACGTGTCATTTAGACTAAATTTACCAAAAAATTCAGACTACTGCTCTATGCTCTTTTAAGAAATGTTTGTGTTAGGGTTCACAGTCTGAGCAAAGAGTTCCAAAACAGTCTTATTGTACATTTTTGTCATATGCTGTCCTTCAACCAATAATTTATTATAGCTAGAGTCATCTTCAGCAGTTGCTTCTATTAACAGTGCTTATGCCCAAGTGTGAGTCTAGATCATCTGAAAAAGAGATTTTTTCTATTAAGCACATTAATTCAGTGTCTTTAGTCTAGAGGTATGCAGAGTACCCTTTGGATCATTGAGTCAAGGCCCCCAACAGCAGCCAGCTTTCTGATCTACAGAGCTTCTACTCAATGTGAGCTGCAAAGCAACAAGCGTCTATACCTTGTCATAAATTTCAGACCTCTTGCACAGAAGGAATGAAAATCACAGCTAGAGAAAAGACCATCCCCAGTAGCTTTGGTCTTTGTGGTTGTAAGAGAACTGAAGCTCCTGAATGCTTCTGGGAAGTGGAACATATTTCAGAGGAACACTGAGGAAAATAAATTTTCCATTAATCCCGTAATATTGATCCCAGAAAGAAATGGCCTTTTGGTATAATGCTCATATAAGCACTAGTGCTATTTGCCTATAGCCTTTGTCCCTAGCTATGACTATATTCAGTGCTTCAAAGGTAGGAGAAAAAACCAATAAGCCAGAAAAAAGTTGTCCAACAGAAGAGTGGAGGAAAAGATTTCCTGGTCTCCTAAGTAACCAGTAAAATTCCTGAAATATCAGTTCAATATTATATTAATGTATAAATGCATTGAGTACTTACTGCCACTCAATTCCCTGTCAATAACCCCTCAGTAAATGGACATCCAGACAGTTCTGCTGTAAGTTTAATTCTTTATTTCCAGGAATTGTCTGGTTCTGTCCCTTGGTGGAGTTATCACATTTCTTCTTAAAACTTTTTAAGTACCTTTTCCTCAATACCTTGTTTGGAAAACTTATACCAAGGCTGGAGGCTGCAGATGGTTAGGAAGGTACTGGTTTTTTAGGTTTAACACCTCAAGTTTTTTTGTCTGACTATTCTCTAGCCAGGTGTGTCACATTGTCACTCTACTGTTCAGGGTAGCATTTCAAGATACTGGGACATCACTGACATCCCCTGCAGGGAGGACAGAGACCACAGCAGGGCAACTTGGACCCTAGTAAGTGAATGGAGCAAGCGAAGATGTTGGCGCGAACACTTTGTGTCATGTTCACACTGTGATTCAAGGTCTACACAGATCAAGTTTACCATGTTGTTGCATAAACTAGATGAATAAGAATGCACACTTGACATTTTAAAAATTGGCCAGAAAACCCTGAGGCACTATCTCCTGGGTAGCTCTATACAGGACTTTAAGTATCTGGTGTTGCTCTCCCAGCAGTGTGCAGAGTACTTCGGTTTTCAGAAGGGCCGTGGTACATGCTGATCAGGCAGGACAACCAAGAGCTGCCATGTCCCAACAAGGGCTTTTGCAAAAATCAGGCACTGAGAAGGGAGATTTTCTTAGCAGGTGCGGGGTATTGGTTTCTGTTGGCACAGCAGTTTTGGCTTGGCTAAAGTGTATATTTATTTTATGTAACTCTAAGTGTAGCAAGAATGCTAGCAAAAACCACTTGGAAAAGGAAAAAAGGAAACGTTAAACCGTAACTCTGCATTCTCAATTAAATGATTACTCCTTCAGGATGAAATTGTTCTTGATTCTTATTGTAAACCTTTCAATTTCTTACATAAATAGCATGATTATATTTACATAAATAGTTGCACCCTGGAGTACAACGATCCTATTGTACACAAAAATCCTATTAAAATTTCCTGAGAGAAGAATACAGCTTGAGCAATGGTCTGTTGTGCATAAAACCAGACCTCATCACTTTATTTTCTATTCAGAGCCAAACCGTGCCTTTCAGATGCATGTACCTAAGTACAGAATTGTTCCCTTAGAATTCAATCCTGGGCTCCAATATAGAAAAGCACATTCATAATTGAACTGGTATTTCAAAGCAATATAATGTACTGATAGGTTTTCTGCAAGCTGATTATGTGCATTTAGAGGTGAGTTAGCAAGCCTACCTAGAGGTGTCTGATTCATCCTTGAAACAGCTGCAACCTTGTCTTCCACCTAAAACAATTATAATCCCAATATCTAAGCATGAAGGAGCCTGTGTCTTAGGTCATCTCTCTTCAGTTTTTTACTACTCTAAATTCAACAAATTTTAGTTGGATTTTTTTTCCCCTCCACAAGGTAATGACAGTATATGAAGCTTGAGTTTCCAAAATTAGATGTAAAGTAAAATATGGCCCAATGTGATCTCTCAGCCACGTGGATAAGGAGGCGAGAATCCATGTTTGACCGTAATTGCAAAAAAAACCCTTTACGTAAACAGTTCTAAATAAGCAAACATGTTTGGATAAGTGGCCATTTATTAAATCAGAATATCTGCACTGTAGAACAGCATATGAAGACTGATGGAAAGTATGACCGTGCTAAGGAGACAGCCATCGATCCTGCTACTGCTGTAGCTTGTGAGCATTTCTGGTATGAGCAGGCAATCAAACAGATATGGTTTTGCACAATAAAAGGATTATAAATAAGTGCTATGAGTAGAACTTCAGATGTAATTCATAATACATTTGATTGCTGAAGTAAAATAATAAATGAAAAAAAAATAATTGAGGGTTTGACTCGAAAAGACCAACCCTTTCTTACTCCCTGTGTATGAACATGTGCACACCTGAACACATCCCATCACTTTTGTTTCAAAGTAAGTTTAAAAAGTTATTTAATAGGAAGAAAATGTATTCTTTGTTTTCAATTTTTTCTTTTAAAAACTCTATTTATCTAGTACTTCCTGAAAACATTGTTTTTTAAAAAAGAAATCACAATATTTAGAAAGGACAAAAATGAGCTGTGGCTATTATATAATCCATTTCCACATTAAAAAAAAAAAAGGAACAAAAAAGAAGACCACCCTGAAATCTTGTTCCAGTTTTACCTGAATCTCTGATAATTTAAAGTTTTGCTAAAATTACAAATTTGGCAATCGGTATCCAACTGAGAAATGTAATTCATATCTCTAGCAAATGATCTTTTTGGTATTGTCAAGTAGCTACTCAGGAAAGACGCCTCTGGGTAGATTCGGTGACGATGGGGAGTGCTCCTGAGAGTCCTGAAGAATTCTGCAATATTTTGGAACCAAGCAGTTCCATGCATAGGAAGAGAAAATAAATGAAGCAAAGGTGGTAAGAAATGTTTGTAATCTGAAATGCAGGGAACGAGATGTGCTGCATCAATGACAGGTGAGTGGAGCTAATATCCCATGCTACTGCAGGCTGGACACGCCACCCAAATCATTTTTCTGAAGGCTGACAAATCTCTGATTTTGTCAGCAATGGCTAGTGACAATATATTCTGTATTTCCTGACGCAGCATGAAGCTAGGAATGTTTCTTATTTCATATGGGAATGATTTCAGGATGCTAGCGACATAACATTCAGGGAATGAACAGTCTAAAATTTCTATAAACACCAGAATCAAGGCATTTATGAGTTTTAGTAAAAATTTTATTGAAGTCTGGTCATGTTGGCATATTGTGCATTTTAAATGTAAATTAGATTACTGGCAGTAGATTCAATTTAGTGGTAAAAATATAAGGAAAACAGTTGGGCTACAGATGAAACAATAATGTAGCTGTTCTTTAGTTAAGAGAACAGTGAAATCCAGAAACAAATGGTGTTTGGGAATATTTATGGTAGAGGAAACATGCTGCATATGATTAACTTTGTCAATTTTATGCAGCACAGTAGTTTTTGTTCAGCTTTGAAGAGCAGTTACTGATAGTGAACATATGATAGGCTGAATGGATGGCTCCGAGGATTTCCAATGGGAACAGAAAACCTTTCATCTTAGCTCACTTGCTAAAATGCAGCACAGGCTGTAAGCGATCAACGCTGATAGCTTGTGTGTACAACTTGTTTGACATGACACCAGGTCTCCTCTCCTCCTCCTTCCTCCGTTACACTGTTTCATGTCCAAAGCCTGTGTGACTAAAAAGGACCATACAGCTTGGCACTGCATTGGCAGCTGCAGGGGATAATCCACTGCTGGGGTTGCAGGCATCTGGCCGCTTCTTACCCTGGTTTGTCCCATGGTCCTGGTGGTGGAAGCAGCTGGCCCTCGCTGCTTTGCTCTCCAGACAGAATACACTTACTCTTGTCAGGTTTGTCACCAGGTACCTTTCAAAAGCCTCCAAATCTCCTGAAAAATGCCAAGCATTTAAATAAAAAAATCAGATAAATATTCAGTTACTTGTAGAAGTATTTAAAATAAAAAGAAATCTAGAGTCTGGAGAGATAGCTAGCTGTTTTATTGAACCATCACTGAGCTTCAGAATATGTTGGAAAGCAAATCTCTGCCTCAGAGATGCAGCAGCTGTACCGAAGTGTGATGATTTGGCACGTACAGCAATCACTGCAGCTTGTGAGTGGCTAGAATGGTACAAAGAAGTGAAAGTTATAACAGTTATTTAATTAAGCCCGATCTGTTCTGGATATAAAGCTATTAAAATGGATACCGTTCTTTACACACACTTAGGACATGCTCCAGTGTTACTTCTGTTATTAATTACGAAAAGATAGCAAAAGAAAGGGAGTGAAATCAGTGAGTAGTCATCCTCCCATACCAAACAGCCAGGAGGCTCGGGCTAAAGGCAAGTGCCAGAGCATCATCGCGCAGGTAATGGACATCTGGGTTAAAATCCTGTTCTGTAATGAACTCTGCTTCGTACGCCACTGCCACGGCAGCATAAGGTCTGTTCAGGAATTAATGTGGACAAAGGCTGCTGAAACAGCACTTGGGCAAAGAACAGGGATGGCCCAGGGTGCTGACGGTTGTGCGTCTGGGAAGCAGAAGCAGGACAAATAACTTAGGAGAAGAGGCATAAATGCCCAGGGCTTTGTCAGCCAAAGCAAGTGTCAGGGTCAGGTCAGTGAGAAGTGGAGAGGACAGACAAGGTTTTCAGCTAAGCGCTAGCTGGGCACAACATTCTGGAGTGCTGACTCCTGCACTGCTGGCTGCCCATGGCGCAGCTGCTTTACAGGTTCCTCAGGTCGGTCAAGGAAACACCTGATGACTGTTGATTTCTTCTTATGGAAAAACCCACAAGACCGTAACTTTTTGTATAGCTGTTTGGGTCAGAAAGCAAAATACTAATTTGTCTTCTAGACAGCTTTCTGCCTAATTTTTTGTAAGCCCTCTGGGGCAGTGCCCGTTCCTATGTGCTGACAGTAGCTAGCACAACCTCTGCTGAAGCTTTTGTGCATCAAACTGCCAAGCGGAAAGTTAAAAGATGAGTAAATCTCCCAGCTGTTTGCAAGGATGGACTGGGGACACGGGGGTGCAGTTGCACCTTGAATGGGTGTTGTTTGGGTACTGCAGTGACCAACAGTGTCAAGAAGGTCCAAGCCATAGAGAGGCACAAGTAAAACTGAAACACAAATGACATGACATTGCTGGTTGCTGGTTTTCTGATTGGAATAAGAGTAATTGCATGTCGCACTGAACCTCTGCGATCACAGTGAGACCATAATAATTGTTCAGAAGATTTTTTGGCTAAGTCACCTAGCGGCCATCAGACCCCAGTCTTGGAGGACATGTCCGTAGTACGTCTGTGCCTGTGCTCTGCCCAGGGTCCCACGAACCGCGCTGGAGTGAAAGTCTGGCCTGACCGACCAGCTACAGGTTTGCCACTGACTTCACCACTAGGGCCAAAGTTTGTATCTCTTGTAGGGGCTCAGCTGCTTTGTATTCTCAAATGTCATTTAAAAGGCATGAGGGAGGACAAGAGGGGGCCTAGAGGTGTTACGGCAAGAAGTTACACAGCTCACTGAGAGCAGGGGACAGTGTGTAGTGATGATACTTTAATAACCACTAGAAGCAGTTGACATCTTTCTACTGCAACTTTTGAAGTAAATGCCTTTTTAATCAGCTGGTTTTGTAATAAGTCATGTTTTGGGCACCTTTTTATTATTTAAAAGCTGAAAGGCAGTGTAAGAACACTTAAGAAAAGATCATCTCTTAAGTTTGTTTAAAACCCTTTTCCCCATAAGATTCAGAGTTTATTAGTGAGAGAACAGTTTCCTGATCAGAATGAGAAACGAAATTATAAGATATAATGAGAAAAATGAAAAAAAGTGAATACTTCAGTGAAACAAATTTTTAATACAAATAATATTTGTCTACACTGTTTTGTAAGAGCTGTTCCTTCACGGGCCTCACTGTGAGTTAGCATTGCACTGTGCTGCAGAACTTCAGAGTATCACCAGGACTATTGAAGTAGTTGAAAACTAGTTATTCTTCCTTATTATTAACAGTTATATTTTTAAGGGAAAAACGTGTGCCTTTTGACCTTGATCAGGGTATTGAGATAGATACGTAGTGGGAAAAAATAGCATGGCTGGTCAGCTGGAAGTCGTTTTGCTTTTGGATTCCTGCTGTCGGGACCCACGTCTGAGCAGTCCCGCTCCTCCATCAGCAGAGCTCTTCCTTTGGGTGGCTGCAGCCTGCGCACATCTGCGGTGCCACTTCTTTTGTGAACTGGTTGGTTTGTGGGGAAAGGCTTTGAGCTTGGGTATCTCCCTTTTGCACCCTCCAGTCCCAGCTCTGTTCTTATTAGTCAGCCCAACTTTCATTGTTTTCTGTCATGTATAAATTGGAATTGTTTTGGCAAAAGCCTTTGACACCTCCTCTCAAGTGAAAAGTTCAGTTCAGTGATTAAACACTGGCTGGAGTTTTGGGAGTCTGAATTCGATGTTGTGCTCTCCCATTGTCTTCTGTACGCCTTTGGCTAAGTCACTGGGAGAGGAGGAATTCGTCTCATCTGGCTTCAGCTGTTACGAATTAGGCGTCTAATCTGAGCTTGTTGCCTATGTTCCCTCTGTGGTCAAGGAAGAGAGACAGGCATCTCCAGGGGTCGACTCATCCCATTCCGAGGTGTCTGCTCTCTCCAGTGACTATAGGTAGATCAGCAACTTGTTGAGGAGATTCACGTACCTTATTTTCAGATGCCTAAAATAAACTGAGTTCCATGCTTAGACTCTGTTTTCTGGCTGTTACACAAAAGTTGAATTCATTAAGTACATTAGAAAAAAAGCAATGCTATGGCTATTCAAATTATTCAAAAAACAAGCCCAATTTGGAAAGCACTGGCTGATTTTCAGACCAAACCTTTTAAAAATACTCAGGAATCTAAAGGTGTAAAGAGGTGCCTCTTGAGCTTTTAACATCTCTTAACTCCTGTAAATGTCATAGGAGTTTTTTAAAATCTCACTAAATGCCCATCTGTGTTTTGAGGTGTATGAACACCTATAAAACTCTGTCTCTAGTCTTATTAGGGAGAGCACTATACTAAAATGCATCCAGGTCTCCAAGTAACATTTTCCCTGGCTTCTCCCCCACCCCGCCCTGACCCCAAACCCTGCTTCCATGCTCCATGGCTCTTGCCCCTGGCAGCAGAGGTAGGCTTGGATGAGTATTGTATTGACACATAACACTCCAACTCTTCCCTGCTGGTGGATAATTCATCAGGATGAAACTGTGGCTGGGCTGAGGAGAGAATCAGTGAATCATAACCTCCCCTCCACTTCAGCTGAACTATGTGGAAACTTGGCATGGTGGAGAATCTCATACATAAACCATATTTTATTACTTGGAGTTGACAATTCAGCTGTGACCATGGAACTGGCAAGTTATAGACATACTGCAGAAGATGTAAACTTAATTTGTCCTTTTTTTGGACTGTCTTGCATCTCTCATTCTTTGTTGAGTGTTTCCATCAAGACCAGCATGATAAGAGTTAATGCATGGTCCGGGAGTTAATGTACCTATGTGTGGCAGGACCCTTCCTCCCTTCTGATTCTCCCTTTCCTTTCCTTTATGTGAACAGGCTCGCTTGCCATCCTCAAGAGTGCAAGAGGCAAAGGTGAGGGGGAAGCTGACAAACAGGGAAAATAATCCCTTTGCCCACCCCTAGTGGAAACTCTGTTAGCTACAACATGGCAGCTGAGACAGAACGACTTAACCCAACCAAATCTCTTTTATTATGTTCCTGTGTTTATTTTTCCTCTGTATTTATGACTTAGCATGTTAGTTTTGGTGTGGAAAGGACTCTAAAGCTGTAGATATGTGTTGTAATTATACAAATTCCTCTGCATGGAGTCTGTTAAAAAGGTTGATCTATTTTTATGAGGACACACACAAATACTCATTTTGATGGACCTCATTGGCATTTATTACAGGCCTGCCACTACTAAAATTTAAAGCCAACCTCGTAAATTTTATGGAAACTACATGCTGCAATTATTAGCCTGAAGACCTCCTGTCTCGCAGGAATGAGTCAGATTTTGCTTTCCACGTACACTGTGGTTTACACCTGAAAGAGATTAGTGAGGACCACCAGTAGCTTGAAAACCTAATCTCCAGTATTTTGTTTCCAGTTTAGCTCTGAAAGATACTCCAGGTGTTCTCATTAATTAGTCATTGTAAGTCACTGTGTCACAATTGTGCATGGAACAGCTGTTTTCCTGGTGCGCTTTTTCTGCAGGAGTGTTTTAAATTAGAAGTTGGTTTATATAGTTTTTAATGTTTAGAAACAATTCTTGTGACTGGTGAAAATGAACAAAAACAACCTCTAACAAATCAGTTTAGGAGGACAAATTCTTGAACTTGAATGTTTCCTGTAATGGTGTAACTTTATAGAGTTTTACCTGAGTGCCTTGCTTGCATAGTGGAGGATCCAGCTAAGCATCATAAGCAGATTCTGCCATTCTTTCTGCAGCGAAATTCCTACTGATATTGGGAATTGTCTGTAAGACTTACAGATCATGTAGTAGGTCATGCTGTTCTCCTCCCCTCATTGTCTTATTTTATAGTCACAGACACTGAGACAGGCAGGGATTAAGTGAATTAAACCTACCTATGCAACAAATCAATAGGCAAAAGTGAGAATAAAGATAGATGGATGATAAATCTTAACATATGCAAAGTATGAATATTAAGTTGCGTGTTGTGCGGCTGTATGCTATCCTGCAGATAGCCTTTGCTAAATCTTCATTCATTGCTTGAGACCAGTAAAATGAGATGGCTTGTTGCAAAGGACAGTTCAGTTGACAGAAGCAGAACATTGTTAAAGAGAACTGGGGTGGAATCTAAAAAACGTGAATTATGTTTATTAGTGGCCCATTACAGTGAGGCTTTAGAAAAATAGATAATGTGAAGCCTTCTCATCCCTCATTTCAAAATAAGCCTTTTTTCTTGGTCAGATCATTTGGGCCTCAAAAAGAAAGGAGCGAAAGACATCTGTGAATTCCTTGTCTTGGTGAGATCCTGTCTCGTTCCTTTGGAGAGATCTGGCACAGTCCCAGGAGGGAACTTCAGGACCCAACCTGGAAGTACGCCTCCTTGTTCCCAGTGTGCCAGCCCTGGGCATGTCCACTGCATCCTTTATGGCTGGCTATCCCAGCATCTTGGGCCTGCTTTGCAACTGCATAACCCCCCAGAGGCAGAGCTTGGCCCTCTCCGGGCTTCAACTAGCTAAAACCAAGCCTCCGTAATTCAGAGAGTGACTCAGAAGTGGTGCATGCCAGAGGTGTGACCGTGAAACTCCCACCTGCAAATCGTCAAAGCAGGGCAAGTACCTGCAGTTACATCGACTGAGGCTTAAAAGAAAAGAGAGTTGATAACTTTAATTTTTTAAGTCACCAGAAACTCAGTGAGGAGCAAGTTGCTCTGAGCACAGTATGAAAGTAATACGAAGTTTACACACTTATTTTACAGCATCTGGTTTTGGTTGGTCTCAGAGAAAATATCGGAAGAGATAAGTCACTACTGTACCTGGGAAAAGGTTTTCCTACACTCACTTCTCTTGTTAAAGAGATACAACTGTCTGTTGCACTTTTCACTACTGCTTGAATCCCAGCCAAAAGCAAGAATTCAGAAAAATTGGAGTTGGCCAGAGAAGTGAAGGGGAAGTTTCTCTGTCAGAGGTAACTTGAGTGACAAGGAGAAAGGGTGACCATTGGATATTGGTGGAATTACCACAGAAGCACCTCAACAACCACTGAGTTTCAGATACAGCCTGTACTTGGGACAGGATGGGTAGGGACTGATGTTCTCAAGACTGCAGGGAGAGCTCAGTGAAGGATGTTCCTGGAGTCCAGGTGTCCCATGCCCCACATTTGCCTAGAGCCCTATTCTGCGTCCTCAGAAGTCTTAAACACATACATATACATATAGATAGATAGATAGATATGCATATGTATATACGCTGATGGGTATGGAGGTACCATACTGAATGTTTTCCAGTTCTCCACTTGTCTGGACTTTAAGGGGAGCTATGTGCTGTTATAACAAGATAGAGAACTCCATAGCATAAAAATATATAATTGCTCTTTTGTTCTCTGGTAGGGGAATGAAGGCAGTGGGTTGATTAGCATTGATAACATGCAGCTGTGGCCTTGCTTCGAAGGCAGTGGGTTGATTGACATGGACGATGTGCAGCTGTAGCTCATTCCCAAAAAGTGGTTAAATAGCCCTGAGGAGTGTGGGAAAGGAGGTTGGGTGGAGGAGGAGCCTTGAGAAGGAAGAACCCAGATGTAGCAGAGACAAGGAGGAGTGTGGCCTGGCCTCTGGAGGATGGAGAAACAACAGAGACAGCAGAATCTGACCCATGGTAAAGCCTTGCTGCAGCCTGATAGTTTTGTATGTGCTGTGACATAGAGTGAGCAGGACTTAGGCTTTTTTGCTCTGTGATGTCTTGCAGATGGGGTAGGCCTAAGGGAACCTGGTGTCCTCTAACCACAATGCATGCAAACCTGTGCTGGTTGACCCTGTGGTCCAGTCCCCCACTTGATCATGTTAATTGCTCCGGTTAGGTCAATGGGTGCAGGCAGCACCTCACTGGTGAAAGGAGTTTAACCCTCTTTAAGCTCTCTCTATGCTCATGTGTTGCTGCACCAGCTACTCAAGACATGCACTTGAGCTTTTCCTACAGCCACAAGAAGTAGAAATGTTTTATTAAATACTGCTGAGTTTTTCACTTTGCAAATGTCAACTCGGAGATGGTACAGGGCTCATTAAGCTTCCTGCACAGGGAAACAGATAAACAGAGACATAGTTATTTTCAACTGAAATGCAAGACAACACCATGAGAACAGCCTTTCTGATATCTTAATAAAGCATAGAACAAAAATATCAACTCCATGTACTATTTGAAAGAGGGGATGTTTTCTACTGGTCTATAGACAGACATTGTGCTGATCTATGGTGTCCAGTGAGTGATATTTGCTGCTTTTCCTGCTGTAATGACACATAAACAGGACTTTTCTGTGCATTAATTCTTTCTAAGCAGTTTCAAAGTTCTCATTTCACCTTGAATGATCTGTCTGAGTTTTGATAAACATTTACTTAATAAAGGGTCAGGAAATCAGTTTGTAATCAACACTCTTCTAATATAACAAAATTAACTAGTATCCTAGTTCCAGCTGAATACAACATAGTTGCTTGTGAAAAGAAGCAAGTACATTGTGGTTTTTTTCTTTGATTTCAGAAGTAGCTGTAAGTGGAATTTTGTGTCTCTAGCTCGTAAATAGTCAAGGTATTAAAATGTGCAAAATGCAAATAGAATTTGCACCATAATATGCTTTAATTTGACTTGACATTAGATTTCAGCTCCTCATCTTTTCATGATAGCTATTGAAAAGTTGTAATTTTCTTTTGAAGTCTTAAATTTTACCTTCAGTATATTCCAATACATGGAAATTGAAGAGGAAAAAGTTATAGAGCAGAGTTGTGGACACATGCAAATTAAGTTTTGACTTTGATTATATTTTTTGCACTTGCTATTTGAGATGTGCACTCATTCTATCTTTCTTTTCAGTGCATATTTATCCTGATAGCTATCACTAAATAATTGCTTGGTGTCTAAAGCTTTTTTCACATGACGGGCAATTCAAAACCTTGATCAAGGTCAATTGTTAAGGTGTCGAAATTTGAAAATTTAATAATCACCAAGAGTAAAATGATACTCAGAATTATGCCTTTAAGAAAAGCCACTATTTACCAAGAAAAGAGTTTTTTTTATATCCAGTGATCATAGTAATTTCTAAAGTGGAGCATCTTAGAATCTGCTTTGACTTACTCACTTGAGAAAATGGCTCGCTATTCATTCGCTCAGGAAATCCTGGACAGACAGTCAGAAAAACAGACAAAATCCAGTCTGATCAACAGTAACTCATAGTTTGTCTACAACTTAGAGAAACTTGGTGCACTAACCACCTTCCGGTGTGCCTCATACACTTGCAATGCACTGCAAGTCCTTGCCCCAGAATTGACCCCCAACTGAAAACAAGGATTCATGGTCACTTGATAGTACTGGTGTGAAATTATGCTAACTGGTCTACAGCCTTCTATAGAGCCAGGCATGCGTCCTACATTCAGCATCAGCTCACGTGGGGCTTTAACAGCATCTTGTGATGCCAATAGTTCCTGTACACCAGACAATTTTAGTTGGTTTGTCTGACAATTTTTGGAACCCCATCTCTGCAATAGCTCAAGACTTCTAACAGCTACTTTCACACACAAAATCAGTACATGGGAATCATGTTTGCAATTACATACAACAATGAATTTAGATGTATGGGTGACTGAACAGCATGCCACAGGGGCTAGTACAGCTGGATGACAAGGCCTTCTGTTTTGGCTGGGGAGTTGCGCATCATCTGATAATTGTGTTGCACTGGGACCGGTGCTGTCATCTTTTATCGTGTGGTGCCTTGCACAAGAACAGTCACTGCAGAAGGCACGGGAAGGTCATGTCCTAGTAGAGAAGTGATGCATTTGATTGCTTACCCAGGATCTCAAAAGCAGTTTAAATCTCACTTGCTGCAGTTGTCAAGATGCAAATCCAGTGCTCCATCCAGTGGAAACCCAAGGACTGGCATAACTAGAGGGTGTATATTATTTGAGCAATAAAAATAGCAATTTGCTAGGCTGGCTAGTCCACCACCTTCCTGAAATAATCTCAGCTGCTTCGTCAGTGTGTCTCAATTCTTCAGGTGCTTTTGCTTAATTTTCTTTGTTTTTTCTTGATTTTCTTTAAAGACTTTCTTCCTGATGGCCACATCAAGAGCTTAACTGGGGAATGGTACATGCTTTGTTTCTCAGAGGATATTGAGTCTTTGCCCACAGCTCCTGGGCTTCCCAAGGCTTCTGAGAAAATATTCTGATAGCTTTTGATACCTCAGAGAAGGCAGAACAGCAAAGTGTCATGATAACAACTGTTGTAAGTACTCAGCATGTGTTGCCATGGCAATTAGTAAGCAAAACTGAAGATTACACACAAAGATGCTGCACTGCCAGTGCTTTATAACAATAGCACTTATTTATTCCTGGTGCCTAAGGGCCTGTTTCTGGACAAAGACACAGGGACCCCATTTGTTAAGCACTCTCCATGGGAGATCTTTATTCAAGTTAATGCCATAACAATTTTGTTAGCACCTGTCAGTCAAATGTGTGATTACAACTCATGCAAACATACCCAAAACAGATAGCTTGAATACTATGCACAGTCTCAGTAGCATGCAAAATCTAGCATCATAAATGACACCAGACATTTGAGGAAAAAGGTGAATAGCTCTGTGCTGTTGCAACTAATATGCTAGTAGGTCATGAGTATGATAGATTAAATCTTGCTTATGTATATCTGTAGAAGTCACCATCACACCCTGGACTGCAGTGAAGGAAGCACATTAAATTCAGTAGTAACATTAAGAGTAAATACCATCATGATGCTTTCAAAGGAGAAAAAATGTGGAAAGTAAATTGTTCTAATGTCATGGAATTGAAAGACAAAAAGTTCAACCAACCACAAAGTCCACAAACCTCTATCTTGGGGGTAAAAATGGAGACTTTATTAATGAAAATCACATCTGATCTAACTCACCATTCAAAGTAGAGCCAATTTAGGTTCTCAGTTCTTTGTCAGCTTTTGAAGATGTCCAGGTATGCAGATGTCACAATCTCTCTGGGCAATATGATTCAGTATTTTGTGAGGATATTTTTTTAATATCTAACTGAAATGCCACTTCTTGCAACTTTTGTTTATTGGCTTTTGGCCTCTTCTGTGCACCTCTGGGAAGTGCTTGGCTCCACCTCCTTTATAACCACCCACTATGAAGCGGAAGAAAGCAGTTAGATCTCCTTTTAGCCTCCTTTTCTCCAGGTTAAATAGATCAATTTCTTTAACCTCTCCCTGTACATCATGTGCTTCAGCTCCCTAACAGTCTTGGTGGCCCTCCATTGGATTAGTTCCAATGTCTTGCTCATACTGAGGAGCGTTAAATTGGACACTGCACTCTGTGCAATCACACTTGTGCCTAAGGGAGAGGAATAACCCCAGCCATTGACCTGCACAGGTATTGGCTAGCACAGCCCAGTACGTGGTTATCGTTTGTTGGCCAAAGAGTGCCCCTTATCTCAAATACACCACTTAGGATCTTTTCCTTCCTGCAATATCCCATTAAACACATATCAATAGGAGATGGGAGAAAAAGGAAGGACAGGAAAATACAAGATTTTTTTCAAAGTACAGCTTCCTCTAAGGAGCAAAGGCAGTGCTAGAAAAGAAGGCTGGGTGTACTTCTGAAAGCATCAGATCTCTTCTCGGCAGATAACTATGCTATCTCTGCAAATGTGGGCTTTAAAAAATGGTTAATACTAAATCACTTGACTTGCTCAAAGTCACAAAAAAATATTATCAAACTGAGAGCCCCAATTACCTTGTTTGGTTCTCAGGTTAGACTACAAAGTCACCCTTCATTTAAAAGTAATTTGGGTCAGACTGTTTGAAATGTTTTTGTGACTGTTTTTTCTTATTGTCCCCCTACTGAAATGTTGCTACAAATACTTTTATATTGGAACCTAAAAACACATCAACAGCCATGAAAGCTTTCCTTCTAAAAAAAGTGTTTCATTTTCTTTCGGGTTATTTGTTTTTTTTCCCTTTGGTAGGTGTTCAGCCATTTTTACTAGGTCTCTTCTTGCCACCTTAAATTAAATTCATAAAAATGTCAGAACTCAAGTGATCAAAATTATTTTCTCATCCACACTGTGGGTCTGTTGGGAATTTTTCCCCAGATGATGCTATTTGAACCTGACTATTGACAATAAATTTATTGCCTGTAGAACTCCAAATGTGTGATGTCTTTTTCCTCACTTTTTTAATTTGATACTTGCAACTTTTTCCCTTTCTGGGAAAATGTTGCCACCCACAAAGCACTTTTCTCCATTTAGAAGAAGTTCTGTGGTCCCTACCATAAAAAGGTCATGTAAGGTAAGGCTTTAAGAAGAAAAGTCAGATTGAACCCGTAGTCAGAAGGAACAAGAATCATATTAAAGAAAAAGTCTGTTTTCCTTCCTCAATTTTTTAAATTTATATTTAGTTTTTAGCAACTGAAGTTTGTTGTCGTGGACCTGTAAATTGCTGTGGTATGAAAAAACAGCCATATAATCCTCAGCCTACCAGTGTAAGTACCAAATGTAGAGGTATTGTTATGAAAAGAATTGGTTTAGCATGCCCTATTTTGTGTTTTACAAGAATCACTGTATTCTGAAAGCAAGACTGTAACAGTGCTTCCAACACTCATGATTTTATTACGAGTCTCATGATGTTTGGTGTTTTTCCTTAAAACGCCAGCTCCTGGAGACATCTCATTACCTGTGATTCTCAGCTTTCACTGAAAAGCAATGTTTTTAGCTCTTGTGGTTGTGGAGAAAACATGCAAGTCTAAGCCCTAAAGACTTAAAAATTAGAAGGGAAAGGTCGAGGCCAAAAGTTTTGAGAATTCCAGTTTTTAAGTTTAACTGGACTTTAACACCAGAACTTGAGTGTTTGAGGCTGACTCTATCTCCTATAAAGTTCATGGATTAAAAAACTTAAATATATTAACTATACATATTTATGTAACTATATTTAGTTATAAGTACAAAACACAGATTTTTAGATCTTTGTTTTCAGCTCCAAATTTAAGACCCACACTACTGACTTCAAAAGTGAAAGCCTCCACAAAAACGTAGGAGAGCTAGGGGAACAAGGTGTTCATATGGTCAATATAGATGTATGCCCTGAAGTATTTCTGTATCTAAGAATATAACATATGAAAACATTAGCAGAATATTGCATAAGATTATTTGGATAATTTGAAACTGATCTCTGTTTGCAGCACTTGTTTTTTTAAAGTAGGAAAAATCTGAAGTCATACATCATGATAGGAAAAATCTTTTCATTTTGGCTCTGTGTGCAGAGCTGCACAGGAACGGCGGAGTGGCGAAGGAATGGGTGGGGAGAGGGTATGGGGATAATAGATTCATTTGAAGCATATTTTGAGATGCTTCAATTCCTTTACTGTGAAAAGTGTTTAGGATCATTTTTGTTAATGAGAGGGTTTACAAAAAAATGAACATGTTAAGAAACTAATTATCTGTTCCTGCAAGACATATTTTCTGTTCTCCAATAAGAGGATAAAACCAATACCATGTGCCCGAGGTGGTTTCTCATGTAGCATGAATGGCAACCAACAAGAAACTCGGAAAAAGGCACAGCCTTGCAAATGACAAACATGCAGGAACATACTTGTCTTCAAATACAAAAATAGCTCGGAAATAACTTTTGATTGGAAAAATCATAAATTACTACAGTGTGTTATTGTTTCAGCATTTATTCATCTGTACATGTTTATACTTTACCAATCAATATTTAACTCAGCTCACGGTCCCACCACATTCTATTTATACTTTAAGTATCTGAATCAGATAAAGTTTTTACAGCTATGCGGTAAATTCCAGTCATGCAGTTCTGTCTTTTTTTGTGGTTCATTTCAAGGAATCAGCAAGCGAAACAGATGAAACAAAAAAAGGTCTAAGAACAAATTCTTGATAAAGAATTATAAATTCAAATATCTGAGTAGAATTGGCTCCAAACAAGATGCATTTCTTCTTTTCTACTAAGATTTTTCTACCAATGTCATTATGGCTTGTTTTTAAAATTGGAGTTGTAGCCTAGGCAGTGCCAAACTAGAGTTGGCTACAGGGTTTTGATCATTTTCTCTGGCCCACGCAAAGGCCTACCTACTGTATTTATTACAATAGTGCCTTGGGGCGAGTCAGAAATGCTGCGTTCATTGTGCTGGTTTTTAAGTTTCACAAAAATCAATTAGGAAGCAGGCTTTCACTTCCCACCACCTGTCTGCTTCCTCCCTCCATGAATTTTGCATCTCAAGTAAAAGGGTCAAGGGAAAAGCTGTAGGAAAAAACTTTCTCACATATACACACACACGTATGCATGTGCCTGTATGTATATACATTTCAGAAAAGGTATATTGTATTTCTGTACCCCAACTCTCTCCTGCATACAAAGGTGTTGAAAGAAGTGATGGGGCGTCCCAGCACCGTTGGCCGCTGTTGTCAATGAAGATTCACCACAGTCTTGTTTGCTGCAGGAGCTGGCCTGGCCAGCACAATGACAAACAAAACCTTTTAATATTATCTGTTTCATGTGACCAGGAGGAAGCTCTTTTCTCCTGTTGGGATTCAACTATGGAGCCTCGGGTCACCCTCATGAGGGCTGAGGGTCTCCAGCACCCCAGAGTCCTTTTGGGGTTCTACCTGCAGGCTCTACATGCAGCATGGTGTGTACGTTCTACCTGCAGGCTCTACATGCAGCATGGTGTGTACACTTCATGATCAAATTCTTACACAGCTATCTGCATCCAGGTGCAAAAATTGCTTCTCTATTTCTCTGCCATTTCTATTGTATCTCTATGTTGCTTCTCTCTTTCTCTGCTTTCCATTTCCCCATACTTTGTTTTGCACTCTTAATATATTGACGTACTTGGTTTTGCTCTATTAAACTAAACTTTTCAACTAAATTTCCAAGCAGTTAATCCCATTAAGTTTTTTTATTGGATTTGAAAGGGATTTGTCAAGGAAACAGTATTGCTGCAATTTATGAATGCACTGCAGCGTCTTTAGGAGAGAACTGTCTCTGCGTTTGGAACAGGAAATGTTGAATGGAAATTTAGAGAGAATTTGTAAGATTTATTTTCCACTATTGCAAGCCTTCAAGAACTTGATCTGAAAAATAGATTATTCCTTTCCTCCTTTAGTCCAGGAGACAGTGCTACAATTTTTTAATAAAGATCATATAGCCTTGGAAAGCCATTTAACAAGCTTCCTTGGGTATTACAGTGCAAGCAAAGTTGTCTATGAGAAATTCTTAAATGTGGAAAATAATTTTAAATTTTGGACAGGCCATGGCTCACTTATTTGATTTTTTTTTTATGAAGTTACAAAATAGATGTTGTCCCCAAATACCCTGATCTGCAATGATTAAACTCAGTCTTGTGCGGAGGCCTAGCACAAATTCTTTGCATCATAGCTTAATGATTTATTTTACTTGGAAAGTAGCTGTGGTCCTGAACTTGTCCCTATTTAAGTCCAGATGACTTCCATGGGACCTGGTTTGGGCCCTGTAGTTTGTGTGATATAAAAGTTAAATCTGCTTTGGATAAACAGTGCTGGATCCAGGGCACAGCAGGGCATGGCCCTGTGGGTGTGATGTGAAATACATTGTGATTCTCCGACAGGATAGCTGGAAGATGCCTTGACGTAGACCCCAGCCCTATTGCCTGCTGCCGGAGGACTGCAAGACCAGGCAGAATGCAGCCTGCCCACTCCTGGGCACATGCTTCTCGTTACCACCATTTGGGTAGAAATCCCTCATGAGGAGCTTGTGTGGGGTGGCTGCTGAGGAGGGAGGAGGGCAGCCCAGCAGTGCTGCGGCTGTGGGGCAAGGCAGGCTCCCGCCGGGCAGGCACACAGGGTGCTGGGAAGGACGCATGTGGCCCCCACGTGAGAGCCAGGTGCTGTTCAAGGGACCTTCAGGGTGGATCCAGACTCTGGGGTCCTGATCCCCTCCACGGGGTGCCAAAGGTCTGTGTGCAATGCGCTGATTTACGGTCAGTAACACGTTTCTTCATTCCCTGTCCCTTGGGTTGGATTATGTCATCATACCAGGGCATTAACCTAGGGCTTGTGCATCTAAATTTATTTTGGTTTGGGGTTTCTTCTCTTCTAACATTACAGCTTTGCCTCTAGTTTATAAATATTCCATTTAAGGAGCTATTTAGCAGTAACAACATTCCTGAGCTCAGGCCAAGAATTGAGCTAATTATGGCTCCCCTTCAAAAATCTATCTCCACTCCCCCTCCCATGGCCTTCTCTCCCTTGTGGTCAAAGAGACTGAAGATAATAAAGTGAAAAAACCTCCTACCTAAACAAACAGATGAATTAATTGGATACACTGACTCTGACAGATTAGTAAATCCCAGTCTTGCGATCCTTATTTATGTGTGTCATCCTGCTGATTGGAAGTATTTGTGTAAGTAATACCCTGGTTTTTAAGAATTATAACCAAAACCCATAAAAGACAGGAGTTTTTTTCAGCATCTTCCATAAATGGAAAAAGGAAGAGTGGCAAGTAATCTGTTTTAGCTCCTCATTAGCTAATTAAACCAAGTGGTTATAAAGATACTAAAGAAAGATCTTTTTGCAACTACATAAATGTTGCATTAGTTTATCACTTTTGCATCCAAGAAAAAGCATGTCTTAAAGTATCCTTAGAAAAAAAAGCCTTCTTTGTTTATAGGCAGTGCAATTCCACATTCTTGGTATATGGAACACCAAATGTCCTGGGATAGCCAGCATCCTGGCAGAGCGCCATGCATCTTATTATATGGTAGGAAAGCCAAATTTCCTCCTGCACAGTATGTCTATAAATAAAGTGTGCTTCTTCCACAAGCAATTAAATGGAAGCATTTTTCCAACCAGCATGCAAATACAGGTTTTGTTTCTTAGTGCAAGTAATAGCCAATTTGTGATATTGGTTTAAGGTCAGAATTATTATATTATTATATTAAAATTCCTTCTCCCTGGCTTGCACAGGGATGTAAAAAAATTACAGTGAAATTTTTTTCTTAAAAGATATTTCTTCACCTGTAAAGGATCAGGCATAAGGAAGGCATCCTTCAACTGTCTGCTATTAAAGTGTTATATGTACATCTCAGCAGGAATTTAGAGTTAATTGTTAAAGATTACCACTTCAGCCTTGAGGCTGTGTTTGCAGTCAGCCTGTAACTTCTTTGGGATATTTGTGCAGTTTATTTGTGCACCTAGCAAAATATTCTCATAATTTTTGCTTATGCCTCTAAGGGGATATTAGAAAAGAAATTATTGTTACATGATTATTAATCTAAAATCTGGATATCAGCAAACTGTCATTGAGCTGCTCTTATCTGTCACCCAGAGCATAAGGGTATATATTTATGGGACCGAGTAATAAGGTTGTTGAAGTAATGCAGGTAAAAGGTTATGGCATCTTCCAGCTGGTTGCTTTGGTAGCTGAAATTTACTGTAACAGTAAGTCTTGGAAGGTGTGTCTGCTTTTCAGTCAGGCTGGTATTGTGCCACATCACCCCTTTCATGAGTGAGGACCACAAGGAAACTAGAGTGGCACTATCCTGTTGCACTTCAAATATTGACAAAATTAGAACTGTCCAACATGCAAAATCTATCTACTGTGTGACTTTGTTTTATTATACATGGAACAGCTTTGAGATCCCCAGGAGACAAGGGCTTTCTTCTGTTCCTTCCAAATATCTAGCCATCATCTAGAGCAATTAGACAACATATTTGTAACTTTGTAGCTTCTTCCTGCACCTTAGTTTTGCAAAGGAGAAATCTCTTTTTTCTTTTTTTTTTTTAGAATCAATAATTTCAAGCTACCTCTTTTCCTTTCTCTCCTGTAACAAAGTTTGCATGGCTTTTCTCTTCAACTTCCTTTCTCCTCCATTACAAAAGCTCTTTGCATACAAATAGTATGTCCCATACAGAACCACTTCCAGAAGGAAATGCTTGCTGCAGTGGCATCCCATACGGTAAGAACGATGAAGAAGTTACAATATTTGATCAGAACTGGAAATTAGATTCCTCGCGTTACTGGTAGAGGCAGTACTAAAAACAAGAGCTTTGTAAAAATGCTGACCATATTGTTGAACAGTGGAAAGAGTTAATATTTTTCTTGTGATTACTTCCTGATGAAAACCAGTATTTTTTAATGAATTCTGATCTAGTGTGTGCGAACTAGTTTCTCTGTAGCTTTGTCTGTGCCTCCCACTTTGAATGACAGCCAGAAAGGTGTCATACATAGACCTAAGCAGGGCCATCTTTTCTGAAGACAAAGTATGTTCTTAAATAATAAATGATCCTGGCAAGTTGTTTATTACCAGCAGTTAATGATCTGTTTATTAGTTAAAGTCTGTGGCTGTTAACACTCTAACAAATCAGTTCACTCTGTTAAACATCAATTTTGAGTACATTATTGGTATTAACCATACAACAAACTAAAACTGTTGCAGACAGTTGATTTTATTGCTAAGGCAGAATTGTATAATAGGAGGCAAAGGTGTTCAATAGGATACCGGTGTTCTTGAAAAAGAAAAATAGCTTAGGTCACCTTTGTTTGTATTGGTTAACAATCACTTTTATTCATAGTGAATGTGTATTCTCTTTTCCCAAATGTCTTTCAAGCAGGCTCAGTTTAAAGTCCTACATGCTGTAATTTCCATGTTTTTAAGAGTGTAAGGAATACTTTTGTTTGTGTGATATAGTTTGGAAAAAAAATTGGTGGGCTTAAAAATTAACTTCTGGAAGGTGTGTGGGATGAACAGCTTGCTTCAAAAAAAAAATGCTCAGAAACCAAATACTGCTAACACCACTTGTTTGCCTGAGCAACTGGCACTAGATCAACTGGTTTTCCAGACTAGTTGCAGCTACTGGGAGGAATAGGCAGAGACAGAGTTTGAAGATTCTGGTGTTGGCTCTGCATTAAGCTGTGCTTCGCTTACATCATGTTAAAATCCCACAAGCGTCTTCAACAAAATAAAGTTCCAAATGGAAGACCTGGGATATTAGGTGATCTTGATGAGAATACTTGGTCTTGAGTGGAATGGTGCTCTACAAGGTTTTGGCTCTGCCTAGTCCCAAACCATAAAATTCACGTATTGCAATTTTGCATCTGATCAGGAAACAAAGTTGTAAAAGTAGGTTCACTCTTAGGGCTCAAGTAGTGGTAATAAGTCTGGCAAGGCTGGATAAATAGGTGTGAGAATTACATTCCAACCCACAAATTCAAGAGTTCAGATCTGTTCTTTCAATTTTGGGCCACTTCTCATAAAAGGTAGCTCTGATGCTTTCAGCATTTAGAAATAATCTACTGATACATTAGCAGAAAGTAATCCCCAAAAGCTTTTCCCTAAAATGTATCAAAAATACTTCTTCGCAATCTGCTTGACAACTAAAATATTCTTAAATCTTTTCTGTGTTGGATTAATTGAAGTGATGCAAATCTTTATATGGCCCTAACATTATTTATCTCAGTTCTGGAGTGGCTTGTTCTGATTTAATTTGAATCTTTCTTAATTCAGTTGAGCTTAGCTAAAATAAACATAGTTAAAGCAGCAATCAGTGGTTCATAGCACTCAGCTAGTACAAAGGCTGTCTGAATATTTTAAATTAGGTCACATTGACTTTATATTGATAATCTGCAACTTGCTTGAGGTAGAACAAATTACTGGAAAACGTGTTGTACCACCACAACTGTAGCTGTGGTCTAAAAGGTCAGTACAGAACAAGAATTCAGTAACAAAAGTGACACTTTGGACCCTGAACAGCAGGATGTCTAGCAGAGCTTTCTGTAATAGTATTAAAAGTGTTTGGCTCTTTTCATGTTTGCCAACCAATTTACTGCCCTGTTGAAGGAGGAATAGGAGGACTTGTGGTTTACACCCAGTGTCAACAAGAAGATAATTTCCCTAAGAGTAAGTACTGCTTTCTCGAGAGTTTTAATTACCCCAGAGGTCCCGTGGTTTTCATCTATCCCTGCAATTAGCCAGTTATCCCACAGGAAGGTATTTGCAATGTAATCTGAAATAAAACTTAATCCAACACCTGTCAGTTTGGTGCCAGTGCAGCTTGTTTAGGGGCTTTAGCTTCTCCCCCATGCAGCTTACCCATCACACAGGGGTCATCTAACCTACTTCAGAGCAGCCCTAGAAAACGAAGTGACAACAGAGGGAAAGGAGGTGAGCTCAGCTCTCACCTTTGCTAGGCAGCGGCATAAACTTCCTCGCTCGCCTCTGGGAGCACCAAACCACATTTTAATCTTGCAAAGCATGCAGAGTTCATAGACCAATGATATGGAAGTGATATTAGCTGAAGTCACTGTAGCACTTGAGTATTACTAACTGCATCTGAAGGTTTCTGCCATTGGCATTCTGAATCGCTGTATTCACAGGGTGCATTATAAGCACAGCATGATTATGCTAAGTCAGAATCATCCAAGGAAGAAATCTGTGATGGTTGCTGTTTGAACTGATTGTTAGTGCTATAAATTTGAATGCACTGACACTTGCTTCTTGCCTGAAATGTAATGATCTCTTCCTTATAGATGCTTATATGTGCTTATATATTAAAACCCTGTGTTGGATGGCATGAATGTTAAATGTGTGTTTTTCTTCCCTGACCTGAACTGCTTTTACTGCCCCTTGCTCTACCCTGTTTATACAGTGCCACATAGCAATGATTGTTTCTAATAGAAAAACCCCAGAGTTGTTTCTGATAAAACATATTTTTTCTTATCGGTGTATGCATCACTATGCAACATGCAGCCTAGTGCCAAAACAATAGACTCTTTTCTGTACTTTCATTTTTCTTCAAGCTGTAAGAGCAAGGCTCCATTTAAATCTCACTACATCAACATTGTAAATGACACATCAGAGAAAAGCATGTGATTTACCAGTCAGGCTTGAGAGTGTTTGAAATCAGCCCTCGGTTTCAAGTGATAGGTAGACAGCGGCCAGGCTGGCAGAGCAGAGGGAGGGTCAGAGGGGAATTGTATAGGCTGGAGGGGTCTCTGTGGCTTGAGAAATCCACAGAATAAGGAAATACAAAAATTACGTGACCTTACATCCTATGGTTCTTTTTCTTTATGAACAGCATCTTTATTATTGCAGTCACTTGGAGCACAGAATTGTTCCCTATTCAGTAAACAGGCAGAAAATTCAACTGCAGGTTCAGAATTAGTGGTGTTAAATTCATAATTGCCAGATTTTACCTTCTGGATTTTTCCCAGAGAAATGAAACCAGTTCAATCAAGAATGATTTCGGAATAAATGTATTGGTGGAATTGCAGTGCACAGACTAACTCCTGGATCGTCTGAGGAAAAAGAATGCTTTGGTTTTCCTGCTTGATACTTCTTCTTCAAGACTTCACAAATGCAGCATAACTAAGTGTGGTATATAGTCCAGAAAATATCAAACACAATCTGAAGACTGTCTATATATCTCTCTTTGAGAACAGAGCAACCAAATGGCATGCTAAGCTCTTGTTTGTCTTAACCACAGCCAGTTCTGAAGTCAAGGCATTCTGTGCACAAGAAAGATTTCTTTCAACATAGCTCTTTTGAGAGCTTGATGTTCATGTTCAAACCATCTTAGAAATAAGAATCTAGTTGTTGGGGCCAGAGCATAGACTAGGGAATATTTGTACAAACTGTTTAAAGTTATTCTCCGGGTTCCCTGGATCCTGCTAATGTTTCAACATGGACAGTCTCCTTTTACTGAATTAGGGCAAACTGAGGTTAGGAAAACCTAAAATTAGTGGGATTTAAACTGTAATTGCTCGACTGAAGCATTAGTCATCTGGTGACTGATGCCTTAAGAGGTCTTTGTAAAGAAAATATTTTACAATCAAAGGAGACTAAAACAGTGCACTACCTGCTTCGGACAGACTGAGAATACATATATTGGAAAAATCTGTGGGTTACAGAGGTTCTGAAAGTTCCTCCAAATTTCTTGAAGTTTTGTCTAATGTATATTAGAAAATATATATACACTGGAACTTCATATGACACCCATCATAGGTTTTGCAGTGCCTTAATGTATGCAAGCAGAGAGTCTTTCAGATAGATACCTGAATTAGCAATGAAAACAGGTAGACATTGCCATCACTGACTGCTTTTTCAAATCTGTCTTCATGCCCTGTTCAAACCTACAAATTTTGTAACCAACATGCAGTTAAAAGGTCTGGAGCAGCGAAACTTAAGTCCAGACCAGATGTTACTGGGCTAAAAGTTGAAGTTCTGAAAAGACCTGGAGTCTCAGAAAGACCTTTGTTGCTAAATCGCATGCCTTTCCTTATCTTTAGGTCACTTCTGAACATGAAGCGGTAATAGCCCATGGCTTACTTTATGGTAAGCCTGCTCTGTGAAACTAAGGACTTTCTTTAGAGGCATGCAGTAAGGTAGGGTGTAGGTCTGCAACCCGCTGTCGTCTTCAAGCTAGCTGTGCAGATGCTCATGGTACACATGATATGATAGCTGAAAGGCTCAAAGTACTCTTAGTACAAAAAGCTTTCCCATGGGCAGATTTAGTGTAGACCAAGAGCGCTCCATAAATTCACGTTCTTTGTGCACTAACTTTCTTAGTTAAATCTGTCCCAAAATGCCTTGTGCCCATTGGATTTTCTCAACATGGTAGCTAACGTATATTTACCTCCTAAAGGTTAAAGCACAGCAAAGAATTAGCCCAAGAAAAGCAGATATCCATCCGGCAAAGTTTTGAGCATATTTAGTCTTCAAATCAGTTGCTGATGTGTGTTGATGTATCCACTGCAAGAGACAGAGTGGGGAAAGAGTTGTTATTCCCCCTCTGTGAGAATACCGATGGCAAAAGTCATGTAACGATTCGTCCTCACTGTCAAAAGCATGTTTTGCCATGTCAGCACCTAAACAGAGAAGATGTCATTGATACAACTTCTGAAGAAGAATTATCCCTGACTTTTGGCTGCTGTATCACGTTCTGTGCTCAGTTCCTGGTCTGGAATTATGTCTAACTGCACACCACGCTGACCTCCTGAAACAGGCATCGGGCCCAGACCATGATCTTGCATATTTTACCAAAACTTTGGAACAAATCCATCAAGAAAACTTAGAATTTACATTATCATAAAAGAACAGAGTTTCCTTCCAAACCAAAAGGTTGAAGACTAGACTGCACGGAAGCAGTGCATAAGAATTAGAAAGATGAAATCAAAGGGCGGTGTCTCATCTTGAACACAGCTGCACATGGATAAATACTAGCGTAATAGCCCTGATTCATGGGAGTAGATGATGTACTTGTTGCCCCAGAATATTATATAATTCCAAATTATAAAAATTCTTTATCTCATTAGATAAGATTAAAAGTATAAAAAGTATAAGCTGCAAATTGTCAACTATAGGTGAACATATATTGCAGGACTTTAAAAATCTAGTACTGTTTTGGGGGTGGTTAGTTAGGAAAGGAATAGCCATAAATTAATCTAGACTTCAAGATAATCACATCTAATTTTAAAGTTTTCAGATGATTTTCAGAAAGGTATCAAAACTCTTAAATGCACCAACATTATAAATCAAAATAGCTTTAGCGATAGCAAAAAGAAACAAACACAAGCTTTATAGTATCATATAAACATAACTTTTTACTTCTGTCCTCCAGTGGTTTGGATCTTGCATTCAATTCCGCAAATGACTTTCATGTCAATGGGTTGTTGTTTTTCCCCCATAATGCATCAATTAGTACTCAGATGGGGATTTAGTTGACTGACAGTGGTGTGGTTTCATCTAGACACCTAGATTAAGGTTGAGAGCATTAGTAGGTGAGTATAACAATTCTTCAACCTCAGTTGCTTCACTGGATGATCCTGTTTTATCTGTCTAATGTAACCACTGGTCACTGAAATTGGTTATAGTGATATTATTTATTTCATTAGTTCAAAATATCATCTAACCAAGGTAGTAATTTTGTAATTCCTTCTGGCATATTTGCCTTGCTTTCTTCAAATCCATTACCCTTCATTACATATTTCCCTACTATAATTATCCTTTTTTTAAAAAAATGTTGGCTTTCATTTTTAATAAAATTGCCTGTATTTTTAAAAACCTGTAAACCTTCTTGATATGTATCTGGCACACTTCACTCAAAAAAAAAGTCTATTAGGTTTCAGTTATGTGGTGTTTGGGAATGATAACGCAACTTTTAGCTGGAAGAATCATCTCTCTCTGTTCTGATTCAAAATCACCAGCAGACTTCCATAGGTGTGGAATTGGGCCCCAGTTCTAGTTCCACTAGAGTAAAAACTGTTAGATTATACTAGAATAATATTCTTAAACTCTAAATCTCCTAAAAAAAATACAGAAGTTTTGAAAATACATCATGTGTATGTTACAGAAAACAATGCAATAGCTATCTTTTGTACAATTGACTTACCTATTTTTAAAGCTGATTTTGTTGGTCTAACTCCCAAGAAAATCCTTTTGAGGCTCTTTGCATTACAAATAAAGAGCTACTTTGGCTGTAATCTCCCAGGGCCTTTTCAAAGAAAGGAGAGGTTCTGGTGGCATTAAGTATGTACAGTTTATACTACAAAGAAGAGCTTTAGCCAATGTAATAATACTTGTGTAGAATGATAAGTGCTGACCACACACAATTTCTCTGTTGTCTTGATTTGTATCTCTGTGTGCTTGGGATCTCTTGTGGTTTAAAATCCGGTGTGCTCCATGATGGTCCAAAAACTTAGCTCAGTCATTGGAAAAAGGTAAATCAACAACAGAGGTCTTAGTATGGTTTACTTTTAGCAATCAGGAAAGCTGTCTTTTGTCTTTTTTTTTTTTTTAATTACTGTAATTATGTTAGTGTAAACCCTGGCATAGGAAGAGATCCTTAGAATGAGCACAGCCTATGCACAGAATATATAGGGATTAGGTACACTTATATATTGACCTATGCAATGTTATATGTGACTGTATGTATAACATGGGGAATTAGAATTACTCTCCCTTACTGAGAAAAATTAAAATACTAAACAGTTAGAGTGGAGCCACCTTGCCTTGGAAGCTTGTAAGCACGCTGTTACAGTATGGTTCAAGTTGCAGGAGAAATTTTGTCTGTTGACTGTACGGCGATAGAGAGCCACTTCTAAAACATGAGTCAGTCACGTGCGTGCAGCAGACTTCTGCTGCGTCAGCATCTACAGCACATCCCTTGGCATGAAGCTTTTTCTTAATGTAGATGTCTAGATCATCCCACTTTATTGAGCTTAAATGGATTTGATCGCAGTATCTTTGAATAAAGTATCTTGCCCAGACTGCATTTGGTGGAAAACAAAATTGCCAAGTAGCAGGGCATCCTCCTGTTGACTCCTGAAATTGCAGTCAAGGACCTGAAGTGTTTTTCCCACTGTCCCCTTGAAAAGATGCATTATTTCAAAAGAGTCTTCTTTGCAATGGTCTACACAGTTTACATGTAGATTCCTCTGTTCACATGAAAAGTCTTTTTCCTGCTGTATTGCTAATGTTTTACCTCCTTGTTTGCCAGGTATGCTGTTTATTGGAATACATATGAAACCTGAAAAAAAATATATGAGAAAACCTCTCTTTTGTCTTTGTTCATATTCATGGAAACCTTTAAGAGATTCTACTTTCTTCATTAGGTTATGTCACATCAGACTGAAACCATATCAACTTTTAAATTGCTATAGCATCTGAATTGTCTACAACAGAATGTGTCTATGTCGACTCGTTATGATTCTGAAAAAAATCACCTCTGACCACTAACAAAAGGGGCAGTGTATCTTGAGAACTCTGTGTATGACAAACTGACATACACAATAAATATGAATGTTACTACAGTAACAGATTGAAATTATATAGTTCATTTAAACTTTTTTCCAACTTCAGTTTAGTCCCAGCTAAAGCACACAGGAAATAAACATATTGAGCTGTCTGGCACCAGGCAACTATCCAGGTCCTGTTCTGTCTAGCGCTGGGCTAGGCTTATCCATCCAATCAACATTAGGAGACTTATTTATGTGAGACAGATTAGTAATAAATGGATTTATTCAGTAGCTTGTTGGATTTATACGTGTAGAAAGCCATTTTAGTTTAAGCAGACTTAAAACTGAGTGACTCCACTACTTTTATAGGCTGTATCTAGAAGCCCTTAGCAAGTTCGAGTGTCCTCTTCACAAGGAAAAAAAACAAACAAACACACAAAAACAAACAAACAAAAAAGCACAAAACCCAAACCAAGAAAACCCCAGCAAATCAACACCCCAAAAAACCAAAGCACTGACTGAATTCAGTGGGATGTTTGCTGGAGCAAAAACTGCAAAAGACTTAGGAAGTGGTGAAATGCAAGTGAACATGCAGCTAGCTCAGTGGCAGTTCACAAGGTTATGTTATATTTATATACATTTTATGCAATATTCCATATATAAAAGTCTGATTTGATTATTACAGACTGTAAACTTTTTTAGTCTGTAAAAGAGAAACAACTGATAGAATTCAGAAGGGCTATCTGTTTTTTCTTTATCACACCTATTTGTACTTTAGACGGATTTTGTTCTAAGGCATTAACTTGACATGCACGTCAGGTCTGTGCTGCGTTGAAGTCCGTTTTCACCGATTCGTCTGCTGTTTTTTAGAAAACAAGACAGAATTCTCCTGAGCGCTATGGTTTATCCATTTCAATCAGATAGTGAGTGGCACATTCTCACCTCATTTGCAGTTTTTAATTCCGATTGGACATTGCTTTTGAAATGTCCCTTCTCTTCCCCCGCCCCCCCCCCCCCTTATGCTGCCACTTGAAATGTAGCAAGAATGTAATGCTAGGTGCCAGTTTGCTGAATTACAGGGTGACTGCTTTAGCTGATCCCAAAAAGCAAGTGTCTTTTTATACCGCATAAAAGCCTGAAATGTTTACATATCAAAAGGCTATAGGCCAATTTCTGTCAAAATTATACATGAAGTTAAGCAGTACAAGCAATTTATTTAAACACTAGTCATTGTAGAAAAATTCAAAACCATATGCTCTTTTAGCAGTTTTTCACAAATGCATTTGACCCATGACTTGGCAAGACATGCGTGCTTCATAATTTACTCTAAATTTCAAATCCCCTTGACGTTTAAATAAAAGATCTTCATTAATAAAGTTTATATGAATGAAAACTTTAGAAGCTGATATCGTTAGAGGGAAGCTTTAAGAAAAAAAAAAAAAAAAGCCTTTCTGCCTCGTTTTCAAGTGACTGACTTTCCTAATCAGTTCAAGATAACTTTATTCTGGGAACAAATTACCGTAATTTCGCATTGTATGGGTCTTTTTGTGTTTGGTGGGGTTTTTTTAGTTGTTTTTTTTTGTTGTTGGTTGTTTTTGTTTTGGTGTTTGTTTGGTGTTTGGGGTTTTTTTTTGGGGGGGGGGTGTTGTTTTGGTTTTATTTGATTGGGTTTGGGTGGGGTTTTTTTTTTTGGTGAAGCAATGATGCAATCCATCTGAAACCAGCGTAGGGAACGCTGAGAGGCGATGGCATCTGCACGTGAGAGACGCGCTGCGACGCGCCGTTTCCCAGGGGGGCTGGCACGCGGCGACCCACCAGCACCACCGACTGGTCCCAGCCTCCGCCGGGGACCGGCGGCCCAAGGCGGGCGGCAGGCGGGGGCCAAGGTCCTCCGGGCGGGGGCCAGGGTCCGGGTACCGCTCCCGCCGCAGGCCGGCCAGGCGCTGCATTTTGCATCCCCGGAATTATGCCTTAATACCTTAAAATAAAAAACCCGGCCGATTTCTCGACAAGCGCATTTTCATTGACTTGTGCATGGTGATTGCTTTGTATGAAATCGTGTTTGGGTAATAATATTGAAAATCATTGCCGTGTTTGCTTTATTTCATACCTAACAGCTTGTTCTGCCCCGTGCCCCGCTCCTCTTTAGATCTCTCTTTCAACCCATGCTGCGACTACCCTCCGGTAACAAACAATTGCTTAGCAACACTATGCAGCACAATTTGCTTGCGTTTCATTTGTTATTACAATTTCATCCCGACATCGTGTGACAACTGATTGTTTGTTTAACGCAATTTTACGGTTCCAATGTTAGCGAGGAGCGGATGCGAAATGAGAAACTCCGAGAGCGGGTTTTGCGAAGCGGGCATCGAACCCGGGGATTCGCGGCGAGACTGCTAAGATTAAAAGAAAACAAAACAAAACAAAAGTTCCCCACGGGGGTGAAAAGTTATTTGAACAAATAATCTTTAAAATGGAATAAAGGTAAGCGTTGCAGCGTGGTGGATCCTCCTTCAGCACAGCCTTCCCGATGGAAAAAGTGCTGGGGAAGCCCGGGGGTGCCGCCGCCCTCCGCTGCCCGCTCGGGCCCCGCGGTGCCCCGCACCTGGGAGCAGCGGGACAGGCGCGGCGGCGACATCCTGGACCAAGTGATGCCCAGCGCCCGAGCCACGGGCACCCCACCGCGGGCCTCCGCACGAGCGGGCCTCCAGCGAGGTGACCCTGTTCCGAGGGGCGGCGACCTGCGGGCACGGTGCTGTCCCCGCCGCCCGGGCTCCGCGGAGCCCCGCGGGGTGCCCTGTCTTGCGCCGCCGCCCCCGCGGAGCAGCAGCCGCGGCCCGGCAGGAGGGGTGCTCCCCTCCGAGACCCCCGGGGCACCCGCGGGGGACATATCGCCCTCCTCGCCGGTGGGACAGCTGGCCGTGTCTCGGCTGTCGGTAGCCCCTCGGGCCTGGCTCCGCCGGGGGCTCCCAGCCGGGCTTGCCCGAAGCCCCGCTCACCGCCGGGGGCTGCAGAGGCCACCGGAGAGATGCCACCGCGCGCTGCCGCGGAGCCGCCGGGGACGTGAACGGGCATCCCGATGGCGGAATTAAGCAGCGCGCCGCTCTGCGTGCAGCCTGGCCGGGCTGCGCTCGGGGAATTACTTACCAAAACCACCCAGCAAACCAGCCCCAAATTCCCCCCAAACAAACAAATAAACAATCAAAAATTAAAGGAACACCTCAAAACAACAACAGCAGAAACCCTCCAAATCTCACAGCACCAAAAAACCCCTCTGTCAAATAGTTTCACTTTACATCAAATTCGCAAAATTTGCACGGAGCTCGGGTCTAAATGCCAAAGGCGGAAAGAAAGTGATGGGCAAATAAATTGAAGTAAAGGAAACGATGTCAGTAATTAGTCACATCGCGACGTATCAATAAAGTGAGGATTCGGTCCTGGCATCCTTTTTCTTTAACGTTTATGCGAGTCTTTAGCTAGAAATAGGGGTTTGGTTTAGATAATTCTCAAATGCGGTTTTAAATCCTGGAATACAGAGGAAAGGAAGGATAAAGATAAAGTGCGAGTAAACGCTAACGAGGGTATTCTTTGTTGAGGAAAAATAATGTGTTCCTCGTAAACGGACCCTAATCGCTTGTTTTCATTTCATGCGTACAATTTCCTACCTTCTTTGATGGAGGGTTGATGGGGCAAATAGTCTAATCTTATTCAGTTCACCTCCTGTGGATTCCCAGTGACAGTCGTGACAGACGAAGTATTCTGCAAATCACAAAAGCCAGCTACCAAGAGAGCCCAACGTCTTAATAGGAAGAGTTTTAGGGATTTAAAACTGCTCCATTTTAAATTCACGGAACATACAAAATGTAAAGTTGTCCGTATCACTGCAATTCTATAGGCTTTGTTTTCTAAGCTAGAAAAGGAAAGATTCTTCCTTAAAAAAAGAGGAGGAAAAGGCACCAGGATGGATCGGAAGCGAATCGGAACACCCACCAGACCCGGGGATTTGAGATGGCACTGGTCTTTAAAATTTCCACCTCCTGGCTTGTTTAAAAACAAAAAGTGATACCTGTCTGGATGGGCTTCTGTTAAAAAAAAAATAAACTGTTTACCACATTCACGCGTACATTTACGTCAGGTGATGGAGCAAAAAGAGAAAAAAAAATAGTTCATTTACTCGGTGAAGACGTTGTTGCTTCACTGCCTAAAGCTTAAAGCAGAGGAACGCATACCCCTCAGTGCCCCTTCAGTTCTCCGAGCCGGGGGACGCAGGATTCAAACCCTGCTACAGAAATACTTGGAGGGGGAAGAGTTGCACGGTTGTATCGCGGTTTATTTATTTATTTATAAAAAAGTGTTTCTCGACCAATTCGAAACATAAATAATGAATCTGAGCTTCAGACAGAGGAAATCGCACCCACTAACGTGAACTAACACGAGCACAGTAGGTACATAATAGAGAGGGCTAGGAGCTGCTAACCACTTCTGCACAATGGCATTAACAAGATTAACCTGGGCAATTAGCCGGTGCAGCAGAGATCAAGCCTAAATCTGGGGCCTTTCAAAAAAGCCCACTAATGGAAAGGATTACGTTAATTTCATTAATTCTCAATACACAGACCCGGGCTCCTTTCACTCCTTTGTGTAACCCCCACCTCTTCCCCACCAAAAAAGGGGGAGAAAAAAAAAATCAAATCTGGTTTTGTTTGTCATCTGCATATTACCAGGAACTAAATCCAGGATGACGTCGCCTGGGTATAAAAAAGGGAAGAGGTTCAGATGGATTATACTCCGAGCAGCCCTCTGGGCTGAGATCAGTAAACAGGCGAGAGTTGAGGGGGGAAAGTTCCAGGGGTGGATCCTGCGCACACGCACACGCAGACACGCGCACAGGCACACACGCACACTCTGCCCGCAAGCTGCCCTCGGAAAAACCTCCGCTCTTTGCTCTCCGATCCCTTTTTAAAATTTCTCCGAAAAGTTTCGATTTCGTGTCTCTCCAGCCTTCCCCCCCCCCCCCAACCCCCCCCTCCCTCCCTTCCACCACAACCGCCGCCACCTACCCTCCCTCCCTCCCTCCCACCCCCCCCCCGGCCGGTCCCCGCTGCCCTGCCCCGGCACGGTTTGGGGCATGCCTGTGAGCATGTTCAGCATCGACAATATCCTGGCGGCCAGACCTCGCTGCAAGGACTCGGTGCTGCTGCCCCCGAGCGCCGCGCCCGTCGTCTTCCCCAGCCTCCACGGGGACTCGCTCTACGGCAGCGCCTCCGACTACGGCGGATTTTACTCCCGGGCGGTGGCACCCGCCTCCGCGCTGCCGCCGGCGGTCACCGGATCTCGGCTGGGCTACAACAACTACTACTACGGGCAGCTGCATGTGCCTGCGTCCCCCGTGGGCCCTTCGTGCTGCGGGGCCGTGCCGCCCCTGGGGGCCCAGCAGTGCTCCTGCGTCCCCCCCGCAGGTAAGGCGGCCCCGCGTGGGACGGGGCGGACGGGTTTTCTTTGTTCCCGCAGCCGCGGGGCAGGAGGGGGTGGCGGGGAGCTGGCGGCCGTGGGCGGCGGGAGTGGGGGCTTTTTCGGCAAAGGGTGTGTGTGTAGGGGGGAGCAGCGATCTCATGCAAAGCCTGTCGTCGTCTCATCTGTCTGTCCGTAGGTTACGAGGGCAGTGGGTCAGTCCTGATGTCCCCTGTTCCCCATCAGATGTTGCCCTACATGAACGTGGGCACTTTGTCCCGGACCGAGCTGCAGTTACTGAACCAGCTGCACTGCAGGCGGAAAAGACGGCATCGGACTATCTTCACTGACGAGCAGCTGGAAGCGCTGGAAAACCTCTTCCAGGAAACGAAATACCCAGACGTGGGCACCAGGGAACAGCTGGCCAGAAGGGTGCACTTAAGAGAGGAGAAAGTGGAGGTATTTCATTTTCTTCTCCCCCCCTTCCACTCTCTCCCTTTCGCATTTAGACGCGCTCGCGCGGGAGGTACCTCCGTGCGGCTCCAGCCCGGCTCCGCCGGCAGCGGCGGGCTGGCGGCGGGGGGAGCAACACGTTTGCGGCGGCGAGAGGGAAAGTTCTTCTTCTTTTTTTAAAATTATTATTATTATGAATTGCCAAGCGCCTTTCTGGGGGCGGCTGCCCGAGCCGATCGCACGGTTGTGAGCACATGTGGAGAGGCGGCCGTGGCTGCTGGACGCGCTCAGTCTTTCCCACCCGAGCGGCCGCTCGCCCTCCGGCCCAGCGCGGCTCCGGGCGGGGCAGGGCTCCGGCCGGCCGGGGGGGTGAGGGGGGATGTGTGGCGGGGTGTCGTTCTGCGGGTTTGCATATTTCATTTTTTCCCCTAATAATTTGATTTCTGCACGTAACAGGTTTGGTTCAAAAACCGCCGGGCAAAGTGGAGGAGGCAAAAGCGATCGTCTTCTGAAGAGTCAGAAAATGCACAAAAATGGAATAAAGCGTCCAAAACGTCCCCGGAGAAGAGGCAAGAGGACGGGAAAAGTGACTTGGACTCCGACAGCTGATATCTGGCAGGGGGGACGTTTCCCGTGGACTGTCGGATACGCTCCAGAGGATGCTCCTAATCTTGCACAAGCTCTGCCTTGTCGGAGGGGGAAAATATCTGTATATAACGTACCATGCCCCGAGTTCATTGCGTGTAAATAAAATGTGTTGCGGAGGTGTTGCACAGGTAGTCGGCGGCGCGTTCGTTCCCGCTGCGTCGCGGGGAGAGGGGACCGGAGAGGAGCGCGGCGGAGCCCCGCGCCCCGGGGCCAGGGCCGGCCGTGCCGCCGCCGTTACTTATTTAACGAGGCTTCGCTGCGCGCAAGCGGGAGGGCAGCGCTGCCCGGTGGGCACCCGCTCGCTGCCGGCCGGGAAGCGGCGGCGGATCGTTCACCCCGAAAGAGAGCACCGGTCCCCGTCCCCGTCGGCAGCGCCCGGGGCAGCCCCGCTGAGGCCGGGCCCGGCGAGGGGGCCGCGGCCGGCAGCAAAGCTCGCCCCTCCTCCCGGGGCCGCCCGGCGGGACCGACCTGCCCCGGATCGGGCCCCACGTCCACACGCGTCCCCCCGGGGGGCGCCGGCGGGCAGCCCCCGCCCCGCCGCTCCCGGCCCGCCGGCGGTAACCTTGGGCAGGGCCAGCCCGGCCCCGCTCCCGGTGCTCTGCCCCGAGCGCGGCGCTCTGCCGAGTTTCCAAAGTGCTTGCCTCTGGCCCCCGTGTAGAAAAAGCTGTCTCGCCACATCAGTGTTTAACATCGCTACGAGTAAGTGCCGGCCGTTATCAGGTGTATCAGCGTTAAAGGGAGCACGGGCTCTCGTGTGTTGCTTCTGGGGGTGTTTTGCAGGACATCGCTGGCGGGAATTTTCTCCCCTTTTGAGGCACCACCTTTGCAATTAGGAAAGCAGTGACAGCCTGATCTCATTTGGCTCGTCCCTCTGTGAAGGTCTCACAAAAAAAAAAAAAAAAAAATGTCTATCCCCCCTGTAAAATTCACGTTTGTTTTCCTTAACGCTTTTTCTTTCCCCTGTGACTCCCAACTCTTAGTGCTCATTTCTTCATCACAGAGCCACCCTGGTTCTCCCACGTTGTCATGGTTAGAAAGACCTTTCTCCTTGATGACAAAGGCTGTCTATAAATTTAAAACATAACCTAAAGATATAAAGCTAATGCAAATAACATCTAGATGAAAATTTTCATGCTATGCCTTTTATTTAGAAGTTAAGTGGTAGTGAGCTGATTATCCTTAATTACGGCCAACGCCTAAACTCACCTGTATCCATTCAGCTCATCTAGCTTAGACAATAAATTGGTTGATACAAACATGCTCGCCATTGCTTCCAGTGACACTAGAAAGGATCAACTGGTGTGATCTTTGTCCTTTCCTGCTCTATCCAGCTTTTTGTGGGTGTTGTAGTATGGTGTGTATTGCAGGTGTTAGTTGATAGAACCAGTCTCAGTATCTGTCTGCTCGCTTAACCTTTCTTAACGTATCCATGTTTCCACATAGATGTGGTATCCCTTTCTGAGCAGTCTCTCCCCGTATCAAGATGTAGGAACAGCTGCTGTGGAAGAAATTAACTGTGGTTTTGTATGACTCGGTCCTTTAGGGGGCTTACAGTTTCATAGCTACTGCTGTCTTGGAGAGAAGAAGAAATTTAGCCTCTTGTTCTTTAGCACAGCAGAGGAGGAAAGGCAAAAGCAAATGGATTCTTCTCCTTCTTGACTGTATATAATGGTTTGGCTCTACAGAGCTGTTGCATTTTGGAGATGCTACCCTGTTACTATGGACACTTATCTGATCTCTGTAAACTGTATTGAATCACAACACACCAGTGCTACAAATTCTTTTCGAAATTACTGACAAGTAAGTTTCAAAAGAAGTGTTTTGTTATGTTATATGCAGGAATTGTCACTGAGTGGATTTTTAATGTCATCTTTTCTGTATCTAGTTGTTGTTAGATTTTAAAGTGCATATTTAACTTTCAAATAAAAGACAGGTCTAAGGATGGTATTGCCCCGGATTTTGCAAACACTTATATATTTTCTTTACTTCCCATGTATAAATTTCTCTACTGCCACACTGGGAGCTTTGTAGGGTTTTGTTTTGTGTTTTTGTGTGCAGAGTGGTAATTTTGGAAGTCACTATTAAGGATTTTTAGCCTGTGAAGTTGAAAGTGAGAGTTAAACTGGGTCTGGATTTGTAAGGGGTGGGCTTTAAATATGTTTTTGATAACCAGTAGTATAGTTACTTAAGGTTGTAGTCTATGTCTTTAGAGATTTTTAAGCTTTTCCAATGGGAGCAAGGTGCTCGAGAACCATGGAAGATCCAGGTCACCAAACACGCTAGTTTATGTATTTATTTAGAACTTTTTTGTTCCATGGGAGTGTGGGACGTGACAAGATTCAAAACTTTGTGTTCTAAAGCATGCTCTCTATGCATGGGGTTGTGATGAAGTCACAACTGATTGCTTTAAAATCACATTGTACCTTAGTCTGAATTAATTTGTGGGTTTTCTATAAAGTCTTGGTTACGATAAGCTGCATCTTGCAGTCACTGGTATCTATTGCTATTACTACATGTAGATGTAGACCTACTAGAGTTAATAATATCACTTTAAAATCTAATTGAAAAGAAATTGTAATCTCAACCTGAAAGTTTTAGCTTAGTTACTAAAAATGGTATTTGTGCCATTAGACAGTAGGAGTAGCTGTCTCTTTCTCACTAGTGTTTGTTGAAAACTTAAAAGCGTCGTTCCACTTTTTTTACACTACAAAATCAGATTCTATGCAACATGGAAGAGTCTGACAACTGAAAAGTAGTAAAAAGATTGCATCAAAAGGATCAAGAAAGTAGAAAACTAAATGATTAAAAACATGAGGACAACTGTAACAAGATCTCTTGTTCACTTGTACTGTTTGGTTGGCATAGTCTGTCTCTAGATGTTTGTCTGGATTTTTATGTTGGGAGAATTCCTACAGGCCAAAATGCAAATGCCACGCAACAACTTTCATTATTTTCTCTTTCTGTTGGTGCTGTTGAAGCAAAACAAATGAGGGACCTGAACATGTGCTGTGTTCCTTCAGATTTAGTTCTAACAAAGGGGCTTTGAAAGAGTTGGTTGTGTGTGTTAACACTTGTCTAAGGAGACCAAAAGAAATTACTTTTTAAAAACTGTTTGTTTGTTTGTTTTCTTTTGTCTATGTTCTCCACTGCAATTTACAGCCTTGCATCTTGGTGCAAACCTGTTCTCAGTAGATTTAATAAGACCGAGAAACCCACCTAGCTATTTGTGAAATGTGATGTATAGGTTCCATGGTACTGAGGTACTGTCTAGGTTTTACAACAGGAGTTCAGTTTCTTGCTGTCTCGCTGGTTTTCTATGAAAAGTTGGACTACTTTCTTTCTAAATTTCAGTCTGTAGAGTGAATAATATTCCTTTCAGAGCTCGCCATGAAAGTAGTGTGAGGGGAGGATTATAAGAAGAAACATAAGCTACTTTGGACGTTTGCTGTTATAACAAAGACTTATTCTGGATAATGCTATGCATTTAGGAGTAAGAGTTGAATAATTATACAAAAGGAGCATACACCAAATAAATCTTCCTGACATCAACTTGTTTTGGATCTTGAAAGTCTCTTGCAAGGGAAAGTTAGGGACAGCAAAGCGTAGTAAGGGTACAATGCAGAACCTTTTTGCTGTTTAGAGGCAGACAGAGCAATCTGATGCATGTCTTCATTGTGCCATCTGCATTCAGATGGCCAAAATTTATGTTCCTGTTCAGTACTCTATTTACCATATTTATTTCTGTAGCCTTGTTGTAATAGGTAATACTAGAAAGCAGAGGTCAGATATTTTTGCTTGACAAAGTGATTTATTGTCACCTGAAAATCTGGACTTTTTTTTTTTAATTTTCCTTCCCCCTTTCAGTTTTAGTGATACTTGAGTGAACTGGTTTTGAGCTTTTACCATAATGGGAACCTGGGAATATAAACCATGCAAACTCTTTCTTACACATGACTTGCGAAGCAAACATTTGGGTTAGTGGAAGTTGTTAAAAAAAAAATGCAACATTAAGGTGAGTTCATATTTTTTGTGCTCCATCTGCATTTATTGGTTCTCCGGGGCTATACACCATGGAGCATAAATGAACAAAGACCTAAAGAGTTTTGTTTTGTGTTCTACCCCCCTAGGGTTTCATTCCATTTGTACTTTTATGTTTTCCTACATCGGAGACCTGGTGAGCCTTGACTAAGGCTAGGCAGAGAAGTTTAGTCAAATTACTTTGTTTCTCTGGGATTGCCACTCTACCCTGATTTGATTAGGGTCTGTTATACAAAGGTAACAATTGTAGCTGCAACATGTTAGGCTGTAAGCAACCAATGCAGCTTTAAAGTGACCTATCTCTGTAAAGCACCCAATATTAAATGTAGAAACCTGTGATACAGTGTTCTGGTTTGTACTAAAACTACCAAAGCTGGAGAAGTCAGATGTAAAATCAAAAAAGGAATCGGACTTCTTTCACTTCTCTGTTTCAGGATAGATGCCTACAGATGGAGAGGGATTATATCCCTCAGGACATGCATCAAAATTTAAGGCACAACTGAATGGAATAATATGGAGAAGGAGAAAGGCCAGGAAACTTGTAGCTTAACAGTACCTACACAGTTGAATGTTGAAAGTTACTCACCTCTGTCTTCTAAATGGTGTCTGAATACTGGTGTTTGCATTTAATTTCTGTTCCTTGTCTGCGCAAAGATGCATGCTTACCTTGGAGATTTGGAGCTTTGCGGCATTAGTATACCCCCAAACACGCAGAATACATGTGCCGATGTAGAAGTTATAATTGTCTCTTTGCCCTACGCCCAGGAAAAAAGCCTTTCCCAAAACTTCCAACTAAGCATTGAATCCCCACCAAAGCCTGTCAGTGTTTATTTGTATTAGTACAACAACAATAAATCTTTAAGCTTTCCTACCTTTGAGGGTATTTAGTCAGCATTTGCTGCCCAGTGACTGCAGAGTGCTTTGCTAACACTGTGTTGTTGGGCTTTCACCTTCACTACACCCTGGCAGAAGAGACGACTTTGGCATATGGAGCCCCCTTCCCCTGGGCTGAACAGTCTTCTTCAACAGGGCAGCTGCTTGCAGGGCTTCTGCTCCCCTTTCTGTCCAAGCTGGGTGGACCTGTGGACATGGCAGACTTAATATATTCTTCTCCTAGAAAAAAGCTCCAGGGAACTGGGAGCCAGACTCTGATGGTTTCATTTCAGCAGTGTGGTTTGCAGGGCAGCATCACTAACTGTGGCATCTGCACTGCAAAGTACGGTGCTGGAATGTGTCACTGGGAACAAGGATAAGAACTTCTGAAGCTGGCATCCCTCTTGACTCCGAGGGGTTACAAGTGTAGAACCTGAATATAACTGTATTTATTCCTTTATTTAGGGTTTTTGGCAAACTGTCAAAGAACTTAGCTGTGAATTTTCAGAGTGATCCTGAGGTGGGGAACTACTGTTACTCCATTTTTCTGTTGGAAGTGCTTAGGTACCTCTTGCTCAGAGGGACACACAGGAAACCTTTGGCACAGTATGGGGAAGCAGAAGTGATGACACCTTTTCACTGGTGAATTTTAATGCCGTCACCATGTTTTTCTGTTATCCTAGTGGAAATTTGACTTTCCTGGTGAAAATTAGGCCTTCATGGTCATGCTTTATGTAATTATATGTATAATTTCCCATGGTTCATAAACAAATTACACACATTTTTTTTGCCATGTAAGTGAACCCAGATTTAAGGCTTAATTAATAGAAGATAGGTGAAGGTAGGGGCAATATGGTTTTGGTATATGAAAGATATGTTTTTAAAAGCTACAAAATGAGAGCCCTGACCTGCTTTACTTGCACACCCAAAAGCTCTTGCTGAGTGTGGCATGTGCAAGGAATGCAGTACTAGCAGAGATTGAGTAATTTTCTGTTAAGAAGAGAGAATGGAAAAGAGTTCTTTTTATGCCAAATTTTACCCCATAGTGGATAATTACAGCCAAGTTGTAAACCCCTCAAAAGCTATAAGGCACCAGTATAATGAAACACATAACTGAAATTTACTGTACTTGTATAGATTGCAAAGTTACTCTTGAATATTTAGTCTTCAAGTTCTTAAATTTGTAGTTTCCACAGAGGGCTTATAAGTGCTAGAATTTTGATTAACTGTCTCAAATAAACTACTGCTATTGTTATCACTATAAATCTCCCTAACCTAGAGCCTCAAGGAGGCTGGTATTTTCTGTGGAAACTGTAATGATTTAGAAGGGCATGAACCCAGTACCCTTTATTTGGAGCTTCCTGTCATTATATAGAAAGTCTCAGGCTTCGTTTACATCAGTTATTAAGTCTTATTTGTTTAATATTACTTTTTCATTGGTTTTATATTGTGTTTATCATGCACATTTTTAGAAAATACTGTATTTTTCTTTTAGTTGGCCCTAATGCTATGGAGACAGCTCTTCACAACAAAACTTACTCGCTTGTGGCTCCTTTAGCATGGTTGGAAGGATAATGTGGAGGCTTGACCCAAAGTCTTTGTGAATTAATGAGAAATTTACTTCTTGAGCTGGTAATATTTCCCACTTACATTAATGGATGGGGTTATTTTGCAATGCGATCAGTGAAGATAGGGCATTAATCCCTGGTCTAAAGGGCTAATGATTATGGGACAGAGCCATGCAGGAAGGGATCATTAGTAACCTCAGCAGAGCCTTCTCTCCTTAAAATTCTTGAACTATTCTGGTCTGGCTTGTTCAGCTAAAGTGGTCCTTCCCGCCTTCTACAGATGCTGTTTTACTGGTAGAAATGGGTTTGTGTTACTAAAGTCGCTGCAGTTGGTGCTCTTGTTGATGGAATAAGCTTCAAAGATGTATCTGTACTCATGTTTAAAGTTTTAGTGTTATACCTTTTAAAATAAAAGCCATGTTTCTGCGCTGAAATAATTACACTAGTACAACATAGTCTTTAAATGAGTAAATTATTGTTGCTTTTCAGAGGCAGTAATATTGTTTGCAAGTGTATTCTTGACATAGAAGTAGGTATTTGCCATGCAATGAGACTTGACCAGGGTAAACATGAGGCTCTCGGACCTTGTGTGAGGCTTATCTCCACCTGCATGAAGACAAGATAAATGTTTATTGATAACCATCACACTTGGCCTTAAAGGAACATCTGATTTACCAGATGTTTAAGAAAATCCAGAACAGTGTTCCTGAATTGGAAAGCAGCTGTGTTTTTCTCTGCTCACATATTCATTGGCACAGCTGCTTCAGATATCCGAGCATCTAAATTATTCTGACATCAGAAAAAAACCACTGAAACAGGGACTGATTATGGCCATATTGCTTATGACGGTTTAATGCTTTGGCTGACTGATCACTGGGAAAACTGTTCAGTCGCCAGACATGCTGCAGTTAAGGAGCAAGTAGAATTCATGTTGAGGACTAAGAGCTAGGACATTAGGTGTGCTAGAGACATTCTTTCTAATACCAGTCTCTTTGAAGTAGCTGTCTTAGGAACAGAATCAGTCTCCATTTCAGCTTCATAGTCTCTTTGGTTTTGCATGCTAAAAATTTTGGTCTTGTCTGGATGGATGTCAGATGACTATGAAATAAAACCAAAAAAGAGAAAATATTTTATGTTAAATCTGATGCTAAAAATAGACTTTAAAAGGCTATTAATCTGCATCTTGCATATTTCTGTAGGCTTTTGTTGTTCTTTTCTCAGTCTCTAGTCTAGGTTCTGTAAAAAAACACTGGACATTTAAATAATGGTCAGATACTAGTTTAGAACCAGGCTATAGATCCCAGTCAATTTCATTTGCCTTTTTAAAATTACTTTTGGATTAGCACAAAGTAGAAACACAGCTGTACTAGGAAAATGGCTGAGGACAGTTTTAGAGAAAGGTCTTGGGATTATAGAGTCTGATGATCTTCACCTCCAGAAGAAGAGCTTGTGAATAGGAAACGTTAATCTTCTAAACTGCATTGTCAAGCTGCTCTCAGCCCTGGATGAAGAAGCAAGAAAAGCAGGTAAGAGCTACCTCTCTACCTTTCCAAGTCAACACTAGATGTAAACTCAGCGTGTCTGAGTGGCCGTGACTCTTGCTAAGAGGATTTGGCCCACAGATATAGCTAATAACAGTTACTGAGGGTTCTGGCTGAGGCTTAAAGCCATTTAAGGTTTGATTGAAGGTATGTTTGTACAACTGATGTTTTAAGATATTTTTTTAAAATGAGATACATTTCATGTTTATTTTTGGAACAAAAAATTGAAATGCATTTTCGCTTGCATACCATCATGTGTTTTTGTTTTGGTTTATTTATTTTTCTGTCCTCTTACTGGAATTCCTTCCGTTGTTGTTGCAACAGAAGTTGCAAAGGCAGGAATTTACACTTTCAAATAACCGAAGCCTTCTGACCCATTTTAGAAACCGTGGCTCTTTCTGATAGCTCATGGTTATGCATGTATGACTTTCAAATGGTGGGGTTCCACACAGATCAATCAATTATCAGGTGGCTCAGGAGACCTGAAGGGTATGGGATGATGCTTATTATAAAATAGAAAATTTCTGAAACCTGTCTTTAGTATGGAAGTGTCCTCTGTGCAGAAAAAAAATACCAGTGGAAGGTCATGTTGTGGCTAAGGATACATGACTTGCAGATTGTATTTGCAGGGACAGAGGTCTTTCTTTACCCGTTTCTGCAGGTTTGAGCCCATAACTTGCAGATGCAAATTGGGATCCACTAACAACAATGAAGTCTTTAGAAAACTTGCAAGGCCAAGAGGGTAGTGTTTCAGACTGAAGCCTTGCTGAGATTGATTAGCCAGAGACTTTTTAATGAAAAAAATAGGTAGTATTTACAGCACAAACTGAGAATGAGTAGTACAGTCCAGTGAATAGGACACTAGTATGGAAGTAACAGAAGAGACATTATCTGTAGTTCTGCTGTTAGACATTCTTGGATGCCCGCACTCTCAGCTAGGCCAGACATGTTTCCACCAGTAAAATGGAAATAATTCAATATGATGTTCATAGATACAAAGTACTAAGTACTATTCCTTCATCAGGGTATCTTCTGAGTGAGTGTTTTCATCTATTCGCTGCAGATAGATGTGTTTTAGGTTGGAAAATAAAAATATTTAGGTGGATTTGTAGTACAAATCAAAGAGGTTCTTGAGAGTGAAAATGCTGCCAAACCTGGCTTAGCCTCAGCAGCCTCACCAGCAGTAGGCTGACAGGTTTCTAAACCAGAGCTCACTTTCCCCTCTTACTTCTTATTTCAAGTCCATCCTGAAGGAGGGGTAAAACAACTTTAGATCTCACCAAGGAGGCATCTGAGCAAGTGTGAGATGCCAAGGAAACCTCTGTCCCATGTTCTGCACCTCTAGGGGAGGGACTGTATACAGGCTGTAGAAGAAGAAAGAGATTGCAAGAGTAAGGGGAGAATAGAAGCATATAAATCCATGGGCTTTTTCATGGGGAGAGCCTGCAGCAGTTTCTGAACTGTTTCCAACAAATTGTTAGAGAGAGGGATTGGGTATAAAGGGTTAATCATGTGGAGCGAGGCAGAAGATTGATCTGCTGTAGTTTAGCAATGCAGAAAATGGTTAATGAGCTTAGCAACTTCTTGATCTGTATCTGGGTGTGATATCTTTACTGGTTCTTGTATTGCGTATGCCTATCTTTGCATTTGCAAGCAGAGTAACTTTTCTTTCAGTACTGTCAGCATCCCATTGAGAGGTCTCACAATGCAGTTATCAAATGTGCTTGTATCACTAAATCACTAACAGCAAGTTAAATGTGATCATTACACATCGTAATCTCATTAATGTGATAGAATGTTTTCTGGCTGGTCATTTGTTCCCTATCAAAATACATTACAAGGCTTTAAAGCTGCACTGTGGTAAGGTGGATAATCACTTCATGGCAGGTGTTGAGCTAAGCAGAAAATTATTGCAACCTCCAAGCAACCATTTGGAACACCAGGGTTTAATCTATTAGTACATGGAATAGTGTGGAGGCTTTGCCCCAAAATCAACAGTGTATTTTATCCAATTAAGAGGATTCTTACTGCAGGGATGGCCGATTATTGACCATCATTTCACCTCATCCCCTCTCTCCTCCCAAAGAAAACAACAGCTAAGAGTAAAAGGGTTGTAAAGGGCCTAAGCCCTTTGGACTGACTACAGGGCAACTCTCTGAAATGGATGGAAGCTTGCAAGGCTGGCTGTATGTGACCTCCCAGTGGACCGTGCTCTGGAACAGCTAGGTTCTTGATCCAGGGCAGGAGACGCAAGCAGTTGGGAGTTGGCCAGATTTTGCAGCTTGCTGACCCCGCTCATGCCATTGTTGTGTCCTTTGCAGTAATAGCAGGGGATCAACTTCATCTGCTTGGGGACTTCCCCACGCAAGAGAAATCCCTGAGGAAGTAATTAAACTACAAAAAGCTTCATAGTAACTTGCGTTTTAGCCTGTGATGTAACTTTATAACTCACGATTGAACAGTAGGTAGAATACTGCTGATTTCCTCTGTAAGAGTAAGGAGATTTACTTCATTAATGTTTTTCTCCTAGGTTTTGAGAAGATAAATTCTAAGTGTTGTAAATATTATAGAGGAAAATTGTAAACTTCAGTTTTTTATTTAAAAACATGCAAATATGTTCCTATATTAAGCCAACTGGTAAAAATAATTAATACTTATTATTGTTAATTAAGTTTATGAAGTGGCCTAAATCTCTTACAGACCAAATACAATGAAGAAATTTATTCTTGAAAAGCTGATGTTCTTTAGGGACTCGGTGCCCTACAGAACTGTATGTGTTCCCCTTGCATGGTAACTGAGGTGCCTCAGGTGTGGGCTTGCAGCGTCCTTTTCTCATGATGTCTTGTATTACATGATTAATATCAGTGGAAATAATCTGTTCTTCCAATTTGTGTGTCTTTTGGCGGCCAGAAGGGTGGTTTCAATTTGACAAAAATACTCATGTGCATTTATAGAATATAGTTTATAGCAAAATTTTATTTGAACACATCTTCAGCATATTGAATGTTTCACTTCTGCTACCAGTGGTTATAGCACTTTCCCTGAGCTAGGGAAAAATGACTGGGGAATGGGGGAAGCAGGGGATGTACTGGGGGGGAAAAAAATAGCAGATATGTCCTAGCAGAAGACGGACTGTCCATATCACCTTTCATCAAGAAAGGGGGAAAATGGGAATACCCGGAGTGCTTTGTGTTTTCATTACCAGTGCCACGTGAGCGCAGTTGGATGTTAGGACTGTCATGTTTCAGGTCACTTGTGGTTTGCAGCCCTTTAGTCTTCACATACTTCCACCAATGTGACAAATTTGTTGTCTTTTTGCTGCCTGGAGAGGTTTACAGTGCTTCCCCTGCGTATTGTCCCCCCAGCCTTATTTGTTTTTCAGTTATATTATTTCTCTAAAGTAGCTAATTAGCTTATAAAGTTTTGTGTGCAAGTTTGGCTAGAGAAGAGGGGAGGTTCAAAGAGAAATACAATTGGTGATTTAGGGTGCACACGTCTGGTAAGATTAGCTACTGTTTGAGCTTTTCTTATATCCAGACAGTTGAAAGTTGAAAGGACAGAATTAATAACAACCAACTTTTCTTCCTCTGAGAACTGAGCTGGATATATGTGTGCTCAAAATGATTATTCCTACACTAATTAAAGGCATGTCTTTACAGTTGCATTTTATTGTTGTATGTACATGCACGTTGCATGTGCTGGAGATCTAGTATTTGTTTCAGATGAGGACACATGTTCTCTTAGTGTGACATTTTGGTTACATCTCCAATAGCTATTCCTAAAAAGAAGCTTGAAGAATGTTGGCTATAGTAACAGAACTCAATTAATGTTCTGAGAGATTCTTCCAAATTTCACAATGGTCCAAATCTACATCTTTCTCTTCTCAAATAGTGGAGCTCCAGAAATGGGTATGATTTGGCCTAAAAGAGCATGTCTGGTGCAGTGCTCTGCTCATTTAAATTCTTCTGCACCAAACCACTTCAGTAAGGTTCAGTTTACTCATGCAAGAGACTCTGTCCCTGTGGTAGAGATATTCACCCACTTCTGATGTGGAGCAGATACAGAAAGCCACCTGCCAGCATGGGTTTGTATAAATACATATGCTGGTGTAGTGATCCCACTGTAAACATCTGTACTCAGGAACCTTGCTGGGGTTTGAAAGCTCATTGGAGGACATTGGGGAAGGATCTTTAGCAGAACTGTCTTGCAAGGCAAACAGTCCAAGCACAGGTATTTTTTGGTACTTTAAGGGAAATTGCACTGTTTGTCTTAACCCAACACTTCAGGTGAGACAAGCAATTCAACAATGTCATCCCCATAATAATTCAACAGCACAGCAATATATATATTTTTTGGAGCAAGTGCAGGGCATTTTTTGAAGTTTCAGCTAAATTTTAAAATTCAGGTAGTTTAGGTTTGTCATCTTAGCTGATAGATAGGTCACAACATCAGTCTGATATTTTTTTTTTAGAAGTACTGAACATCTCCTGAGCAGGTCACTGGGACTGTCAGACTCCTTCATTTCCATGTGTTATCTCAAATGGTACTGTGCCTGTTGGTGCCCTTTTGAGTCAGATTCTGCTCAAGCTTCAGCAGGGGCAGTGGGTGTTGATGGTGCACCAAAACTGTTTCTTGCATAAGATGCTTTCTCTGGCAAAGGCATCGCTGTTGTAATTGGTGCATTCAGCTGATGCACAATTTGTATACTCAGAATTTGCAATAAGGGGGTGTTTTGAGAGCCTTCCAAGAGCAAATATGGACTAAAGTTTGCAAAGACAATGTTAATACTTCAGCAGTATCGCAGCAGTTATATATCAACATGTGTGTCAGCTCAGAGCTGAACAGATAGAGATCCACTACTGCATGGTTATTGTTGCTTTTTGTAGGTCCTGGAGATCTCTTGATTAAATCTTGACCTGCCAGCTTTGTGTAGCGTTTGACATCTGATGCATGTGTTAAAGGGTGGTGATGGTATGGGAACTTACATAGTGTAACTGAGAACATTTCCACATGTAGATTACATACAGGAGGTATAAATGATGTACAGTCTCTCATATGCAGTTTTGTGCTCAGGTACTTGGAGGTAAGGTAGGGGTCCATGTTAACAGCTGCTTGTCTGTAATCTGGGGTTCTCCAGTGATTCCAGCTTGTCTGTGTTATGAACATGAAAAGAAAAATTCTACTAATAAAGTCCAACAATAATTGGACTTGATGCTCTTAAAGGTCTATTCCAACCTAAATAATTCCATGATTCGATGATTCTAAATTATTAGAGTGGGAGGGAATGGGAATAATGGATTTTTTTTTAACCTACATACACTTGTAGAAGCTATGCTAGAACATGTCTTGTATGCACCATCTGAAATAGCAAAAATTGTCTTGTTAATAGGAGAACAACCACTGGGTTTGCACTGTGTGGGATGGAGGTCAGTGTAAGAGTAAAATGAGTGCCGTGCCTTGGAATGGATTACAGTTTTGAGGGAAAGGTCCTGTATGCTCATTTTTGGTTTTGGCATTTAATGTGTTCCTCCCATTCAAATATGTGGGAGGAATCAAATGTCAAAATCTTCACTATGTATGATATATAATTTCTCTCTTGTATTTCAGTGGGAGGAATATCAGACCCCAAAATGATTATGTGCATACTGTTAAAGAATACATCACTGCATATTTTAATGTCAGTTGTGGGAATTGCAGATGGGGTAAAATATTGTTGTCACCTTTCCCCCTTTTGAGTTTCTGGTTGTGTTTTTCCATGTATACTTGCAGGATGCCAGCAACCCAGAACTTTAATTCTGTGTCCTGAGCTTTGGTTGTGGCCAAAACAAAACTTAGAGATGAACGTGTCCCAGAACTTCAGAATCCCATTCCAGATCTAGGTCCAAAGAACGAAACCTAGCATTTGTTAGTAGTCATCTTGAAAATTCCCTGATATACGCAGTAATAACATGCCTATTTTACAGTTGGAAAAATAGTCATGGGGAGGCTAAAGGTCTCCTCATGCTTTACAACAAGCCAGTGGCAAAATTTATGAGGGCTCAGGATTCCACAGCTCTATGATTCCTAAAAACAACAGAGGTTCAAGTATTTGCAACCTTTTTGCATTAATTGTATTATCAAATAAGATGTCAGTCTAAATTTTGATGTCATTTACAGAATGAATCCTGAAGTGACAGGAAATACAGTAGAGGAAGTGTTTTGGGACGGAGTTGGATATGTAATAAATATTCCACACCCCAGCAGCACAGCCTGCAGACAGCTAGCAGGGGCTTTTCTGAGGTTCCCCTGGCTAACTCTTTAGACCTTCAGAGGGTGTTGTCAAAGCTTTGTCCATCAAATGAAGCTAGAGAGGTCAGGGACCATGATATGATTTGGAGAGTCTCCTGTGTCTGTTTTCATTGGTTCTGATGCTGGAGAGGGGGCAGGGCGGCAGAATGGAGAGGAGAAACTGGCAGTCCTCCTTGTGGGCTCTGGGTTTTATGCCGTGCTTTGTCTGGGCTGAGGTCACTGCTGCGCTCTGCTCTCTTGCTGTTGCTGTTCAGATGTTTGTTTTTAGACTCAAACTTAACTCATGGCCCCACCGAGACAAGGCCAGTCACTTAGGCTGCACCTACAATTTGTAGTGGGTGACCCAAGTCAAGCAGAAACCTCCTTCAGTAGCATGAAGCAATCTGTTCTGTGCCTCCTTATGCCTTGTTTAAAACGGTGATTGTGGATGGGGCCTGATCCAAAGCCTATTAGAAAGAAATGAAAGTCCTGCATCAACTTCAGTGGGGTTTGGATCAGGCCTTCTGTGTCTGTTCTTACTCCTTGTGCAGCCTCTGGGAGTTTTGCCAGGGATTCATTGGGAATCGTTTGACTTCACTGGGACCAGGACTGGGTCCAAGATGAGCAGACACAGGGGGAATGAACAGTCTTCCTCAGTCTCCAATTCTCAAGGCTCCACAGCAATGCAAAATGGTGTAAAGCAGCATGAACAATTACATATCCTAGGAACAGTGATGAGAATTCTAAGCACATGCAGTTTTATTGAATGTTATCGAAGTTCCCTAGTAGTTAATTTGATTAAATGGGGCTCCCTGAATGCATTTTCTCTAAAAGTGATTTACAAAGTGTTTTAGTATGAAGAGTTTCCAAAGGCTCTTGGATGTCAAAGAAGAGCTATTAATCTTTATATTAACATTTTGAAAACCAGCATGTGTTCCTTGATTAGCTGATATTTGTTTGCATTCTTCTTTTCTACAGAGGATTATCAGTGACCTTTTTTAGCACACTGTAGCCCTTTTACATATAGGAGCAGAATCTTTTCATGTTTATAAACTGGTGTTAATCTGGCTTTTAACTGGTGTAAATGGGGGCTGAAGCCCACAAAGAGTATTGAAAAACCTCAGATGTGAATGTTAATAATCTTTATCTCATGAAACACATTATTGATCTAGCTAACACACCATATGTATGACCATCTTGGACAAGTCACAGCGGGGCTAGCTGACTTCATCAGGAATGGTCATGTGAGATGAAGGTCTGCTGCCTTTGCTGGCAAGGAACTCTTACTGATTCAAAGAGACTAGGGCAGGCAGGATCGGACCAGCGGGCAGATTATAGGGTTTGCCTTGCAATGCAGATATGCATCTTCCATGATTTTATGTAACTGTAAAGCACACTCTCTAAACAGAAGAGTAATAGGCACTGCTTTATGTGCTGTGTACTGTTAGAATTCCTTGTGTATCATGGTGGTTTTTTACGATAGCTTGGGAGTGTGTTTATTATTAACATTTCTGTTGTGTGTGTGTGCAATAAAAAGACCCGTCATTGGTGCGATGCTGTGTTAACTTACACTTTCATCTGCTTGGGACAGAGAGTGGGGCTGGAAGTTGTAAACAGTAGAAGTACTGTGCACTGTCAAGCAGAGGCAAAAAGAAGTATCATAAAGATTAATAAAAAAGGGCATATTTGATGAGACTGCATCAGGAACTGTAAGACAATGTCACAGAAATTAATAGCAAAGTGTAGTCCAGAGTTCTAGCACATGCACTCTAAAAAAGTACCAGACTTGGTTGCCATGGTTAGGACTGTTGAATTTTGCTTTGAGATTTTCAGTGTCGTTAATTTGGCTCTATATTGCCAGGTGAGAATGCCTAAATTACACATTGTTTTGGATTGCCTAATAGTATCTCTGTTAGGAAAAAAAGAAAAAAGAAGCCACTCAGTTAAGGACCTGCTGCCCATTATAATTCTGACAGTGTGCCCACAATGTCTTCTTTCACACACAACCTCTTTTATTGAGCAATATTATGGGCCTTTCCCATTTTTCATTAATAATTTGCATTCTAGAGAGCCCAGTCATGATGGAGGCCTCACTGCAGCTGAACACCTGATTTGTGGCAGCCCCTGGCAAGCTGTCTGCAGGTCATCAGCTCAGCGCTGCAGCTGGGAACAGTCGATGCCCGCAATGGGGCTTGCAGAGGGTGATGAGGTGGGGTCTGGCTGAGGGGTGGCCCATGAATGGTAGCCTCCCCTTTGAGTATATAAGGGAACCCTGCCAGGTACTTCAATTTTTTTAACATGTCTCTTGCTTGTGTTTCAGGTTTCTGTTGTGTAAGCTGACTTGCCTTTCTCTCAGTTTGTCTGCACAGTTTTGCTTCTTGGTGTGTGATTATTTTTTTTTTGTGTGTGTGTGTTACTGTGCCTTCCTGTTCAAATGTTCGTTCTCACTAGTCTGCTCTGTCCTAGCTGCTGGCTTCTTGTTATCTCAGCTCTTGTACTCTCTTCTGACCTTGTGTTTCATATACCTAAGCCATAATGTATTTATTTCTTAACCTCCCTGCCTTCTAGTCTTCATCCTCGAATATTAGATATGCTAAATCTGCATATGAATTTGTACTTGCACATAAATTGGGAAGATAAATGATTACTACAGTGTGGAACTTGAAAATAAATAACATATGTGTTTTTCCCACCCTTGTAGAGAAATCTAGGTGGTTTGTGTTAGCACACTAGCTTATATTTGGTTAAATAAGCACTTTACCTAACCCATCGACCCTAGTCCCAGTCCCTGCTCCCTGAGGCATTTGGTTTTGGCTCAGCAAACACCATATAAAGGGGTAGTCTGCTCCCTTCTGCCAGCAGAGTGCTGCCTTATTCTGATAGTCATCTACTTAACTGGGTTTTTTAATGTGCAGAAATGCATGTTGGGTTGGGCCTGCTAATGGTGCATAGAGTTTTTCCTGTAGTAAGCCCTGAGGTGTTTTTTGACAAAGCCTGAGGATTGTTATTTTTTGCAGAGCATTTGTGCAGACAGCTAAGTAATGGTGAGTGAATTCCCACAACCTCAAATTTAGGCTAGTATTTTCTACACCCAAAAACCTTTGGATTGGCCACACAGCAGAAATGCAACACATTACAACTGGTGTTGTAGAGTCTTGAAAACTTTTTGGGATGCTGCCACAGATCCTACAGCCTTTTGGCTGACCCATCACTGGCTATGTACAACAGGGATAGCCAGCTTTTGTATAGGGGCCACTGTATTCCCAAGGAGGTATTTTGGGCAGACCAGATAGAGTCACGTTTATGCACTTGATTTTTTTAGAAACCTTCCAGACTCATTCTGCAAAGTCTTTCCCTTTCCTGTCCCTCTCCAAATAGCAGCATGCAGCCATGCTTGCCATGTGACTGGCTTGGGTGAGGCTGGATAGAACAGGGTTGTGGGCCACCTCTTGCTACTGGGCTGCCGCTTGGTGCTCCTGACCAGCATCAACTGTTCTTGCAGGGTGCCTGTAGCTGTTACATGCAAGAGCTTTCTCTGTTAGCTTTACTTGAGTGTGACAAAAAGCCTGATGCCATATGGGATTTTCATTCACAGTAGGAATTTAGTACTATGTCCTGTCTGTCACTTAATTAGCTGTTATTTATTTTAATAGAATGCATAATGCAAAGACTTACATTTGTTGTGTAAGGGACTTCAGTTGGCCTTAAATCCATAGGGAAGAGGAAAAAAACCAAACACGTCTACAAGAAGTAATAAAGTGATTTTGTTTCCCTAAAATTATTACTATTTGAAGTCCAATATGCCTGATCTGGTATATTGCAGTGAAGGTTGCACTGGGACTTAACAGTTATTTACTAGGTGATTATTTAGAGTCACTTTCTTTTTAGTCTATTGTAATGTTTTACTTTTTTGGGGGCTTGACTGAGATAGGGCATAACACTTGGTTCTAGCTGTATTGCAATAATCTCTGTGTGACACGGAGCCAGAAAGACCTATAAAAGCAGCTGTTGCTTTCATTAAAGCCATTACAAAGGTCTAGTTTGTGGTGTTCCCAATAATAATTCTGATAATTGGTTGTTAATTTTAATGACTCACCGGTCGATCATCTTGATAGGGGAAACAGGTATACATGTCCAGACAATCAAAATAAACTTATTTTCAGTAATAACTGGCCATTTGGGTAATGTGCTAAATGTAATGATACTCTACAGTGATGATTAATTTATAACCTTAATCAATTCATTGGGAGTAGGATATAGTTAATGTGATGTTATTGATTAGATAGCCCCTTTTAATGACTTATTTATATACATATGTTACAAGGTGTTGAGCCCACGTTTTTTTAATACTGGGCAAGCTGCATACTCCACATGTGAAGCTGTTTTTCAGGCAGAAGGTGCATAGTGCCTTCAAATTCTTCTTTCATGCTGGTCTTTAGGCCCTCAGCACGATCAGAGCAGTAACAAGCTACTTAGTCTTCTCTGTATTGTGAGGTACAGCAATGGTGCATGGCTGTCAAGTTTTAACAGAGATAAAATATAACCAGAAAAGCTTGTTATCTGCTTGGGGGCACAGTGTAGATGCAAGAAGGAACACTGGAAAAGAGAGGACGTCTTCCGTTTGCCACCTGGTTTCATTGCAGTCATCCACTGCGGGGTGCTGTAGTCAAGGCTCAGGAGACATTAAAGGGCATTGCTGAAGGGAGCAAGGTTGTAGGGGTTTTGAGTTAGTAACACGGGTCTTTGGGAGCAGCTGTGAGTGCTGGAATTTCCTAACAGTCGGATAAAACGAGCATTCTTTCACTTCTCTTCACCTTTGCCTTGTTTTGTTTGGAGAATCCGTTCTTTCATTCTCACAGCACTGAAAGGAGGAAAAAATACTTTAAGTTAGCATCAAATTATACGTGCTGTGTAAAGCCCCCGTTCTGAATACCTCTGCCTTGGCCCTCTATTGGACGGAATTAAACAAAGCTGGGTACTGCATCTCTCAGTCTACAGATAAGGATCTTACGCTCAAGTGGTGAGAAGCAAGACGATAAGGGCACTATGTTGCTATAGTATACATAAATGTTCACATCTATCATAATATGAGTATGCAACAGAAGAAATGGAAGAACTACTTTGGCTTTTTAAATAGCACTGCATATGTAGGGAGGCTGGGGATGAGGTTTCTTTTTTGCTCCAGTTTACAACTGTATGCAACACACATTGTTGCCGAAAAGTAGAAATAAAATTAATTCATTATTACAGACAGACCGATTAGTCAGGTTGTGGAATGGCTGTGATATGCATTGCAATGGCAGAACTGGTTTCTTGTGAGGTGGGTTCAGTTTTCCTAACTGTTCCGTCTTTTATCAATTTGATCAACTGTGCTTTGCAGTCAACAGAGCTGTTCTTCTCCATATACTCTCACTACATGTTCTTATCAAAACTTTTTCAACCTCTTTTAGCTTTGACTGGGATATGTCCTGTTCCTCCATACAGATGAGAAATAATCTTGTGAGTTGATCCCAGAGGAGGTCAGAACTTATGTCCTATTCCAAGCTAAAAAGTGAAGTAAATATAAGGCACAGAAAAAAAATATAACCTGAACAGTAACTTTCTTCTCTTTGATTCTGTTGTACACCTTTGTCCTTTGAAGTTTAGTCAAAGAGATAGAGGCTGTGGCAGGAAAATATGAAGGTATTTTTGAGAATGGAAGTTACTAATTGAAGGTATTTTATAAAGTCTAGGTTCCTTACCACGAATGGTATGCTAACAGTTCCTTCAATATGCTGACCAGGTTTCAGTTCAAAACGTGTTAATCGTAAGTGAGATCATCTATCAATTAAGAAAGTCAAAAACTCCTTAGGATGATCTAACCTCAAGATTTTGTGGACCTCCAACACTATTAAAAGGGGAGAATCATTAGTCCCATGTTCTACTAGAGATGTGAGTTGGAGACAGTTCAGTGGTGAATATGTGTAGAGAAGTTAAAGCCCTTCTATTTGACCATTCTATCTTTAAAAAATTCCTAATCCAGGTGGGAATGCATGATGATGGAGTAACATGTTGTCCACTTCCTCTAATTCCTGAAATTCAAACATAACTTTTTACTGAAAAATTAGTGCAGTGGTTCTCACTCTGAAGTTTTTGTTACGCATAGGCTTTTAAATATTGATTCTAGAAGTTTTACTTGTCTATTACAGTGTGGAAAAAAATAGACATATCAGGAGACATAAGCTCTCCACATCTTAATACTTTTTATTATAAAATACCTGTAGCTTGCAAATATTGTGCATGGTTTGGGAAGGGTAGCCTGAACATGGTTTTGGGTTGTTGACTGTGCAGTCATGCTCTTCTATAACAAATGAGGTTTTGCATTTGTAACTGCAAATGCAATTTGCAAACTGCAAAATACCAGCAACAACAACCATGGGCAGGTTTAGCCCTGTCTGGTGTCTACTGCATAGTCAAAAATTATTTATATGAATATTCTCACAGAGCATGCAAACTGTGGAGATTACTGTTGACAGATACTTGCGCCTGCTGCTGTTGTACATTAATCTAAGCACACCTCTTTATCCATACATATATCGAATAAGCAAAGTAGCTACAAGATCCTCTCTGTTCAGATCACTTGCAACCACTGTACACTTTCATATTACCAGTAACAGCATTTTTTTTGTTATGAAGTCATATTCAAAATGGAATGATTCAATACAAGCAGATAGTTTTTTAACTTGGTGTGCAGAAATTTAACTGCCGTTTCTTATTGATGCTAATGCAAGTCAGGTGGCTAATACCCTGTACAGCTCACTGAAGATTCGCCCCAAGATGCCTTGTAAATTGCTTTTCATTGAAAGCACATTCAAAATTCACTTTTTTGTATATGGCTATTGCTACAGCAGTCTTAGTATAGATATTAAGTTTGTCACTGAAGAGAAATCATAAAGTCAAACAGGGCTTTTAAAGAAAATCTCATGCAATAAAATTTTAAACTCTAGTTGATCTCTTGAACTGCAGCATTTCTCCACTGAAGGTCGTGACTGGTGTGCATTACAGCTGGCTCTGCACCTCGAGTGTGTTTTCCTTTCAGTTTGGCTCAACCCAACTTTATCTGCATTTTCAGCCATGAGTATTAGAGGATCAGATTTGGTTTCTCCCATTAAAAAGAAAATCTTCGTGCAGAGATAAATGACCTTCCAGACTAGCATGCTTAATTAGAAGTTTGTTTTCCAGCTGGTCAGTATGTTAAACCATATAGCACTTTGTCTTCCTTCTTCCAAATATACAGTTCTGTGGAATTCCCTGTCTTTGTGTAATTACTGTTTCTGAGGGATGTGCTCTGATAAATTTATCTCTACAGCTTCCTTAGGGATGTGTTGATAATTACTAGATGTAAAATACTTGTTAATCCAGGGCTGATGATTGAAGATGAGCAACCAACTTGAGCATGTCTCTTTCTGTGGTCCCTACTGCTCCTCTCGGAGAAGCTGCAGAGGAGAATAGCAATTTCATTGGCACACCTGACTGTTGAGATGGTCAGGGTCTGGTACTGGAGGCAAATTTACCCTTGTAACAACATAAGTGCTTATGTGCCTCTTTATGGTGAACGTTAGAACAGACATTTCTGTGGTTCTTTGTAACTTGAGGAAGTTTCTGGCTTTGGAAAGAAGATCCTTCTTCCTGAGCACCTCAAGCCCTTTTGTGGGTCTGGTGAAAACCATAAGGCTACAAATTATATGATGCAAATGGGTTTTAAGCTCTTTTGTGCAGCACTTTAGTATTCGTGCTCCCACGCTTTCTGCACGTGTGGTGTGAGTTTGCTTTTTAGCAGGAATGCAGCAAAATTGTTGACTATTCTGAAAATCAGGGGTGCTGCTTGTGTTGGTTGTTAAGAGTAATGGGCTGGCACTAGTAGTCTACTAAAAAAAATAGGTAATTGTAAAGACAGTAACATCAGTACAGTACTTTGTACTGCCTTGTCAATCTGCATCAGACTGGAGTCAACAGAGCCACTTCTGAGTTTTGAAGGGAGAGGATCCTGTTGTGATTTGCAGTGTAGAGTTTTATGATGTGAAGTTCCAGGGAGGGGAAGGAGAAAGAAGCAAGCGTGGATTTCTGTTAGGGGGCTAAATCTATGGGTGATGGAACACTGCTCATCTGAGGTTATTTTGACGATGAGTGCCAGGTCCATACACAGCGCTCAGCCAGTATCTGTGAAGGCTCAGCAGGGGGAGGCTTAGTGACCTCAACCATCAGGCTAGAAGTTGCTTGAGAGTTAGCGAGGCTATGCAGCCCTTCCGCCTGATTTCTTCAGTTCAATCGCTCCTGTGTTTTAATTCCTTCTGTTTTGATAGGGATTTAACTATATATGTATCCTTACACCTTCCTGGTGAATTTATCCTTTTCAGTTAAGAACTGTTCTAAAGATATGAGAACATCTACTCAGCTGAACTCAGTCTGTTGTTTCAAACGATTGTAGAGAGTAACGGTGGAAGTGACCTTGATAAGTTACCTGGCTGGTCCTCCTGGCTGAAGTTGGTCTTGGAATTATTAAAGTGTCAGGGATATTTTTGCCTTTGTGACCAGGTATTAAAAGTCACAACTTTCAAAGGAGAAGGGCTTTAAAGTCCAGTTTGACTGGAGTTGTTTGTCACCTATTAATTTTCCCTGCCCCAGAATGTGTATTAGAGCTGCTTACTCAAATGCCTTGTACTGCTTGCTTGCAAGCAGAGTATCTCTCTCAACACCTATTAAATAAATCCCAGTGGCAAACTGACTGGGAGGGAGAACCAAAGGAGTGAAGACCTGGAAAATTAAGTCAATGAGGCTATTCACAAGTTAGAGGTACAAATCTCTGAATGGGCAAACAAAGAAGTGCATGGTGGAGGCCAGTACCTGCCCACAGAAATTACTGGTACGTGTGTCAGATGTCCACTTTCTCTCACACACTTTGTTTCTAAAGCTGCCACTGTGGATCAATTGCCTTCCATGCATTTTAAGCCTCAGCCTGGACTGTCTTGACTGTCAATTTGTCTACTGTGCAAACGTATGAGTTAGTCTTAACACACTACCCCACTGAGCTCAACTTTTTCTTTTAATTTTAAAGGATATTTCTACTTGCTTATCCAACAAAAATCATACTTTATTGTTATGCAGCTATGCAAGAAATTAAGATGGTTTCAAGAGAACTATTCCAAGAAGAGAACTTAGCAGGAAGATTCTGTTTTCCAGTGTTTCTGTTCTATTTTTCATCCAAATAAGGATGAAAAAGAACTAAATTCTATATACATCTTTTGCAAAATGTAGGTAATGGTTTTGTACCACAAGAAGCACTTCAGAGGAATGGAACAGATTACTAGCTGTATCAGTGAACCTTTTTTTTTTATTAATTCTGAAACTGCCTCATTCTTGTAGAGAAAAAATGTTTTGTTTTTGAAAACCAAGTTACACAGAGTACAAGCCTACATACTCATATTTTAATAAAGGCATTCTTCTCGTGCTTGAAGCTTGTTTAAACCCACCATTGAAGTCTGGATTTGTTAGACTGATGCTGGAACGGAAAATGGGAATAAGTCTTGGCCATAATGTAACCAAAGATCACTGATCTCAGGGGGAAAAAATATCTTCTTTTCTAAATTTGGGCTATAGTAACCCCACTGTGAGCCAGTATATATATACACAATATTAATGAGACCTTTCCTGCTAACTGTGGGACTTAAGTGGTAACAGTGTACTTGGCCACTCTCTATCAGACGAGAGGCCTTTCCTGTACTGGATAGAGGAATTTTTTTTTTTTTTTCCCAGCTCTAAGTAAAATAAAATAACTCACATGCATGCATTCCTGTATTATTTTTTCTGTGTAACCATTTGAATATGGTTTCTCTCCTTCTAACTGAACTTCATTTTCATATGTGCTTGATAACTAATCAGCAGTTATAGGATTAGTTTCATGTTGCCTCCATAATATGGCTTGCCATGGTTGTTTTTGCTGGCAGCGCTGTCTTGAAGAGATGTTCCAATGCACAGAGGAAAGCATCTCGTGAGGTCATGTGGTTTGCACCTTGGGTGGCTGTCGAGTGGAGGTGGAAAGGTCTTTCAGCAAGGAGTACAGTTCTCTTCCTCCTTGTATACCACAGTCCTATTTGTTAGGTACACTGAGTTCCTGCAACCTTTATCTTTGGGGAGGATTTTGCAGTGTCAAAATCTCCAAAGACAGGGACTTCAAACCTCCAAAGCTGTATGCTATCTAGTGTTTGTGCACTGCATGTGGTGATGCAGTGCATATACCTCATAATAATAGTTGGTAATAAAGCATTCAGGGACAGGGAAAAATATCATGCACGTCCTCATTGCTCAGGAGAATGAGCTTTGAATAGCTATAATATAACTCTACAACTAAAACTACTGTTGTGAAATTTTTCCTTTCCAGAATGTCATTCAAAATCTCTCTGGCTCACAAGTGCTTGAATTCCACTGTGGTTTGTCATTAACACTGTCTGGGGGAAAAAAAGCCAAAGGCTACAAGTGTCTGAAAAGTCCTGTCCTGTCCTACACATATGCTAATAATGAGTTTTCAGTTGGTTCGTAATAGTGCATGGGAGGATGCTGCTGAGCTATAATTACTACGAGAACCAGGGCTCAGAATTTCCTGAATATTGTGGGTTTCAGTTCTCAATGATAATATGGCATTAGCGTGTTTTTTTTGCACTGAATGTTGAGTATGCAGGCAACTGCTCTTCCTTTATACTAGTGGAAATAGTAAACTATATATAATTAGTAACATTCAGCCCACTCTCCAAAATACCAGAGCTTGCCTGGGTCTCAGATTGTCAAGGTTTATTGCAGGCAGTCCAAGACCAGAGAGTTCAATTAGAAAATTAACTTATATGTTATTTTACCGTATTAGAGAGTTGATTTCCTTCCAATTTGAAACAGATGATACATTGTTATAAAGGGTTGGGGTTGCACTTAATATTCTCCTATAAAAGAGGTAAAGACATACAAGACTTTTCCGCTACATTGGGTTAGGGCTTTAAAAATAATACGCTTTTTACAAGCCTAACTGCAGTTTTTATTCCTCTGAGTCACGTGTGTTTGGTGGAAACCACGTAGTTTCAGTGCTTCTCAAAGAATAAAATGTGCAATAAAATTTTTTAAAAAGAATTTATACTATGTTTAGCTTTGCAAGGGAAAAAAATCTAGTAAGTTTAATCTAATGTCATTAAAAGCTGTGGTTTTCAGGTAATTTGTAATCCAGAAACCTCTAGTATTGGGGGCTAAATGGTAACAGAAAAGTAAAGCAATAAGGAACACTGAAAAATTACTGGGATTACATTTCGTGGGGCTAAATATTGACTATTAAAATGTTTGTACTTTCAATAAAGTGGTGTGACTGTTGGCTCACTGAATATCTAAACTGAACCTGTACCTTTCTAAATGTTTGAATAATAAATTAAGTGGACCTCCCACCTAGGTGACCTTGCTTCTGTAGATGGTACCAGGAAGGAATGGATGAAGGGAAAAGAACTCTTGGGCAGAAACAGCAGCAGATGGAAGTTCAGTAGGAGCTGCTTGGGACAATATACCATCCAGAAACCTTTCTTCAGAGAACAGCCAAGACAGCTGAGCAGTTCTAAACAGCTTCTGGATCGCAGTGTGTTTGTCCATGTGGCTCCCTTTTTCAGAAGCAAGTCTGCATTTCTACTGAGGCTCATGCAAGCAGGCAACCATGGATCTATGATATGCCCTATTTTTTTTTTTTTTTTTTGAGGTTGGGGGGGGTCAGCTTTTACTGCCTTTCTACAACATGGTATGTCAGCCAGTACAAACAATTCTGGGATTCATTAAGAATATAAATAGACTGATTGTTGAAGGTTTACTGTAGGAAGCAATGACACCCATAAAGGTCCAAGTGGATGCTTAGAAGGTGTGATGAGAAAAGAGAAAGAAACCTTTTTCTCTAGGCCTTAATGCACATAAGGCCAGTTGTGCTTATAAAGTAGATGAGCTATCTGAGGGAGCGTGCCTGAGCATTACCTTTTTGGGGATAGAATAAGAAGATATTTCAAACAGGAGGCAGATGAATAGGTTCCTGAGCCTTTGTGGAACCCCTCCTAAACAGTTTCTTTAAGTCTTTCAGTGTTTTCTTTGTCATTACTTCCCAAGGGTGAATTCAGTAACGGAGTACCCCACGATACAGAGAATACAGCACCTGGTGGCATATTATGAAAATAAAAATAACTTCATATCTAAACCATTCTCCTTATTATCTCCCATAACAGCAATATCTGTCTGCAAATTTTATTCTACTTGGGGAGTTCAGATTACCAAGTTTCCAGCACTTTTTACCAGTTCTATCCAAAAACAATCCTGGTTTTTATAAGTTAATAAATTGATAGAGTACTTTTAATAAGGGACCGTGAGAAGCCAAAAAAACTGGAAAAGGAGATCAGGGAAAATTATCAATCTGTTGAGTGTATAACGTTGCCAAATCCAAAGAAGAAAATAAATCTTGATGCCCAGAATACACCTTTTGGGCAAGCAGTCACAGTCCAATGGAATTCTGAGTAATCCCTCTGCAGGAATTACTCAAATTCAATTTGGTGCTTTCCAGTTCTGACGCATGCTGGAAGCAGGCAGTTTTAAATAACAGGCTTGAAGCATGCACTGTTACTACTCCGAGCAGTTGCACACACATATCAAAATAAAGAAAAATATATCATTTACCACAGTTTTGCATGCAGAAGGGAAAAATTAAATATTTTTTTTATTATGTTAGAAAGGCATAATTGAAAGGGTTTGTTTGGGTTTTTTTGGTGGTTTTTTTTTCCCCTATCAAGAAAAATACATACAGGACTATTAAATAAGGGAATGATGTTTCCCTAAGTAGTTGTATAGCTGTTCCTTTTAGTTTTCTTGATGAGGTTCATGTTTTCCAGTAAGAAAGCAGCAGTGTCTAGTAATAAATGATATAACCAGAGAACACATCTTAGACCTTGGTAAGAGAATCATTTCACTGGATAGGACTTAATGGATCATACCAGAAAGGAGATTGTTCTGTGCATTTTTGTCTTTCAGAAGGGATCCAGTCATCCCTTACGTATGGGACCACAGGGAAATAATATGCCTGTCATTAAAAGGGCTAAGATGAAAGTTCTGCAAGCTTGGTAAGATCCCATGCTCTCTTAATTCCTTCCAATAATTAACCCTTCCTTAGCCTCCTGCAGGTGTGTGACTGAAGAGAGAGACTAGACTTTTCTCTGCAGAGGAATGTAAGCAGAATGAATCCAGTTGTCCCAAAGCAAATTGTTATGGAGATCCTTGGGAAAATTTCTAATCCACAGCTCCCTGTTTTCTACTACTTGCAAGTCATTACAAGTGAAACACAGAACAACGATCCAGGAGAGAGGCTTCACACAGGAAAGGGTTATAAACTGGTCACTAGTGGGATCTGTACTTAGGAACTGCAAAGCGTAAAGCGCAGACAGCTTCAGGGTATGGCTGTTCCTCCAGAGAACGTGGGATTTTCTTGTTGTGTTATGGGTAGGTGCTCTAGCTCCTCCAGTATCTTGCAGTCTCAGTCTGACTCTCCTCTCATGACAAAACCTGTGGTCTTAAGCTGGGCTTTGACAGCTGGGTAAGTGCAGTCCTTTGAAAAATCTGTGTGAGACTTCAAGTAGATAGTTCCATTTTCCCGTCATCTTGATTTTTCTAAGGCCCATGGTTGGAGTCAGGCAGCCTGAGACCAGGAGATGCTGTCTCTGAAAAAGAAAAGGTTGGCCGAGGAGACTTGCACTTGGGTTTATCTCATGTTCTGACAATTAGCACAGTAACCGAACAACTTTGCCAGCCCTTGCAGCTAGCAGGCAATTTTCGCTTGGAGGCATGGCTATTCTTTCAGTCTAAGAAGCCTTACAATTTAGACTTAACAAAGGTACAGAAGCTTTAAAGGGAAAACTTTTCTGTTGGTCAGCAGGTATTATTGACCTGGCTGGTGTGCAAAGGTGTGGTTTGCAGTTTTTGTAACCCTTGCGAATTTTTGTATCAGCTTGTAGAATAGTCAGTGCCTTGACCAGTCACTGAACTTTGCAATTCCATGGTGTAACTGAAGAAGTAGTTCCACTAAAACTTACACCGATGCCACACTCACTTGAAATCAGAACTTACACCAGGTTAAAATGATTGTTCTTTTTTCTTTTTTTCTACAACTTGGGGTAGATCACTGAGGAGCTGACATGAATTTTGTTATGAAACGTACAATATATTTGTTGCTGCTTTGCATTCTTATTCATCTGAACTAGTATGGGTTCCACCAGCATTTACTGCATCTGTTTTGCTATTTTCTGGGTTTAAAATAACTGAATACAGTGATATCATAAGCTCTTTGTTTAATGTTTCTTTATTGCTATTTATAAGAGGTATATGATTTTTTTTTTAAAGGGAGAGAACTTTTTTAAATAGGTGGGAGCACCTAATATATCCTAGTATAGAGGTTGTTTACAGGTGTTGCGAAGAGTAAGAGGTAGCTAATGAAAGCTAGCAAAAGAGATGCAGTTTCTATTAAAAAAATTCTAACCCTATATGCTTGTCATAAGATAGATTAAAGACATTATAATATTTTTTTATTGCCTTTTGTGATTCTAAGAGTTAGCAACTGGGATCTATATTTTAATAAATGTTTTCAGCATAGAACTATCTGCACGTCAATTGAATCATGGATGTGTTTTTAGTAAGTGTGGGAGTTAGCTGGTTAAGTGTGAGCTACTGAAAAGAAAAACTTTAGTATGCTTAGTACAATTTGATGCATTTTCTTTGTAGGCTGACAAGTAAAGTGAATATTTCTTCAGAGCATGCTTCCTAGTGTTTCATGAACCAAATGTTGAACAGATGTACTTAAAGTGTGGAAAAATTAAATGAAAGGCACATTCAGGATTTATAGAGCTGAAAACCAAAAAAGCCAATGGAAATTAGAACTTTGATGAACAGAAACTGTGCTGTTAATACAGAAATTTTTACTGTAAGTTAAAAAAAAATTGGCTTCTAGGTCCCTGAACTGCAATCTGAAATCATATAAATTATGGTTAGAAAATGGTGCAACACTTGTTCTGAAAAAGGTAATTTAGCTCTAAAATGTTTTTATGTTCATTTTAAATTAACAATGAGTAGTGCAGCTCCATAAAATTGTACTTCTTCCGAGAATCATGGAAATCCACAGAAGTCTGAGAGCTATAAAATATTGACTCCCCACCCCACCCCCCGCCTTTTGAAATAGTGCAATCAAGGCTAAAGATGACAAGAAAAAGCCAAAGATTCTTAATTCACTAACAAGCCCTTGTCACAGCTGCTGCGAGGAATAAGCACAGTGGGCAAACTGCGCTGCTGAAGCGCAATCACTTTACCCAGGTATGGGAGCATAACAGTGTGCCATTTATTTCAGTAAGACAGGCACATATTTCTAAAATGAGCTGTGGCCTTCGTTCAGAAAAAACACCCCTGTTCTGGAAAGCAGTCTCTTTAGACCATCACAGTTACAACAACTCTACTGCGGAAAGCATTTGAGCCTGGGACTTTGGGAATTAAACACATGCTTAAGTACTTTTCCTTAATAGGGATACATTTAGACATATGAATTGAGGCTTGCATAGACTAGTAAACAAGGGAATTTTCAAACAGTTATTAACCATCTGTATTAAGTAATCCACATAATGAGTGGAGTTTTGGAGATTTACATCAACTGATACTGTGTCTTGTACTGGGAAAGAGCTTCTGACATGAAGTTCTTCACTAAAACAGCTATGCAATACAGCAATGTACCTTGTGCTCAGGGGAAACACTGCTGAATATTGCTATGCATTTTGTTTTCCTAGCTCATGCGCTTCAGGCAATTATATCAAGAGGGAAAGTGATTTGAGAGGTGAGAACTGGAGTGAACTTTGGTAATGATTTGAGTCCTGGGTTGTCCCGTTAGCTTTTGTCCATTAGAGCAATCACTTCTGAACAATTCAAATTTAGGTCCTCAGATAAGTGGTTTGATATTTTACGAAGTGCTGAGGAACTTTGTGCAACCACTATTTGATCGATTTACCAGTATGTAATACTGGTAATGATGAAGACAACCCATATTGCCAGTAAGAATTTAAAGTTTGAAGACTTTGTTTTCTATAATTTAGGTTTTGTAGGTCCTCAGTGGGGTGAGTAAACATCGAAATTTCTTTCTTCATGGTCTGTTGCACCTCGTAGGCCTGAACAGACAGCAAGCCTTTATTTGTATCTCAGATTGTCTCAAGTCTTGGCTGCTTAGATTTGCGAAGTTAGCAAAAAAGTCAGTATCAGAAATACTGGCTCTGATATACGAACCTGGAAGAAGGTGTCCTGTTGTCTAGTGATGCCCAGGTTGTCACCATGGTGGTGCTACCACCAGAAATTGCACTAGGCTTCCCAGGTATTGCATAGCTCCCCATCTGATCACTGCAGAGCCAGGAAAGATGGTTCTTAACTAACTCTGTTTAATCCTTGGCCCCTGGCATCTTCCTTCAGTACTTGTAATAGCATCCTTACATGCCAGCAGCTCTGGGATTTCACTGAAATGATACATGATTTCAGTTCTGTTTACCTTTGATTATGTCTTGACTTTTACTATTAAGGGTATTTGCAAGGGTTGCCTTTAAGAAAGATTGATGCTTTGGTTAACATGCAGCGTACCCACAGCTATGTGCAGGATCCTAACCCTTCTTGTAAGGGGGGTGACATTGCACCAATACAATGCTAAGCTGTGCTGTCCTCTCATGGCCACATCTGTAGCGTGCTGAATGGTGATACTGACTCATTGCCAAGCTGGACAGATGTCCTGAATGAAAAGAATCTGATCCTGCCTGTAGTCAGAATGGGAGGCAGGCAGGCAGCTCAGCCAGGTCTGCAGCACTGACTCCCAGAATGGGCTGGATTTGAATCTAGAAAGCTGTATGCGGGAAGAGAGAGGTAAAACGGTATTGGGAGAGGAATATGTTATAAGCTGTGTTAAGTATTGTGCTCTTTTCTTCACTGGAACAGTTCAAGAGATGTGGTGGGAGATATACTTCTGGGAATATTGCACCAAAGACAACTTGCTGCCAGGGATCTTGGAGGGCTGCTGTGGAGACCAGCTGTGCCTGTTGAAGAAGGACTGGGCTATGGCATACATAGTTCAGCTTCTACAGAGCTATTGAAGTCACTGCAGTGGCAGGAGTAGAAAAGGGCTGAGAACTGAGCTCTCTGAGTATTTTTCTCATTGAAACTATCATAAATCTATTTGTCTGCCTGTCTTTCTCCAGGAAGCATGTGTAAGACTCATTGTGTATGTTTTAAGGCTCATTTTCCTAACAGGGATGGTGTTTTGAAGGTGAAGGATCTCTGTCACCTTACCATCACAAGTGGTAGTTATTTGCTTACCCAAGTAATAGACTAGCTGGTCCATCTGAAAGCTATATTGTGCTGTCAAAGGGGATTTTGATTGAAAATTCAGCATATAATGTGGTCTACTGGGGAGACACATAGGTGATTTTTTCTGGCTCCAAAAATTAAAAGTTTCACTCCCTCTCCTCCCTTCACTTATTTATGCATTTATTTTTAAAATGTCAGTATTGATGGTTGCCATTTTCCTGTTTCTTTTGAAAAGCACCCATTTCAGAGGGGTGTATCAGGTTGATTCATTCTTAAAACACGTAATTTAACATACCATACCCAGACACTAACCTCACAGAACATTCAGTAGCCAGTGGGGGTTATTTATTAAAATCATAGAAACAAAATTAACCTGAAAATATTTAGATACTGGTGGTACTCACAGTTAGTCTGTATAGCCATATTGTTCCTTTTGTTGACACCATCCCTTTTTATTTAGTATTACAGCCCAGTGTAGTTCCTGCTGTTATTGTCAGATACCTGTTTGCCAAGATCTCTGACCAAACAGACTTTGTACTTGATCGAAATCTGAATGAGATCATTAGGAACCAGAGAACAAAGTGAATTATTTGTCTTTATGATCTGCAGGATTGGCGGTTTTCTTGGGTATCTGCCCAGCCTTTTGTAGAGTACAGAGCAGAAGAAAGCTGCAGTCCTAAGTCTGACTTGGTGTGGTGTCAGGGCAAATGACTGAGCACAGGGAGATGTTAAGCAAAGCTGTCTAACTGCTTGTGATGGCCTTGGGGTCTTTGGCAGCAGCTTTTTTTCCCTATGCTGCATGGTCTGACAGTGACAAAACCAGTTGGAGGTCATCTTTAAAAGTCCATTTTAACTTGATTCCAAAGTTTTCCTTGGTCTTCCTGCTTTACTGTAAGTCTCAAAGAATTCCTCATTTCTACAGCTCTAGGGCTTGCTGTAGATCAAGTATTTTATTCACAAAATATGCTACAGTATAAAATCTGAAGTGTATGCTAGGATGCATAGGGTACAGAGAGTCATAAATATGAACCTGGCAGAGTGGTATCGTCCTGAGGCTGTAGACCACTGCTCTGAATGTTAACTGAAACCTGAAGAGGACACTTTCTGTATCAGCACTTTCAACGGTGACTCAATAGAAGATGTTAAATTAAAAGCAGAGTAAGTGATGTACTCCTGCTTTGAGAGGTATGGCAGTCAAAATACTTCACATGATTTTCAGGATGAGATTTACTCTTCTGCTTGTACTCGCCTACATCTCCTGACCTGGGTCACAGTGTGAACTGCAGTTATGGCTTGGTCTGCCTTTCATCTTTTTCATGGTCTTTGCTTTCTATTTGTCTTAGAGACTGCATTTGCTTTCCCTGGGTGACAGCAGCTTGCTCTGAAGGGAGCAAAACCACCTATCTGTAAAGGGAAATCAGAGAACAGGGCTTATACCCATTTAAGTTCTTTGTGCTGCAGGACAGCCAAAGCTGCAATTTACTGTCAAGGCAATAGACAAAAATAATAAAATACTATTCTAATACTTAGATCTTATCAGCATCACTTAAATAAGTAAAGGGTGGCTGATCACATCATCTTTTACATCCATGTAAAAATATATTTGCATGACTGTGTCTCAATAGATGAAATTTTTAGGCACAGGACATAGGTCAAATTTTAAGATTGTGTTTGTTGGTGCTGAAATCCTGTAAGACTTTTCTGTAGGATTTCCCAAAATTTTGAATGATGAAATCTTACAGATTCACTTGCTCTTTTACTTTGAATCAGGCAAATAAAGAATTCAGACAACAAGTTCCTACTCTTTGATGGTTCTGATTTAAACTAAAATCATAAAAGTAGTTTTGTGTGTGGAGGTTCAGAACCTAGCACATCATTCTGAAGTTGAAAAAGATTCAGATATGAGATCTACATTTTATCTCTCTTAGGAAAATGCAAAAGATGAAACCAGCAATTAGAACAGCATACAGAGAACTGCATATTAAAAAAAACCCAACCAACCAACTTGCTGCTTAGCATTCAAGCTGGTTGCAGCTAATTCTGTTTCTCTAGTAATAGTATCACTCTGCAAATACTATTACAGGCAGTGATTTCAGCTCACCTGTTAATTCAGACAAAAAAAGTCTTACATTTGAAAGTCAGTAACCAGAGGCTTTTGATAAGGAGAAACTGGAAATCAAATACTCTACCCTATGAAGGATCAAGAAGCTGTATCAAGTGTACTGATCACACTGCAGAGTGTGGTGTGATGCAGCAAGTGGAATCCTTAGCTCCAGAATTCACGATGCACATGAACATTACTCATGTAAACCATTATTCCAATTTTTTCCTACTTTGTAGTTTTAGTAGCAGACATCATTGAAAAGATTAAATATGGAATGAAGATTTACTTGCTGACTGTGCCAGTCCAGCACAACCTCATCAAAATCCTGGCATGCAAAGCACAAGCATTTCAAGTGGTCCAGAGTATGAGATCCCTCTCTCTGTGATTGTTCCACAAAAGTTTTGTTAGTCTGTTTGAATAAGGTTTGACATTAATTTATTCAACAATTTAGAACTTTTCTTGAAATACTGTTTAAAATTATCATAAATTCAGGTTTATATGCTACATTTACTTGAAAAAGCACTTCCATCAAAAAAACGTGATGCTTATTTAAAGCAGTTATAACTGCATCCATTTACAAAGTACTAGATTCACTTGGAGCATGTGAAATACTTTATACTGAAATCTTGTATGTAAGATGTGTTGTCCAGCTGGTGATGCATCCTTTTGGTCAAGTCCCTGCTGTATCTAATATTCTGTGCTTATAAAATGGGATAAAAAAGTTGGTGACTGGTTGTTAGGTTCAGTGGTTAACACACAAAGTCCGTGAATGAAATGTGCTGTCTGAGAGGAATACACTTTAATGAGATTAAGTCAAATCAGTAAGAAGCTGATGCACCAGAACTATGTCTCTTTTCTGTTTCCTATCAATAGTTTTTTCTCATCTGTTCCATGTCTAGGTCATTTTTTTGGAACAAGGATTGTCTTGTGAAGAAAATGCATAGTGCTTGAAATAGAAATTATGACATTCTGGTATGGGAGGTCCCAGTATGTGCCACTCTTATGACTCCTTCCCACAGGAAGGACGGTAATCTTCTTTAAAGTGCTGCTATGGCACTGCCATATATCAGCACACTTTTAGTGGAAATGGGGCAATGCAAATGGATTGCAGGTTTTAGGTGTTTTTTGCATTAAAAGGAATAACCTTGACAATAAATGGAAAATTGTATGTTGAAAAACAGAATTAGCTACTCTCCCTTGTCATTTGGAGATGTGTGCTAAAGTATTTGCTTCCACCTGCAGGGTGAACCTCATCACAAAAGTATCTTATTTTCCTCCTCTTTCATTCTGTGCCAGCTGATCATTGCCATCAGTACTGTGTGTACTGTGTCTGCTGGGTGGATCTCACCACTATCTTTTTATTGCCTTTATGTATATGAAAGTTTATTTGGCGTCATGGGAATGTGTGTACTGGACAAGAGAATAATAGCAAAAAGATCTGCCAGACAGATCAGAGAGGTGAAATTTGTTCTTAAATTACATTTTAATTCTTTTTTGTACGTAGGCTGATAACTTGGTCTGGATATTTCTTCACTGCATATTTCCTGATATTTCATATGCCAAATACTGAACAGATGTACTTCTAGTCTAGGATAAATTAGGAGACTTACATTTAGGATATGAAGCTGAAGATTTAGAAAGCAATAGACAACCAAGCTTTGAGCTGAAGCTTTACACTGACAACAGACTTTCTGCTATAATAGACTGAGGCATTCAAATTGCCCTATCAGTATAATGACAAACACTGAGAACCTAGCTTTCCAGCAATCTGAACCACCACCTTTTCTCTTGCCCCACAGGCTCATGCATTTGTCCAGATGGAAAATGCAGTTCTCTACTCAGAGAATATGAGGTACCCCCAGCACCCCTTTAAGCTGGTTTGGCCGAGAGTCAAGGTTGTACAACTCTTAGAACAAAAACTCCCATTAGTGGCTATTTTCAGTCTCTTGTTCTCCATTGGCACTCCTGGAACGCCTTCCACTCCCACTTTAGCTGCCTCAGGAGCCTTACAACTCCAGGAGAAATGTTTCTTATGGAGCAGGGAGTAAGAGTCAAGTATTTCTTCCAGGTTTCACTTGGAGGAAAGGCCCAATAAATGCAACTGCATCTCCAAGATTTGAAATCCCTCATAGCATTACAGGGATTTGACTTGCTCTATATTGAATACAGCTTTGCAAACGCTAGATTTCCAGATCTCCCGGAATCCACTGCCACATGAAACCTGTTCAAACAAGCAATAAAACTGAAGTAGGGTAATACAGAGCTGGGACCAGGCATGAAACGAAGACAGTATTTTGACTCCCTTAACCCAGCCATGGCATCTCTCACTGGGTCAGTTTTAGATGGGAGCAGACTTCTTTCCCTGTGCCCTAATAATTACATCTCCAAGGTCACACAATGTCTGGAACACATGTAATTGGTCATGAACATGAGGAATGACCACAGGGCTGAGCTGTCACAGGTTTTCTTTCCGTAGCACTCATAGGATCATGGGGTAGCTGAGGTTGGAAGGGACCTCAGGAGGCTGTCTAGCTAAAAGTCAGTGACATAAAATGTGCGTGGATTGACTTGAAATATGGAAGTGCAAATCCATCCTCCAGTCAAGGAGTGATCTGAAGTTGGGAGGTGTGTTAGGTGGAGAGTACGTGTGCCGTAAAGAGAGTGGTCTAAGCAGGACTCCTTTCAGTGTGAGACTGTGACCTCCCTTTCTCCTGGCACATGACACGGCGCCACAGGCACTTTGTTGTGCAGGGCATCGGGCTGCTGAGTAATACTGCCATGCGGTGTAACCTGCAGATGTGCAAGTTGTGCAGACCATAGCTGAACAACTTTTGAGGATAGGGCACAAGGTCTCAGAAAATAATAGCATTGAAAAAAGAATAGTTCAAGCCACTAACTGTTATCTTATATGGTAAATGAAATTGCTTCCTGGTGATAAACAAATAACACAATATTTTTATGGCCTATCTGACTATTTAATGTGCACAGAAATGTGATTTTGGCATGATTAGCAAAATAAAAAAACATTTGAGAAAGCCATCTAATCTTGCTTCCTCCTTTTAACTCTGGAGAACCAGAGAAACGGTAGCATTTGAAATTGCGATTTCCTCTTTCGTCTAATTATTATGGGAGCTGGAATGATTAACAAAACAGAAAACAAGCACTTAATGGACACATAAAAGCTGTTAAATAGACACAAAACCCACTTATGCTCCGTATTTGCTCTGCTGTTAGTGGTGCCATTTCAGAGACACTACCTCAGCGTCACTATTTAACACATGAGTTTTAAAGATTCAAACAAGAGCAGACAGGTTTCATTAACATAGGAAGTCCCTGAAGAAATAAATATTTATTAAACTTTCAGTGATGTAAAAAAGTGGGTTTTTTAACCACACTTCAAGTGTTGGTGCACTGCCTGCCAAATGCATACCTGGTGAGCTATTTAGAAACTTCCTGTTCCACATGCTAATTAACAGTCTATGAATTTTAACTTAAATCAGGGTCACATAGCTGAAATGTATTTCGGAGGAGGCCTGCATTTGTCATTCAAAGGCATTGCCAAGGTTTTAAGGCCTTGCTATAAAGTGGATTTCACAGCTTGAAAAACTAGTTCTCCAATAACAACTGGGTCAAAACTGGGAGGAACCCTTATGCACTGAGTCACATGAGGTGCATTAGATGTACTTACATTTGAAATCAGAGTTAATCCAAAACTGGAACATTTAACATAAACCTTTTTGAATCCTTGTGGGCAGTGTGGCCTTGGATCCAGATCCCTACATCAGATCATATTTCTCTGCTTTAGGTTGCAAGGAGATTCATTGCACTTGTAGAAACGTTCTTGGGCAAAAATGCTCCTCTTCAGTGGGTCTGGACAGAGCTTTTGGGGAAGGGGAGCTAAGATGGCTGTGGTGTCTCCCACCCATAGTCAGTACAGCACGGACAGTGCTATACCCAAAAAAGCAGTGGTGTAGCTTTGGGTATGTGTGTAAGAAGTGCCTCTTCCCACCATTGGCTCAGTTGCGTCTTGCAAAGAAACAGCATTAGATTATCTTTAGAAATATTTTTAAACTCTCTTCTAGCTGGTGGTATCTGATTTCCAAATGCTTTTCTTTCTTACTCTACTTTTTTCTTTCCCCTCAAGTAGAATTAGTTCTGGAGTAGTTCATTACATTGCAGCTTTCTAACCAAGGTTTCATGGGGTAAATTCTTTGTTAAAATGTACTTATATATTAGTGCCTTTTCATTTTAATAATTTAAAAATATATTACTTCATACTTTTATAATTGATTTGGAAGATGAGATTCATTCATTATTAGCAGGTAATGCTCTGTCTTTTCCATTATGTATCACTTCCCTGTTCTTTAGCTGCAGTCTTGGTTACTTTCAGTCCTGGGTACAGACAAACAAGGAGTTTTACTTCAGCAAATTGCAGGCTCAGCTGTCTAGGAAAAAGGCATGTGAGCCACATCTACATGATGTGGTTTTTATCCTGATAGTCTGGGTGCATATTTAGCTGTATGTGAGTATCTGGGGACCCAAATGGCCCAGAATCAGAAGTGGGAACAGAATGAATAATCAAAATCCAGTGATTCTATCTAGGTTAGGCCAAGCTTGGGGTAACACCAGTCGGAGCAAAGAGAGAAAGATGTGGAGGAAGTGAGTCTGGGATACAGATAGGCAGGGAGCAGAGGGAAGGAGGGGAAGGATGAAAAAGTTAAGGGAGGTACAGTAGCAGTTGCTGCTGGGAGCTGCCAGCCTTCGTTCCAGCTGTTCCTGCCACATGGCACCTACGATTCCTTCCTCAGCAGCAGTAGCAGTAACAGGAATGTCTCCTTAAGGCCTTACTGTACTAAAATTTGTAAGGCTATGGTGGTTTGTCTCCTCTAGCAGTATGGAAATTACTTCGCCTATAGATAGAGTAGCTCCAGACAAGAAGGACTCTTGGATATACAGAATGGAGAATATTAAATAACTGTGTGCAAGTTATGTTACCTCATTGTTTGGTACCTGTGATCACATCAGCATCATGAGGTCAAATTTTGGCCTCCACAACTGAAGAAAAATGTAATAAAAATTGGGCAGGTTTTCAAAGAGAACTTACAAGCATGATCAGAAGGGTTGGAAAATAGGTTTTCCACTCTGAAAAAAAGGTCCAGCCTAGTTCTTTCTTTAAATAAGAGATTAAATCTTTAGACTCGTTCACCTACATGGCGAGTAAACTACATGGCATCTGAACTGATTCTCCTGTCTGGCAGATAACAATGTAACAATATCTAAACATTTAGTGGCAATTAAATGTTGGAACAGCCTAGCAAGTTCCTCACTATTGAAAATGTGAAAACAAAATTTGGATGCTTTTCTTAAAATCATGTTGATAACTCAGCTGTAGACACTGGAGTCAAAGGTGTGAGTTAATCTGGGAAGGGCTGCTTCCTTACCGTGTAGGAGAAATTACCCTGATTATCACTGTAGCCTCTTCTAGTCTTCAGAACAATTAACTGTGTACCAGTGGCCTGTCTACTCCCTGAAATACAGCTGATCTCCTATGTATTAACTCTCTTCCTTCCAAATCCTCTATGGGGTGAGTGCACTGCAAGAACAAGGAATTCTGTTAGCAGGATTCTTGTATTGATCCTGCATGTGGGTTCTCTGGCATGTAAGAAAATGCTTCCACTCATTCTGCATCTTTTCTATCCATGGAAAAATTAATAAAGTGCCTCTCTCCTGGTGCCTGCCTTCATGAAACTTGCAAGAGTTGGGCAAATGAAAAGTATACAAACCTGCAAGCCTTGTTTGCTTAAGGAAACAGTCTGAAAATGAAAGTAGTTCCCCTGATCATCACTAACTGTTGTGACATGGAAACAATAAACGGTGAAACTGATGGTCTGACATTTAACTGAATTTTCAGTGACTTTGCTAAAATATCCCACTCAAGCTCCAGCGTACCATCTGGATTTGCAAGGATTCAGCCCAAAACCCTACTGTGTTTCTTTGAGATGTTTTCATTTTCAAACAGTTGGGAATACTAAGGACCAAGTTCCCATTTGGAATTCAAATTGGAGAAATGGGTCAAATGGCAAAGGAGCAAAGAGCCTATAGAGTAGCCAATAAAAGTGGCTTTTCCTTTAGGGGCTGGACAAACTGTGTCTTGTAATTGTGGATTTTAGGACTAAAAAATTCAGCTTTTGGTTTTGGCCTCAAATATATATTCAACATAAGAAAAATATCTAGTGATTTTAGTAAGATCAGTGTTTGAATGCTTTCATCAGCCCTTGACTATGCCTTTGGATGTTCACCTCTAGTACTGATCTCTCTGCGCTGACTCAAGAACCATGACAGAGAAGGAAAATGGGTCAGTGCAGCTCTCAGTGTTTTTTCTTTTCTTTTTCTTTTTCTTTTTTTTTTTTTTTTTGTGTGTTTTGTTTTGGTTTTAACACACACTTTTAATTTTTAGAAATTATCTGCAGTTCAGGTAGTGTTTTGTCTAGCATAACATTCAAGGACAGCTTTATTAGGTGGTACCGGAAGTTTGTCCAGGTCAGGATCTTGTCCTTGATACTTAGGGAAACTATTAACAGTGGGGTTTTTAGAGTAATCCTTCCCTAGTAGACATTCCTTGCATCTAGTAATTGGTGATTTATAAACTGCATGAGATGGAGTTTGCATCTGGGCCATCATGTTACTCAGTCATGGCTAGACCTGTCTTCCATGAAGTTGCCTGATTTTTTTAAAATCCTTTTCTACTTTCTGTCTCCGTGATGTTCTATGGCAAGGACATCCACACTGTAGCTGATTACTGTGTGAAAATGTATCTAAACCTGATGCTTGGTAATTACATAAATGCCTACTGATTCCAAGACAATGAACAATGCAGAGTAATCAATTTCTGTTTGTATTCTCTATATCACTCATGATTTTAAAGCTGCCTATTGTATCGTCTCTCAGTTGTCTCCTTTGTAAGCTGAAGTCTCATAGTCTAATCGATCTTTCTTCACATGGAAACAGTTTCAAACACCTGCTAATCCCTGTAATTATTGTGCACTTTCTGATTTTGCTGTATGTTCTGCTGTAATTGGATGGGTGGATTATTTTCTATTTTATTCTTTTCCTTTGGTGTCACGTCCCGTCCTGTCGTCGTCATCCCCCATTCCTTTTTGTGTTTTGACTGTTGCTAGGCAGGGAGCTAATGATTTCAGAGAACGTTTTACAGTGGGCTTGTGTCCATTTTTATAAATGTGTAAGTGGTTTCCCCCCCATCCCACATTGCATGTACTGACATGGAGTTACATTTGCTGTTCAGTTCTCAGACATTCAGTTTTACATGATTTTTTTTTTGCAGTCAAGTTCATGCTCTGTAACCAGCTGCAACACCAAGTCAAGAGTCACAAAGAGGTCAGGAATACAGGAATTTGCTAAACTGAATGCCGGCAAAAACATTATATGTGTGTCTGCATGCACGTGTGTGGGTACTCATACGCTTTTTAAAGGATGAGGCTGAAGTTCAGGATTGTTTTCAAAGGAGTCTGTTTTTAAGTCAGGGCCAGGACTGATCATGGCTTGCTCTTAGGGATAAGCATTCAATGCACTTCTGAAAAATCCTGGCATATTGCTGGAGTATATGAGATCACAAGAAATATGTTGAATAGTCAGGGGAGGAAAAGCAAAGGAACTGCAAGCCTGGGGGTACATAAAAGATAAGCTTTAAAAAAGCAGCTCCTTCTGGTCCAGTCTCAGATGATTTGTGCAGTTTAGTTCTTCAGGCCTAAGTTTGTAGGTACTTACCTACCTCCTCCCAGCCTCCTAGGGCTGTCCTGGGTATGGAACAACTTCCTTCTGGTACAGGCAGACCTGACAGACTCTAGATATCCACGACATCCAGGTCAGTCAACAGGCAGCCTGGGGCAGGCATGATCTGGAGGCGATGTATGGACTCTGTGGAAAGGAGACATGTGCCCAGCATAGATCTTGGGGCTTTGTAGTTGGCAGAAAATGCTGCAGTGTAATTTTGTGAAGAGGCAGGCTCTAAAGTGTTACTCTTAAGAGAAGGGAAAACTCCAGATTGTTTTTCTTCTCTCCTTTTGTATTTTTACTCCATTGATTTCCAATTTTTCGTGATACGATTTTAAAATACTACTTTGATTTTGAGATCACTCTGGTTTTCAGCGCCACTCATCACTGGGGGAAATCTGACTTGCTGTGCTGCCACCTAGTGCTCGCAGGTGCTGCTGCAATTCGCAGCGCATGAACTTTTTTTTCATTTTTCCTTTTTTTTTTTTCTTTCTGCTTTTTAAAGCACTCTTTCTCGTGAAACGGTACTGTACATACAAACCAAGACTTTCTCTTAGTTTGAAAAGTACAAATGCAATGTCACCTGATTCTCTGCTGCAGAGAATTTGGGAGATGCACAATGGCGCAGGAAGAAGCTCAGACACCCTTCCACAGAGGAGAGTGTGGTGAATGGGGAATGATCCCTACAATCCTGAAGGAGAGCTGTTATTCTGGACAGCTGGGGTTTATCTGCTGCTTGCTTTCAGAATTCTTCGATCTAATGTTTATTGACATAATTTGGTGGACAAAGAAACATTCTAGGCACCTAAAAAAGCAAGCACAAGGGTGCTCAATGACTTTTTTGTGTACAGCAGGTATGATAAAAACCACAGTTCAAACTGCTCCCTGAGGTTAAACAGAGTTGCAGAGAAGAAGTTATAGAAGGGGTGGATGTATAGCATATAACATACAGCAGAGTGCAGTGTTAATACAGTTTCCGTTGTGGTCTGTTCTGTTTCCAGGCTTTAATGTTGTTATGGTTCAGGATAGGCAAAAGGAGTCAGAAAAAAATGAAAACCAGCCTCATATGTTCCCTATCTCCAGAGCCAAACCTTTTGGGATGGCTGTGAAAGTTGTATGTAGGCACTTGTAAGATCCAGAAAATCCTGCTGAACTATCTCTTTAAAATTTAACAATACACCAGGGTCTAGCTGCAGTTTACACCCCCTTGGCCCCCTTCAGAGCTGTAAAATCTTGGATTGTGCAAGATTGCTTCTGCCTCTCCTTCCTGAGAGGTCGGCAGTTTTTGCAGGAAGGAAAGGTGGGATCCGTACACGTTGCAGGGGTTTATAGTCCCCCTGCACTTGCCGGGGCTGGCCCGGGTTTAGAAGTTGCCCCTGAGTATTGCTAAACTTTCAGTGAAAAGTCTGTGGAGCTAATGGGAGGACTGGTGGCTACTGCCTATTTTGTTGAAATGTGGGAATGGGCCAGTCAAAAGCTGCCATCTCTGAAGAGTGGAGCAGGTCTGGCCACTTTCTTATTCAGGGGTAGTAAAATAAAAGGGGGAAAGTGTTTTATTTCTACTGAAAGCTTCAGCAATGTTCTTGCCATGTCCAGTGGTTCAATGATGATTTGAGTGTATTGCCACTCTACTGGCAGCACACTCCTTCTTGCTTTACCTGTACTTTGTGCGTTGACTGCTTATTCACATGACTATTCCTGCATGGCAGATGTAAGCCCACATTCTTTGTACACCACAGTTGGAAATACAGGGGAAGACCCAGGCATAGAAGGTTTAAAGGACACATTCATATTTATACAATACCTTGCTCACAGTTCTCTGCTTACAGGCAAAGTGCATTTAGAGAGCAGGTGTGTCTTTGATACTTTAAAATGATGTTTTTTATTTCTCCCCTTTTCTTATTTTGCAAAAGGAATGGCTATATAAAAGCAATATATTCCTGTTTGTAACGCATCCTATAGTTACTTCAGACAAGTATTTATCCGATTAAGGTTTAGAAATTAGATAAAATTTAAAGTAGGAAAAGTGAGGAGAGAGCAGCAAAAGACAAAACCTTAATCAAGCCTTTCTCTACAGTGTGTCTGAGCAGTTTGTGCATTCTGCTAAGGGGATGGACAGGGAGAAAGACTTAAGCAGAAAATTAATGATATGACTTTAACAGTTTCTTATTTGTCAATATTTGCACATTTAACTTTAAACAGTCAAGCACCACCCCTACCCTCAGGACCTGATTTCTGCTGCATGTGAACTTTTCAAATCTAAGGAAAACGAAACATCTGGTGTATCATCTGGCCAAAAAGGCCATACGCATTGCAGTGCAGTAAGTCATGACAATACATTTGATGGTTTTATTGTGGGTATGAATAATACATATTGCTATATATTTGTCATTGTAATTTTCCTGCTATAATTAACCCACAAATCATGCTGAAGAAATATGTGTATGACTGAATTAGTCAGGTGCCTTACTATATAGTTGAAGGTGGCTGTGTTTGGAAAGTATTGTACCTCAGTAATTGTTAGCTCATCTATCAGAAGATAAATACGTATGCATCGCTTAATGTTTTTTGCACATCATCTGTGTTCTTTACTACGGAACCATATAACTTTTATGCCATCTCTAACATTTAAACTATCTCATCCAATGTTACTTGTCTGGAAAATGTTCTTCATCGCACAGAGACAGGTTTGGCCTTCATGGTCTTGTGGAGGAAGAATAGTACCTAGAATTGGGAAACTGCTTTTGTTTCTCCTTCTAGCTCCGTGGACATCCAGAGCTGGCCCAGAAAACTGGCTCCTGTGAGTGAGGGCTGATTTGTGTGTATTAATTAAATGTGTTTCCAGACTTGGGGAAAAGAGTGCAAGATGCTGGTGTGCATGTATTTCTGTTGAGGTGGCTTGTTCCTTTATGGAAAATGGAAATAAGCTTGAGCAGTCTAAGGCACAACTTTAGCAGAGTGTGGGATGTATGTATGTTTTGGAATAGGTCAGAGTTAAAATTTATGTTAAAAAAAACCCCAAAACAGACCTCCTACTGAAATATTTATGGCAATACAAAGAAATCATGAGGTTCAGGCCTTTGGATACCTACCCTCCATCTGAACTGGCTGGGCACTTGCGTAAAAACACAGCTCTTTGCAAAAGCAGTCTGTACCACATGGCCAGTAGAGCATATTCTTTGTGGCCAGAAGGCCCACAAAGGTTATTTTATAATTAATGAAAATCTAGGTGATAGAAAATCAAAGTGACTTTGATGAAGCGATTTTTACTGATGTAGACAGATGCAGCCATCTTTCATATCCTAAAGTCATAATTAATCATCAAAGCAGTACCATTTCATTGTATTTAAGTATTTTTATTTATTTAGGATTTTCCTTGAAAGTGAAATGATGCATTTTGTATATTTTTGCACTATTTGACAGCAATTGCAGAAAACAGTCACATTCAACCCCTATTTATAAGGCTTGCAGAGGTCTGTCAGATCAAGACAGCTAAAGTAAACATGACAAATGTCATTTAATAGTGCTTAATACCATTAATCCTTAAAGCATGGAACCAGGAAACTCTTATTCATACTGGTATTTGAAACCTGTAAGCAGTCTCATGTTTCTAATGCTGATTTTCTTTTTATTCCACAAAGAAAACAGTATCAAGGCCTTTTTCCTGGAATATTACTTGAGGCTATTCAGAAAAAAAACAACAAACCAACACACCACACAACAGGAAATTTGGCTCTTTAGCCCTAATAATGGTCTCTTTATTGAACAGACTAGCTTTTTTTGTTCAACAGATTTTCTTATGAAAGGGTTAGAAGTGAATAAATGACAAGTTCAAGCTCATCTGATTTCTTTTGATTTATGTTGACCTTGAAAGAGAGAGAGGTCATGCTGTTGGCAGGCAATAAGAGCTAATCTGTTACTAAGTGAGTAATTAAAAGTGAGGCCTTATATATTTTTGTAATGAGTTGACAGCAATTCCATCCCCATGTCATACGGTTGCTCTAATCAACATGGTCATTGCATTAGTGCCGAATGAGAAGTTTACAAGAAGCCAGATGACAAACTCTGAAATGTGCCATTCTTTCAGATGTGCAGATGAATAGACTGACTATTTTGTAGATGAGGGAAAACTGCAATAAAAATTATCATCAAGCTGATGTGTACAACTAGGAATTTTAAATTTTTCTAATGAATTGAAGTGGATGCTTATTAGTATGTTCAACTGAAAGATGTAAAGTTGTATTCAATAAAAAAAAATAATCTGAGTTTTGGCAGCTGAGGTGCTGTAGGCTTCTACTGTTTAACTGGCATGACTTCAGACTGTTCTGACATCAGACATGACAGTATTGATTTCCATGTCACCAAATAACCTTAAAAACAGTCCATTTTTCAGGACATGTTAAGAAGTCTGGGGTTTTTTTTGAGTTCAGGGTAATTTTCTAAGCTGATTCAGGGCCTGGATATTCCTGCAAAATACTGAATGCCATGTCCCCAATCCAGCAAAATGTAGAGGCTATGCCTTCATTGTCTTTTAAGAGTGGCCTGAAGGCTGAGCTTGAAGCCAAATTCACTGGTCACCCATGCTTTTCTCTGACAGGAGCTCACTGAAGTCAGGCTTGGAGACAACTTGGGAAAAGAACCTCGAATTTGTTCTCTCTGTTTGCCATTTGGTCTTGCAAAGACATTACAGAAATGATGTTGGGCAGGCAAGATGGCCTGGGGAGTGGATCGGACAAGGTCATGGATGAGATGTCCTGTAGAAGGATTCTACCATTGCCTGCTGTGTAGACAGGTAGCACCCACAGGCAGTTGAGACTGCGGTAAGAACAAAATAGACTGATGGAGCATCTTGGGTCTCTGGCTTTTATCAGAATCGGTTATCTGAGCATAGTTGCTACCTTGAACACCTGCTTAACTTAACCTGCTTCTTTTTGGTTTTAAGATAGTAAGACTTCTACGCATAATGCAGTCTGAGTTTTCAGACATATACCCAACACTTTTCCAAGTTCGGGCAACCCCTGGCAAGAGTGAGCCTCCAGAATCAGAGGTTTCTGTAAAAAAGAGCTGGTGTAACCTCAGCTGGTGACTATTGGCATGTGCTACAGGCAGATCATGAAAGTACTCAGCAGTTGCACTGGAAACGTATCTATTTTTTCCAGCTATACCACTTAGTCTAATTAAGGTTTTACCTTACTCTACAAGTTTTGCCTTACCAAAAATAAAGAAGAATGATCTCTCCCAGAGAAATTATAAAAAATCTTTCACTTTCTATCCTATGGAAGGATCTGTTTTATGTTTATCAGACATCTGTTCTCTCTTGTTTAAGAAACCACTTAAAGGGAAAACTTTAGCGAAGGCATAAATGTTAACTATGAGGAGGTTTTTAGCATCACTGTCAAATTTGGAGCTACATCTGCCTTTCTTTCAAAGAAATGGAAACAAAATGGAAACACTGGTCTTGTTCACAGATTTGCCATTGAGTTTGACTAAAATGGAATTGTGAGTCTCACTTGGGTCATTTAGTTTTGATTTGTATTTCCTACACCTCCATTAACAAGGCTCCATCCTATATGTGCAACTTCTATTTTAAGGTCTTACACTAACAATCACACAGCTCATGGCTTGTTCTCACGTTGCTTGCAGCCGCATGAGATTGAAATATTTGATCTTAAAATCTGATGTTGTACAAGGTGGAATTAGCTGAATATCACTGCCCCATTGGTCAGCAAAAGTTGGGGCTGCTTCTTTGCTTAATTTCCTTAAATTACTAAGCAGCTTCTACTTACAAAACACCAGAGCTACAAGTGCCTATAAAGCACTTTTCCCATTATCTACTCATTGCTCATTTTGGCTGTAAATTCTGTTATGTGTGATAAAATCTATAGAAATATGTGAGATCAATGTGATTGGCATTAGAGTTGGGCAAAAGATATTTCCTGTGAGTGGCAACAACACAATTGCATATCTCAGCCATCATTTGCTTGGGTCCAAAACTATTGTGAAACAGGCTGGAACTGTTTGTGAATGGGTGATTCTGCCTAACAGATGGTTATATGTAAAGGCAGCCAAGAGACCATGTATGAGCACTGTGTGTTTGTGGGGGCATGAGTTGTAGCCAGAAATGTCTATAAAGAATCTGCCCTAAGCTTTCTGGTCCAAGATTAAGCAGATATGTCATTTCTAATCCAGTTTTGGGGTAAACTTCTGAAGTATTAAGAAAGAATGTTTCTGCAGCTGTTTCTGGAAAAAAAAAAAAAAAAAAAAGTCCAAAAGAAGAACTCAGCAATGTGGATCAGGGAGCTTGAAAGGCTTGGTTTTTTAGAACTGCATTTTCCTATTTCCTAGTTAGACCTTTGGACAGCAGCCAGCTTTCTGCTGAGTAGGTTGGCAGGGCACAGGAGTCAGATAAATGACAGTCTGCTGCCTTCCGTGCCCCCCTTCCACGTGTAGTGTTCCTGCTGTATAAAGCCATTAGTGACCAGATTACAGAAAACATAGGGTTTTGTTTCATAACTTTTATTTGTTGTTCCATTTCCTGTTTCATTCCTATTTAACCTCTGTTCTTTCTAGTTCAGACATAGTATCAAAGTGAATTTGGAAATGAACTTCATATGGATGAGAATCAATTTTAAACTATACATGCTATACCCAATATAACTTAAAAAAAATACCCCAACTTATAATTATTTTTTAATAAACAGAATGTTTTTTATTAATCTACGAAGTTTTAATAACGATACATTTCACCCTACCTCTTCCAATATCTTTTTTCCATCAAAACCATCCTCAAAATTAATCAAGAGCTGCATGCTTTGTTGCAAAGTCTTTTTGGGGCAAGCTGCCTTTGAATTGCAGAGATACAATCTGTATTGGACTGGAGAACTCACTTAAGGTGTTTTCCTAGTATAAATGTACCTGAGTGTTTGGATGACTCTCTACAATATGAGAAAATGTGAGAAAATCTGAGTTAGGTGGAAGGGCGCCTTTCAATAGTTACAATATTGGAGGGGAATACATAGGAGGATGCTCTCTGAACACCATCAAAAGGCAGTGCAGCTACCCTTCCCAAACAAAATCTTCTTGAGGTGTTCTTTTTTTTTGCAAAGCTGAATTGAAAGTGTTTGTAACTTGGTGTTACAGTTCTAAATCTTTCTGTTCATGATTTTAGGAGTTGTAATACTGTCTCAGACTTCAAATCCAGGATTATGAATCTCAGAGCACTGAGTTCCAGATGTTTTGGAGAGCAAGGGGGACACCCTGAAGTGGGCAGAAATGGCCTTGTCACTAGACTTTATTTTATTTCCTAGCACTTAAGAGATTGCTTAAGGCCTGATGCATATTGTCTGAGATGTTCTCCACACATTTTTTTATCGTTATGTTAGGGGACTGTTGCTACCTACATAAATACCTAGCTGCTTTTTCATCTAACTTCTCGGTCTCATTATTCTTCTGTAGGAAAGAGTTCCCAAATTAGTCATTATAAACACACTCATTTCCTTTACTGCATTTAAATGTCCCAATTTTCAGTGTGTTTATTTTTTGTGTGTGGGTTTTTTTTATTGTTGTTTTAATATTTGTTTATTTTGTTGAAATACTTTCTCTCCTGTTACAAAACATGACACAAAGACCCTGGGTATCTGATACTTTATTACATTTTCATTTGTTCATCTCCTTTTGAAGATAAAGCAATCCTAGTCTTTTCTAGCTCTTTTCATAGGTTTTCCAGGCCCAAGCTTATTGCACGTATTCTTTGCTCTTCTTCTAAATTTTCAGACCTGCATATCTTTGTCCTTTTCCTTTTCACCTGTCTGTTCTGCAGAATTCTTTGAGCTGAATGTTCAACCCATCTAGGATGTGACCTTACTGTATTTTCCGATGAAGTTTATTACTTTGTTCCATTCCTTATGCAAAATAGCATCTTTGTTACTTCTTGTCTGCAAGTGAGCTGAATTGTGTACAGTGAGTCAAAGTTCCTTTCTCAGAGTCACTTTGAATTTATAAACCTGTAAGTATAAAAAATGCAGATATAAAGAATCTATGTTTTTATTTCAGAGCATATTACACATGCATATTAAAACTGAAATAACTTTTATTTAGTTAGAAAATTGAGTATTTTCAAGGTAAAAGATGAAGACTCTGAACTTTGGTGCAGTAAACTGAAGTAGCCAGTGAAGACAAGGAAGAAAGAGTATGATGTTTTGATGATAGATTGTGCTGTTCATGGGATGTCCTGTAGCATTTTGTGCAGCTGGATCTTCTAAATAAACCTATAGTTTCATACCAAATATTGAGAACTGGAAAGACAGTCAGCTGATGCAATCTTTGAAGTGATGGCTATAATGATAAGTTCACCGCTTACTGAGATTTATCATTAGGCGTCTCCAGACTGAAGAAGTACGTTCACTCTGAGAGGACTACCTGGACTGCTAGTCTTTCTCATGTGTTTGAGTAGTATTTTGAATTGAGCTATATACACAGATCCCCGTGTACTTTTATAGGAAGAAATAAAACCTCATTGTCACTAAAACATCATTTACAGTTCCTGGCCTTGTATCCAGATTGTGCTCTATGTGAGATCTCAAGTGATTCTCAATATGGTCTAGGGCTAGCTTTCCTAAAAGCTTGCTCCAGAATGAAAGGTTTGGACCATCATATCAAAGAATACTTTCTTTTGTGTTTCTTTGGCTGTTGTGTGTTGAAGAATGAGGGGAAGTCTTTTTGACAGACTTGTTGGCTGTTTCAAGACCTGACTAACACTAGATTCTTTACTTTGGTTTTTTTAGGTGAAGGAGGAGATGGGTTGGATTCACAGTGTTTGCATCATGACTTCTTCATACTGCTACATTCAACTGCATGGAAGACTGTGATCCATTAGGTGCATATCTTCTTTTGAGTGTCATGGACAGAGTGCTTAACAGCTTCATTGGAGGCTGATGGGACATTTTCCTTGGCTTATGCTGCAAACTAAAATACAAATTTTAAGGGATTAATCGTATTTTGTTGTGTCAGCTCTTGTTTTCTCCCATTAGCACTTGAATATATTTATTTGTCTTCAGCTGGCATGAATCTTTGTGGGTAATGAGGAGAAGGGAGTGTTTGGGACCCAGTTTGTGCAGCTAATACACAACAATAATGATTCACCAAATCATCAGCACTTCGCTGCATGGATTCTGTGTTTCAGTACTTTAAGTTGACTTAAGAGTGGGTGTCCTGCACTTTTTCTCATGTCTGTAGTGTGCTGCTTTCCTTGAAACGAGTTTTAAAAAGTGACAGAGTCCATAAACCTCTGTTTGAATTAGGTTCTGGAATGTTACTTGCTTGACAAGAGATGATTCCTTAGTGCCATCTGTTAATGCCGTCTCTTCCTAAAGTGGCAAGAAAAATCAGTTTATGGGTTGAATTTCACCAGGATGAAACAGATGCACAGACAAAAAATGAGGAGAAAGCAATATTCTAATGGAAAATAATTCTTATAATTTGAAGAAACAGCTTGAAAGAGATACACTGAAACAAAGTGAGAACAGTGAAAAACCTTGCATTTAGGACAGAGTAAATCCAACAGAGAGATATAACAGGAAGTCTAACAGAACAGGCCACAGTAGAATAAGAGGGACCTTGGGATTATTGATTCACAGCTTAAATTTAAGTCAAGTGTGTGATATTTTTGCAAAACCACCAAAAGCAATTCTGGAATAAATATAGCAGAAAGGCATGTGTAAGAATAGGAAGTAGTTTTTTTCCTAATTTGACATTGGTGAGACCTCATCTAGAGTAGCGTCCAGTATGGAGCATCATTTCTTGAAAGTGACTAGAAAAAATTCAGGGTGCCCAGAGGTTAGAATGAAAAAAATGAAAGATCTAATCTAAAATCGTACCCTATGCAAGTCTAAGAAAGAGAACATCATAATTCTTAAATATTATGACAAGAAGGCTAACAGTAAACTGTTACTACCATTGGCTGAGATAAGGCCAGAGGTAATCAGTTGAAATAGACAAAGGGTATCCAGATTAAATACTAGAAAAGTCTTTCTGTGGGATATTTTAGCAGTGGGACAGATGAGATTTTGTGGGTTGTGGAATCCAATCATTAGGATTTTTAAGAACAGACAAGTATCAGGGATAGTCTAAGTCTACTCACTTCTTTTTCATAGCTAGGAGTTGAAATAGATGTCCTGTGGTCCCTTCTGATCTAATATTTCTGTGGTTTGGTGTCTATCATCTTAATGTTTTAAAGGCCTATAAAAGACTGTGCTTGAGATGTAGCATTGGCAAAAGACACAGATGTGACAGCCTTCATAAGATGGACTAGAGGTGGCTTCTGAACGTACGAGGGAGATGAGTGAACTTTGGAGTTTAGACATCTGTCTTTGATAACATGTGTGTTGAAATCACCCAGAATGACAGTTCTTTCTTGAGTATCCCCATTAAAGTACCACTGGCCTCACCTTTAGTTTATTTATTTTATGTGACTTTACATTGGATTTGTTTCTGTTGCTAGTTAAATTAATCCAGTGGTGTTAGTCTTACATAAGGGACCTATATTTTCAAATGTGATGTTTGTGGAGAAGATACATACTGTGTGGAGAGATGGCCTGTCCTCCCTGTGTGGGATGGAGAATAGGTTGGTTAGTACGAGGCTTGAAGTGTCATCTAGCTGGATCTCAGTGATGCAAGCTAATGTGGAAGATTTGTTGCTAATTACTCAGGTGTTTGCTGTTGGTACACATTTTCATTGATCATCATCTGGTTTTTTTCATATCTGGTTCTCTTCTGTATTTGTTTCCTTTCTCCTTCAGAGTTGAACATGAAGTTGATCTTCATTTTCTGAACTTTTGTCTATTTACCAAAACCTTCCTGGTGGAATAGCGCTTATCCCTTTTTATGTTATCTCTTTACTGTTGACAATATAAAATTATGATCTCTTCACATGAACTGCAAGTATTAAATAACCTCAGGAAAACCCAGTCTTCTTAAGAGCAGCTGTTCCAAATTGCAATAGTTTTGTGTCCAAGGGGAGAGCCTTTCTCAGCAGAAGGTGGCTGGGGTTTTTTTGTGTGAATGTTTCATGAGAGACTAATTCCTGCTTCACCACAAGTAGTACTTTATTATGATTTTGCAAGGCTGTGTGAAGAAATGAAAATCAGGGCAGGTAGAGCGGGAAGTTGGCTAAAATAAGGACATCAGTGGGACTTCGAGGACCCTGTTCTTGTGTAAAGCAACCAAGTGTTTGAACACCTTGGTTCAGTTCCAAAACTACCGTAATACAGTAATAGGCAAACACTCCTCAGTATTCCAGTGGCATAAAATGTATTTACTTAGAAGCAATTAAGATCAGTTAAGACTTTGATCAGTTTTGAATTTACCTTCCTGATTTCACATCTGTCTGCCCTTTCATTGTAGCTGCGTTACTTTCATACACTCACAGGGTTTCATAAATCGCTTGGTCTGATCTAAGGCCAGGCTGCCTGCGATGTGCATGCCCAGCTCTGCCCTGGCCATGTGCTTCTGCCTCTTCCTTTACATCATTTCTAGTACTCCTGAGGCCGTGGGAGAAGTTGCTCATCCAGCTGAAATTTAACTGAAAATTAAGAAAGTGTTTTCAATCAGATCGGTGGTATGCTCTGATGAGCAAAGAAACTGAATAATTGCAAGGGCTGAAACAAAGTATGGTTCAGGACTGCAACAGGGCTGGCAGAAAAGGGTGGCACTTGACCCTTTTGCAGTAGCCTACAGGGATCAATTGAAGGCAAGTGTGAATTTATTATGCCTGTGATGTGCTTAGCAATTGGTGTAATACACTTGGCAAATGACAAAAATTCTCTTTGGATTTCTTTTTTTAGAAAAAGATTGTAGAGTTCCTCTGAAGAGTTGAAAATATTTTTATAATATTAAGCTTGCAATTCGTACATCTCTTACTATACATTCTGCTACATGGAATTACTTAAATCTATCTTGTTTTGAATCTCACTTGCTTCCTCGCCTCCATTACTTCTGTTTAATAAAGCTTATTGTCAGGGTTAACATTGTTATTTCAGCTAGCAATGAAACTTAAGCATTTTTTTGAGAAATTGCCCCAAATCATCATGTAATGAATGGAAGCCCAGCCCACCACCATTTCTTCTCTCTTCTATTTTGCCGAGTAGGATTTGTTGCTTGGTCTACACAGAAAATGTATCACAGCTTATGTCTATTACATTTTCCCTACTGTTCTAATTAGCTGTGCTGCAAACAAGTACCGAAACAGAGGAGACTGAGTAACAATTGTTGTATAGGGTCTTGGGAGCTCCTAAATTCTCGTCACGGTTTGTCAAAGTAACTTAGTGACTCAAATTACTTTCAGCTTGCTCTTCTACATTGTGTTAAACATCAATGATATTGTTTATTTATCTGCTATACTGGATGTTTCAGTGGTTAAAAATGTTGGCACTATGAGATTTTTGAAGATGAAAAATGCAGTTATTACCACTTTAATTTTTGCTTTTAAAGGGTGCAAAGATCTTTAATCATTGATGCAAATATCTTCTTTTTCTCTTGAGTTACATTCTTGTGCCTACTTTAGAATCTTTTTTCTAGCTTAGACCAAAGGCAAAGAATAAGCAGAAAGTTAAGTCCTACTAGTATCAGTAATGCTAAAGCAGGTATGCAAGTGCTTGGGTGAGAAGGGTCGTTGCCTGAGTTTTGCAATTCAGCCATTGAAGTGCTTATGGGGGAGAAAGTTCCTTTGCATGGGTCTGGGAAACATCACACTGAATTCCTCAGCCAGGCAATTAAGTCAGGCGAGAACGCTCCAGATGAGAACAGCGTGTTTAACAGAATGCAAACTTGCATTTTGTAGATCTGTTTTTTTTTTAATTCAGAGTGAGGTCACTGCTGTGAATGTTTCCTTCAGTGTGGTGATGACTAGAAGCCATTGCCTATTGTGCTGTGACTGGCCTTTACCATTTGTTTTAACCAAATTCCACTGGTACTTGTGTATCTGTCCTCTTTTACATCCAATATTACAGCAGAAATATTTTAGTGGTAATATCTGCTCAGTCAGAAGACAAAATGCCCTGGAAACTTTGTAAGGAAAAATATGGGCTCATTTTCGTATCTACTTTCCAATCTTCAGCAAGCTTAGCAAAGCATGTGGATTATTAGGTATGTAATTGTACTAAAGCATCTTCTGGTATCCATTTGGCACTTCATTTCATGGTAATCATGTAAAATAACTGGTAATAGAAATCAGCTGAAATGAAGCTAGTTTTTGAAGACATTCAAGCTTAAGACTAGGAACCCCCTGAATCATGATTGTTATGCTGGTCTTTAAGTGAGAATATGAGTAAGGATGAATGACAATAATTTTGTTATTTGGAAGTATTATAATGTACTTGGACCTGTGCTCATACAGTTCCTGGAATGGTTACTTATGGCCCTCTTTGAGAATGTTCTTTAGCAATTTCTGAGTGAGGACTTGGCACTCCCTGTGAGTGCAGTCAAAACAACCAGGAAAGAACATTCAGGACTCTTTTGAGATGATTTCCAGAACCTACTAATCTATTCTGAAGCAATTTCTTTCCAAAAGGTAAAAGAGACTTCAGCTTTTTCCAACAGGAAAGAAGGTAGCTAGGACCTGGAAGTCATGTCTGGAACATTCTGCAAGAAAAATGGGTACTGCTGTTTGAATGTCATGCATGAATAATTTGTTTTGGAGAAAGGTTTTAGTGATTGATGTTCTTGAGATGGGAACCTGAAATGACTATTTCCTCTTAGAAATAGTGGAAGTTGTTCTGTCTAGGCAAAGGAATTACTGTATTCCAGTCTTTTGGTGTGCAAAGTATCATGACAAGCATAAGAAATGGAATATCCTGTTACATTTTCGACTTGCTTTGCCCATAAGACTGGGCCAAAAATACTTTTCCTATTAAGTTTATTTGAAAATGCTGTATATACACTTAATGCAGGTGGTCTTTGTCCTGTTCTCCCACCCCCTCCCCCAATGTTCTAATCTACAGTCTTTCGTGCTTGTGTTCAAATGGCCTGTTGTTCACTACAAATACATGTATCTCAAGGATTTTAAGTCTAGAGCGGTATCTGTATCATGTGATTACCATTAAAGCTCTGTATCCAGGATGTATCCAGGTTACAAGTCTTCATTATAACTGAAGCTATTGGGTTGCTCATTTGAAAAGTATTTTGGATACGCTTATTTCCACCCATGTTAGGGAATGTGAACAGAGCAGCTGCTACAGGAATATAACCTGTGTCAGCTTTGGAGACAGTTCTTTCATATAGTACCAAAGGAACTGAAGGATGTAAAAGTTCTTGGTATTTCAGACATTTTAAAATGGGTTATTTCAAACTGTTGCATAGTTCAGGAGATTATTTATGTATCAGTGAGAAAGCAAGCTTTCAACTGCCTTAGAAATATCTTTCTATCCCAGTTTCATATAAAGAAAAAAAAGCATTTCTCTGTCCATGGCTGGAACCTCTGCTGACATCTGTTCTCTGGCTGCCCCTTCACTAAGAATGAGGCTTAGGTCCCTGGATGGTGCTGACATGTGCCCCTGAAAACACCTCTGTGTCTGTGGAAGCCCGTGATGACGAGAGGCTCCACGTCTGAGTTAGCAGCCTGTATCCTCTTTGGATACCAGCAGAGAAAAAGTTCTGTTTTCGCACAGCAACAATTGCATGTCCCTATCTTTATTTGCCAGTTCTCAGCTGAAACATAGACCATATGTTTCTCGAAAGAGGGAGTATGGGGATCTGGCACTGTGCTGTCACCCAGCTTGTTGGCCTGAGTTCCAGTTTGCCGTGTATGTCTCAGCTCATTTCCTTGGGCGTTACCCTGGCGGTGCTTAAACTACAGAGGTGCATACCGACGAAGTGCAGGGCTGCTGGTAGCTTGCATTTGGATTCCTAATTTTAAGTGCATTCATTCTAATTGCGGTCAATGAAAAGTGTGCAGTTTGGCTAGTCTCTCTTGCTCCCTGGCAGTCTCAGACATATATGCCAAGTTGTGAAAGATTTTTTCCAGCAACAACATGTGGCTCCCTTTGGCAAACTCCCACCAACCATTTTGTTGGCAGCTACCAAGTAGCCTCTGGATCTCTAATGCAGGAAGGCTGCTGATGGGCTTGTGATCTACATATTTATCTGAAAGCAATTTCTTTTGACCTGCCTTTTAGTTCTGCAAATGCTCATTTGCTTTATAGTTATCTATTTGGTTCCAAACCCGATGTCTCTCAATGCATATAGATCCACTTACTGTTGAATAAAAAATGTTATGTGCCAGAAATCCCTGTAATTCTTTGCCCTTCCTTGTCTCACTTGTACGCCAGCTTTTTGTTGTGCATCCGTAAATGTTCTATGTTCTCCAGAATTCATGCCCTGTGCTCCTTTCTTGCTTGGTGAGGGTATATGAAAATGATGTTAGATGCTTGCTGCCTTGGGGTACTGGCTTGAGACCTCAGTATGGTCCTTCACCTTTTCTTGTATTACTTGTAATACTTGTATTATTTCAAGCCATGTGTTGCCTATGACTGTTAGCATAGCTAGCAAAGACTAGAGGAGGTGTGCCAGGCATGCCAAGAGATACTCTTTCTGTCTGGTGAGTGCTGACAGAATTGTACCTGATGGCATTGCACCTGTCTATCAAGATGTGTGTAATTGCATTTCATACCCTTTCTACTTGGCACAAGGAATGCAAATGCAAAGCTAACTGCCCGCCTCTTTTAAGTACTGCCATTTGTACAAGTCTGTCAACCTGCATTTCCTGCTGGCAGCCACCGCTCTGCTCGGTGCAGTTGTTTGTCCTGACACAAAACAGTCTCTCCATGGCTGTCTGCTCCTTAGAAACACATGTGAATTAAAACTCAAAACATTTATGTGACTTAATGGAAATCCCAAGTTATATACAAGGCAAGGTGGATACGCTGTGGAGGCACAAAATCTGTATTAGGCAGGCATTCCTGATGGCCTGAATAAATTTCTCTCTGGGCAGAGCCATGTTCCTTCTGTTCTCTGGTACTAGATTTTTAAGAATGAAGAAAATGAGGATGACAGGTAACAAATTTTGCATAGTCTCTGTTGACCATTGCATACTGACAAAGACTCTCATCAGAAACCGGCTATACTGTGTCTACCACCATGGCAAGTACTTTCTGTGTCATTTGTCCAACAACTGTACCACGCAAATTCTTCCAGAAACTGTAAGAAGGTCTTGTATGCTGAGGAAAGGACTCCCCCCAACAGTGTCACTGCTCACCTGTGGCCAAAGTTTACACTGAGTTACTCTTCCATAACTGCTCTGAAGGTAAAAGTGGCTTGTTGGGTGAAACTGTGAGTGGAATTTCACACCAAAGTCCCACCAAATATTGTCAGATTTAACGTATCAGTAGCAATATATGGAAGCGTTTCTACCTTCTTTTTATTTTGTCCATATGCTGGAAAAAGAAACCATAAGAAACCACGTGTGGTCTTAAAATACATGTACATATGGGAGAAAATGGGAAATCAGTGGAAAAAACAAGCTTTCCTCAGACTCAGATGTTTAGATGGAAATTACTGCATCTTTCAAACATAGATTTCAAGGTGAGTGAAGGCAAATAATGCCATGCCAGCTTTTTTACATCTCATATATTCCCTCTGTTGACTTTGCACGTACATTTAGTAGAAACAAAGAGTTTTCCATCAGCTTTCCATGAGTTTTAGATCTGTTGCAGGCAGAAAGCAGATTTGTCATATTTTTCATCCATCAGTGTATGTCTTCAGGAAAGTTGTTGTGTAATGGGATGCTGTTTAATGCGATGGTGTCAATAACATTCCTCCATTTGGAGCAGTTAGTCTCCCACGTAAGCTTTGAATCCCCATTTTATCTTCCTCACCACTGATTTTTTTTGCTGGCCTGAATGAAGAAACCAGTACTATGACTGAAGCCTTTTTACTCAAATTGAATATGCTTTTGTGAGGTGCTCAGTTTTGTTCTTTACGATGCAGCAGAAGCATGCAGCAGCAAGGTTTCTCTACTGGTGATACCCGCTGAGGAGAGCCCGGTCATCGAACTCCAAGCTGTATCTGGTTTTGCAGCCTGTCTAGACAGGAGTGCTGTGTGCCCTTATGTGCTTTGAGCTAGTGATTGCAAACACTGTGCAGATACTGTGGCCACAGAGAGAGGTGGCCATAGCTCAGCACACCACTCTAAATAGCCGCTACAAGTACGAGTGCTTTCTGCTTTGGGTGCCGACTGAACATTACGGAAATCTGCAATCCCAGCATAAAAGCACTTTCTCCATGTAATTAGGAATCTTAACCTTTTTTTCCTTCCCTGATGAATTGCTGCTGCTCATGTATTTGGCTGGTGATCAGCAGTGCCTGCCAAGCCAAATTACTGGAAATTAATTATCTGGAGCCTGATCCGGAAGTTTTGACTCGCCTCTTCAGTAGTCCATTCAACCCCACGTGTTTATTTGAATCAATATAGATTTGGAAGTGGGGCCCTTGCTTCGTCAGGTTCCACCACTCCAGGTGGTAAACAGCCTCACCACATCTTCACACTCCAGCTGGGTTTCTGCCCATTTAAGTCATGGCTTAAGAACATGTAAGGCTACAGAATTTCATTAACTTTTAGGTCCATATTAAATGGATAGAAGGTGCCATCAAGCAAACCTCTCATTGACAGGAGTTCGTTGACTTCCACTCACTCACAGTCACTGTTGCTTCATGTACATATAAAACAGCTGCTTCATATACTTACAAGTACAGATTGTCCTATTAAATGGAATATGTTCACAGAAATTTTTAACCAGTGTCTGTGGAGCTGTTATTTAGGGTGTTTTTTCCTCTCTGCATGCAGAAAAGTTCTGATATTGTCTAAATTAAGTAAAAGGTAGAAGAGGGGTTTGCCCATAAGGCTCTCTCCAGAATATCGTGCTCCCATCAGGAATACTGACATGTAGTGAATATTTCCTAATGTTCGTAAGTACATCAGCAACTACGTTGTGCTCAGAGTCAGGGCTCTGAAATGTTTTTTTCTTTCTGAAACAGGACTGTGGATGCACTCAACCACTATGGTGGCAAAGGGGCAGAATATCTACTACATGAAAGGGTGCTTCGGAAGTTTGTGCCTGCTGGAAAGAAGTGAGTGCTCTTTGTAGGCATATCCCACTATATTTACATTGTTGAACAGTTTGTCCTGCTTTTATCATTGCAGCATTGTCTTTATAGTCTCTGCTCTCATTCTGTGATTTTCCAGAGTCTGTGTTTCATTGTTAAGACAAAGAGCTGCTAAAGAAAGTGTCCAGAATTCCTGTTGATCTGATTTAAGCTACCTTGGTTTTCCTCACACATGTAAATGTTTAGAAGCACAAGGTCAGGTAGCATAGCTGAGTGGTAAATCGTTAAACTGGGATAACCCAATTGTTTTTGATCCTTTGCCTGCACCGCAAGATTACATGGTCTTAATATCTGAAGTGAGAAGCAATGTTATTGAATTAGTGGTAAAAACTGATCTAGTAGTGGAAAAAAGAAATGCAAAGATAACATCTGAGACATCAGAAAACTATCTGTAAAATGCAACTTCTTCAGTTTTTTTCACAACCAAAAAGAAAAAAAAACCCCACACACTTTTGCCAGTTTTTGCAATTCTATGGAAGTGAAAAAACAAGCAATCTATAAAGTGGGAAACTGCTGTTACCGTGATCGTAGCGTGGGAGTGAAACTAATGGTTTAAATATGTATTAACTAGCAATTGCCCTGGCTTAGGTTGAAATTATTGCATTCAAAATATAGAGAGATCACAGCTGTATGTTTCTTCTATTGATTTTACGAACTGTAAGATCTACACACATGCAAGCTTCTCTGGCACAGCCCATCTTGCAAATGTCATGATCAGTCTTCTAGGTTCCTGTAGTACTAAAGACCAAGAAAACCACCCGGTATCAGCAGCATCTAAGCTGTGGAAGAAAAATGAAGGTGGGAATGACATAATAATGTGTTTGGATGTTAATGTCACAAAATCCAACATGAAAAGTACAATGAAATGGACAAAGTATTTTCCAGAATCTCATTGTCAAAGGCATTTTCAATTAAAAAATCATGCTACAGGATGCTTAGTAGAGAAAGAAACAATCCTGAAGGAGAAAGAGGAGAATCGGTGATCAAGCAAGTGAGAAAAGGTGCAGGGTGTAGTGATGGGAATCAGACATCTTACGTCTTGAAATAATGAACCTGTTTAGGGAAGTGGCATAGCTCCTGCTGCCATAGGAAAGATGCGGCTTATTAGGCTCAGTCTTGAAATAGTTTTATATGTGTTTGTATTTAAATTTAGGCATGCTGCAGTGTGGTCTTGTTTCCCCACTCGCTTGTTTTTTGTTTATTTCTTTAAGGATGAGAAGTAAGGTGGAGAGAAGAATTATTAATTCCTAAATGAAAGTAATTAGGATTTTTTTTTAAGATTCTGTTGACCCTTGACAGAGGCTGGTCTATGACATCACCTAAAAAAAACCCCAAGCAGCAGTTCAAATTGATGCCATCTAAAATACCAGTGAGCAATCCAAACTAATAACAGTAAGCTCTGATTTTACTGGGGAGGCCATCTGAGAAGAAACAGTACATCAGTAGACCTTTTACCTGTCATTTAGATAACGATATAGTCCAACGTGAAAAGTTTAGAGCTTGCTTCAGGACATAGTGTATATAATCAATGGTTATATGGTGATGGCATACTGTACACCTGCATTGATGGAGGAAAACGGGCAGAGTTAGAGAATCTTTTTGAAAACCCATTTGGGAGCACTCTTACAGTCAGGTTGTTGCCTACATTGTATTTCCCAGTGACAGCTCCTTCGTCAAGTCTGAAGGGCTGGAAGTAGAAACCCAGCAAGAAGGAATGCTGAGATTTTGAAGCTTTTTGCAGTTTGTGTAATAGAGGGAAAAATTTAATAAAGGAGATAAAGATACATCTGTGTTGTTTCTCGGGAGTGTTCCCGAGAGGCTAAGACCAGGTTTGCATTCATATATTCATTCCTTTTATTGCCATGGGGTGGCTGTGGGGAGGGCATCCACCTTTGGGCAAAAAGGCAGTGTTATAATCCAAATTCTGCTTGTAGTAGTTTTCCCACTAAGCTCAGTGGGAGTTTCTTGACCCCACTCACTTTACACAGGTAAGTAGTAAGTTTACATACCTGTGTGATCGAGAGTTACTGGCAGAGGACCTCCTCTAGAGCCAGTTTTCTTCTTTCCCAAATTATTTCACTCTGTATGGAAAGTACAGCTGGACACACCAAAGGAATATATTTGTGAGATGGCTGATTGATTGTTCTTTCTATATTTTCTGGCTGTCGAGTAGAGTCCAGCCAGGCTAAATGTTTCCAAACAGCAAATCCTTCCAAAAAGGGGAAGATCAGCTAAATATAATTTGAAAGTGTATTAGGCTGGATTTCTTGTATTTCCACTTTTTCAGATTTAAATATGATTCACTTAGACATCTGAATGAACTAGTTCAAGAACTTTGACATTTTCCTACTTCAGGAAAACAAAATGAAACGATTCTCAGTGGATCCTCATAAAAACCTTTTGCTGTGTGCTTAATCGCAGGCAGCAGGAGGTGCAGAATTCCAGCAAGGTGCCTGGGGAGCTGCACGTGTTGCACTCCCTCTGCCCTTTGTACATGGACTCACAGGCACACACGCTTCCATATCGCTTCCTGAGCACGGCACTGCTACTTTATTATACTCAAATTGTCCCTGCAGCAGCTGGGAAGGGTGAAATGGCAAACAAAAAGAGAAAGGCAGAGGGTTATTCTTAACTGTATCAGCTGATAGACTTAATCATATGTTTACTTTAGAACTGAATTTTTAGAAGGGACTTACAGTTTTGAGTGTTCAGTTTGAAAGACTTAGGACTTTTTTCTTTTATTCAGAGGTCATCCAGTGTTTGCTGTTTCTGTGAATTACAGCTGGAAGTTTGGGGCCTTAGCCAAGCCCCCCACCCCCCCCCCCACCCCCCCCCCCCGCCCTTTAAACAGCATGTCACTGGCATTTAATAGCAACTATCCAATATCTGCAGATACTACGTCATGTCTCTGATCCATTAGCCTTTTTAGTGTCTCATTTGTATTGAGGCATACCCCAAATTAAAAGCAGCATGAGGTCGTTCAGAAATAAATCATCTTTTACTAAGTTACTTACATTGCAAATTGTACTTAGAGTGACTTCCCCACCCCCTTTTTTTCTGTTGTGGTGATTTTGTTAAATGTGACAGATAATAACATATTAGTTGATCCCTTGGCTATTGTACTTAAAAATGGCTGGTTTTGTTTAATTCAGCCGTTGCCTGCAGCCTGCAATAAAAATGAATGCAAACTATGTTTAAAAGCTTTAGAAGGCAGATCTGACAAATGCAACATAGGATTTAAAGACGAAAGGCAATTGGCCACTCCTACCAAATCATATCCCAACTAATGAGAGGGTATGGGATCGACAGAACTCTTCAGTAATTTGGAGCCTCCTGACAGGCAGCTAAATCTACTGCTGTCAGAATTTGGGCACCATGTTGAAGTCAAAGCAGAGGAACATTCCGGGAAACGTGGGAACAGAGGACTAGAAGGAATTGCCTGGGTCATTAAGTCCAGTTTTCTACTGTTGTAGACATCCACGTTTCATAATCCCTTTCATTAAGTTACCAAGATCTATCTTAAAACTAGTTCGATCGTTTGACCCTACCGCTCCCCTTGGCTGGCTGTCACAGAACCTCTTTCTTCTGATGGTTAGAAGCCTTCTAATTTCCAACCTAAATATATTCATGGCCAGCAGACGCCCATTTGTTCTTTTGCCAACACTGTCCTGAGGCTGAAAAAAACTCTTCTCTCTCCTTCACTTCAACCCCTTGGTGCAGGAGATAGCACGTCCCATTTATTCATTCTGCTGCACTGTTGAGGGTAAGCCCTTTGGGTTTTTCTCCTATAAGGCCATCTCCATTCTCCAGGGATGCCTTTCTCTGAGCAAGCTGGTCACGGTTTGAGTTCAGCCCTTTTGACTGTGAATAGTGAGGCTTGACCACAGTATGTCCTTGTAAGATCTTACCAGTGCCTTGTACAAAAGGGGCAGCCCAGCCTCAGCTGCCTTAACTCTGCTGTGAACACCTCCACTCGGAATAGTGGTTCCGAATTAAACTGGTAACTCGGGTGTGAAAGAACATATCGGCAGCTGTCACAATATGAACACTGCAGTTCACAAGCAGAAACATAGTGCAAGCTAAGAAATAGGTCTTGCCTGGTATCCAGGATTCCTGCATGGAAGTTTTAGCTTAAAAACGTGCATTTGAGATGTTTCAATAGAATCATAATAATATCACTCTACTTAAAGCTGCCCATGAATTTATTTGTCCTGTGTGATGCTGTTGATCGTCCTCAGACAACGTGAACAGAGTCTTCTCTATCAGGGCATATATGAGATTGCCTGCAACAAGCTAACACATTTATGTAGAGTGAATAATAAACTGAAAGAGATTTAAAATAAAGTAGCTATGTAGTACATTTAAAGTATTTAGGATTTGGAAAGCCTTGCTTTACCAGTAGATGGCACAAATCAGCTTGATTTGGTTTCAGAACATGTATAAAGAATATATTGAATAAATAATGAATGGAAATAGTAATAAAGTTCTTCCATTTATGGTAACTAGATGACAGCAAATATTATAAACAGGATAGCAACAATCAGATTTTGCATTGTATTGCCCCGGTGGGCTTTTTGGCAAAAATAATTTATCTGCTAATGCACCAATCTCTAAATCTTAAGGAATTTTGACCCAATTTTGGCCTATCCAGACCTGAACAGAAATGCAAAGGCAGTCAGTGGGTTTGGATCTGGTCCTGATTTCATGAGTGTAAATCCTCCTGTTTTCTCTGGACACTTTGCTTTGCACAGAGTGCAGATTTTAGTTTATTTCGTTGGTAGGGTAGTTTGTTTTTTCTTCCGAGAGAATACATGCTTACACTAAATCTTTTATTCCAGCTGTTTAAATACCAGTTAGCAAAGAGTTTCATCCATTAAATTGCCAACTCTTTTTAACTGGGCTGATTTTAGCTTAGGGCATTTGGTACTTTGGAGGATGGCTCTGTATCTTGGAAGGCACATCCCACACTGAGATGTGGAGGAGTGATTCTGACAAAACTCTTGCCTCATCTTCCACCCCTCCCTTGACAACCATGTGGCCACATATTTCATGGGGAATCCCAGCCCTGGTGACTGGACAGATTGGCTCCTTACTTTACAAAACAGGCCCGTATTACGGAGCAACAAGGCAGTCCCAGATCAACCAGCTAACTCCCTGTCCTCTCAGGTGTTGCCTCCACCCTCCTGGCAACCAGGGAATCATGGCCCATTTTCTCTCCATCTCTCTCTGTCCCTCTTTTTCTTCTAGTAGCTCTCGTCATTGTAGGTTGCTTGCAGGCACCATCACAGTACATTAGCTTCAGAGTTTGTAGGGACGGCAGATCTTTCCTTAGGAGACCACAGCCTTTGTATGACTTAGTTGAAGATGTTTCTTGCAACAGGAGAGAATGTAAGAAGGACAAAAAATTGGATATGTTAATTGGCCTTGTTTGAAAGTTGATTTTGTCAGCCTGATAGGATTAATTTGATTCTGTTATCCAGCACAAGAGGAATTCTAGTTCAGCCTAGTTATTCTGTAAAAGGTCATCAGCAACCAGATGAAAAAAGGATGTTTTGGTAGGAGGACTTGGAACAACAACACAGGGTCTTCTATTTTATTAACTAAAGGGCTGATGAATGACTAGTTATTGTTGGGGTAAAAACCTCAACCCTCTTAGCCACTTTCTTCCCTCATAAATAAGATGAAAAAAAAAATCTCCTTTGAACTCTAGTGAGTCAATATAACTTGAACAGGCATTCATCCATGTATGAGCTGTTAAACGGGGAGGTTTCCTTACCAGGGAAAATGGCAACTCAGGTTGTATAATCGGGGGGGGGGGGGGAGAGGGGGGGGGGAGAGGAAGGAAAATAATTGCCTTTCTCCCATTCCCTTTAACTTCTCTGTATGTAATGAATATATTACACCTCAGAAGTCAGTGGGGAAAGCAGGATTTAGACAACAGCATGTGAAAGTCAAGTCTGAGTTATATTCTAGCTTGACAGAGTTTTTATTCTTAAGTACTAGAGGGAGCTGCATTAGGAACTCTGTCAGCTGTGTGTCACTGCGAAACACTGGCCTGGAGGAGCTTAGGTGCCAAAGGAGAGGTGCTCAGGGGCTGTGTTCGTCCCCGTGTGACTCCAAAATCCCCTAAAGAGACAGCACAAAGGTGAGGATGCTACTAATGACAACAGCCTGCAGCAGATGAACCGATGCTTCGCGACTCGGCTCAGCTGTGGAGGATTTGACCTTGACTTAAAAAAGGGATTTGAAATAAAAGAGGAAGGCAGGATGTCTTTTAGGAGCTGCCAAAAAGTAAGGAGGCAAAAAGACCTTGTCTTTGGTGATGTGGGTGTCTTGGCCGGCTGCTAGGTGGCACTAGCACACGCTCATGGCGCAGGGGGGATGTGCATCAGCGCGGGCAGAGCTCTGCCGGGGCTCCTGCCTGGCTCCTCGCGGTGGCTGCGCGGATCCTGGGACAGACCTCTGCCATCCTTGCTGCTCTTGTGACTGAATTTTAAGGGTGGGAAAATGTCTTTCCATCCGTGTAAACAGGAGCCTGTATTTCGGTGCTTTTAAACTTTAAAGGTGCTTTGTGATTCGGCAAGGGTGAAGGATTTTGTGGCAATTTAATTACTGTTGTGATACTGCGTGGAGTTTGCACAGCACAAAATCCTGCATGGGCGAGAAAGGGCTTAAAGATGAGAACAGCTCTTCTACGTTCAGCTTTGGGTATTTTTATTGATGAGACTTTTTTTTTTTTAAATGCTTATAGCAAGCAGCGAAAATTAAATTCAGTCTTATGAGACTTACTGTGGAAATGGAGAGAGAAAACACGTAAAAGCTCTCCTGGATGATCATCAAAGCTTGATAATTATTTTTATTAGTTGTGTAGCACCATTTCTGATTGCATTGGCAAGCTCAGTAAAAGGTGGTGTGCGTTTTACAAGGGATTAGGATGAAAAGAGGGTGTCTGCTTTTCCCTGTCCATGAGCTAGAAGGAGTTTCGTGTACAAAGAGCAGGTGGGAAGTGGAGGCAGAGGGAGTTCCCGAGGAAGCGGTGGTGCCAGAGGCACTGGCATAATAATGGAAATGAAGAACAGGAGGAATTATGAGCGGGGGTGTAGGCAGGGATGGACTTGTGCAGGGTCTAGAAGATTCCCTCTTGCCTCTAGTGTTTTCCAAGTAAATGCATACTCATCTAATCTTTGCTATGGAGCGTGACTATCACTGTTAAAATTTATGAGTGTATATAAAAGTACCACCTTCGTTCTCCTTCCACATGACCAAAATTCAGACTGGGTTATCCAGACTAGATAATAACTTCCTTTTAAATCTGCTGCTGAGCACTCATGTCATTTTTATACACTACTCATGCGTGTGCACACCTTACACATGAAAGGGGAACCCACGATACGCATGGCACACTTGGCTCTAGTGTTATGCTCATGGTACCCTTTGTGCAGTGTTATGTTCGTGGGGTTAATGTGGGTATTAGCAGTATAGTTATCACAAGGATAAATATTTAAACATGGAGTTACACTGATGATTAACTTAACCCTGGTCTTTCCCAGATACTGATATGGCAACCAGTTTCAGACGGTGGTATGGCATTGGTATTAAGATACCCCTTCAGGACGTTTCACCTTCGGCACTTCAGTCAAGGAAGGATTAAAAATGGAATTTACTGAGAGTCCAAATAACATTTAGGAAACTCTTAGGAGTAACCAAAGAGTTTGCCTCTCAAGACAATGATGTCTCAACTGTATTTCAATGCCTCTGAATACCTGCTGTCCAGGCTTCTGCCACAGGGCAAATCTGGAGAAGCAGGATACCTTATAACACTGCTAGACTTGTAGCTCAAGGCTGTCTGCATGTTTTTGGGTCAGGTTTATGGTAGTTGTAAATGACAACCTTACTAAAGATACTTTAGGGATCAACGTGCTGGTTATCTGATCATGATAGGATGGATTTCTGCCCTGTTACAGACCGGGTGGTTTTAACAGAACTGGTCTGGAATTTTTCAGTGAAGTTATTTTGTTGTTGTTGTTTGAATATACGTCAAAGAGTAAATAGCAATTTCTTCATCCAAGATGGATTACCTGGTCTAAAATTCTCTATACCTGAGTAGCCAGCCAGCTAACACCAACCAAACTCCACCAGAGCCCTTCCTAGGAACAGAGGGAGGGAGATGTCACTGGCTAAATGACTTTCCAGGACCTCCTGGTAGCAGCCACTCTACACTTGTTTGTTCATGGTCATTTGTTTCAAACCCAGGCTGTACCAGGGAGTGTTCTATAACTTTTCTGTCCTTCACCTGTCATCAAGATGAGAGGTTTATATGGAACTGACACTTACAGAGAGTTATCTCTGTTCACCTTCTAAAAAGAGACAGGGAGCGCAGGCCACAGTTTCGAGACACTGGTATTTATTTATAAATGTGATCAAAATGTTGGAGGGGAAACCCAAATATAAATTTAGAAGATGTTTCTCTTTCAAAATGGTAAACAATAGACAGTTTATAAGTTTATTTCACAAAATATTTTTCCAAATATTTTGAGTTTTCTGCATTCTGATATCTTGTTTCCTTCAAATTTCCCTTTTTGTCACTTAGTATAATAAGGCAAGTGTTGTCAAGGCAAGTTATTTTCCATCCTTTCCCTTTTCTCCTCCTTTTTTTCCTTTGTTTCTTCATTTTAGTTTTCTTCTTCTGGAACTTTCTGAAATGTTTAAGAATTTTTTAAAAGCTTTTCTGATTATAGGCTACAGGGTTGTTAGAGGGAGTAGTATTTTTATAACACTCATTCTGCAACTTTTGGCAGCTTTTATACCTTGTAAAATTAGTTTCTATTTTCCCTAAGGGTTTCTTTTTGTTTTATTTTAATGCTTCCAAACGGAGAAAATATTCAGAATCTATTGGCCTAAAAAGAGAGCAAGGAAGGATGAATCCTCACTTGCTTTTCATTTCTTGCATTCAGTGAGCCAAAAGAAAGAGGGATAGAGAAAAACCAAAAAAGTCAACAGATTTTCCGAAAGAAATCTGAAGGCTTTTCTGAAAGTGAATCGGTTTCACAGATGCACTATTTTCTTGAATTTTTCATTTAAAAATTTTAGTTTGTTTATTTGTATGACCTCTACTACTCTAAGATTTAATCTGTATGTAATATTTTTAGGGGTATGCTAGTTGTAGGTATAATTTAAAAGAAGTAAGTAATGGTAACTTTTGTAACGGTAGATTCCAAGTCAGGAGTTGCTTACAGCAGCACAAAACCATACTTTGCCTGTACAACCTCTTACACAATGTGCCTGATCTAGGTGCATTGCAAGGCTCTACTGGTATGTTTAAAACTACACAAGTTTATGTTGTGAAACAAATTTGTGTTAGACATGATCTGAATGTTCCCATGGTGTGAGCACACAGAATGCTTCTGCATACCTTAGCTCTTAGGTACATGCCTGGTCTGTTATTGATGTCTAATCTCCAAAACCAATTTTGCCTAATTATGATCTAATCTTAATCTAGGTAATCTTAAATTGGATATGATTTTTTAAACCCATTTTTCTACTTATAATTTTTAAAACCTGTTTCTTATGTCATAGTCTTTCTTTGGAAGACCTGTGCATTAATTAGGGTAGAAAACTGCCTTGCATATTGTAGTGACTGTGGCTTTAAATACTATGGGTTTGTGCTTAAATTTCACTGTACTTAACCAACTGATATTAATAATAAAATCCTTTCAATGTGCAATTTTTTTTTAATTAATGGAGGTACTTTACACATTACTACAGGTGTTTCACACATAACAAAATTAGCATATGATGCTTTTTAAGGTAGTCTGCTAGTTCAAAAATATGTGATAAGACTAAGCAATTGATATACTCTGCCTCATACTGCCTATATTTGGCATAAGAACTCTCCCAGGTGATATTGCAGTGGTGGTACAGTAATAACTAGTGTGTGCCATTTTTTTGAAAAAATATCTGTATTGCCTCCCAACATTCATTAGAAATGAGTCACATGCTTCTAATTCTAGTTAACATTTGTAGAAATGGACATCTGCAATGCATAGCAATGTTCTGGAGTGGTCATTGGTAAAGATGTAGCTGTTCTCATCCTGGACTCTATCAGTCTGTATCTTTGAGGAAAAAATCCAGTTGTGTTTGTTAAAGTTAGATTGCATCTTCATTACCTCTGCTCAGTAAGCCAATGAAGAAGAACTTTAAACACGGGAAAAGGAAAAGAAGTTGTTCATGTTAAAAAGTCTTTTGGAGGTTTGATTTTGTTCCTGGTTGGTTTTACTAATGGTTGTGATGGAGGGTCATAGTAACCTCATGTTAACTTTATTTTGACTAGCATTGAGAAAAAATGGTTACTTGAAATCAGGTCACTTTTTGCATAAGAAATTCTTGTGTCTGACTGGTGACATGGTTTGTGAAGAATTTACTGTCCTTCAAAAAGCATTCTGGTTGTTTGACAGCATACTAATTCTACAAATGTCTTTAAGAAGGATTTAAATAGACACAAAGATAACGGGAGAAAGCTGGATCATATAGGAAGGAGTGTGTGGAACACGGAAGGAGAGGGAGAGAGAGAGAAAGCAGGTCAAGAGAGGTGAATTCTTTCCCTCTGCTCAGCACTGGTGAGGCCACACCTGGAGAACAGTGTCTAGTTCTGGGCTCCCGAATACAAGAGAGATGTGGAGCTACTGAACAGTGTCCAGCAAAAGGCCTTGAAGATGATTAAGGGACTAGAGCATCTGTCATACAAGGAAAGGCTGAGAGAGCTGGGGCTGTTCAGCCTGGAAAAGAGACTGCTCTGGGGGATCTCATCAATGTATATAAATACCTGAAGGGTAGCTGTAAAGAAGGTATCGGAAATAATTTGGAGATATTCAAAAGCCATTTGGGCTTAGTCCTGGGCAACCTGCTTTAGGTGACCCTACTTGAGCAGGGGGGTTGGACATGATGACCTCCAGAGGTCCCTTCTAACCTCAGCCAGTCTGTGATTCAAAGTAGAGGAAAAGTGCATGAGGGTAGAAGGAAGGCTTGCTGAGGAAGCCTGAGATACAGAGAATGTTAGGCAGGAAGCAAGCTAATGGGCAGTCTTGGAGAGGAAGAATGTGCAAAGTCAGAAGTGCAGAAAGCACTCTTGGGATTTTCTGATTTCCTTAGCTCCTCAGTACAAGCAGCAAGCATGCCTGTGATTATGACTATCAGGTGGGCAGTTTCTGTATTGCAGCAGCTGGCTCCTCCCCAGAATTGTCCTTCACCTAATGCATATATCTAGGGAGCAAGGGAACAATACCTTGGGTCCTAGTGCCCCTAAAGTGGTGAAGTAAGGTCAAACAGTGCTTGACTTTCTGGTTAGAAGGGTTCTGCACCAGGACACTGAGGAGCCACCAGTGGCATATATGTAAGTCATCCGCAGATGAGCAATGCCAGAGTTCAGGAATAGCAGTGATAAAGCCTTGTAGATAATCAGAGATGGGACTACGCCTAAAGGAGGGGAGAAAACAGGAGGTAATGCTGCCAGCAGTGTTGCTCCACCCAAAGGTTCCAGTTGAACAGGATATCCGCAAGTCTATTCTGTAGTATGGGACTAAAGGAGTGAGAAGGGGAACGTCACAAAAATGCTCAGCAGAACTCATAGGAAGTGCTATAGGAAGTATGTGCACACACACACACACACACACACACACACATATATATATATACAGGTATGAAGATATACCTACATATTGTATGGCAGATACCAAGAGAACTTAAGCAAAACTGAGCAACAGTGGGCAATATGGGTGTGCCTGAGTACAAGCATTTGTTGCAAGATGCAGGGGAGCAGAGCATCCAGAACATAATTTTCACCATGAGCATCATAAGGCAAGGTATTGCAGTGATAAAAGCTGCATAGATGTTCTACAGCATCCTGTGTATCCCTTCTTTCCTGGACTTCAAAACCAGTAGATGTGCAGCCATCTGACAATGGTGCCACATTACTCCCTCCCAGCAGGCTAAGAGCAAACTGAGAGACCTATTGGTGAGAAGCAAGGTTCCTCATGTACAGCCCAGCTCTGATTAGTTCATTCATACTGTGATGGTGTGGTTATCCAAATGGCAATCAAACTACCTGTGTGTGATCAGCATCTTCATTGTTGTCTCTGCATTTATATTGCGGTTTAAACTCTCATGCCAGATCAGATACAGGTTTCGCAAAAAACTGTGTATCACATATGGAATGAGTGGTGAGAGAAGAGTGTACTTTTTGTCCTTCAGCATATCTTTAAAAGTTTGCTTTTTGGTGGGTTTGCTTACTGAGCTTCTTTTTGTTAAGGCCAGGTTTTTCACTAGGCTGCTGCTGTACTTCTTAATCACCTATAGCTTGTTCATGCATCAAATATTATAGGAAATCCCTTTTTGACTAATAAAGACTGATTTGGCTTTTTTCTTCTTATCATAGCAGTCTTTAGCTGCCAACATTGAAGCCAAGTATCATCCTTTCACTTGATAGTGGCTGGGTGTAGGTGCATCTCCTTTCATCCTCTGGGAAGCAGAACAGACCTTCAGAACATGGGAAGATGTTGGGAAGTAGCCAGACACCTTCTCCTACTGAAAGGAAGAACTGAGAGCAAGGAAAAAGACAAATGTTTCCATTGAAACTGCCTTACAGATCATCTTTCTTCCTGCTGTCTCCCAGTACAGTGCTCTCTCACAGACTGCCACCAAGGTATGTTGAATTTCTACTATCCTTGCAGTTAAAGAAGTGGTGATACAGTATGACAAATAACCCAACCAGCACAGAGAGAGAAGAATGCATTACAAACTGCAAATAGATTAATCTTCAATTGTTTTCATGCACAAATGACCCCTGGTGCATAGTGTTTATATTCAGTCAGTTCATTTTCTTTGGTAGACAAGGAGTATTAAGTGGATTTTTTTTCAGTGGGTGCATTTGAAGTATGTAACTGAATTTTGTGCATGGTGGTCAGCTTAGAAGGTCTGGTGGCTTAAGCAGTTTTTATGGCCCAGGATAAACATCAGTGTGGTGATGGAAGTTATCTGGTGTTTTGATAACTGTGTGATGCTTCACTTATGATGGGCACAGCTCTTACCACCAGACTTGACTTGTTTCATGGGTTTTGATGATGATATCAGCAATGGGGATATTGAGAATCGCAAACTTTTCCAAGTGGTATTGCCTGATGCATTTGATGCAAGATTTCAACCTACAACCATATAGACTCCTTTTCTTTAACAGTGTTTATTGGCTCTTTTTTCTTTTTTTTTTTTTTCTCCATACGATGACCTATTCTGCAGCCAATTGGTAAAGCACTAAACACAGAACAGGTTAAATTTTTGGAAGCCAGTGACAGCAAGGCTTTAACTTTTGTCTTAAATGTCTGAATGTTTTTGCTATTTGAGACCAGAAAGAAAAATCAAATTACAGGACTACAGGTCATGTGTAAGGATCCTGAAAAATTGTAACCCTGGGGAGCAGCCTGGAGAAGGCACACACTGCTTCTCATAGCTGCCAGCTTGCAGTTCTCTGAGAGAAGAGAAAAGCAAGTATCAGAAAAAAAGCAAAGACAGGTGGACTGTGAGACAGGATCAGTCTCACTACAAGAGATACTCAGATGCTGTTACAACGGCTTTAGAACATTTTTTTTCTTAAACTCCAACAGTCTAAAGCATAGCACAGAATTTAGTCCTCTTCTCATAGCAATAATGATACCTCCTGGGACTCAACAGATTTGCATGTATATGCCTATGATGGATGGGTTAGAAAATAGGGCATGTCAGCCACTTGTGTGCATAGGCACCTTCGCTGGGCAGACATACAGCTCCTGTGCCTGCCATATCAAGGTTTTTTGGGCAAAATTGGTGTAACTGGGAGGCTTGCACATAGCTGACAGTGCATGGGCAGTCCTGAGTTAGTCTGTGACATTGAGCAAAAATCTACGGAGAGGAAACCTTTTTTGCAGTAGCATAGTAGCATGACCTTCCTTGGCACCTGTGTAATCCTGCATATACTGGACATGAGGATGGTGTATAAAGTGATGACAGCACAACTGACAGAGCCACTCCCTAATGCAGACTGGATCACTTGCATTGGTGACAAATCAGGAACCGAAACACTCCTGTTCTCCCTGAACTTTTGCAGTATTCCTTGTTGTTCCGTCCCACACATGATTGGCATAAACTCACTTCGGGAGGTGACATAGTGTCAGCAGACAACACACATTCTTGCCATGAAGTATAACACTTCTGAAGACTGTGGTGCTCTAAGCAGATGATTGATTAAATTTCTATTTGATATAGCCCAATCAACTATATACAGCTGATTTGATGCAATCAGCTTTGCAACTAAAGAGCCTGGTTTCTTAAAAGTGATCAGGCTTACCTGCTTGTTGGCTATTTCACCTCTAACTGCCTAAGAAAAAAGGTACATGAAAAGGAAAGGACTTCCCTGGCATAGATGGCCATCAGTAGTCTGTGGTTAACACAATGAGAACAACTCATCTGTTTTCTGTAAGTGTCCAAGCATATGGCAGAGTTTGTGTATATCCTGAATTCCTAAATGATATACTGTTCTTTAATAACTGTAGGTATCTACACGTGTACTACATACAACAGTTGGTCTATAGATCCCTGTGTGTTGTCCCTATGTTTATGAAAAGCTAAAGCAACTGAACCATCCAGTGTTGTTCAGACACTGTTTCTGTAGATCACATGCAGCGGTTGCCAGCTGCTAAGTGAAGATGAAAGTTCTTTCTGCTCATTTCCCGTGTTCTTACAATTCTGGACTTGGTGCTGTCATAGGGCAAATCATTCTCTGCATAAATAACATTTTAATTCCATCCAGTGAAATGGTAATGGATACTTTCTTGGAATCATGAATACCTTCATGTTGGTAATCATTCTGGTAACCTCATCACTGTTAAAGGCTGCCTGGGCCTGGCTAACTGCAGCATTGCAGTTCAACCTCAATTAATTAACTAATGTATTTGAAGTCTGGGAATGGTGGAGAGGGGTTTGTGGGGGGAAGTCCTACATAAATTCTGACTGTTGCTATTCTGAGGGAATAGCTCCTGGAGCAGCGTTTAATTCACGTTTATTAGTATTATGATGATGATTGATGTTTACCATTTGCATAGAATTTTTACAAAACACTTGGCAAAATAGGTGCAAAATAACTGACCCAGGGACTTTTGTTCCTTTTCTTACTTTCTTTAATAGCATGGAAAATATGTGGCTGTAGGAAAGACCAAACTGATCAAATAGCACTGTGTTGAAAAAGGACATGATGACATCCCATCTACATGCATAACATGGAAAACAGTAAAAATGCAATTTAGGAAACAACAAACCACAAAGGAAGAGAAAGTGCACAGGAGTCAGGGTCCTTTTGGTGGTCCAATACAGCAGTGTAAGAACGTGTCACATTCATGTTTCCTTTGCCTATTCTTCACTGGCTATCAAGCCTCAGTGAGGATGGAATTCTTACCGATGTTTGGCAGAGAAGGTGATAATCAGAACAGCTGCCTGTAATATTCTTTATCAACAGGCAGGTAGGAATGAATCACAAAGATGCTTGCTCATCTGGATGCTGTTACTGCTTTCGAGTGTTTAAGGATGCCATCTTGCAATATTGGTATCAGTAATTTCCCTTTCTATCTTCAGTGAAATCAGATATGGTTCTTGTGCCATATGTATTTAGCATACTTTCTCAAATTAGTTGCTCCTGAAGCCTTGCATCTTGTACTGGATAGTGGTATCTCATTGCTGTTGTGGTTTTGACTTTGCTAATCACAAACAGACACAAAAGATTGAGCCTAGGAACTTTCAGTTTAATTAGAGGACAGAGGAAAGATAAATGTAGGCAGGCTGAGAAGCAGCAGTGACAGCACTGAGACCCTACCAGCGCTTGTCATTGGTTTCTCACTGAATGAACACAGCAACCATATGAACAGCACAATTGCTCTTCTCTACCACAGAAGCACCATAACAAAGGAAAGTATAAGGAAGATTTAAAAAAGAACAACTACATAGTAGAATAATTTAGGTTGGAAAAGACCTTTTAGATCATCGGTGTCCAACCATTAACCTAACACTGCCAAGTCCACCACTAAACCATGCCCCTAAGTGCCACATCTACACCTCTTTTAAATACCTCCAGGGATGGTGACTCAACCACTTCCCTGGACAGCCTGTTCCAATGCTTGACAACCCTTTTGGTGAAGAATTTTTTCCTCTTATTCAATCTAAATCTTCCCTGGAGCAACTTAAGGATACTTCCTCTTGTCCTATCGCTTGTTACTCTGGAGAGCAGAACAATACCCATCTCACTACAACCTTCTTGCAGGGAGCTATAGAGAATGATAAGGTCTCCCCTGAGCCTCTTTTTCTCTGGGCTAAATGGCCCCAGTTCCCTCAGCTGCTCCTTGTAAGACTTTCTCTAGACTCTTCACGACCTTTGTTGCCCTCCTCTGGACACGTTCCAGCACCTCAAGGTCTTTGCTGTAGTGAGGGGCCCAAAACTGGACACAGGACTCTATAGGCACAGCCTCACCAGTGTCGAGCACAGGGGGACGGTCACTGCCCTGGTCCTGCTGGCCACACTGTGTCTGATAGAAGCCAGGATGCTGTTGACCTTCTTGGCCACTTGGGCACACTGCTGGCTTGCGTTCAGCTGGCTGTCGACCAGCACCCATAGGCCCTTTTCCACCAGGCAGCTCTCCAGCTGCTCTTCCCCAGGTCTGCAGCGCTGTGTGGGGCTGCTGTGACCCACCTGCAGGACCCGTCACGGAGCCTTGCTGAACCTCATACAACTGGCCTTGGCCCAGGGGTCCAGCCTGTCCAGACCCCCCTGCAGAGCCTGCCTGCCCTCCAGCTGATCAAGGCTCCCACCCAACTTGGTGTCTTCTGCAAACTTACTGAGAGTGCACTTGATACCCTTGTCCAGATTGTTAATAAAGATGCTAAACGGGACTGGCCCCAGTACTGAGCCCTGGGGAACACCGCTTGTGACCGGCCGCCAACTGGATGTAACTCCATTCACCACCACTCTGGGCCTGGCTGTTCAGCCAGGTTTCTACTCAGCAAAGTTTACGCCTCTCCAAGCCATGAGCAGCCAGTTTCTCCAGGAGAGTGCTATGAAAAATGGTGTCAAAGGCTTTCCTAAGGTCCAGGTAGACAACATCCACAGCCTTTCCCGCATCCACTAAGCGGGTCACCTTGTCATAGAAGGAGATCAGGTTAGTCAAGCAGGACCTGCCTTTCATAACCCCATGCTGACTGGGCCTGATCACCTGGTTGTCTCCTGTACATGCCATGTGATGGCACTCAGGCTGATCTGCTCCACAACCTTCCCTGGCACCCAGGTCAGGCTGACAGGCCTGTAGTTCCCCGGATCCTGCTTCCTGCCCTTCTTGTAGATGGGCATCCCGTTGGCTAAGCTCCCACCTGCTGGGACCTCCCTGGTTAGCCAGGGCTGCTGATAAATGATTGACAGTGTCTTGGTGAGAGCTTCCACCAGCTGCCTCAGTCCCCTGCTGGATCCCATCTGCCCCCACAGACTTGTGTGTGTCTAAGTGGTGTAGCAGGCTGCTGGCCATTTCCCCTTGGACTGTGGGGGCTTCGTTCTGCTCCCTGTCCCTGTCTGCCAGTTCAGGGGGCCAAGATTTACTCTTAAAACAACTGGTTTTACTATTAAAGACAGAGGCAAAGCAGACATCAAGTACCTCATCCTTCTCCTCATCCTTTGTCACTGTTTCCCCCCTCATCCAATAAAGGATGGAGATTCTCCTTAGCCCTCATTTTGTTGCTAATTTATTCATATAAATTATTTTTTTTATGACTAAATGTCTGTGTCAATAATTACAGGGAAGTCCCTTAAAACATTAGTGTCAAGATGGGAGAATATATGAAAGTGCTTGTTTGAAAGTGTAATATGGGACTCATGGGGAGAGGCATAAGGAGTAAGAGCTGTCCTTTGACACTGAATGAGAGATTTGGGGAATGGACAGACTAGAAAAGGCTCTGAAAAGAAAATAAAGAGTTCATATTTTATATAATTAAAAGGAAAAGAGGGTGAAGAGATGCATGGAGAAGGACAGTGTGACATTTTTTAAAAAACCTTGGGGAGTATTTGTCAGGAACTGGAAAAGAGTTGGTGGTATGTTTGGGTAAAATTTCTGCTATGTGCATAGAGAACAATGGCAATATATAGGCATGTTACATAAAAAAATCTGCGGGACTTAAACTAGACTACTTGTGAAAACCTTAAGGAGATCTGAGGAAAAGCATCAGATTATGAGCCTTTCAAGCAAACAAGGTTGTAATGGTGTCCAGGCACATATTTCCCGAGAGGAAAGACTAGGGCAATTTTAATTTCCACATTGGTTTTAGCTGGTGTGGTGTGTGTGCTTCCGTGTTTCCCAGTAGCATCATGTCCTCGTGGCTGTGCAGACATTCTAGACTATGGCTGCACCTGCTCTGATATGTGCCTTGTAGGCAGTAGTGAAAATTTCTTTTGAGGAATACTTAAGTTTTTATTTCGCTGTGCTGAGCTCAATGTGGAGTCTAGTCAATCAAGAGATGACAGAGAGGTAGCCTAAGATTTCAGCTTTGCTGAAAGAGGCGTACCTGAGACATATAAGTAATAGTGTAGCTGTCTTTGTGGATGAAGTCTCTCAGGATGAGGCACAGAGGAGAAGGAAAAGCAAAGCCAGTATTCTCTAAAATTCCCGTCAGAAATTGGAAGCGTGATTGTATAGGGCCACAGACAAGTTCTTCATCATAAGGTATTTTATTTACATCATGAACTCTGTATTTAAGTCTGAAATTACAAGCTTTTTTTTTGTTTAGCTAAGTGGTGAACGTGATCTTCCTGTGATTTCCTTGGATTCCTGTGGGGCAGAAGTTCTTAAGGATGATGGCACAAACACAGTAAGAGAGGATGTTTAGACAGATTTTGTATTAACACATGTCCTGTACAGTGAAACAGATCCTCTGGAGGAGAATTTGTTTCTTAAGAGAGCAATCTTCTTGAATAAAAATTTACTTAAACCTGTTGTAGGAAAAGATTTTAGAACACCGAGTCATCTGGGAGATGTTGTAGAACAAATGGGGAAAACAAATGGGTACATTGCCACACATTTGACCAAATGTGATCCTAATCTTTAAAGATTGGGTAGGGGAGGTTCCAGGGAACTGTGCAACACCAAGTACAAATTTTATACCAACTGATTTATTAGGAGCTATAATAAAGGATAAAATTAGTGGACATAGAAATATTTATGATGTACGGTGGAAGAATCTGCATTTATTTATAAGTGAATCATGTTTCACAGATTAATAGATCTGGTTGACATAGTCCACTTGAACTTCTAAAAATTATGTTACAGAATCACTCCATAAAGACAGACAATTTCTTTAAGCTGTTATGAGTAAGGAGGTATGGGCAACATCTTTCATGGTTCAGGTCTTTCATGTAGAACCTCTTACAGGAGGGAGGGGAAGATTTGAGTAGGTGGGAGGCCAGGCAATGTAATCTGAAAGCTATCCCGTTCCCCCCACTCAACCTGTATTTCTCGGAGTCTCTTTCCCTTTGTATTCCCTCTGCTTCAAGAACTGAGGATAGCCCAAGTAAATTACTAGGTGCCAGGTTTACAACAAGCAAAAGGAAATAGTTCATCATACAGCACAGAATTAAATAGTGAAACTCCTTGTGACAGGATGCCAAAGGTATAAATGGTTTCAAAAACTGTTTGAAAAAATCATATGCTTTTCTTCTGTTAAGAGCTAGTCCATTCTGGAGGCAACGTCTTGCTCAGGAAATCCCTAAAATACTCATTGCTACAAGGTTGGAGGGAAGTGTCAGCCTTTAGCTGACCTTCTTCTTGTAATGTATCCCTAAAGAACCAGTGCTTACTATGGTTACAGAGAGAATAGCGAGTTGCCTTTGACCTTGCAAAATGTCAGATGCATATTCTTAAGGGAAAGCAAATTCAAGGGTAATATGAAGAAAAAAGAATATATTAAAAAATTTGATCTATTTGGTTTTTACTTGTTGTGACTGGAAGAGGAAATGCTGAGGTGCTCACTGCAGAAGGATGAAACATTTTCTGAGCATAGACAGACTCTGGTTTTCCCAAGGAAAACAAGAATTAGCAGAAGAGGCATTATATTTAGGAAGTTTTTCTTAGGATTTGTAACCCCTGGGTTTTGCCTGTTAAGCAAAACAATGATGTGCAAGAGCTCAGTAAAACACTTCTGTCTTGTTTATCTTGACAGCCTTTGGAGCTCAACTGTAAATACAAATGCTTGTAGAACCCCTTAGAGACTGGAAAATGGTATCTTTAAATCACAATATAATTTTAAAGGCATGTATGTTTGGGACAGGCTAACTGTGGGGATGACATGCATTGCACGTTTGCCTGAAGACCCAAACCTGAAGGGTGATGCATTGACTAGTTTCCTCAAGAATTTGTTTAACCAAAGACCAGGTGTATGTGACTTCAGCTATCAGTTCACTGAGTAGCCTGAAATCAGATGTTCAGCTAGACTTTGTTGCAAGATGTCATCTTTGAGGGACATACTGAAAGAACCATTGAGGAGGTCTGAAAAGAACTGGAGGAAATCATAGAAATCCAAAGAGAACAAGACTGCCTTTTTCCCTCAAGCCTTTGGATGCCCTGTCCCTCACATTTTGCTCAGTTTGTATTAATCTAGGCTAAGTTCCTGCAGCTATGCAGAACCCATCACTCCTGCCCAAGTTTCCCATTCATTATTAATGTCACTCTATCCAGCCTCTGAAGCTGATTCCCTCCCTTGAAGGCCTGTTTTCCTCTGTTGTGCTCTGCATTTCATGCAGAGTAGTTATTCAGCTCATTTCTTTAGACTTCATCCAAGTAATTGTGCCAGAGCTCTTCGAATAGGTTATCATTAAAGTTATAACAACCCATTATTGTGCTTTGTCTGGGAGGGATGTGATGCAGCCTTTGTAAAAAAAAAGGTGGATTCCCAATATAATGAGGCCTTCCATGATTCAAGAGTTTTATAACAACTGCATAACATCAACTAGAATGTTTAAGTTCTACACAGATTTCCCCCCTCCTTTCCCATAAATCACAGGTTACCTCTTCCTACAGAAAAAATATTAAATATCTGGTAAAACCAGCTTCAGTTGCAAAGGGAAGGAACCACACAAGGAGAGAAGCCTCAGGTAGAAACTATAAAGGTTGTGTTCAAAGAGCTTCAGAATGAAAAGATGGAGTGATATTGATGAAAGGAGTTGGCTCAGGGTGGGATGCTTTTATAATGGGAGTGGTCAAAACAAGCTCATGTGAGGGAATAATCTGAGGGAGAGTGAGAATTTATGCATGGTAAAAGGGAAGTGATGAAGAAGTATATGGTGGAGATCAGGAAAGACCATGCTATAAAAGCAGGTGGAGATTGGAGCATACAGGAAGAGGGAGCTCTGCTTCCCCAGCTGTTTGCTTGCTGCGAACTGAACAGTCTTGCTTTCTGTGCTTTTGGAGTAGCACCCCTGGCTCTCCAGACATGCACTGGTCTCCACCAGAGTCCTATTCTTCTGGAGTTACCACTTCTGAGTACTGTGCAGTCCTGTGTTCCTTTGTGTGTTAGGAACCACGTAGCATACTTCTGCTGTCTCCATAATGCTAACAGGCAAGTTACGGGTATTTGCTGCGTCAGATGATGTCTTTGGGCCTGATGTTGTTTGTGCCTTACGTTGCTCTGTTTCCTTTGAAGTTGGTATTGGCATGTATTTTTGCCATTTGTTTCTGTTGCGGGCTTTATCTTGCGGCTTGACCTCTTTTCATGCTCCCTGGGCTGTGCCTTCCCCCATGACAAGGGTGTGGGCTGGCCTGCTAACTTGTGCCATAAACACATTCCTTCCTTCAGGGTGGTACTGAGGATGAAGCAAGAGGTTAATGGGAACTTCTTCAAATAGCTATGGAGTTTTGTGTGGCGGGATGCATGGGGTGCTGTTGTATCCTATCCTGCTGTACTGGCCCTGCGTGCCTCACTTAAGTAAATCTCTCTCCAGTCATTGATGTGGGTGTGTCTGTCACTCCTGCATCAGGAGGGAGTTAGAGCTGAGCCCTTCATCCATACGCAGGGGTTGCCTGTCTAACTGTAGAGCTCATACTTGGCTCTGTGCTTGTTGCTTTATGCCCTTGCATTGACGCAAAGCAGATGATGGTAGCTTTGTTGAGGTCATGGCAGGTTTTGATCTCTTTGGCCTTCCATACTACAGATCTCCATGTAGTTCACAGCGGTTATTGTGTTCAACATTATTGCATCATGATGTTTCCTGAATGGACAGACATTTGTTTGCTTTTCAAGCCACAAAATTCCAGCTCAAAAAGAGAGAGTACTTGGAATGTACAAAAGTAATCTGCATGGAAAAAAAGTCAAGTTAGCAAGTGAAGCAGTGATGTAGTTAGTCAACCAGCTTAAGACTGTGTGGGCTGGAAAGATTTAGGCATTCAAATAAACACTCTTTTACTTTTCTGCTAATCCCTGTCTGCTCTCTCTCTTACTTTTCCCCCCGCTGACTTCCTCCTCCTGTTAGCTACTAATTGGTGTAATAGGGTATGTCTTTGATCTGAGGTATATATTGAGTAAGAAGAGTAGGCAAAACATAGTAACACATCACTCCAAAACCATTTGGAGTGGTTTCTTTTGGTGATTCTACTCTCTTTTCTACCTAAAAATACCCTTTAAATTTTAAGATGATTCCTGCAACACTTACTTAGCTGAGGTAGCTGCTGTCTCAAGGGTAAAAACTATCTAAAGAGGAACTATTCACTGTCAAAAGGCTGGCCACTGGATTTTGATCTTTAATTTTTATCTGCTTTTAAAACTAAATATCAACTGAATAAAACTTGAGCTGTGTCAATAAAACATGGCTGCAGTAAGTTCAACTGCAAAGTGAGTTTAGTACACAGATAAATGAAAATCTATACTAATAAACATACTAATTTTGTGCATGACAGTGTTGATTTGGTAATTCTTCACTTACAAATACAGCTATGTTTGAAAAACAGAGCCTTTTTTAGAATCATGAAAAAACAAAACCAAAACCCCAACTCCCAAATAAAAATACCCTCAGTGTTTTGCCTTTGGCTTATTTATGGGATAAAATATATCTATACAAATTATAAGAAAAATACAGTTAAAAGAGTTCCAGAATCATAAACTGGGTTTACTACAGAGGGTAATGCCAGGTCATTCAGGGTATAATTTTGTTTCATTTTTGGGGGGATCAGTACAATGGGCCTTGCACATCTCAGCTCTTTTTCCCAAAGACTTCAAAATCAAGTATTTACTATTGAAAACCAGGCTGGATGTTTCTATTAAAAGAATTTAAAATCAGGTTTCAGTTTTACCAGAACAGAAGGTAGTACCTTGTTTCAAATAATTCTCTGCTTAGAGCTAAACTTCCACATATGGCTTTGAACTTTTCAGTTATTTGCAACAGTGAAGTATTTTGCACTTTCTATAAATATTTTATTTTCTCTCTCATCAGGAACAGTTTCCTTGTTTTCTTTGAAGAGGGAAAGAATATCCATCTCCAGGTAACCTGAGCAATACCTTCATGGACAAATTACCATGGGGCAAGCTGGGGTGTGGATTTACAGCATGTTACCTACCCCACCCAACAGCTTCTCTTTATGGTACATGTAAGGTCTTTGCCACCCGTTCACTGAGGTGCACATTACACTCAGTAGGGGAAAGATTACACGGGCATCCAAGCAGTGCTGCCAATGTACTGTCATTTCACAATGTTTTATCTCTGAGCAACTTGTTTGTGTGGTATACATTTGCCATAGCAAAAGGTTGTACACAAACAGAAAGGGAGCTTAGAAGGGTATCACTTACAACCCAGTACTCTGTATGGTCTTAGTAAGAGGCAAAGTGTATTTGTATTTGTGTGTAGTGTCGTGTAGCGTATTTGTTACCGTGAAACTGCTTTGTAGGGTGAAGTGTCCACCAGGAATATTGTAGGAAGAGATTTTAACCAAATAGTATTTTATGCTGACTTTTTACTGAAATGTTTTTCTACATGTAAGTTAGAGACATTGATTTATTCAGTTACTGCGAGAAGACAAAGAACGTAGTTAGATATGCTACTTCATACATTAATGAGATTTGGAGGGACTTCTGCCTCTAAAAAAAGAGGCTGATCTTTTATTTTTATCTCCTTTACAAAGTTTTGCATCATATTTTTTAAAAGAACGTAACAGGACTATGAACAGTTCGCTGTTATTTTGTACATATATAAAATTGACTGTACGAAGTATGGCTAACGTTTAACCTCATTTTCAAAAGCCCCATGTCTTCTCTTTGTCTCCCCTCCTTCTAAATGTTTCCTTATTTTTCTGTTATTCACTCTAACTTGCTGCCACTCACCTTTTCAGTGTTTCCACTTTGTTTTCACTTAAAATGTGTTTATACCACTTGCCCAATGTTGCTTGGCTCATCGAGCAGGAGAGCAGAAATTATGTAACATAGTAAAAGAAACGAAATCCATACCTATAGCTGTTAGTGCTGAAATATCTGTATCTACAGTTTAATTATTAAACCCAATTATCTGTGAGTATCTAATTATTAGCATTGCATTTTTAATTTCAGATTTCCTTTATCTTTTTATTTCTTTGCTCTCCTTTACTTCTGAATAATACAGAAAAATCTCAATGAAAATATTTTAATATTCGAGAATCCAATTCTTTAAAGCATTTGTGCTACAGATGTTGAGGAATGGATTTTTGAAAATGTTTATGCACATAAAAATAACTGCTCTTTGCTTCTAGACTGCTCAGATTAGTTACAAGCCTGCATATAAGCTGATGAAAACTCAGATTTCTTTGTATACTAAATACCTTTGAAAATCTGACTTCTTAGAACTTCATTCACTTTTGGAAATGGGACATAGGCTCTGAAAACATTATGGCATTTCTGAAAATATTACCTTATGCCTTCCCATCAGCATTTATCATGTTCGGCCAGCCTGCAGGGACTGCTGACAATGGTTGCTCTATCTGGAGGTTGTGTACTTTGGCCAGCACAGCTTTGCTTTTAGGAAAGTGCAAAAGCTGGAATGATGTTTTTAAAGGAGCTATGAAGGGAATCCCATTAAGCTTCCAAACCCATTGGATAAGTACCTTAAAACTGGCAGGAGTAAAGAACAAAATGTGTTTTTTAATGCTTGGAGTTGTTTAGAAATATGAAGTAATCATGACTTGATGTGAAAAATGGTACTGCCATACATTTTTATGTGTAATATACAGCCCATTTTCTCAAGGAGCTGACACAAACTAAGCCAGTAATCCTAGAACTGATCTCACAACAAAAGCAAGATCTGCTGTCTGCTTTCTTTCTGTGTTCTATTGTTTGCACTGGAGTATGAGAGCCACCTTGCTGGACACTGTCCTGTAGATATTTGCTTAAGTGACCACTGCTACCCTCTAGTAAATGCAAGATAACCTGCTCCTACATGAAAGAAAAGTAGATTACTGCATTTTTAATGCAATATTTGAGTATACATACAGGGACTTCTCAGGGAGTATCTGGAGCCTACAAACTCCCTGCCTTGCTAATCTTGCAATAACCTGTTCTAATTCCCATAGGTTCAGGAAACTGTTGCAGTGGTCAAAATTGTAAACAGAGCTTGTGATAGGTGAGGGAAACCCCAAGAGATTGAAACTGGATTCCCTTGAAAAAGCAGTAACAGTTGGTTTTCTCTGCTGATTTCAGTTGAGCTTAGATAAGGCCCCATCTTTGGTCCTTCAGCAACAAAAGTAGGCTGCTGCAATCTTGCAGGAATTCAGAGGTAGCGCACCAGGCTATGGACAGCTGAGGTGAAATGTAAAGACTCAGCATCATTTTGCCATTGTGTGAACCATTTGTGAGTGGGCACTTTGCCCTGCAGAAGGTTGGGAAGGCTGGTGGGGTGCAGCAGGTGATGCAGCAGCGACCTGACCCAGACCCTACTGAATCAGGGAGGAGGGGTCCTGTTGCCATTAGCTTGCTTGGATGATGCCCTCTCCAGGAAGCAGCAGCCACCACCAGACACATCCAAACTGTGAGTCCCTTGGCATTTTTTTCTCTCCTGCAGTTGCCAAATATCATCCTGCTGTAGTAGCTGTTGCAGTGTCTCTTCACTTAACAGCTCTTGAGCAACTGTTGCTTTTTTCTTTCCTTTCATGCCACAACCCATTATTAAGCAACTTTTAAAATATACACATACATAGATCTATATTATACACATTCTTCAATGGCTGGCTTGTACATTGATTGAAGAGGTAGAAGGGACACGTGTCTGTGGGAAGTTTTGGTCTTGTTATGACCTGAAGAAAACAAAGTTACTTGATTTTATTTTTGTTTTCTTTCTCTAGAAGGTTTGTCTCTCCCCTTGCAATTTTTCCTAGCAAACTCACATTTCTGGTATCCACATGTGTAAACCTTTTCTGTGGAGAGAGGGTTTGTCCTAAATGCCATGCCATCAGAGAGTTCACTCACTGGGCTGCTCAGGCAGGTGGTTGGCAGATAGAGAAAGTGACAGAGAAAGGTGCCCAGTATGACAAGGTGGTGCCTATGTATGCAGGGTCAGAAAAGGGGCATGTTGTTTGTGGAACAATGGATATGCCCAGAATAAGGATACTGAATTCTCCTTCCAGCAGTGGAGTGGAAAGCACAGAGCTGGACTGAGTTGCTGATCTGTCATCACGTCTCTATGGAATGTCCCAAGACAGTTTTCCCATGCCCAGTGTTGATGAGGTTACAATCTCTCTACTTCTAAACATGTTTAAAAGCATATTTAGCTTTTGAAGATTTTCATAGATTGCTGCCAAGAAAAAAGCATTTGTGGAACAGTTGATTGGAATCATTTGGGACATACATCATCTAGTGAGTGTCATGTGGCAATTAAGATGAAGGCAATTCCCTTTTCATTTAGTGCCACAGTTGTAACCCACACTGCTCCTTCAGTGATATACCCCACATTACCTGTGTCCACTGGGTTAAACCATTACAGGTACAATTTTCATCACTAGACCTTTTCTTCCCACCTCAGACATACCAGCCATGCAATAAAGTTGCAAACAGTTCCAGTCACCCAGAACCAGTTTACTAGTTACCTGACTAAGCAAGTTCAGTACATCTCTGAGGTCCTTTGCCCTCTGGACATGTAGCTCCCTCTTCCAATAGCATTTCTATTGTTTCCCATTGTTTATTGTCCTAGAGCTCATTTTCTTTGGGCTGTTGTCAACATTGCCTAACAGAAGCTTTTTCAGGAAGAGCAGCAAATCCTATGTCCTTTGTCTGCCTTTCAGAATTTGGAGATGTTTTTTAATCCTCAGCATATATGTCTTTCCTTGGGTGATGATCTCCACAGACCACTGAACATGTGCTCATTATGATCATTAATTTCTTTTGTAAGTGTAATTTTCATCATGATAATGAAGTAATGGACACACTCAGCTTCCCAAATAATTAATTTCTTCAGAGTTGTGCAGGCCTACAGTTCCCTTGGCTGTAGCTCAAAGATAATAAAGACATTTGTTATTTGTTTTTTGCTAAATTAAATATCTGGACATGACAGATCCTATTTAGCTTGTTTGTTTGCTTGTTGCTAAACAGTGCAAAGTCCAGATCAGAATTTAACACTTTTAGCCTGTCAGAGTTGAGGCAATGGAGTTTAGCCTTCTGAATACAACTGCAAATAGTTGCAATAGTGTAGCTGGCAACAGTGTGTCTCCTGAACAATGGGTTGGTGCAATGGACCAGTAGAAGAATCATATGTGCAGCTGTAGTATTTTACCCTAAGGCTATTTTGCAGGAGTTAAAACAATCATTTGGAAAAAAAGGCACAATTTTTCCAGCCAGTGTGAATAAATCTTCACTTGCAACTTTCCAGAAGGGAAGAAGTTGCTCCTTGTTGAAGTGTGAAGTGTGCCCTGTTAATATGTTCATTTAAGTTCAAAGTATGTCTCATTGAGAGGTCACCTCTCAGATCTAATCTGCATTCCAGGCACTGCTTTGCTCAAGGATGATGTTTTTCTCAGTTATTTTTTCTTATTTCCTTGTCCAGTGAGTTCATTTCCTGAAGACTGGAGAGGAAGGGTTTAACACATTTTTACAGACTGCTTTCAGGAAGGAGTACACATTTTTCCCCTCCATTTATTTATCCATACCTCTAATTCACACATTTCCTCAGTGTGCATCAGCTTGTTGCTGCAAACTTTGAATTTCACTTGTGTGATTTCCACTACCCAAAGTTTTTCTTTAGTTGTAATTTCAGAGTTTTAAGCATCGCATGGATCTGTGCACCAGGATCCAATTGACAATAATCAATGACCTTTCTGTTTTCTAATTATCAGTAATTCATCTCCTGGTGCAATGTTGCTTAGTGCTTCTGTGGAAACTTGAATTAGTAGTCAGAAAGGACAAGACCTTTAGTATGCTGTACAACTGCTGTAGTTTGTAAATTCTGGCAAAGTTGTATAATAAATTATATTTTTGCTCTTTTTTTCATATTGTAACATCTGTATTGCCTTGGGCTGGTTGTCACAGGGAGCAGCACGAGCTAGGCTTGACATATTTGCCTGCTTTCCAGAGTATGTCCACCCTGTGCAAGGCAGCTGTTTGCAGAGAGATCTAAGGGAGTCCTGGATGCATGAGGCCAGGTATCAGAAACAGCAGAGTCATGCAGTGTGGCACTCTGATATAGGATGTGCCTTTCAGATTGGCATTCCCATTTTGGTGGTACTCTAGATTCTCACGCATGTCTGAAACAGGGCGTGTGAGGTACTGTCTACCAGGTTAATTCTGGACCACACAACTTCCCTTAGGGCAATGTGGGAACTGATACCTCGGGCTGATTCTCAGCTCATTCAGAAGGCTCTCTCTGAGCTTTTCTGTCTGTTGAACTGCATTCAGAAAGATTTTTTGGATGAGACAGTGGGTGTTTGTGTTCAATTTGCATGATGTGCTGCCATGCTGGACACCTAAGTTTGTTCTGAATAAGCTGGCATGAGTATATGGCAAGCAACATGCTGGGCAGAGCTCAGCTGTCACGTCTGAACAGAAGTACAGCCACATCAGCAGAATTAGCCTGATGTCTGGAGGCCTACACAGTTTCAGCATCATGTCACTGCCTCAGCTGTCTTGCTTTCAGTTCTGGGACCACCAAACAATCCATTGCACAGCACAGCAATCTCTAGGGCTAGCTCCCCAAATGGAAAAGTTTGCTTTTCAGCCCTGCTTTCTCACAGCTTTTTGCTTAGTGTTATTTTCCCTTTGATCCCACAGTGAAAAGTCCCCTTTCCATGTTTCATCCCTACATGGAGAACAGTACTTCTTGCTTTCTGAGACACAGACTCTTACTTGCCTTCCTCAGTTCGTAATCTCTGAGGCCTCACTGCACGTCTAGCAGAAGTAGTTTGAGAAAGCATTGTGCAGCAGTTTAGGTTAATCTGTCATGTTCCTCCCTGTCCCCATGAGAAGTGCTAACAGATCAAACAACTTCAAATACACCAAATGAGCAATAGTTGGTAACTAAATTCTTCCACCTGTTTCCCTAAAATTTAGAAAATCAGTACTCGACAGTATTCAGGTAAATCAGCATTTAACCAAAAACATCAGAACTTGATCTTATCCAGAGAAAAAAAGATCTCTTATGACAACTTCCATCCTCCTTCCTGTCGTTTGTGCTGACAGAGTAAGCTGCTGTCTGCGTGTTTTCTACAGAACTGCTGTTGATGTTTCTCTGATGATATGAAGCGCCTTGAGATTAATCGGTGAAAAATGTGCTAGTGTCTGGTGCCTGAGTAAGCACCGGGTTTTTTTCAAGTGCATGTTTCTAGCATCATGGAAGAGTATCTAGGTTAGCACCGATACTAGCCTGACTATCTGTGCGGGATGCTCAGTTCCTCAGTTTGGTTTTTTTTTGAGAAGGCTCTTCAGAAGGGAAGTCAAACCTGGAGAGAGGAAGTAGAAGAAAGGAATTGAGATATTCTTGGGCTGGTTGTCTATGTATAGTTTATTTAATAGTGAGAATCTTCTCCTTGTGCTTAGCTGTGAATCTCATTTTGAATATAGGGAGGTTGTCTTCTCTGTAGTGTTTTTGCTTCCTCATTTATTTAAAATGTCAAGAGCTGGTGACAAGGACTGACAGTAGAAAGACACTAACTAACCTTGGTTTCTGCTATCAAGGTGTTAGTGTTTCGGGACAATGAGATGGTTGAAGCTAAGAGGAAAACAGTGTTATGCAGATTTTCTCAGCAGAAATTTCACTGAAGGCAGATCAAAGAAAATTTGCAAGGGCTAGTTGTTAAAATTGCAAAAGATATGAAGTGTGGGACAGTGATTCACAGACTGCTTGGGAAGAGAAGGAAAGGAGGGGTTTTTTTGTAGCAGGAAAGTCACATTTAACTGAAGGATGTGCTGAGGAGGAAGGGAGCTAATTTCATGGGAGAAACAATTCCCTTTGAGGAGAAGCCATGAACAGTAAACAAATACCAGTTCTGCAATGTGATGGTTGTGCAGCTTTCTTGAGGCAAACTGCTACCTACTTACTGTCTTCACCTCTCCCTCTCCTCTTTGTGTAACACTGAGGCTAAAGGAGATACTGGAATTGAGGGGAAAAGGCGTCAGCGGAGCCCATGGGACTCAGCACTGAGTCATTTGAGGAGGTGCTGACTGGAGCTTGGAGGGCTTGTGGCACTGTGTGAGTGATTTAAAGGGTCATGAGAAGAGAGGACTGGAAGGACACTGAATTTCAGGGGGGGACCATGTGTGAGGGAGTGAGATTTGGTTTCTGACTCAACAGGAGAGGTATTGTACAGAGGAGGCCTGTCCTGTCTAACATTTCTTCCTTACTCTTCCTGCCTCCTTTCCTGGTGCCATTCTGGCTGGGAAATCAAGAACAGCCAAAAGGGGCAGAAGACTCAGGGATACTGTATGTCTCTGTTGAACCCTCTGCAGAAGAAGGGATGTCAGGAGAAGTTGGGTGGGATCCTTCCTTAACTCCTCTCCAGGGAAAGAGAGGCGGGGAGCTGGGAAGGAGGGAGAGGAGCTGCCAAGCCACAGCCACTTCTGCCCTTTTCCGGAAAGGTGTTCTAATTTCTGACAAAACACTGCTGGGTTTGAGACTAGTGACCTAATTTGAGAAAAGCTTGTAGTGGTGTCACAAGAGTTGTATGTCTTTACATACAGATGTGCATTTCATACACTAAGTGTATCTAGGAAATGTTGAAGAGTAAAACGAGTTTATTTGCTTGTGAGTAGCACAAGTCCTTGAAAAGTGAATGTAGGCAAAGTGTGACTTTGAATCTAGGAGCTCTGGAGAAGAAAGAGCTTGAAAGTTAAGGGAATCACTGACCGAGATGCTGGGGACATAAGATGCATGGGCTGCTGTCTATTCCACTGAGTGATGAGAGAGAGGATTGAGAAACAGAGAAAAAACTTTGGAAACAAAAATGAGACACTGAAGGAAGAGAACACTTCAGCCTTTAGGGGGGGGGTGTGTGTCTGTGTGTGTGTTTGTCAATTGTTTGGGTTTTGTTTTTGTATAATTTTTCTAAGGGATCTTAATATAGGCAAATCTATTCTGTTGGACTCGAGCACTGCATCCTAGTGAGATTCCAGCCCAAATGATGCTGTCAAGGTGATGCTCCCAGGTGGAGAAATTCTTCTGATAGTTTTGGGACTAGAAACCATACAGCTGTGTGCTTTCTGGAGCCGCCAGCCCACTCCAACCTATCCCAGTCATTGACTGGTGAATTCTTCAACCTGTTTGTTGTGTAGTGTAACAGATTACTGGTAGGAAGTCCTGGGACTTTCAAAGGGATTGTGAAAAGTCCCATAACTAAACAGAGATGTCTTTCAGTGCTTTCTATCTCTGTAGGTAATGTCTAACAGTGCTCTACTTACTAAGCAATTATTTTTGAGAAATTCTTCAGATCTGAACCATTTATAAAAGGCCATATTTTTGTTATTGTAGGGAAACAGGTGTCCTAAGTCACATGGATCACACCTTACATATCACATAGGCTCTACACTCTCCCCTATTATATTTTCAGGAGAAAGTATTGCCAGCTCCAGAAAAGTACAACCTAATATAAATTTGTTTTCCAGTCCTAGTTGCCTCCCTTTTTAATTATGGTTATGAGGAAGTGCTTTAGTTTCAATGGGACAACAAATTAAGAGATTCTTCCACCTCTTTGAAGGTATATACACACCTGGTATCTGTGGTTTAGCACAGGCTAAGGAGAGGCTCTTGGGGCCTTGTTTATGCAGTAGAATTCCCTAATCACACCACCAGTGGTTACTGGATATAATAAAGAGAGGGACCTTGCATAAATAAACCTCTTTGCTCAAAGTGGATGTATTTACACCAAATTTTACCAGCTGGGGCTTGAGTACGTATGGACAATTCAGTGCTAGCTGTGTTAAGAGCCATGGGAACTTTTAGAAAACTCCTCAGGGTAGGTGAGGGAACTTCCTGTTTGCTATCCATATCGTATCTTCAACACATGCAACATTACTCTGGAATATCCCAATCTTCAAAAGTGAATTGGATGAATTAATTGTGAATCAGTATTCTGCTTATAGTTAGGATATAAATGTTTGTTTATAGTTGCTGAAGCTTTTTCATCAAATACAGAAATTATGCAGTTGGGTCAGGAGCTGTTACCTTTTTCTCTACCTTCCTTTCATGGCTTGATACTGGAAAGACAAGAAAGACAAATTTGGACTTTCTTTAATACTAGTGTCCAGAGACTCACGTCATTCATATAAACTGATCCTGTATTGATTTTCTCTGCTTTCTTTCCAGTCGCGGGGAAGGCTTTTCCATGTTCGGTAGCAGGCTTTCTCCTGCAAGTCTCCTGAGGTGTGGTCTAGGTGTGTTCAAATTTAGCTTAGTCATTCATCTGTCACCTTGTCATTAGCATGGCGTCTGTATTTAATTGGGCTTCCTTCCTTCCTTCATCATAAATTGGTTTTTATATACCATGAAAATTGCAGGTGAATATTAAAAGTTAGCTCTAAGTGAGATTCTTGGCTCTTACTTATACAAGAAGCAGTGAAAATAGTATCTCAAACACTCTTTCAGACGAGTGCTATGACTGAAGGACACATTACATGTCAGTCCAGTATGCTGCTCCAAAGCCTTCTACTTCTCAAGCTTTAGTTCATAAGCAACTTCTTTAAGAAGTTTTCTTTGGAATCTGTTGAGTTGCTTGATAGGTCATAATCATCAACAACTTTCACTGGTTCCATCTTTGACTCCCAGAAAATGTTGCTGAGTTATTGTGGTTAGTGTTTCAGTCATGCTTTGAAACAGCATTGACATCAGCATTTCATCTATTTTGTGTATAATAAGGGTTGGTCCCTCCCAAAAAATGCTTGCATTTTGAAGGGAAAATGAGAGAAAATATAATCCTAGTTTTAGAAACGGAGACATGAGATGCTGTGCTTGGGAGCCTGGGGCTCCTGGTGGACACCAAGTTAACCATGAGCCAGCAGCAAGCTCTTTCAGGAGATCTAGCCAACAACAACATCTTGAGCTGCATTAAGGAGAGCATTGCCAGCAGGTCAAGGCAAGTGATCCTTCCTCTCTACTCATCCCTGTTGTATGCATCTGGTGTGCTGCATCCAGTGCTGGGCTACCCAGTGCAAGGAGGACGTGGGCATACTGGAATCACTCCAGTAAAGTGCCACAAAGGTGACTGAGGGGTTGCAGCATCATCATATGAGGAGAGCTGAGCGAGCTGGAACTGTTTGGCCTGGAGAAGAAAAGGCCTGTGGACATCTTGCCAGTGTGTAAAAATATCTGTTTTTTCATAGGAGCAACGAAAGAGATAGCTTCTTCTCAGTTGCACCTAGTGACAGGAAAGGGACAACAAGCACAAATTAAAATACAAGAAATTCCATTTAAATTTAGAGAACACCTGTTTAGTGTCAGTATCCTCAAACACTGAAACAAGTTGCCCAAAGAGATTGTGGTGTCTCCATCACAGGAGGAAGTAAAAACCCAGCTGGGCACCATCCTGAGTGACTTGCTGTGGCTGATCACGGCCTTGAGTAAGGGGTTGGACTATGTGGTCTCCAGGGTTCATTTCTCAATGCTTCTGTCATTCTATGTCTATGAGCTTGCCCCAGCAGTTGCAGGAGTTTATTGTAGTGAGTAGAGCTGGGTGCAGGATACCAGGCTGTCTGATCTGACCCAGCTGAACTTGGCACATGATCAGAGGGGCCTGCTCCCCACATCCCAGATCACAAGATAGTAAGCTTGTCTAAAGAGTTGCTCTATATAACACCCATGTTCCTAGGCTTCCGCCCCCTCTCCCCAGGCCATGCTTGTAACCGGGATCAACTGCATGCAATGGCATCCCAGCAACATTCCTTCTTCCTGGGCGCAGGGCCATGCAAGTGGCCCAGGAGTCACTAACACAGCTCTGGCTGCCAGTGGATTCCCCCCGTGGGAGTGGGTAGTCAGGCACATTTACAACAGCATTTGCTAACGTGGCAAAACAGTGTTTTAAGCCCTGCACCTACTAGAACCATCACTGGCTCCATCTGGAGACAATTGAGCCCAGGCATGGATATGCAAGGGGTGGCAGGGCAGGTCACAAAAATTCAGATTGTCCCAGCGCATCAAGCCTTGTCTTCCTGTATTAGTGGTAGCAATGCTATAGTCACTGGAAATTATGATCAAGGTATTTCTCTGAAGTTAACTATTTCTGGTGACTGTCTTGTTCGTAAAATGGTAGATTTGAGCAACTGAGATGGGTATGAATGTTTGATATTAAGAAACTGTAGGTTCAGTTTGAGGAAAAATGGTTTGAATATAACCAGGGCAATCAGATAGCCATGAATAATAAAAAGTCACGTGTGAAACATATATTCAGCAAAGTTAGGTGTCCAGTAAAACTAGTTTCAACATTGTTTGCACTACCTAATCTCTAAAATTATAATGTGTGAGTCATAGCCCTTAGATGATCTTAACCTTTACTAGAGGATACCCTGCTTTGTGTTCAGCGGCATAAACAACTGAGGAAGGACCTGTGCAGATCTGGTGAATACAACAGGATCCTTTTGACTGTACTGTAAGTAATGCATTTTTTTTTCTGTGGAAAAAATGTTAGATGTTATATACAGGACAACAGTTGCTGAATAATCAATTGAGACATTATCATGTTCATATTCAAGTTGCAATTTAAAGATTTTGTACTTTTTTATTATAGGTTGGGTTTTTTTTAAATAAAAAAGATAAGTTCTTTGTGAGATAGGCATGATTGTATAGCATAACTCTCTTTAGGAAAACTGCTTCTCTAAATGTTTTAGAGTTAAATGAAGTAAATGGATGATAATAACAAATGTAGGGTATTAAATGAAATGGAATTGAGGACTTAAGGATTGTTCTCTAAAGGTTCTAGAGAGTGGGAAAAATCAAACTGTGGACAGAGGTAAAGGCTAAAAGAATTAAAGTAAGTGATGGTGGAGAAAGTCACAAACAAATCAAAGAGCTCAAATTTAAATGTGTTCTAGATATGAAAGTGAGCTGTCTGAAAGTGGCTTGTCATGGGTCTCAGGCCCTTCCTAGTGGTAGTAGTATTGCTATAGCCACAATATGCAAAGGGCGTGAGTTAAGAAATATTTATAGCATATATTATTAAAGCAGAGATCAACATTCTGAGTTCACTGAATTTTAGAGAACTAAGATCCTGGAAAGTAGAGAACACAAATGTAGGGTTACGGTGGGTGCTGATAAGGATTCAATGGTTTTACAAAGCATGAGAGTCTGAACACCATTTCTCCTCACAAGAAAGAAACCTAAGGTATTTTTCCTCTTTGAAAATCCTTACATTTTATTCTAGAGAGTACTTTATTTTATAAAATATTCTGTAGGTAAAGTGATCATATATCATAGGAGGATGTTCTGTATTGCCAGATATTCTACATCTTTACTTCCTTCTGTCTGTTGACAAAAGTTCTTGAACCAAGTGTTGTACAGTATTAATTTCTAGATTTAAAAGTATTGCCATAGATGTGGAATTAATGGTTTGCATGCTGCTTTGGAAAAGGCTTTCCTATTTTGTGGTATGTTTTAGTATCTTTGTTCCTTCAGAATTCACTCATTCATCTTCATCTTTTAGCATTGCAGCCTTCACTGCCAAAATCACCCTTTGCTATCTTTCTGATGATAAACACCATGATTGTTCTAGAATTTCCTCTGGGTTTTTTAGTTATTATTATTATTTTTAGCTGATTTGGTTCAGTCACTGGGCTGGACATGCCTTTGCACGCAGCAGGCACTCTTGTTCCCATTTGCTGTTCTGTGTACATGCTCATTTTCCTTTCTTGATAAGCAACACTGTATTTCCATGGTCTTGATAACTTCCTAATTGCTCAAAGCATACTCTCTCTTTTGTTAGTTATGTGGGATTTTGGGATTTTTTTAAAATGATGCTTAGTTGTTCAAGCTTTATGGAATCACTGTAAATGTTCATCAATTCCTCATTAACAAGTGCATTTACTTTCTCTCTGGTGCCTGCCTATAAATTTACACGCAGCCCATTCAAAAATGTATACAATTTTAATTCTCACAATGGAGGTATATTGTGCCTTTTTTCTGCTTTCATTTTTCATCTTGCTGAATTTAACTGACAAGCCTTGACTGGCTGTAGACCTGTACTTTTGACTTACAGCTTTTTATCACTTAAAGCCACATTAAAAGCAGAACGCTGGAAACAAAACAGTTTGAAAGGAATTGTAGCCTAACCTTAATGAGGGCGTCTTTGGTATTACTTCATCCCTCTTTGGCTTTAATTTTTATTCTTTCATAACTTCTTTGGTAGGTTGAGCAATTTTCCAGAGTCTGCTTCCTTGAAATAGAAAGCTGATCTCCCTGAATTTAAATGGCTTGGAATCACTGATACCAAGCCAACTCTGTACAGTGAAGACAGTTATTGCTAAGCACAAGGTAAAAATATTTGTAAGCCAAATGTAATTTTTCTTCTTCTTCTTTTTTTTTTTTTTTTTTTTTTTTTTTTAACAGAGTTATAGAAACATGAAGATGATGTTTTTCCTGTGGCTTTTAATTGTTTGGATTAATTCCAACAGTTATTGCTATGAGCCTAATCGCCAAGGTGTAAGAAACCAAAACCAAAGGGGCCAAGAAAACCAAAACATGCTACTGCAGCCTGTAGCAAACAGTGTTTGTCAGTTTGCATGTTGTTTCTACAAAGAGATTTCTTCTCGTGAAAACAGTGGGAATATTTTCTTCTCTCCTTTGAGCATCTCTACTGCCCTTGCCATGCTGACTCTGGGTGCCAGATCAGACACTCTGACACAGATTCTTAGGGTCCTTAACTTCAACCCACGTGAGATTTCTGAAAATGAAATACATGAAGGTTATCGTCAACTCATTCAAATGGTAAACAGAAAGAATGAGGGGTTACAGCTGAATATGGGAAATGTCCTGTTTGTGCTTGACCGACTGAAGCCACAAGACAAATTTTTAAGTAATCTCAGAAACTTCTATGAAGGAGAAGCTTATCCGATGAACTTCAAGAGGGCTGACCAAGCCCAGATAAAGATCAACGAATATGTAGCAGCAAGAACCAATGGGAAAATCAAGGACCTCATAAATAACCTTGATCCACTTACTGAAATTCTCCTTATTAGCTACATTTATTTTAATGGTAAGATACACATATCATATTCTCCTACTTCATACATTATTTCCTCAGGTCAGTTTTGGACTTCATCACCTTTCTTTGCAATATGGTTTTGCATACGGACTCATATCTTGTTTTCCTTTCGATTCCCACACAATTACAAACACAGCTACTGGAAATTATGTACTGCTTGACACTGATAACAATTGCTAGCAAAATTCATGTCAATTTTTCCTATATCTTTTAATATATACATTTATTTCCTTCTGAAGATTAAGTGAAATATACTTTGAGGAAGGCAACTCTATTCAGTAAAATACCTAGTCCTACACAATCTAGAGGGATTTAAGCACTTTCTTAAATGCTTTGTTGACTAGGAATGAATTTGAAACTCACTTCAGCTGTTGTCTTGTTTAGCAAGTTCAGAGTTAAATTCAAAGAACACTGTTAAAGTAAAGCTTAGCATCTTACCGAAAAGAAAATACCTTTTACTCTATAGTTTTGCTGTTACTATGTTCATGTATCCAAAGCTAAACATGTAACAGTAGCTTTAATTTCACTCATGTTCTCCTTCTTTTTTTTCACTAACTATGCCTTTACTGATAGTATAGCTGTAGTCCTGATGTGTCTAGGGGCATAGGTTTTCAAATTTTTTTTTGTGGTTGTTGTTGTTGGTTTTTTGGTTTTTGTTTTTTTTTTTTTTTAAAATAATTGCAGTTTCTAATATTTTCTAGTGAAGACATGGACCCACCAGTATCAAATACGAGCCTAATGACAATAAGCTTGTTTCTTTTAATTAACTTGTGCAGTCTGCTTAGATACAGTCTACCTATCTTTCCAGAGCTTTTCAGACTGCTGATCTAATAAGAAGAGAAGCAAGGCTGTAAGACTCAGTCACTGGTTTAGTAACAGATACTGCATCTTATTTCAAACCATCTCTCTTGTACTTATTTTATCATATTATAAACCCAAAGTAATTTTACTCAGAAAAATAGTATTCTGTAATTTATCTGATAAAAATATCATTAAGCTTTTTAATTGAAACAGGTATGATGTATTAGAAATGCTATTATTCTAAAAGAAATTATACTTTTTGAAAACAGTTAACTTGGATGCTTCTACTCTCCTTCCTGATATGAGGCTTCCCCTGAAAGTAATTCAAAACCATTTGTTTTGCTTTTCATCTGTGTCTCTGTTCCTTGTGTTAGTCTCTGAAGAATTAGTCACAGCTAAATGGAGTTGTTTGGAATACAGATGATTGATGTTTCTTAATTCTTTTGAACACATACTTGTTCAGCTCAAATAATGTTTTCAAGATAGGCTTTTACTTAGCATCAGGCATGTCTTTCAAAACAGGAAAAAAGCTGTTGGTTTTCCTTTACTGGAAAGTGTTTGAAGAAAAAGTAATAAATTTAGTAGCACAATGGAGGCAAAAGCTGGAGAAACCTTTTATCAAAGATAACTTTGTATTACAGGTAACTTTCACATGTTCTAAAAATAGATGTTCATTCTTATTACTGAAATAATTACCCAGCTTCTGTAAAGATGATGGAGATTCAGTTCTAGCTCTTCAAATTTAAAGAAAATAGATAAAATAATAGCATTAATAACAATCTAATAAGGATTTTTTATCTTGAAATTGAGAGTAGGTTAATGCTAATTGATCTAGAGGCTGGGATTAATCTGGAGAAGATCTCTAAATCTCAGGTACCTCTCTAACTAGTCTATACTTCTAGACTCTTGTCCACTCCCTGTGTATTACAACCTTGCTTGCACAGTGCTGGTGACCACCTTTTTTGTGGTGTAGTATAGCACAGAAGTCCTTCCCTAAGGACAAAACTCTGGCAATATTTTCCTGGCTCTCAGCCAGTGAGCATGCTATTCCACTGTAGTACTCCAGTCCCTTACCATGCCCTGGCCGAGCTGGTCACCACAGAGTATCATACTTTGAGGTTCATTTTTCCACACGAACACGCTGAAGCATTTGAGAAAGGTGTCATCACAAAAGGGTAGTCTCCTAAGAGAAAGGAGAGCACAACAATGAAAGTTCCTCTGAAAAAGGAGAAAAAGATTAGTGAATATCATCTCTGTCTAATCTGTATGCTAAATCCTGACATCCTACTCAGTTTTTAATCAAGCAAAGCTCTTTCTGAAATAAGTGTTTTTTTCCCCTGAGTTAAGCACTGGATAGAGGTTGTTTGAGTGCTTCAGGCCTTGTGTAATTATTCTATTTCCCTCTCCCCCCCTTTAAATATATCAAGGCAGAAGTCCTGCCCATTAGATATCTGATGATACAAGCCACTGTTAATGAAGAAACATAAGAGTAGCCACTTTTTCTATCTTCACAGTATTGGCAGTTGCCAGTTTATATTTTCAGAGCCCTAGACATGCACGAAGTCTCATTTTACACTTTCCAAATGCTAAATAAGTGTTGTTTATGTCTATTTCACAGATGATGGTAACATCAAACAATAATTATTTCATTTGTACCAAGCTGCATAGCAATAATTATTCAAATAGAAATCAGAAGTCAAAAGAGGTTGCATCTTGTTTTATGGTTTTCTTGATGACACTTACTTCACTTAGCATTGTGGCTCTACTTTTGCTCATTATATTTGATAAAAAAATTAGTTTTGTTCTAGAAAGAAAAATCTACTACACCTCTTTCTTAAAAAAAAAAATGAACAAGCCAACCAACCAAAAAACCAACCCACCCCAACGCACCCCCAACTTTCCCCCTTTTTTTTAATCAGCTCAGACTCTGAAATGGATGAGGAAGGGGATAGCTTGAATTTGTCTTAGAAATTACTCTATGCTGTGGTTAAGAATCTTGCAGAGTTCCAATGTAGACAGTTTGTTTCACTATTACTTAAATTTCCAAAGGCTTCTCTCTGATACTGTGAGCATGACAGTATAAAAGATTTCTGTTGCTGTTCTTTTGGTTTGGTTTTTAACTCAGCAGTCTGATAGAATTAAGTTCTTCACGATTTTATTTGCTGTCAACTAAAGTGGGATATAACCCCCTTCTCTTTGCAAGTAATCTGAATCCTTCGTTTCTCTGGAGCGTTCATCCCTCATATTACTCCACAAGTCCGTTTTGGTGTCAGAATGAGGAAAGGAGAGAATGTTTCTTCTTCTGAGCTCTCATTTAAAGGCTGCATCATAAGGGCTTTATAGGTTCCTTAAAGCTGTTGTCATGCAGGAAAAGTGCACACTAGAACAGTTGGTATCTAATTTAAATGAAGAATATTGCAGCCTGCTGTAAGATAGGAAGAAGTTTTTTACATCTCGCTCTACCTACCCTGTGTTGCTATTGAATTATTCTGAGCATTCAGTAAGCTCATTGCAAACTGTTTTTGCTTTTGAAATGATCCAGCTGTACTAGTTTCTGTCATCCATGAATGTATCCTATGGTGATATGTCCTATGGTTTCATGTCCTCAAAATATCCTGTAACTTTGTCTCTTATATTTCAAGCTGAATGGGAAAAACCTTTCGATCCAAAATACACTAAAAAGAGCAAATTCTTTGTGAATGGGAACAAGGCTGTTGAAGTTCCTATGATGTTTGGAATGGGCATATTCAAGCATGGCTATGATGACCAGCTGTCTTCCACGGTGGTGCAAATGGATTACAAAGGAGGTGCTTCAGCATTTTTTATTCTGCCTGATCAAGGAAGAATGAAGAAGCTGGAGAAAAGATTGTCTTGCGAACGTATGTCAAGGTGGAGGACATTAGTCTCAAAAAGGTAAAATTCTGCTGTCCTTGATTCAGATGGCAGGCAAGGAGACAAATCAGTTTCAATCTTCTGGGCTATGAAACAAAATGGGATACTATTCTTAGTTCTGTTTCAATCAACAGAAGAATTCCCACTGACCAAAGTTGAAATCTGGCTCCCTGGTCTCCCTGTGTTTTCACATTCACTGCTGCACAAAGTGAAAACCTTCACAGCTTTAGGACTTTTGCTGGTTCCACACTTTATTTCCCATCTTCCAACAACCTTTAGCCATGAGTTTTCTGTCTTATAAGCTCTTCTCACTTTTTTGGTTGAGATCTTCTGCCTTCTATTTATCAGTAAATTCCTACCACTTTCCTTCAGCCTTTTTTCTTGTCTATTCCTTCCTGCCTATTACAGTTCCCAATAATTGCACATTTAAGGCTAAAATAACAACTTTCGTTTGGCAATTATGAGGACAAAGCTCAATGGTAAGGTTATAGAGCTGCTGACACATTGCAGAGCCGCTATATTCAGGATCTCTGAGGACTCAGAGGGCAAAATTGGAATAAACTACACTTGTTTCAAGGTAACATTGAGACTAGAAGGTAGAAAGGTTATATTCTTTCTAAAACCAATTTTAAACTCCTTCCATTTAATATCATGTGTAGTAGTAGCCTTTGATGGGGCAACATATGTATACAAGCATAGGTACAGAATGTTTACAGAATCAACTCCTTGTGTTCATTCATGAACTTGATGTGTCATGTTAGAGACCTTCACACACATCCATTTGAAAACTGTATTTTAGATCATAAATTCTCAAGGCAAAAATTACATCTTATTACAGAAAGCCAAACCCAGTGTTATGCTCTTAACTCTGATTCACTTAAATTTTATCAAAATAATCTAATTTTTTTTCGTTTAAAAAAAGACAAAAAAGTTTGTCATTCTCTGTACACCTTCAGGGGTTTGAAACTTCTGGGAGAAGCTATGTGGTTTGTATCTAAAGTCACTGTAGGACAACTAAGATGGTGAATCAAGATTCTTATGAACCATTTTTGTCAAAGAAACACAATTGCCTTTAAAATCAGCAAGAAAGGCATAAATACAATGGAAGGGTTTATATTTCCTCTCTCCATCTTCTCCCCCCTCCTAAAAATGGAATAATCTACATAAAAGCCATGAATGGGAGAGGTAAATCTTATAATATAAAAAGGCATCACTGTCAAAGATGAGCTTGCTTCAAGCAGCTTCTTGTTTTTCATCAGGGCAGTTCTTTCCTGCAAACTAATAACAGCTCCTCCTTTTTCTTCTAGTTTTCAAAGCAACTGATTTTCTTTGCTCTCTGGAGTCTCTGGGAGGTCTTAAATGGGTTTGGTGTAGGATAAGGATTGCCTTAAGAGCTGTGGGCAAGCTATGTTTGCCCCAGTTTCCCTGCAAGCTGATGGTGACACAAGTTGCAGAAGCATCGTGAGGAACATTTTTCATTACTGTTGGCTGCTGAACTGGGGATCATGCTGAAATGTTGCCAGTACAGGCAGCTGAGATCTATTTAATGGCTGAATGGTGGAGAAAACATCACTTTCTCTTCTGAAAAGAGTATTCCAGTGCTTCCTGCCTTGTTGCATTGGTGTTGTGTGCCTGTCTTTCCCTTTCCTGAATGCTGAAAGCAAGTGGGGGCTTGTGGATGAGTTTATGTAATAGTAAGAGAGATGATTCAATGATACTTGCATCCTCACTCGACACAGCAATCAGCACAGTCAGGAATTAGGCAGAAGAGATCAGCAACCTGTTATCAATCCGCTAGCACTCTCATTTTTGGGTACCAGCCAGATTTGGTATTTGACGCTGTGCTACGCTGGAGGTATGGGCCATTTCCTTCCCACTTGTCCACTGGATGACTTGCTTTTTGGCCAGCTTCAATAAGTGCTCCTGTCTACCTGACCTGGAACCCTGAGCGGCTGTCCTAGTTTCTCATCAGAAAACAGGACTGACTGTCAGCATTATCACTAACGTCTGTCTCATTGTATTGCTTCTAGCTGTAAATGTTGGTTTTAACCTTTGAAAAGGAATTGTTAGATCCTGAAAGAACAAGGAAGAAATGAGTCAGAAATAGAGCGCTTTGATTAATTTATAGAAAGCAGCAAACTAGTCACTTTCAAAAAAATTTAATAAATCAGACATCGGACTTTACATAGAAAAAGGTTTATCTATTGACTAACTATATTCTTTCAATATGCTTTTGTTTTTTACTTTGTTACCCATACAATCACCACCACATATTGTCCTTCTCCTTTGGTGTATCTCTTTGTTTGCTCTGTCCTGATTTATATGACAAACACACAAGGACAGCCTTTTATTATAATTATTTATTTATTTATTTATTTATTTTATTTTATTCCTCCTAAAAGTAACCAGTGAACTTGGATGTGTTGGATTTTTTTTTGTGTCCAGCCTGAGATACCTAAAAGAATCACTTTGTCACGAGGTGAATCCTCTGCATCTTCAGTAATGGGGAATGATGAAGGTGCTTCCAGCAGAATGCACAAACTATCACTAAGTTCTGAAAATGTCAGATGAAGATCATTAGGGAGGTACAGCTGCACTGTTGTGCTGAATGATTACTGGGTCAACCTCACTGTTCACATGTTGGCTTACTGCAGACTGTGAGGCAGCAACCTACAACCTTATCCTGTCAACCAGACTTCTAACATTGTTATAAACCTTCTTTTCTTTTCACTATACATCTCCCATGTAGGCTAGGGAGAGCCTGCAAGCAAAATGTCTTTGGGGAGAAAGCAAAATGAGTTTGTCTCTCGGGAGTCTGTGTTATACTGTGATATCTGATCAAAAGTTTCACCACATTCTTGCACTTCTTTTCTGGCAGCTCAGCAAATTTGTATCTTCCAAAATTCACTCTTTACGGGACATATAATCTAAAGGATATTTTATATAAAATGGGCATCATGGATGTATTCACTGATAAGGCTGACCTGTCTGGGATCACTGGGCAGCCCCAGCACAGAATTTCCCAGGTAAGTCAAACTGCTTTTTGCTTTATGGGTCCATGGTTACTGATACATCACTTTTACATCTATTCATGATCAAAACTCATGTAAAGAAGCTTTGCTTCACATGAAAAGGTGGCTTTTGGTATAGAGAGTATTTTGCCCATGTTACTTGTGCTGTCAGTGCAATTGGGTGGGAGCAGGTTACAAGCCTACAACTTTTTAACCTAGGAGGCTTTTCTGATCAGCATGGGGCAAACTTATAAAACAGACATGATCAAATCCACAGCTTGGTACCCTCCTGCAGCGTGTTGTTACAGTCATTACACTGTTGTTTCCATTTGTGTTTACCTTCTTCAGCCAGCCTGTGGGCAAGTAGGAAGCTGTAGGATGTATCACTGCTGCTGTTTTATGGAGGGGAGGGGAGAGGAAAAATGCTGCTTGCTTTTAAACTGTTTGGAGGAAAGGAAAATGCAGTTATTAAAAACATTTGGCTTCAAGTCTATGAGCAATGACTCTCATTAGTGCCAGGCCCAGGCAAAAGCTACAGATAAGTCATACTTTAATAAACCCAGAGTTTAAAGCTGACGATCAGTGCAAATTTCATTGCCTGATATGGACAAAACCAACTGCCCTCATGACCTCAGATGGAAGTGAGCCAGTTAGGGTCTGTGAATGTCTTGATTTTGCAAGGTAAAACTTACATCTTTCTCTGCTCTAGCCCTCCATTTCTTGTCCTTTGCTCACATTTTTCCTAAGACATTAAAGAACATGGAAAACATAACTTCAATATGCTAATGAGAATGTTAATTCTTCAACTATATGGAATTTTAATAGACAGTTAAATATGATCTTGCTCTCTTAACCTTTAACCTAGCTCCACAGTTCTGCACAAGTGGGATCAGGGAATGAGCAAAGAAACAAAACAAATGTTTTTGCTAGTAGGGACATGCTCCTCCACTGGGGATGAATGTTTCATCTTTGGGGCTAGGAAAGCTATGCCGTGTGTAGCTTGCTGCTTTTTTTCCACAATTTTGCTGTCTTTGTGCAGTGGACTCACATCTGTCGCTTGTTTCTTACAAGAACTTCTTCAGGCACTTTTAGCTCAAGTTCTTATTTAGGTGACATATTTTGTACCCCCTTGACTTGTAACATGTCTATTTCTTCACAGGCTATTCATAAGGCTGTAGTAAAGGTGGATGAGACTGGCACCGAAGCAGCAGCTGCCACAGGCATGGAAATAGTGCCTATGTCTGTTCCAGCTACCATTGTATTCAACAGGCCCTTCCTAATGGTCATAACTATGGAGAACAATATACTCTTCATGGGAAAAATTGTGAACCCTCTGAAAAAAGACTAAGTTGATACACGTATTAGGTAGGCGGTGATCACCAAGTGTTTGACCTGATGAGTATGGCATAGCTATAGAGGGCTCTTCACCTCTTAACTGATGTTATTCACTGGTTTTTGTAGATGAAACTCTTCATCGATTTAAGTTGCCATAGTTGCATATTTGTTTGGGCCTTGGTTTTTTTTTTTAATTTTTTTTTTTTAGAAGGTTGCATTCAGGCAGAACTGTCATTAGATCTGGGACAAAATCAGCCTGTGTGATACTGACAGCATAGATACATCTTGTAGCAGGGAAGATGAGTAGCATGTGGGTGGAGAGGGTTGTATAAGCCTGCTTCTTCCCTCACAGCTGCCTTCTCACCCTTTTTTTTACATTGACTAGCAAATGGGTACAAGTTATGGCACTTTACTACTTGTGCCCATTTTCCTACCAACATGAAATTCATATCTAGCATAGATCTTAACATGCATAATGCTTACTACCTTGCATAGTACCATTGTTGTCCAGTGAGTCTATTACAATTTTGACTTTCAGCTGTCGTCCCAGCTAGGCTGCTGCAAAGGGGTCACAAAGAAGGTGTGTTTTTCCCCTGCAGATATATACTGGCCTGCCCACTTTTTTTTTTGTTTTGTTTTGTTTCTGTGAGAGTTTGTAGTTCAGACTCGTTCCAGGGCAAACGTTAGAAGGTCTAAGAATTGTGTCTAAGAAAAGAAGAGGTAGATCAGATCTCTGCAGTTCAGTGCCCTGGGGCCAAACTTTGTGAATCAGATATACAGCTCAGAGCACCCAGAAGACTTCTTCTAGCCTATGCCTGCATCTAACCCAGCTTCTAGAAGCCCCCAAGCAGCAGGAAACACAAGCCATCTCCACATGGTGCCAGTGCATGTACCATTGCTGTGTGGCCCTGGGAGATTACCCATGGTAGTAAGCACCATTCCAGTATTGTTTGTAGGATCAAGCACCCTACTAGTAACACCTATACCCCAACAGTGACACTTACTGTGTCTCTTGACATATCTCCTTCTGTTCCCAGACTGTCCAGTAACACAACATTGGTACTCTTTTTCTCATCCGCTTCATGGTTAGTATAGCCACAATATTATAATGAACTTTTTTCACTAGTAAGATACACGATACTAAAAGAAACATTCATAATGCACATACTTATTTATTTTTTCTTGTTTTCTTTCCTATCTGTTTTTTTCTTCAATTTTTCATAACTATCATTATTTTATTTCATTGCTCATTTTCATGGTATATATCTGATCTCTGGTTGCAGGAGGGGCAAATTATTGACTAAAATGGGTTAGTCTATTAATAGGTATTATTAACACCAGTCTTTGTACAGCCTTGAAATATGCAGACAAATGTACTACAGTAGAACAACAATGAATAAACATGACATTAAAAAGTTTCTAATTCTGCTATTTTATTTCTTTAATTCAGAGTTATGACTTAAGTATGGTTCAAGCAGATTTTTTGACTGGTGTCAACAGTTATTAATATTACATCAGCACAGTAATGCCACTAATGAGCTTCAGAAAGCCCTCTGTCTTTGGCCTGAGCAGTGAAACCCTGTTCACATAGTTCTCCTAGCAGAGATAACCTACTTTTTGGGAAGGTGAGGCATTTCTTTGATGCAGAGATGTTTCTTTCAAAGGCTATAGAAAGCATGCTGTTTCTACTGTATCAATTCTGTAGCTTCATGTGTATGTCTCATTTACCTTCTAAAAAGCTCTCTCCTGACTCCCTCTAATAGCTATGTTACCAGTCTTGGTATGCGTTTTGACCTGTGGTTCCTGTTATTCTATAAACAAAATACAGGCCATCTAGATCATACTCTTTTGTTAATAGATTATGACGGGAAAAAAAAGCTCTTAGGAGTGCTGGAACCCACTTCCAGATTAAAATCATAGTGAAGAAAAATTCATCCGTGTGGCAATCAAGGGCAATAAGGAAGAATAAATTTAGTATTTCCCAAAATGAAAACTAGATGTACTCTATTTGTTTTCATTTGTCTTTACATCTCTGGATCCATAGCAAACCTTGACAGAGAGTCAGCCTCTACAGGATCTTACCTATCTTTGTATTTTATGTTGATCTAGAGGCACTTCAGATCTTGCTAGGTGACAGTTTTCTGACATAACCAGATCTTGCAGCTTGCTTTCCTGTAAAAATGTATAGCAATGAATTTGGACGTAAATCCAAAAAACCTAACTTAAGAAGGAAAAAAAATATTACATATTTACACAGCAAATTCTATTAGAATTATGAGGAAAAACTTCAGAAAATGAAAATCATGATCAAACCAGAGAATGTCCTCTGCCTAAAAGAACAACCCCCTAACCTTAAATCTAAAACTGTAATAAGAAAAGAAAAGGACGAATTTCAGGAAAAAAACAACTTGTAGAAGTCACAGTATGTAATAATGTATTCTTATTCAAAGATATCAGAAACCTGCCAGAGACCCTGAGGGGACAGTAGATGTTCAAAGTGTAGAAGTGCTCAAGGGGGGCTACCAGCAAAACAGAATCTCAATTCATTGCACATGAACTTCCTTTGCAGTGGCTGGGCCTGAGCAACTATTTCAAGTTGAACTAACAATAAAATAGTTTTTAGAATAAAAAAAGTCAAAAAGCAAGTAACAACAAATTGCCAGGACTGTTTAGTACGCATGCAAGAGCTTGTAGCTGTCTTAGGAAGAAAAATGTTAAGCCTTCTACTGTGATGCATCAGTATAGATTGGTCTCTGTACCAGAATAATAAGAAGTGACAAATGTGATATAAGTTTTTAGAATAAGATGAACGTGAGCATTGCACTGAATTGCAGAAGAGTTAGTCCAACTTTGGCATTTTGGAAACTGTAGAATTTGTAGTTGTGGGTAAGTATGACAAAATATTAAAGAACTAACACAACTTTCCTAGAATGGTTTAGGTTGGAAAAGACCTTTAAGATCATCGGTGTCCAACCATTAACCTAACACTGCCAAGTCCACCACTAAACCATGCCCCTAAGTGCCACACCTACACCTCTTTTAAATACCTCCAGGGATGGTGACTCAACCACTTCCCTGGACAGCCTGTTCCAATGCTTGACAACCCTTTTGGTGAAGAATTTTTTCCTCTTATTCAATCTAAATCTTCCCTGGAGCAACTTAAGGATACTTCCTCTTGTCCTATCGCTTGTTACTCTGGAGAGCAGAACAATACCCATCTCACTACAACCTTCTTGCAGGGAGCTATAGAGAATGATAAGGTCTCCCCTGAGCCTCTTTTTCTCTGGGCTAAATGGCCTCAGTTCCCTCAGCTGCTCCTTGTAAGACTTTCTCTAGACTCTTCACGACCTTTGTTGCCCTCCTCTGGACACGTTCCAGCACCTCAAGGTCTTTGCTGTAGTGAGGGGCCCAAAACTGGACACAGGACTCTATAGGCACAGCCTCACCAGTGTCGAGCACAGGGGGACGGTCACTGCCCTGGTCCTGCTGGCCACACTGTGTCTGATAGAAGCCAGGATGCTGTTGGCCTTCTTGGCCACTTGGGCACACTGCTGGCTTGCGTTCAGCTGGCTGTCGACCAGCACCCATAGGCCCTTTTCCACCAGGCAGCTCTCCAGCTGCTCTTCCCCAGGTCTGCAGCGCTGTGTGGGGCTGCTGTGACCCACCTGCAGGACCCGTCACGGAGCCTTGCTGAACCTCATACAACTGGCCTTGGCCCAGGGGTCCAGCCTGTCCAGACCCCCCTGCAGAGCCTGCCTGCCCTCCAGCTGATCAAGGCTCCCACCCAACTTGGTGTCTTCTGCAAACTTACTGAGAGTGCACTTGATACCCTTGTCCAGATTGTTAATAAAGATGCTAAACGGGACTGGCCCCAGTACTGAGCCCTGGGGAACACCGCTTGTGACCGGCCGCCAACTGGATGTAACTCCATTCACCACCACTCTGGGCCTGGCTGTTCAGCCAGGTTTCTACTCAGCAAAGTTTACGCCTCTCCAAGCCATGAGCAGCCAGTTTCTCCAGGAGAGTGCTATGAAAAATGGTGTCAAAGGCTTTCCTAAGGTCCAGGTAGACAACATCCACAGCCTTTCCCGCATCCACTAAGCGGGTCACCTTGTCATAGAAGGAGATCAGGTTAGTCAAGCAGGACCTGCCTTTCATAACCCCATGCTGACTGGGCCTGATCACCTGGTTGTCTCCTGTACATGCCATGTGATGGCACTCAGGCTGATCTGCTCCACAACCTTCCCTGGCACCCAGGTCAGGCTGACAGGCCTGTAGTTCCCCGGATCCTGCTTCCTGCCCTTCTTGTAGATGGGCATCCCGTTGGCTAAGCTCCCACCTGCTGGGACCTCCCTGGTTAGCCAGGGCTGCTGATAAATGATTGACAGTGTCTTGGTGAGAGCTTCCACCAGCTGCCTCAGTCCCCTGCTGGATCCCATCTGCCCCCACAGACTTGTGTGTGTCTAAGTGGTGTAGCAGGCTGCTGGCCATTTCCCCTTGGACTGTGGGGGCTTCGTTCTGCTCCCTGTCCCTGTCTGCCAGTTCAGGGGGCCAAGATTTACTCTTAAAACAACTGGTTTTACTATTAAAGACAGAGGCAAAGCAGACATCAAGTACCTCATCCTTCTCCTTAATGGACAGAGATTCTCCTTAGCCCTCATTTTGTTGTTAATGTATTTATAGAAACATTTTTACTGTATTTTACAGCAGTAGCCAGAATCCTTTATGAAAGGATTATTTGGAAGAGTTGATACATGTCCATTACAATGGTTTGATTGAGGTATGTCACATAGTTCAGAGAAAAGATAACAAAGTATCTCAAAAACCCCTTAGGCTAGTAGAGAGGGAAGATCTTTTTGTAAGCAGTATGTTCAGGCATGTGTTATTCATAGAAGTTAGTGTGGGACTTTAATGAATTGTGAGGTGACATATTTTCTTGGTGGTTCCACCTTGCTCATGGGTAAGGATCTCAGGGTACTCTGTGTCTGGAGAACCACTGCCAAGAAATCCAAAGCTAAGAATACAAAGAAAGAAGCTCTTATTTTATATATGATGTGATCTCGAGACAGGCATTGCCACCCAGAAATTTTGCAGTGATGCTGGATAGGCCACTGAGTATGTCGTTTCCATGCTCAGTGCTGGTGAAAAAGGAAACCAAACAGTGGGAGATATAAAGAAAGGAAGAGATGGAAATGTCAGTGTGCCCCTGTGCCATGGTATGGCCACACTGTGTATACTATTGCAGCACTGGACACTGAACTACATGAACCTTCAGTCTAAGCTAAGGGTGGATATTCCTTATGGCTTCTAGGATGTTATCTGTACATACACTGTGTATCTATAGGCTCAACTCAGAGCCAAAGGCTAAGTGTTTATTTTCTTTTCCTGTGCCCAAGGGTGTTTAAGACAACAGTACAGGTCTGGCAGTTAAGAGCATTTTCATTTCCTCAGTTAGTACCATCATCTCTATCAACTCAGTGATTCAGTGGGAAATAACTAAAAATCAAAACTGACATATGACTCAGGAGTTTAGGAGCAGTCATTATAAACAAAGAAGAGGGGTTTTCTGGGTACTTTACAAGGGTCTGTTATCACTTCTTCGAATGATTGAAATAGGTGAATTTATGTTTGTAAGCTTATTTGCAGTTTTGGTCTTTTCACAGTCATTGATCATACTTTTTACATTCAATCACACGAATGCCTTGCTATGTACCAATGTACATTCACAAAGACAGACTAGATCTACCATATCTCTTAATTAATGTCTCTGGGTTTTGTTCTTCTGTCTCTTTATCAGATGTATATATATATCTGTATAGCTTTTAAGGGGAATATCTCATTGCCAGCTTGTTTTTCCTATTAGATTCCTTGTTTAATTTTTTTTTTCTAATGTGAATTAGCTGTAGGTTCCAAACTATTTTTCCTCTACATCTATGACCTTACAGTATATGACAAATCTATTTTTAATTAATAAAAAAATGCAAATGAGAATAAATAAAACTGTGAGTGGCAAAATAATTTCCTCATTGTTCAGGTCCCCTACAACTGATGCAGAAGTTTTATCCATCCTGAGTTGAAGAAATAAGTGCTTGATTTAAATTTATTGTAAACAACTACTTTCTTTCCAGTCAGTCTTTTCCTACAATAGCCTTTAGATAATGTCCATAGCCCTATATTGGTGTTATCCTCACATTCAATTTGTCTCCCAAGAGAAATTTTAAGGTGTTAAATTTTCCAAAGCTGTCACAAAAATTTAAAATCTCAACAATTTTCCTGAAAAAGGTTTCAAAATGTTCTTCCATTTCATTGGTAAACAGTAGAAAAGTTTATCACTTGATAACATCTTATAAAATAAAAGTTACTGTGGAGTATTTTCATAATTTCTGTTTGAAAATGTTGACAAAGCCAACATATTTATTAAAATATTCTGATTTCTCTGACTCTGCTTTCTTACAATGAAATTGCTCCCTCAGAGAACTTCCAAGATTTTTTTCTGAGAAAAGATTTTTGAAGGGGACAATAAAGGCTACAGGAAGAATCTGGGTACTTGCATAATCCAGGCAGGTTTCTCAGATGTAGAAAAAAGTTGAACATTTGTGAAGTAGTTTGTAAGTAATGCAGCACTGAAGCTGTAGCTCAGTTATAAGCCTACTACCATCAATGATGAAGCAGGGATCAAAGGATTTATGGACTTCTCAGCTTTAGCTGTGCACTGAGTTCCCATCGAGCAGTAGTAGAAATACTGTTTTTACAGTAAACTATGAAGGAAAACGTGTCTAGAAAGTGCTGGTAAAAAAATTCCTCCTTTGGAGACAGTGAATCCTCTTAGGCTCAGTCCTGTCTTGCAGGATTCTGTTTCTGGTGAGGAGATCCCAGTCATTGTGCTTCACAAGTTACCTCAGGAGGGACCTCAGTAGTTCAGAGATTTGCGAAGAGCAGGGGGTGCTAAGTGTCATCTGTGCTGTAATATTGGGTGTTGGGTTCGGAGTTATAGTAATTATGAGTGTGGAGGCGAATTAGAAAAACAAATGTGTTTGTTAAGAGATTAATACAATCATCATTAGTATGAGAGCTGGAGCATTCACAAAGGCTGGAGACCAGTTCAAACTGGTTTTCATAATCCCCACCCACCTAAGTTCTACCAAAGGCATTAATTTAAAAACATTGCATCATCAAGGTAAAAAAAAGTACTCTCACTGGCTGATCAATGAACATGAGAGCAGGACACCGTCACCTAGAAGTTCTTGTGACCTGATTAACCTTTCTGCTCTCTACAGCTGAGACCCATTCTTGCTGACCCCTAGGAGTGCCATAATGTTCTGCTGCCCTATGGAAGAAGACACCTGGGTATTCTGTGAAAATCAGTCTGGTTTTTCCCTGATCCCCAAAGGTTGACTTTTGATGAAGGAACTTGCTGTGACTTCTTTGGGAATGCATCCCTCCATGATTCTTCAAAAGGCTCTGTTGGCCATTGCTCTCCAAGTTGATGGAGGGAGCAAGGGGTGCCAGGGCATGGTGGTGTGCCAAGGAGATGTGAGTGGTCTGCAAGTGACTGTGGGTGATGTGAAGAAAGGCAGAAAAAGAATGTCAGAGCAGATATCAGTATGTAGGAGCCAGCACTAGACAGGGTATTAACTAGTTTGAGATAGGGAAGGTTTGATCTGTACTGAAATAGTCACAATTACAACAGTTTTCTGTTAAAATTAACAAATTTGAGATGGTTGTGTAGTGGTTGATTACATGAAAAAAATGGCTTTTTTACTTGTCTGCATATTGATCTAGAGTATGACTTTTAAAAGCTATGTGGTGTTGGCCTAAATCTTCTCCCAACATAGTTAAAAACACTGGCCAGAACAAATCTATGCTATATCCATCCAAAATAAAATTGAAACCTGCCTTCTTCTGTGTTTGTTCCCTGGTGGATTCCTGTGTTCATATCCTTGTTTTCAACAGAGCAGTACTGTATGAATAGAGACTGACATGGAGTAATAAACAAGGCAAATTGCCTCTGTGGTTTGCAGGACCACTTTCTGGGTCCTTTCTTTGAGCATTAGCCAAAATCCATATTGTGTGCTTGGGCAGCTGAGCTTCTGAGTCACAGAATAATGTCATTACTGTTTACTTCTATCCACTTTGATCAGCCTTACTTGATCAGCTGCGTGATTAAAGGTAGGTACTCGATTCAGTATCACTCAGGAGTACAGAGGAGGTAAAGGAAGCAATTCAGATGAGATGGTCCCAGATAGCAGGGTCAGTGGACCAATGGGATGGTGAAGAAGAACTTTTTAATGAAGGCTTTCAAAATAATGTTAGTTGCTTAAGTCTTGAATTACTCATTGGGATGGTTCTTGTTAACTATATTTTCATGTTGTATAGACACACATTTATTACAATTTTAAGTACTATATTGCTGTTGGAAACCCATAATTAATTGATTAATTTCTTTCTTTCTTTAACGCAAGAACATTATTAGGAAAGAAGGATGGGCCAGTCGTTAGAGAGCATTGGGCTGGGGCTTGGGAGTTTCTGCTTCCCTTCCCAGCTCAGTCACAGGTTCACTTTGTATAAGCTTAGCTTCCTGTTTGCTTATAGCTGTCCACTGAGGATGATCATCTTTCTCTCATTGTTCAAACAGCCACAGCGGGATTCAGGAGCCTTACCATAGGTAGATAATCCACAACACTGGACTGGCAGTAGATGAAAAGGTTCAGGTGGAATGATCCCTGCTGGTGTGGTGCTTTGGTGAAAATGGAAGGTGAAAAAAACTTTTAGTAAGCACAGTGATCTTATCCTTCTCTACTTCCCTGTACAACACTCTTGTGTTGTAGGTGCTGGCAACAGATATTTGCGTTTTCTAGTCATGAAAGAAGAAAGCCTGGTAAAAGGGTTGTCTTGGGCAGTATCGTGTGATGCATGCAGATTATTAATACTTGCAGTTTATGTGTGCTTAATCACCTCTCCCCATGCTGTAATGTACCTACATAGCTAGCATCTCATGGATGCAAGTGCTAAACCCACCAGGAAAGAAGCCATTTTCTGTAAAGTCCAGAGGACTTTTTGTGGAAGCTTGCAACTGAGGAACATTTCCAGTTTCACTCTGCAGCTGTATAAAGCTGCATCCTGCAGACCACAGCCTTTTACATTGTGTATCACTGTTACCAAAGAATGCCATGGTATCAAACTGATAGAAAATGATCCTATCTTCATTAAACTCAGTGAAGAAATGAAATGATGCTCAAGGCCATTGAAAGTAACTTTTAATTTTCACATCATCTTATCTCAATAAGCAAGTTCAATGTGTTATTTTTATCTTACAGATGAGAAAACTGAAGCTCATCAGACAGTGTTAGTGATGTTTCAAAGGTCAAAGCTGAGCTGTTCAACAGAGCTGGCAACCTACCCTGAATTTTCAACTCACCAGGCAGTCTATCCCATCCTGAAGCCATTCCAGTATCCTGAACAGTATTTGGGCAATGGGAAATATTCTTGGAGATCTTTGTAGTCAATAAGATTGCAACATGGCTATTTTGTCAACTGTTTTGGGGGTTATAAGGAAAAGAAAACAAAATGAATGCATACTATTCTTTCAGAAGACCTCCACTGGAAATCATTCAGATGTGAAAGTCTCAGCTATTTTTTACTATATTAGTATTTATACTAATATATATATATATATATATAAACACTTATAGCTGAAAAGAAACCCCATTGGTGAAGCTGTTACATGAAGAAATAATGAATAACAGGCCTTCTTTTGAAAGATTCTGGGGTCTAAATAAAGGTTTCTAATGTTAGAGCGACTGACTGCTCTCCTGTCCCCTTTTCAGGAGGGCTCAAGTCTGCTGTAGGTTCTATGTCATATCGGCCAACCTGCACACTTCTGAAGCAGCAGTAGGAGGTTTAGCTGTTACCATGTATGTGCACCATACATGTAACTCACCTCCTACATTTTAGTAGGTAGTTTGTAACTGGTATTGATTTTCAACTGAAAAATGGTGATGAGTGTTAAGTGTTGGTCGTTGCCATTGGTATAGTCTATTTTTTTTTTTAATTCTAGTCCCTGTTCTCTACTTAGTTTATACATAGTATTAGTGATGCTAATTCAAACGAAAAAAACAGTTCTGTGAGCAGAACTTCCCTTTCCTCATGATTGTTTCTGTCACTATATACAGGCTATTTCATCCCCATTTCACATTGCCTTTCTAAACTAATGAATTTTGCCTTTCTGGCAGGACAGTGGAGGAGGTTCTCCAAGAAGTATTAAAAGCATGGCACGAGCACTGCTTGCAGATTGGGCTTTTTTCTTCATTATATACCTCATCCAGACTAGAAGAACCATAGTTACCAGACACGCATACATCTTCAATCTTAACAATTTTCCCTGCACTTTGAACTGCCTGATCCTTTCCAAGGACTATTAAATAACTCAAAACTATCAGGATGGAAGGGAGGGGAAGGCAATGTCCATTTCCTTTCTAATCCCACACTCCATTTCCATCATATTGCTGCTATGTCCATATATTTGTGGTCAACATACTTCACACTTACAAATCTTTGTGTTACTTATGATATAATAGATCTACAGGGATAAAGATTTTTCTATATTTGAAGTAACCTGTGTGTCTATGAACCATAAGCTGACATGAAAACTATCATTTCCTGACCTAGAGGTGTAGAAGAATAACAAAAACACTGGGCAAGTTGAATGGTTTTGTTGTCATCAAATATATCAGTCACTGGTTAATTAAGAACTCTTTAAACCTGTTTCAGAATAGTTTGTTCAAAACAAACCAAACCGGTAGGAAGTGTTTGCAAGATGTTGGTAAAGGCACAAAATATTATATGGGTCTATTTCTTCAAAAGAAGTAAAAATGTGACTTGGGGTGTGGTATAGATAATGACCTAGATGAAGTACACATCAGTAAAATAGACTTGGGTAATGTAGACTTTGTTGTGGTTTTAATTATCAGAAGGGATAAACCACATCTCTTTGGTTATTTCGGTATCCCGGACTTTTATTCCTACTGAAAATAAATAGTAGAGAAGTAAAATCTAGTTCAGTAGATGAATGATCAGTATGAATCTGGTTAATGTCATTTCATGACATAGTTTTAGAGCTGAGATAGTGGTCAGTAGAGAGGTGGAACCATACATGGCTTGTGGCAGTGCGTGGTACACCGAGCACGCGTGCATCAGTTCATTATTTCAGTTTAAAGCTGATGTAGCACCTTATTGCTGCTGCTCTAATGAAATGCTATGGAAATGCCTTGTTAAAGTGTAGCTTAACATTAAAAACAAAACAGTAATTACAAGGCCTCACAAGTGAAAAAGAAAACAAGAAGCTTATAACCATTTTGTAATACAATTCGTCCTTGACCACCATGACCTGTCATTCACCTAGGCTTTGATGAATAAAATAATCTCTGTGTTTTGACCTTTTATAGGCAGAATTAGAAGGAACAGGTAAAAAGGAAAGGGGAAAAGGAAAGGGGAAAAGGAAACAAAGAAGAAAACAAAGAAGGCAAGTGTCAAGACAAGGTTTATCTGTGTTCTGTCTCTGTGCTTATCTATGTTTGTAATGAGAAAACTACATACGTGAATAAATGAGTACAAAGGAAAAAGTCACAAATGGGGAAAGGAAACGTGCTTCATGTCACTGCTCAGTTGTGGTCTTTGTTATGAACTAGAAAAATTCAGTCAGCTTGATCCACCATATTTTATTCCTATTGGAAAAAAATAATAGAAAGAAGCAGTGCTTTTTTTTTATTCCAACAATTTAAATTTGTAAAAGAGGAACAAGGAGTAAAAGTGGGTGCATGCATGCAGTACTCAGCAAAAGAAAACAGCTTGCTACTTGTATTCCCACCACCTGCCTGAGGCAGTAACTCACATGAGAACTGCAACACAGTAACAGAGAACTGAGACATGTGAAGGGACCGCACCAGTCAGAGTAGGAAACCCATCAGGGAAACGTCTATCACATGTCCTCTCAATGGCGTGCAGCTACAGTCAGATTGAGAAGTTACAGGCAATTAGCTCAGAGTCCATATTCAGGCTGAAGATCAGGAGAAAGGTTTGGCTCTGGGCAGACTTTGGAAGAATGCTGAGCTGCTGGGATGTGTGGCGCTCAGCTCTGTGTACGCTTCAGCATAGCACGGGAAGTCTGACTGCTGGCACCAAGAGTGAGCATCTGTTTCCAGTGGTTCCAGGCACAACATCCCGGTTTCCAGTAGGGTCCCAATTACACAACGTTTGCACTAATCTCCTCCACATGGTCTGAGGCAACAGGCAGACAGAAAGTCACAACTACTATTCAAAGGGCTGAAGACTGTCAGCTCCATTTGCTGAATTGTGGAGGCGATCCTTGGAAATGCTATTTCATCAATATTTGCTCTGTTTCCTCCTTTTTTTTTATTATCTCTAATTTTTATCATGTCTGTTTAATGTTTAACCGTGAAATTGAGTAGATGATGTAGCAGTATAAGTAGCAGTGTGAACAGCATGGTCAGCTGAACGCAGCAGGGCTTCTGATTTTGTAAGTAGTGCACATGCATTTTTCTTGGAGACTTACAAATGATGCTTTCTGAGGTCAGTGGAATTTTCATGTTATGTTAATATCATTTGTTTGTTTGTGACTTGGTTGTGTGCAGATGTTGCAATGAAATATTAATCAAGCAAACATGCAATGGACCAGTGGGACCTGCTGTTCTGGGGGAATATGCTTAGCCTGAAATTAGAATAAAACAACCTTTGAAGTCATGGGGACTTATTAAGTAGTTGCTAAAGCAGAATACTGGTTAAATCACCTTTTAGGTTGGAAACAGCCTTCACAGTGACTCAAAATTAGCATAATCCCACTAGTGACTGAACAACCAGGTCCAGTTTATAAACTCTTCTGGTGACTTAATGGGTAAAACAACCATTGAACTGCTGAGGCCAGGCTCTCTAATTAGGACTGGGGTGAGTGTAGGGGGTGGGTGGAAGGCCACAATTTAAATTTAATTACCTCTTTTATTCCCATAGACAAACTAATGTGAGGTTTGGCAGAGAATTATTTTCTGGATTTCCAATTTGCATATAAAAAATACATACCAGATTTAATAAAGCCTTTCCAGTTTCTTCAGCTTTGTAATAGTAACATAAAAATATTTGTGACTGAAATCTCGTAATTTCAGAATGCTGAAATGAATGTGATTGACATCTCTAAAGGGGAAAGTAGGTGGGGAAATCTTGATGACATTACTCAGTTTTCCAGCTTCTGGTAGAAGTAATTCTTTAGTATTTCTGTAGAGAGCTGTGATACCAAGAGAAGTTTTTTTTTAATTGATCTGTTATAGTAGAAGTTAAAAACAGAACCATGCCTAATACAAGCTTGCTGCAGAAAAAAACATACTTTGCTTCAGAAATTCTTTGAAATTTGGGCTAAGCTCTGTTTGAATACAGGAAGCGGTCATGGACAGACAAAATTTATCCTCCTTTTCACTTAAGTGTGCAATATCTCAAATAACTAGAGAAAAGAGTTTATGAAAAGTTAAACACCCAGTATTTTTGAAACACCTTCTGTACTACATGATTACTTCATTTGCAGCACATAAGGCTTTTTTTATTTTTCAGCTGAGAGGAAGAGGAAAAGTTCTGTTTGAAAAAGATGCAAATAGTTGAATCATATTCCCATCTAGGACCATATTCCATGTTTTGGTTTAATGAAATTAAAATGTAGCATTATCACTTTTTTACTGTAGTTCGCTGCAGTGGTCCCTGTCTGCTCTCAGATATAGTCAGCATACTCAGATCCTAGCAAATATGAGAACACACAGCTAGTGTATACATTTGCTATGAAAACAAGACAAAAACAGCAATAAAAACCAAAACCAATTTGTCACCAGGAATCCTGGAACTTGGGCTGCCCTCAGAAACTTTGTCTAAATCTTGTTTAGATAGTAGATACAGTCATCTTTCACATCTGGGAATGAATATGGGACCAAGAGAACTTCATTGTGGCAGGATATGGGAGAATGCATTCCTGGAACAGAAGGATACAAACAGGCTGTGTTGTCTGGAACCCAGAATAAGAGGAGCCATAGCAGTAGAAAAGTTCTAGAAATGTTTTCAGGTAGAAGCTGCAAGGGCCCAAAGATTACTTTCATAGATACTTGTTATATTTCTGAAGAAGGTTTATATGAGATGTCTCCCCAGAATAGCAGGGAATTGAATTCAGCAAACAAGAGACTTGTTCCTGCTCCTGTGGCGGGTGGGAGGCTCATGTGAAGTATACCATGTCAGCATCAGGAGAACAAGCATAACGAAGAAACTTCTTGTCTCCAAGGGGATTAATCTGAGTGTTCTTTGATTTCCAAATGGGATCTGTGCTCTTCTTTTCCTTTTGGACTCAGGTCCTTCCTGTGTCTCTAGAGGGAGCCACCCATGCCATGTGTGGGGATGGTGAGGGGCAAACCACCATTTAACAAATTACAAACACTTGTTGCAGCCCCCCAAAAGGAGGGTCCCTTCATTCCAAACATGCACCAAACATGCGGGTGCAAACCCGCTTCTTCCCATGTGTCTTCATGCCCACTTTTGAGTGCCCTGCTGCCATGGCACAGGATGCTCCAGGCTTTTGCCTTGAATTTTGCCTTGAAGTTTATGTAGATGACTTTTATCCATCATTTATCAGCTGTGGTCAAAGACTGGCCGTAAGAGTGTAACCATGAAGTAAACAGGGCAGTGAATTTAACAAGCACTGGATAGCTGTCTGTCCACGTGCTGCTGCCCTGATGAAAGCAAGGGAATTTATCCCATTTCCAACGAGAAGTGAGTTGCCTCAAATTTCCTCACATTTAGCAAACTGCATTTGGGCAGGTAGTGGAGTATTTGATGCCTTTGAAACTCACACTCTGTTTTAGCTCAGGGTAATTCATTTGTTTAGATGTAGCTTATAGGAAACAATGATCCAGGGAAGATAATTGTTAATAGAGATTATTATGGACTTTAGCTCTACACTTGCATTGCTAATGAAGAATAGAATTGCCTTTTCAGAGCAGTTACAATGGAATATTATGGTTTTATTATGTCTGACATTTTAATTTACAATTTGGTTGAATTTATTAATGACGGTTTTTGTCCATGGGCACTTTAAATATACTATGTACATTAGATCATTACAGTTGCACTGTGTACTATTTATGCTAACAAACTATTCATTATTTCTTACTACCAAGCTCATCATTACCATCTGCTCATCTAATGACTGTTTATTTTGTGACAGAATAATTTGAAAAGAAGATGAAGTATCTCCTGTGCCTGTGTTTACTCCTTGCTGTTCTTTGTGCTGTAACCCATTGCCACCATGAAGACATTTGCCATGAAGTCAAAAATACTAATCTGCGCACTGGAAGAGAAAGTTTATTAGCGCATTACTGTGACAAGCAAGGCACTAACTACGCAGATTTTGTATTTAGATTTTACAAGCAGGTTATATCAAAAGAAGCTGATAAAAATGTTTTCTTTTCTCCCATGAGCATCTCCACTGCCTTTGCCATACTGGCTCTTGGTGCTAAGTCAACCACCCTTTCTCAGATTTTTGAAGGACTGGGCTTTGACAATCTGACTGAGACTCGCATCCATGCTATACATGAAAGTTTCCATAAAGTTTTAGCAGTGCTGAATTGTACTGATGCTAACATCACATTAAATATAGGGAATGCCCTTTTTACAGCTATCGGGTATGAACCACAGGAGACATTTTTACAAAATACCAAACAATTTTATGATGCAGATTTTTTTTCTAGCAATTTCCATAAACCACAAGAAGCTAAGAAGCAAATCAATACATATGTAAAGGAGAAAACCAAGGGGAAAATTCCTGAATTAATTGGTCATCTTGATCCAAGTACTGCACTGGTTCTTGTTAACTACATTTATTTTAAGGGTAAGATATTTAATGTAATATTCCAGTAGATTATTTGGATGCAAACCGAAAATTGTAGATGACTCTTGTTTATTTATTAGCAGAGTGACTCTTTAGGAAAGAGCTAAACTGTGGAGGACTGTCAAAGTAAAGATTAGATCTGGCCAAAAGCAGAGTATCTGATTGCTGAGAAATAGTGATTGCTTGATTTTGGCACAGTTTGCCTGAAAGCTGTGGACAGAGAAGTCCCACTCTGGTGGACTGCCTCATAGACAGGGACCCACTGTGTGCAGTCTTGCTGGTCTGAGGGCATAATGACTAAAGGTGTTTCCAAGATCCCTATGCTGACTGTATGTGCCGGCCAAACTTAATGGACTAACATCCTTCCACTTCCAGGGTCCCCAGTATTATGGTAGATCTACTTAGGTACGCTGCATGAAAACTTGGGACAAAGCATTTTGAGGGCTTTGCGCTTCTGCAGCCGTGCTTGAATGTTAGGATCACTCTTTACAACAACTGCCTGATGGCTCTCTACAACTACCTGAAAGGAGGTTGTAGCAAGGTGGGTGTTGGTCTATTCTCCAGAGTAACAAACGATAGGCCAAGAGGAAACAGCCTTAAGTTGCACCAGGGGAGATTTAGATTGGATATTAGGAAAAATTTCTTCATCAAAAGGGTCATCAAGCACTGGAACAGGCTGCCCAGTGAAGTGGTTGAGTTACCATCCCTGGAGGTATTTAAAAGAGGTGTAGTCGTGGCGTTTAGGGACATGGTTTAATGGTGGACTTGGCAGTGTTAGGTTAACAGTTGGACCCAATGATTATAAAAGGTCTTTTCCAACCTAAATGATTCTATGATTCTATGATCCTTTATTCTCCTGAAGATTTCTCACCAAGCTGATTGCAGCCATCTTGCATTGGGTGCGGCCTAACAGGAAAGGTATAAAAGATCCTGTAGCTGAATGTTTAAGTGGTTGAATTTAAATGACATAAAAGGCACAAGTGATGGGAACATATGGCTACAATAAAAGCAGGAGTCTTTCATTTGGTCCTCACCAACCTTTGTCTGGCTGTTTTTCAGCAAGATGACTTACACTAACTATGCTGAACTTACCACACAGCTAAAATGTTTATTGTGTGTTATGCAGGAGACTGAAGTCATTTAGTGATCCTCTTCTCCCATAAACAGACCTCCAGCATCCTACATTTAAATTGGTCTCATTTATATCAGTGATTTTTATGATCTTCATATGCTTGAGTGCAACATCTTCTCTTTTCCCCCATTAGCTGCCTGGCAAAAGTCTTTTGATCCTTTGCGTACATATGAGGACGATTTTTTTCTGAACACAAATGCATCAGTTAGAGTCAACATGATGCAGCAAGAAGGTAACTATGAAAGTTACTACGACCAGGATCTCTCTTGTGAGGTGATAGAGCTGCCCTACCAGGGCACTGCACGAACATTGTTCATTCTGCCTGATAATGGAAAGATGAAGCAAGTGGAAGATGCTCTCTCCAAGGAAACTGTGTGTAAATGGGATAGCAAACTTGTGACCAGGTAACTCTAGGTAGATGGATTACTATATTACTACTTACTATTTTTAAAAGAAACCATTAATTTCACATTGCTGCCTCCTGAATATAATGCCCTGATTTCATAAAGCAGGGCTTTAAGTTATTCCCAAGATGAATCAGAGCAAGGCATAAGTGATAAGCAATGGCAGGCTCTCTGACCTGACAGAAGGGGACACAGCATTGTAACAACTGCCTCAAGACTTGCTTGGCTACCTTTTGGCTACCATACCTCTTATTTCATAGTGCTAACATAATTAATTTCACCATGTCTTAGAGTTTATCCTCCTTTTCCCTTCTTCTAGCCTTTCTACAATTGGTCTGCTTACTCTTTGTAGCCCTCCAGTCACAAAACTCTGCTAGCTGCTATGAGGCAGTGGGATGAAAGACTGGCAATGAAGACATCAGTTTCTTTTTCCAAAACCAAAGAGAGAATGTAGGCACAAGAAGATGACACATCTCTCTGGCCATCAAAATTGCTCAGGGAATATGAATGCCACCATCAAACAAATTGGCAATCAAAAGAATGCTTTCTGGTGTCACTGAATTGCATACTTTCAGCCTCCTGGCTGAAACAAGGCTGCAATGCTTCACTGCTCTTCCATTTGCTTTGTTTAACAGGAGATTAGTTCTGCAGTTACCAAAGTTTTCTGTTAGTGGGTCTTACGATGTTAAAAACCTGTTCAAGGAAATGGGCATTACTGACGTATTCTCTAGTGATGCTGATCTGTCTGGAATTAGTGGCAGCTGTAATCTTCAGGTTTCACAGGTAAGTGAGCAGAGCTGGTGAGGGGGTGGTGGCTGGTTGCTTTGATCAAATATATCCAGGGTTTTTAAAGGCTTTCTTTCCCTCCTTGTCCTACTGAAGTTATGAGTGAAACTCACAAGGACAGGTAGCGGCTTGCTTAGTAATTGTGCTTTTCTACAGAGAAGGTCTGCTGTCCCACTTTTGTATTATTTTAATATTGCTTAATAAAAGGCTGGATATTGAGTGCGTGGAAAAGCTGGACAAGATTTTAAATGATTTCTTGACACTGGCATATGATAGTTTACATGAGATTGCATCAGGTAGATTATAAATGAGGAGTATATTATGATACTTGTGTTGATTAGTACCTAATTTTTTAATAATCTTCAAAATTTCCAGGAAACTTCCAGTTTGCAGTGGTAGAATTTCACCATGTCAGTTTAAGGTACAATTTCATGAGGCAAACTTGCCAAATACTGCCACTGTATTAGCATGTAAACAGCGGTCTTCCATTAGCCTTGAAACAACAGAGAAAGTGTTGCTAACAGAGGTCCAAACCACTTAAAGAAATAAATCAGGTAGTGCATGGACATTATCCTACTCTACTCAGCACTGGTGAGGCTGCATTTACAGTGGGTCTATTTTTATTTTTGGTCCTCCCCATTCAGTCCTGACATGGAAAACACTCCTGTTGCAGGCTATTGGAGATTTACCATACAAGAAAGTTCAGTCCACTGGATTTTGTCACTCTTTTCTTTTCCTAAATATTCCCTAAGCAGAGAGTTTATCTTCACCTCCTGCTTGCTGTCCCATATATAAACCACAGCATTTGTTCCTTTTCTCTGCAGGCAATTCACAAGGCCCTGGTGGAAGTTGATGAGGCAGGAACTGAGGCTGCAGGAAGCACAGCCATAATCCTTAACAAAGTTTTCCATCCTCCTGTTACCATCAAATTCAACAGGCCTTTCATTATCTTGATTTCTGACAAAGAAACCAGCACCACACTTTTCATCGGGAAAATTGTCAATCCTACTGAGAAGTAATTGCTGAATTATTTGGCATATTGGTATTCGGTATGAGTTATGATGGGTACCGTGTTTGCAGTTGTGGGCTAGTTAGTGCTACTAACTAGTCTATGATTGAGGGATATTCAGAAGTAAATGAGGAATTTCAATATCAAATTAATAAGCAAAAAAATGGTAGCAAAACCTGAACAACTGACAGTTTTAAAATGTAATATTTTCCCCAGATCAGTAATTTGAGTTATTAGTACATTTCCCCAATTTTCCTTGGAAGACAGTTTTTTCTAAAGTCTGCTGTTATTTTTATAAGTGAATTCTCTCTGCTAAGTGGTTTTGTTCAGACTGCTTTCCATTGCGGGTTATTCACCAAAAGCTTTATCCCAACAGGTAACAAGTCCCTTGCAATTCTATTACCTCTTCTCCAGGACCTGACAATGATCAGTATTCACCTGAGCTGGTCCCTGCAGTGTCCTTTCTTCCTTACACAGCTCTTTGCTGCCTAGGCCACTGTGGTTTGCCTTCAACCAACCTGTTCTTTCTCACATGTTCCAACTCTTTGCCTAGGACATCTTAAAAAAACATTGACAGAGAGAAAATCCCTGAGGCAATAGACTTATTCTGCTGTAGCACTCACTGTAAGTCCCTTTTTGCAGTCCACAAGGTCAGCAAAAAACATTGAGACAGTGATATTAGGAATAAACTGTCAAAGAATTGTCCTATGACAATTTCATCCATGAGTTATTGCTATAGCCAATGAATAAAATAAACATTATCATTTAAATCCATCACTTAAGGACTGACTCCAGCCTCTTGCTATCATTCTATAAATATCTTAAAATCAACAAAAGCTTTCAGTCACTTATTAACAAGCAGGATGTCCGTCAAATATGTTCTAAAGGCTGTTAAATGAGTCCAACTTTTCTCATATAGAGATGGCTATTCTTTATATTCTCTCCTTATGTTCCTGCTTAGGTAAAGCCTGTTTTCAAGAAATACATAAACACTACCTTGCTGTTGTGTGCCTGCAGATCACCCACTCTCACTGCAGTGGAGCACTGGGGCTCAGGGCTCAGCCTCGCTGAACTCTATAGCAAACCCTTTATTGCACAGCTGCTGCCTCCAGGAGAGGCTGACTCCTGCTTTGAAGGCTGCTTTCTCACTGCACTGCTTTGACTCGGGCCATTGTGTATTGACCCTGGATAAACTTTTTGCAAGAGGAGTTTAGTCCCTCTCTTTGGGAAGATGATGGTCCTGAAATAATGCTAATTTCTACAGTGGTCCTGGCAACGCACTGTGAGCGCTGCAAAGGTGATGCAAGCCCCAAATCAACAAACAAGCTCCCCACCCTTGACACCTCTCTGGCCATCTGACCTGTTTTACCAAACTTGGTCCACCCTGCACAAAGGTGGTTTATTGAGACCAATCAGTGCTTGCACCATGGGTTTAGTGTACAAAGGGCTATGCTTCTGACTCAGGGGGACTTGGAGACTGCTGCCTTGGATGAGTCCCTTTGCTCCAAGTAGCAAGAGCTCAGTGGAAGCCCTGAGCTATTGCTTCTGCTGGGGCAAGATACCATCACTCAGTGGACCGGGAAATACCATGCCTCTGTGCAAAGCAGCGGGTTTTACGGAGTTGAGATCAATGATAACTTGCTGTGGTGTGAGGCAGCCTGCTCTGTGGTGGCTGTACAAACTTGACAAGAGCTGGGAGCAGCTCCAGTGAGATCCCACCCTGATAAATTTGTGTACTGGTACTGATTAGAAGGCAGCATGGTGAGATTTTTATCAGAGTGGGGTGCAGAAAAACAGGTTCTCAGCCTGTTGCTAAAGGGAAATGTTAGTAAAAATCTCACCGTTGCTAAGACAGAGCAGAGGCTTTAGGAAATAGCACATGAAGCAACTCCCTGTCCCATCTACCTCCCGGGCCTTTGCTTTTGAGAGTGGAGGCAAGAAACTACAGGAGGAGAGCTGCACTGGGAGTTTTCACACTGGAGTGTGAGGAGTGACTGCTCCTGGCAAAAGTATCAAACAGGACGCCTTTGAATGCTGCACGGGTTTGGGAGGTATCTACCAAGATGTGGGGCATCACTACAGTTGCCCTTCAGTTGAGGAACTTCACGCTTTAGACCAGCAGGTTGTCCTGAGCTCTGGCAGGGACCTGGAGTGGGAAGAGGGATCGTCCCAAATCTCTCTGGAAGGGGAGGATGTGGGGAGGACAGGAAACAATTGTGAAAGACACAGAAATGCCTATAGTTCACAGTATGGAAATTCGTAGAGCCTGGAGACTGAACGTATCTCGCTGATGCTACTCTCAGCATAGTCCTGATTATGTTCTTTAGGAACTGGATAATTCTGCAAAGTTTTTGTGGAGAGAGGGGGTATTTTGTTCTAATTCCAAGAAAATCTAATTGCATTAGTCTGCCTTGCATCATTTGGTCTTGTTGCTTTTGTCTGTCTTAATGTGTGACAGGGAACATTCCTCTTCATGCTATCTAGTTGTATAAATGGTAGAGAAGGAAAGGAAGGATTCTGACAGACATAATCTAAAATTTTCATTTAGGGACTGGGTATTCATTCTATCTGTGGTAAACACATGTATTTTATGGTGTCTTTCATTCATCTGTAGGTGATTTTATTAACACCCTTCAACCTTCCACTACAACAAAACCAGACCTGATTAGGATAGCTTAATCCCACACATGCATTCAATCAGTCTGTGGGACAGCTGGATCCAAACTAAGCCCTGAAAGAGAACTGGAGATTCTTTATGCCCTATTAAGTGTTGTCCACCTCACTTACTGCAGTTACAATCAGCAGAATGGGCTAATACAGCTCACAGTGGAGCACATGGCCCCCTATCAAAAACATCCAAGATAAATGACTCGCTGTGGGTCTATTAGCCCTGACCTGACATGTTTACAGGAAGCTCTGAGGAAAACGACTTACCTAAAGAGAGTGTATCTCAGCTGAGAACCCTGTGAAGGAAGATGGAGCCACTGGGCTGGGTCCCTGAAAGGCAGCCTAGCTGTGTCCCAGGGACCTGAGGGCCAGACATCCCATGGCAGCCTCTGAGCCATGTGGGAGACAGTAAGTTTGTTCTGTCTGACCTTGTTTATGGTCCCCTGGGACTCTGTTTGCTGACGGGATAGCTTCTATCAGTTAAGCTCTGTTTGCTTAGCCCCATGGCAGAGTCCATGTAGTATGTCATCACAAACCGTGAAGTGGTAGGACTGCAGGGCTAATGCAGCATGTGTCCAATGCATTTTACCTTTCATCAGTAAAGAAAGGAGCTGACTCAATGCCAAAAGGCACAAAGGAATCAGATAATCACAGAAACACCAGCTGCCCACATAAGCCCTGCTATTCATATGCTGCCAGTACTCTGGACTTGCTTATTCCCAGCTATGCAATTTGAGTGGCAAATTACAAGCCCAAAGCTGTAACCGCATATTCTCAGGTACAGAGTTAAGGTACAGATGAGTAGTCTTATGCTGCCGTTTCACAAGAAAGGGGGAGCTGATCTCATAGGTTACTGACATAAAAAGAAGAGATTCCTCATCTACACTTCCCTAGTCTCAACAAACTCCCAGGAGGTACCTTGCATGAGCTCTGACATTTGCTGAATCCTTCTGTGAGTCCATTCAATTCACTGACCTGACAGAAAACTGGCAGGGAAAAAAAAATATATCTGTTTGCTATGCTTCGTTCAAAGGAGTTTTGGGGAAGTAGAAGAGAGTGGGGAGCTAACTCCAGATACCTCAACCCTGGTATCTGAAGAACTTGGCCTTGAATGGGCACACCAGCTCTCTCCCCACAGCTATGTCATCTGTTCAGCCCTTGATCACTGCCACTATTTCAAGCACATGGGAATTGACTCATATGTAAAGCCAACCCTATTCTAATTGTTCCAGTAGATTCAGTACAACAAAAGCAGCAGGCTTTTTCCCTGTACTCACACTCATTTCAAGCAGAGAATCACTGAGCTCTTAAAAACCAAATGATTATGATAGTTGCTGGGCAGGGTGGATTTTGACTGTGGATTCTGAGAACCAGGAGTACCTGTATGGCAACTACAAGGCAGTCAGTGCCTCATAACCCAGCTCATCTTTGACATGAGTCTATGTAGTTTTTGGAGGTATAAAAAAACCTCATAGCAGTGTTACTCACTAATCCAGCATTCAAGTCTTGTCTTCAAAACAGAGGCATAAGTTTTCCCAGCAGAAAAAAAGTGCAAGAGAAAGACAAACATTTTTAGATGCGAATGTTTCATTGAAAACTAAATATTCACCTCAGTGGGAGCTAGCAGTGCAAATTCTCAAAAGCATGAAGACCACCATGGGCTATGTATGAGTCCTGTGACATATCCTCTGAATCTTATCCATTCATCCAATGTTCCCTGTTGGGTAGTGCACCTCTGCCCTTACCCATGTGGGGCTGCTCTCATTAGATTTAAACTGATAACATGTATGATATCATCCATTCCCTTCAAACTGTTAGCCAGCAAAGACTGATCTGGAAATATCCTTTATTTTGTTCCCAGTCCCAGGTATAATACAGAATACATTTTTAAATAACTTGGTAATCGTGCTTTCCTCAGACTAAGAGTTTTAAAGAAAACTGTAATTCGTTCATTTCATGTAGATGTCCTTGAGTATGACTAATACCCTGGTTACACAAACTCAGCTCAGCGCTGATGTTGCTGCAAATGACTTTGCTGACTTCTTGCAAAAGAGAATTTCCATGATAAAAGTAGCTTTTCAGTTCAATCCAACCCCTGGAGATTAATTTTTTACAGTTGAATTAGCCTGTTTTATACAGATCAGTCTTTATTTCTCTTATTTTTTATTGCACTCAGTTTCTTTTCCATAAGCCATCTGGAAACAGAATACTTATGATTTATTACTTTACTAAACAAGAACGTATCCTTTGTGGTTGGAAAACTTCTGTTAACAGCAATGTGATACTACAGAAGGTCTGCAGAAGACTTCGCCTGACTTGTGCAAATACCTTATTAAGGAAAAGTTGCTATATTGTTTGCTATGTCTCATGTAGGAAATGGACCACATGGAAGATGCTCTGCTGAAGGAAAATGTTTGAAAAGAAAAAGCAACACAGAGTAAGATCATTCAGAAGTGCTGTAGTCATCATAAGAACTTTGGTTGCAGCCAGGAAAGAATCTCAGAGCAAGAGAAAACATCTGTGCACAGAGGAGATGAAAGAGATAATGAAAAGTGGGTCTTAAAATGCATATGAAAGCAAAGAGAACATATGTCTAGACCTCATTTAGGTATGCTGTTCACACAGATGCAGATTCTTTAGCCATCATAAAAGTCATACCATATCTCACATATTCAAGGAACGGATAGTAGAATGTACAACTTGAATATCTTTTCTGTTCCTATATCTTCTATCTTTTGTGTCTGAGTTCTACCTCTTTGGTAAATCTTACGGGTGAAATTTTAAGACCTTTTGGGCCTCAGTTGCCCCAGTCAGAAATTACTACCTCATGCCCATGCCTGTCATTGCGCTGTGTGTCATAGTCTTGAAATATTCACAGTAGCATCAAGGGTGACTGAGAAGAGACATCAAATAGAAACAGATACGTTCCAGCACTTCTAGCCACTTCTAGGCTGGCAGAGTGGGAAAGATGGTGCAGCAATCATTATAGGAAGCCTGTATAGGTACAGTCTAGATGATACTGAAGTGTCTTGTGGAGGCATGTCAATGTAAGTCATTGACAGGAATGGGACTGTGCTGACCTGTCTGTCAGCCACAGAGGGTAGAGGCAAATCACAGTATCTTCTTTTGCCTTCATTGAAACACAGAAGAGAATTGTTGCATTAAACCATCTTGGTGACCTGTCAGAATCCTCAACATCCCAAAAGCTTACAGCACCAAAGACTTTTTTAAGAAAAAGTATATGAGCAAAAGAATTATATCATAAATTTCATTTTATTGCTTATCTGCCTTCTGCTTCTTCAGTGTGGCCAAAAATATTAATCTACTAAATAATAACAAATTATAAACCTTTGCAAAGTTTAGCCCTAAGACTTTCTATCTGGCTTTCAGAGCAGAAAATTTCAAGTGTAACTCAAAAATATCTACATAAGGGATTTTCTTAGTGCTTGTGTAAGGCCATGCCTGCAACAGAATGATTAATAGTGTAAGGCATCAATTTAAACTTGAACACTAGTGCCAAGAGGTTTCTCTGTGTAGACAACTTCATTGCAAAATAAGAACTTTTATTCTCTGGTGAACTTGTCAGTCTAAAAGTTGTTTGCAAAAGAAGGGTCCCTTTACACAAAGAGAAAAAGGTCTGTAGGGCAAATTCTGCTAGTAAAACTTTATAGTTTCAGTATTCCAATTATGATTAGTAAGATCCTTGTAAGAACCTGAGCTTTTAGTGTGATTCTGCTATGCTGCTTTCTGCAGGTAGAACTGCAAGTATGGAGCCTCAAGTTCGGGGATTATAGGAAAAGGAGCCCTGTGCCACCATCTTCTGGTAAAATCAAGGAATGGACATGGCAAATTCTGTCTGATTTTGAAACCAAAAAAGAACAGTAGCTTTCTAGCTTGCTGTTACAGTGTCAGTGGGGATTTTGATCTTGTTAAGTTTTAGCTGCAGGTCTGGTGAAATACTGTACTTGCACAGATTGCTGTCACTCAGGATTAAGGGCTTGGTGTTATGGTAGGTAGTCCACATACAGATCAGCTTAGTAGTGGGGAAGGACATAAATTAAAGATTAGAAATTACTGGGAAAGAAAAAAAGGCAAATCACATAGGAACACTGTGCCACTGTCTAAATCTCTGGATCATCCACACATGGATTAGAACATTTAATTCTGGTCCTATAGTAACAGAAAGGATAAATGAGAACTGGAAAATCTTTAGAAAAATGTAGTAATCTTAATCAAAGTCTGGAACACCTCCTGTTTGAGGTGACAAATCTTCAGCCTGGAAAAGGGACAACTAAGGGGGCATAAAGAAGGAAAAGATTTGTGACACAGATTGGGTGAATGGAGATAATGTTCACCGTTACTACATCTAATGCCAGAGCTATAGACCATCACATGAAGCATGTAGGAGCCAGGTTCAAAGCCAGTAAAAGAGGTGGTTCTGCACACAGCAGACAGTGTATGTGGAGTGGCACATTGCAGAGTGACCCTGCAATCCCAAAGGTCTAACAGCCCAGTACTTGTTCCTCATGTGTTCCTGATGTAGACAAATTCCAGATGATCAATATGGCATTTTTTAAAGGCATGTCTTCATTCACAATGCAGCTTACAAACCATAAGCTTCCTGGGTGGATATTCAATATTTTGGTTTTCCATTTCATGTTTTGTCTGTTATGTATTTCACAAGACTAACCACTACTAAGGAATCCTTATCTCTGGGAGCCCAGATCACTGGTGGAGTGAGGAAGAGCAGGATTTAGGTGCAAAGGCAGGGCATCTGGTTGGGGCTGGACTGGCAGTGAGGAAGGGTCTGGGAACAAGAACTTACAGGAGAGAGTAAGGGGATTCCTCCACCCTATGTGCATCTTTCAGTAGAGTGTAGACACTTTTTGTGACACAGGGAAGAAGAGATTGATTTTTGAGCTTAAAACCTGTGAAGATGATGGAGAGTGAAGGAACTTGAACTTGTTCCTCATGCATCTCCTCCTGGTGCTCCCCTGTGCAACAGAACTGGGCTGAGAGCACTTTCTGGAGGGAGTGTTCAGCCCCAGCCCAAGGAGAATGAATAAAAGTTTTTGAACTCTCAAACATCTCTTGCACTGCCAACCTCAGGCTTTTCATATCGAGGGAAGAGGTGAGCTAATATAATAGGAAAGGTTGGAAAAGACCTGTGTTTACCCAGGTGCAGTGGACAGACTCTCTATTATGGGCTGCAAAAGCTATGTGTTGTGTCCTTCTTCCATTACACAGGCACTAGCCTGAAATAAATCTAATAAAATAGACAGGTGCTTTCTATCTTAGAAATATATTTCTGCATAGGCAAATTTAATGCTTAGTGCTATCTATCCATAAGTGTAGGTTTTGTACTGAGTGTAAAGCAGTGGAAACTTAGGTCAGCTGCTTTACTTTGGTAAGCAGATGACTTTCAGTCCAAAGCATACAATGAACAATGGGTCAAAGACACATAATTTCATTATTTTCCAGTTCTGTAATTCACTGTCCACACTTGGAAAACCCTTTCCAAAGTGCTTCTGCAGGACACTAGCTTAAGGCTCAAAGTCTGTCACTCAGAATCAGACAATAATTTGAGTTTGAAGGACTGCTGAGCTGCTCTGCTCCAGATCGATTCTATATGAAGGTATAGCCTGTCTGCTTTACCGAGGTGGATTCTAGATCACAGTGCTTCACAGTCACTCTTACTTCATCTAAGCAAACATCTTTTATATCCCGTGCATTTACATTAATGTGCTGGATTTGCTAACTGAATATTTGCTCAAACCAATTTTATCACAGTTCTTTGGTAGGTTTTATCAAGTAACTAGATTCAGGAGTGTTATGCTTTTAGAAATTGATTTTTAAAGTTCTCTCCTTCAATGTTACCTATTAATGAATGACAGAGAATACCAGCTGAAATATATGGTGATCTGGAACATTGACTCTGGTTATATAACATTATAAAACAGTTTTAGCATTTACCAAACCTACTCTTCATCCATCTTATATGGCTAAATCACTACACCAAGTGTCACACTTACTACAAGCTCTTCCCAGAGAGGACATAAAAGTTAATGATGATATAAATGGAGATACATAATTATTAAAAGGTAATATATAATATTTTTATAAGTATATGTAAGGATAATGAAAGTATTCATGATAGCTACTGAGAAATGGAGTCACATGAACTGTGAAAACTGAGTAAATGTGACTCATATAACCTCACACGCAAAGAAAATAAAACAACCTTCTTGGTTTCCAAAGGAAACAGCATCAAATTTTCATGTTTGTAGCCACTTGTTTTCTCTTAGCTACCCTCCATAACACTGCAGCTTATTAGCAAATTTCAATCAGGCTTAACAAAGAGGTAGGAGGTTGAAAAACCATTATGCTACTTTATGAAAATCAGTGAAATCCAAGTTTGTGTCTGCTGTGGGGAAGGCAGGCAGGACTCAGATGCTTTAAATTCTGCTGATTGCAGCAGGCAGTGAGCTAGTGGCAGGGAGCCCAAGCTGCTGCAGCAGCTCCAGCTCCAGCTCCAGCTCCAGCTCCAGCTCCTCCCAGTCTGGTTGCAGCCCTAGCTGTAGTCTTAGCCCTTGCCCCAGCCCTGCTCTCCTGCTTGGCTGGAGTCATCCTGGAGGGTGTGGAGTAAAGCTGTGGTTATTGTGGTGAGGAAAGCCACAGATCCTTAGTAAACTAGGCTTTATTAACTCCACTGCTTGCAGAGGAGTTTGATAGATATTCTGCTCTGTTTTACTGTAGTAGAGCGTAGTGTGTGCCCACTGTGTTTCTTCTGAGGCAGTTTTAAGGATTTTGTCTTTTTTTCTAGGAGTGCAGTTTGGAAAAAAAAAATAGTTCGTGAAAGTTTGGAATGTTTGTCCTGTGAAAAATTTGTATGTGTTGTGAATTAGTACCGTGTGCTGATGTTGTGCTCTTAATCTGCATTAGACCACAACAGAGAGGTAGTATCAGAATACTAATCTCATTAATTTCTTCAGGCTAGTTAGTTGGATACTGCTGAAGTTGATAATGGGATAGTTTGCTTATAGAGAGGCTGGATACTAACCCATCATAATTCTTCAAGATCAGGAAAGAGAGAAGTTTCTACCTCACTACAGGTTGCTGGAGGTAATATGCATCTAACTAAAAATAAAATAATAATATACATCTAACTAAAAATAAAATAATGACAACTAAGGGTATATTCTGTTCTGATGACAGATTCTCTGAAAGAGTCAATGTCTTTCAGCCTGGGTATTTACAGCCTAATCTACTTACTTAATTGCCTTACTTTTAATATACTGGGTTTTTTTCCCTTTTATTTACACTTGACAGTAATTTTCAGGTTTTTCATCAAAATCTTGGTAAATAAACTTACAATATTTTTACATCATTTCATATCAGGATGGAAAACATCTCATTTTTACTAGCTTTTAGCAAAAATTGGTTTAAAACAAATGTAAATAAAATCTAGTAAATGTGCAATTCTTTAAAGCTCTTAAAAGTGTTTTGAAGTCATTGTTATGTTATCGGAACATCACAATTAATTTGAGCTAGCATTTATTCAGTTTTTTTTCAACTCAAATCATAATGCATTAATTATTGCCACAGGTTCTGATTTAGCAAAGATAATGATTATCTTTAGCGCAACTACTTAAACACTACTCATATGACTAGAACTAATAACACTTGCACATCTTGTGCAATCAGGTATCACATTAAAAAACAGTTCCTAGGGCCTTTGTTTCTTCTTCTGTTTGAATTACCCTTGAGGGGAAACCTGTGTTTCCTATCTCCCAGGCTTGTGCCTGTGTTATTAGATTAACACATGATGTGAGTTGATCTTCCCCCAGGACCATGAATAACTATAGGTGTGTGTTTATTTACATACACAAAAATTATGTCTTTCACATGTAGATGAAAACACACACAATTATCTACACATCTCACATAAGTAGTTTTTATATTTTGTTCCATTTTTAGGCAGAAGATCGTCAGAAGGAAGGCTGGGAATTGTTTCTCCCTTCACTTTCTCATCAGCCTCTTGCATCCTGAAGATGAGCTGTTCCTCTGCCAGGTGGATGACTGGGGTATGGTTATTGCAGGTAGAAGAGTTTGTAAGACTTGAGGGGCTTGTATCCAGACGAAGTGATCAAATGCTCCAGTCACTAGGTTAGTAAGCAAAAAATTACTAATGCTGAGTTCAAAAAGACAGTAGTGTGCCCTTCCCTGTTTTGCTGCTTGACTATGCAGCCGTGTGAGACAAGCATGGGACTAGAGCCTTGGTTTGAGACCGAGGGGAAGAAGGTGCAGTTACATTTCCAGTATTTCCTTCAGACTCCTACCTGCAGCTCCCCACCAGTACAGTGTGCTCCTGTTCAGAGGTGTTGAACACCTCGTGTGGGACATTTAGACACCTGACATAGGTGGGGGCTCCTGCTCGGGAGCCATATGCTTGGGAGCTTGCTGAGAGGGACGGATGTGTTGACCTGGTCACGGGGCCACTGCTCCTTGCTATATATTACCATAGTTCTCCCTCCTGGCACAGGCTTTCATCTATACTAATGCTCTTTTCTGAGAAGATGGTGAAATTCTTCACCAATGCAGTCCAAAAAAAATATTAGTATCTTCATTATTTACACTGTATTGCTTTTGAAGTTTGTGTTTTATAAGAACATCTGCCAGATAATGCTCTTCTGTGCATGGTTTAGCAGTAAGTAACAAAGCAAACACATGAGCAGGCCACATCCACATGACAAAATCCTTTTGGATTACAATACATCTTGTGTTCACTTTTCCTCAACTTTTACATTTAAAATTCAATTATCAAGGTTTGTACACGAAGAATTAATTTCTTGAAGACAGATGAAGCAAAACTTGCATGAAGGAATGGGTACATCTGGGTTCCCTGATGGAAAATTTAAGTTAAAATGGAGGCTAGAGTTAATGGAAAATTAGAAGCATCTTCTAGGTTGGTTCTTGTGCTGGTTTTGCCTGGGACAGAGTTAATTTTCTTCATAGTAGCTAGTATGGGGCTATGTTTTGGGCTTGTGCTGGAAACAATGCTGATAACACAGCGATGTTTTTGTTACCACTGAGCAGTGCTTACCCAGAGCCAAGGCCTTTTCTGCTTCTCACAGCACCCCAGCAGTGAGCAGGCTGGGGGTGCACTAGAAGCTGGGAGGGGGGGCAGCTGGCCCCAACTGACTAAAGGGACATCCCATACCATATGATGTCATGCTCAGCATATAAAGTGGGGGGAAGAAGAAGGGAGGGGGGGGACGTTTTCAGAGTTATGGCATTTGTATTCCCAAAGAACAGTTACACATGACAGAGCCCTGCTTCCCTGGAGATGGCTGAACACCTGCCTGCCCATGGGAAGTGGTAAATATATTTTACTTCGCTTGCATGCATGGCTTTTGCTTTACTTGTTAAACTGTCTTTATCTCTCAGTCCATGAGTTTTCTCACTTTTACTCTTCCGATTCTGTCCTCCATCCCACTTGGGGGGGGGGGGGGAGCAAGCAGCTCTATGGGGCTTAGTTGCTGGCTAGGGCATTGCTGGTTGCTTTTTGACAGTTCATAATCCACCCTGTAGTTACTGGGCAATGGTTCAGTGATTGATGGATTATGGATATTACCCACACAGGCTGCCATCAGCCTCTCGGGGTGTTCTGGCAACATGGAATCAACAGGATGAAGACTGCGTATTTCACACCTACATTATGGGAATGATATTATAACTGCTAAGTGGAACGACAAAACCATCTTACACAATGGAAAGGAGTCCTGCAACCTGATGGGTTAAAAATATCTTTTCCTGCCTTAGTTTGTCCTTGAGTCGTCTGTCCCTATATGATATTCAGCTCTGAATGTCATCCAGTGGCACCAGCATGCCGCCTTTAGCACTAGATGAAAGGCAAATTGGCAGCCTGCTTTTGTGTACTGCTGGGGTCCATTTCAGTTACATGTTATACAGAAGACTAACCTGAGGAAAAAAAATGACCACATGTCTCTCTTTGTAGCCGGTCTCTGGAACTGTCCAGTGTGAGTGTTCTTTCTCAGCAGTGGTGGGTTTGTGTATTTTCTAAAAAAACAGGGGAACCCTCTTCACCAGCTCCCCAAATACTCAGCCACAGGTGATGGTCAGCAATGAGTGAGCAGCTGTATTGACCAGAAATTTCTCACAAGAGTGGTAGAGACCGTTCACCAATCACATAGAGTCTGCTCCCCTTAAGAAAAGCCCCAAAACCATTAAATGTGGTGTCAAAGGTTGTGACTGAGGTATACAGTAATTCAGAAGGACTTTCTAAATCCAAACCCTGTTTTGAAATCCTGACAGAGAGGTTATGACACTGGCAGTGTCCCCGTCCCATTTATTGGTCACCCAGGACCAAGCTAAGAGGATGGTCTGGCAGAGAGGCTGTGCTCCCTGGTGAGCTGTGCTGGTGGCTTTGTCCCCATGGCCAGACCCAGGCAAGGAGTAGCCTTCATGTGAAGTCACAGCATTCAGCTCCAGTCGCAAAGGATATGGCTATGGCTCTCCTGGCAACCACCCACAGCAGCAGGCTTCTCATGTCAACCTGCAAAAATGGAAGCAGTAGGAGATACAGTCCCGGCTCCACTCCCTCTCACCCACAGCCCCAGCACCCAGCCCCTTTAGCTTGTGTCTGGGTTGGACAAACTGTCCAGAACATCTAGTGTTACTACTGCTTGCTGTGCATCCTCACTGGTAATTTTTATTTGAACTAATTAATGATTAACGAGTGTGCTCTGCTTAATCCTGTTCAATGGTACTGAAGAGAAGAATGAGCAGACAAGGCCAGATGGACGCAGCAAGATCCTTTTTGTAGCACTGTAAGTACCCTCTTAGTTTTCCCTTGGATTGTTTGGACATTTCATTTTGGGGGATTATGTTGTTGCCTTTTCACATGTAAGCAGAAGGATATACGTGTTATGCAAAAAAAAAAACAAACCCACAAACAAAAACAAACAAACAAACAAACAAAACCCCAAACATGCCAAAAGCCAGCAAGAACTGGCTGCTAGTGAAGATACTTCACATAATTAACTGAAAATTTGTTTCGGAAACGATAGAGATGCTTATAGATCTTGCTACCACAGTGATCCAATATTTGGATCCAACTTTGAAGAAGTTTGAAAATACAACAAGACCCAACTCTGAAGAAACTGTAAAAGTATTTTGTAATTTTGGTCCTGTATAGTATGGTCTGTGTTTATATCGCATATTTGTTTAATTCAAATTTAATTCTTTAATTACTTGATGAATTGAGGAAGACTAGCAGGGCTGCAGTATCCACCCTGCAGTACTGAGTACAAAATCAACTTCTACTTCTTCTGGAGAAAAGGCAATAAGCTTCCAGTTATTTGCAAATTTTAAAAGATTCAGTCCGACCCTATTTTTTAAAAGTTTATATGGTCAAAATTACTTCTTTTGAGAGTACTTGGTTATACAAATAGTGTATCAGGAGGCATATTCCTTCTGAGGATCACTGGCATCCATTAGGAATGCAAAATATAGAAGTGTGGGATTTTGGAGAACAGGTGTGCTCTGAGAGCCTCATTTTACTTGGCTGGAGAACACAGCCCAAAGAAATTAATTTCCATGCCATGTTTTGTATGTCTATCTCTTTTCCAGAAACAGTTATAAGGAAAATGAAGCCCATCTTCTCCTTGTGTTTATTGCTGGCTGGTTTGTATACTGTTTCCCAGTGTCATCAGCATCCTCAGTACCGCAATAAGCAGGATGGTCCTAAAGGGGCACGCTACCCAGGACGCAGCTCTCATGGGGAAGGAGTTTATTCAGTTAAGAACAAAACCTTTGTCAAACTAGCTTCCAGCAATGCTGACTTTGCATTTTCATTTTACAAGCTGGTCACATCTGAAGCAACCGATCAAAATATTTTCTTTTCACCCATAAGCATCTCTGCTTCCTTTGCAATGCTGACACTTGGTGCTAAGTCAGCGACACTGACACAGATTCTGGAAGGGCTTGCCTTTGACCTGAAAAAGATTCAGGAGCAGGAAATACATGAAGGTTTTTGCCAACTCCTCCACATGCTGAACCGCTCAGACAGCGAGCTCCAGCTGAGCCTGGGTAATGCCCTTTTTATAGAAGAGACGCTAAAACCACTACAGAAGTTCTTGGATGATGTCAAAAGCTTTTATGAATCTGAAGTCTTTTCTACTGACTTTAACAACTCCTCTGGCGCTGAGAATCAGATCAACAATTATATTGAGGAAAAGACAAATGGGAAAATTGTTAAGCTAGTGGAAAATCTTGATCCTCTCACTGCAATCATTCTTGTTAACTATGTCTTCTTTAAAGGTAAGAAATATCAAAGGGTGCCAAGGCTGTAACTTAGATGCTTATTGCAGGGAATAAAAACTTAAGAGAAAGAAACTATAGTTTAAATATTTTAAATGGAGGATACCATGTTCAGTATCTAGAAAATATTGCTATAATCACATGTATATCTGTTGTCGGTATAAATGTGTTCTCACTTGGTTGAGCGAAAGACCGGGTTTTTTAACAAATATCTTTGTTGAGTTTGGCAAATTCTTTAATGTGATTATAGACATTCTCTATTGAGAAATGGTGTTTTCAGTATTTGTCTGTAATTTTCTTTAAGCACCTGAAATAAAATAAAAAAATAATAATAAAAAAAAAACGCTGCAATGCTGTAATACCTGAGGATGCAGTAACTTCAAAAAGATACTTGCTCTAATCAAAGGAAGGCTGTGGCACTACATCCTCTTTTGTTCACCATGACCATTCCTACTTGTATACCACTGAATTATTTTTCTTTTTGTCATAAGCCCATTGGGAGAAACCTTTCAGTACTTCATATACAAAAAAGGAGGATTTTTTTGTGGATCCAAAGACATCTGTAAAAGTTGACATGATGTACCGGAAGGGTTACTACAGAACTTACTTTGATGAAGAGCTGTCCTGTTGGCTGGTTCAGATACCTTACAATGGAAATGCCGCAGCATTATTTATTTTGCCCGATGAAGGGAAGATGAAGCAGGTGGAAGATGCTCTCTTGAAAAAGACTGTATCTAAATGGCAAAAGTTCCTCCAAGAACGGTAAGTGTTTTTGCTAAGGTGAGAGGTGACCATGTTGTAGATTAGTAGTGTTTATTTCACCAAGAAAAAACATTAAAGGCCAGGTAAAATTTTGCTGAACTCTGTTCACTTAATGGTCCCTCTCTGTGCAGGACTTGCCTTTTCTTGGAAAATTGAAAAGAGACATGGGTAGTGAACAAATAGGGCATTGAATTTGGGATACATCTCAAGTTAAGTTCCTGGCTCAATCACAAATTGCTTAGCACCATGATGAAGTTAACAGATCCTTGTTTCATACAGACATTGTGAAACCACAGTGGAGTAGCTATTGGGTGTTAGGGTGTTAAGGGCATTGTATTTAAAAGAGAAAATTTTCTATATTCAGCTTTACTGCAGCTATTTCTGTGGTGGCCCAGGCCCTGTGTATATACAAACAGCCTTAGGACAGCTAGCTATTATCTTTTGGAGAAAAAAATATGTTACTTGGCAGTAGTAGCTCTGTTTGCCACAGAGTTGGTATAGTTGTGTCTTCCACCCCACTCCTTGAACCCCACCCTGGAGACAGAGGGTAACATGGGCTCATCCTGCTCCATCACTCCTCATTAGATAGCTAACCTGATCAGAAGTGCTATGTGAACCCTGAGAGCAGCCTTTTAACATTTAGGAAAATAAATGTGAAGTGTCACTATATTGATGCCATTGAGGAGTGTTACCTAGATGACAATTTGTCCCTATTTGTTTTATTTGTTACAGAAAAATACATCTGCACATTCCAAAATTTTCTATTTCTGGTACCTATGATGTGAAAAAGATAGTCAGACAAGTGGGTATGATTGATCTATTCACCCCACAAGCGGATCTGTCAGGGATTACTGGGGAGTCTGGACTGATGGTTTCAAAAGTAAGTCAGCCCATGAAACACGGCAACCACAATATTTGTCTTTTCCCAGGAACATGAAAAGCTTATCCCAGCCTCTTTGCAGTATCACTCAACCAACATATGCCAGTCTGGAGGCAAAGCAAGCCCTGTCTTTCCTAAACCTGAAGCCAAACATGCTTACAAGGGCTTATACATACATGGTTCGAGGTCGAGGAAGGAGGCATACATATAATTAAATGCTCTTTTGGCTATTAGACAAAATTATCTAAAGGTAGCACATTAGCTTTGGTAAAATCTCCTCTAATTCTGCCTGCAGAGGGCAAAAGGCTGTTATTCCTGCCCTTCTAGTGCTCTCAGAGTTATTTTTTTCAGCTAGATGATAGGGTAAATTCACAATAATACATGAAGTTGCCAAAGGCAAAACTAAGTCTAGGCTAAATTACCAGGTTTGCTTCCAGGGTTTCATGCCATCAGTTATCTTGAGTGCTCCTTGGCTCTCTGCTCCTTGAGGGTTAGTCACTGCACACGCAGCAAAGAGGGCTAGCAGGAGTGGTCTGATGGCTGCTGCTGCTACAGTGGGAAGAGGAACGGCTGGTGATGACCTTCCCAGAGGCTGGTGCTGCCAGGTCTTGCCCTTGCCAGGGCTCCATTTGGCAAGAACAAGGAGGGTGGCAGGCTGCAGTCTTCTTGCTGGGTTGTCAGTTGGAAGCCGTTTTGCTTTGTGTCCTTGCAGGTGATCCACAGAGCCATGCTGAATGTTCACGAGAATGGCACTGAAGCAGCGGGGGCCACAGTGAAGGATATTACCTGGAGATCTGGTGATTTTCCTCAGCCGCCTCGAGTCAGATTCAACAGGCCCTTTCTCCTGGTGATTCTGGATAAATACACCCGCACCATCCTCTTCATAGGGAAAATTGTAAACCCTCTGAAAAATAACTGATTGACATTGAGGACATGCACTTACAGACATCTCTGGCTAAATTCCTGTGATCCAGCAAAACGTTTATGTGTGTCTATCACTACATACTAGTGCTCCTCTTTCAACCATTATCCTTATATACATTATTAATCCCTTAAAACACAAAAACTATTTTACCTTGTCCCAAAGTCACTGGTATTTCCCCCAGTCTACAGCCAGGTATAGCTTGTAGTGTTAATGAAATACAAGTCACTTTTCACCAGTTGTGTAAGAAGCCCTTCCTGACATGCTCCCATGGGATATTTGAGATGGTTCAAAGTCTCCAGATGATGTAGCTATTGCTGTACACTCAGTGTGTGTATGAAAGAGCAGGAGAAGTGAAAGGGGGAAAAAGAGGTGCAAGGTGTTAAGTGTTATTTAATCCACTAACCTTTGATGATCAGTGTTAAATGCAGATTCCCTTAATATTGAAGAGAATTTCCATTAACAACTTTGGTTTTTAACCAAGTATGATATGAAGCTGCAGGGTCAGTGACTGGGACGCTGGAGGACATACCACTGTAAAGGGTTGATCAGTGCAGCTGTTTTAACTTGCCTCCTCCTGCCGCCTCCTCAGTGGAAGCCCTCCTCAAGATTTGCTTTACAAATAATGTTTATTCTGCCAAGGAAGGAAGCCATACCAACAAAAAGACTCTGTTTTACTTTGCTAATATAGCTATTGCTGCCAATGCCCTGAGATAAAAGTATGGTGGAGCCGTCCATAACACAGCACCAATTTCCTTTTCATGGATTTGTTGTCACCATCATTTTTCTTTTCTCCTGCTGACACTGCCTTCACTGTCACACTTTCCAGCTAGACTTGTCAGACTGTGGTAGAAAAGCAGAGGAATGAAAAACTGTAACTTCAGAGAGTTTGTATTTCCTCAGTAAGAACAGCAGAGCTTTTCTAGGGACTTTTAACATGCATTAAACTGTCATAGACAAACTTACAAAATGTAGGTAATACTTGAGAAGTCACCTTTCTAAATGTTAGCAGTGGATTATAGAGTAAAAATATACTGTGAATTGACATTTGTACCTTTTAATTTACAATTTCTTGAGTCTAACTTATTGCTCTTGTGTTGTTTTACAGTGACTCAACTGATAGGATTTTAACATACCAGCTACACCAGATAGTTGCATGGTTATGAAAGGAAAGAAACACAAATCAGTAAATATTTAAATTATTTTTCTTTAATGTAATAAATCACCATCATTAGCATGTCTTATTAAAATACAGAAAGAAAATTAAAGTGCTTAAATTACAGACTGATTAAATCTTTTGCTACAGAATATCTCAAACTGGTAGAAAAAAAAAAGTAAAATATAAATAGCAACTTTTTAGGCTTTACTGTCTTAAAATGTCTGTGAAAAAAATAACTTTAAAATTATTGTGCATATTTCTAAAATATAATTATCTTGATTGGTTTGGGGATCTTTATTCTCTTTGACGGTAAACTATGCTATCAATATTAGTAAATTGTAGCTGTAAGTATACTAATAAGGAATATAAGAAGCTTTCCATGTCTATCTGCCAACCACGTAACATGACATTCACTCTCAAAGTGCTCTTCATGTAAACCAGTGACAAAAGTTTCTTACTCAAAACTGTGTTTAGCCTGTTCAATATTTAGTAACAAACAGTTGGTTTCATACCTCTAAACATAACAAGGGCTTGGGTTTGGTGTAATACAGATAAACTGATTCTATAGAAGATCATTTAAAAGTTCTTGGCAAATCTCAGGGCTAGTTCAGGATGGCATGCCAAAGTCCAGCTGTGCAATGGCAAATGTCTCTGTAGGTGAATACAGAGACTTTGTGTTTGTTGTTCCTCATGGACCTCAGATCAATAGTCTTTGTTTGTTCGTAGGAAAAAGATACCTAAAAGATATTTTGCCAATCAGATCTCACTTTGAGAGGTAACTTTGTTGCTTAACTTATTTGAAAGTGGCTAGAGAAAAATCAAGCTGAATTAAGAACCAAAAAAAATCATGTTGGTAGGGACTCACCTTCAAATGGGAGCAGGGACCTTATATATACGTCTTGCTTCCATTTCCTTTCTATTTTGACAAAAACCAGGGAGTGCCCATCACTGCAAATGTGCAGCAGAAAGCAAATTTGTGTGGTAAATAATGAGTACAGAAGGATTGCACACACCTCACCCCCACAAACTGTCAGCCTTAAGGTACTCACTGATACAGTGCAGGCATGGTTTGTTCATTCAATCTGGTGGTTTATTGTGTCTTCTTTCCTGGACTTTTGTTTCTTGGTTTGCTCGTTGACTGTGAATTTTGTGACCAAGAAGCCTCAGTGCAACAAAGGACTTTCCTCCTAGTTAGTCAAGAGTTTCTGCTGCTGTGTGCAAGCACTGTGGTGTACCACTTCAATGCAGTGACACTGCTGGAGGATGGAGCTGGCCTGATGAACCACCTGAGGGAAAAAGCGTGAAGGAAGCCTACACACAAATCTGATGTGGGAGTGCATGCAACTGTGCACATGCAGGAGCTGCAGCCTCAGCACTGCCTGTGTGGACCCTAGGAGAAACCCATGATGGTATGGCTGAAAGTAGTCTTCTGTAAAGGCTGTTTTAGGTCAACAGCCATAGAAGAAGACTTGCCAGCACAGCAGAAGTTTTGCAACAGCACATGCTGAGCAGCTCTCTGAAATAAGGAGCAAAGGAAAATAAGCACTGCGGGAAGAGCGGTACTCTGTGTATTTGTTGTGATAACTAGGAAGGAGTTGTCTAGAGAAGTGAAACAAAGTCTAAAAGCATAAGTAAGGAGCTCAGAAACCAGGGTTAACCCCTGGTGGATATAGATTTAATTCTTACCTACAAACACTGTGACATTTGAAGAAAACTAGCTGCAATTCTGAGTAGTACTAAAGATCATAAAAGAAGGAACAAACAAAAATAAGCAGTGTATACGGGTGGAGGGGCAGACAGGGGAATAATATGTTTAAATTAATTCAAAGAAAATAACATATTTCAAACAGGCAGTGGTTAGCACCAATGTGCACGGCTGTCATTGTTCCTAGAGCTGTGCACCATCTGCTAGAAAGAAACTAAAGGTGTATAACATAAGCCACAGCTTTAAAGGTTATGGGCTGAAAAGCAAATTGTGTACTCTGCTGGAAAGACCTACTAACCTCTGTAAAACATAAGCACAAATAAGAACCCATATTTTGGCAACGGTAAAAGGCACAGGCTGAGCAATGAGAAAAAACTCCTGACCAAACCGAGGCATGTAGTTCTGATGTCAATGTGTCATTATCAAACAGGAGATATCATAGAATCATACCATAATTTAGGTCCTTTGCAAAGTAATCACCTCTTAATCTGTTTTCTAATGTGTAACTACTAAATAGTCACACCTTATTAGCATTGTCTTCATACTGACTGACCTCTTACATTCTTGTACCGTATGATACTGTTCTTTCTGCATATCAAGCTTAGGATGTAATGACAAAGACAAATTTTAGGAAGGTTTGTAAAGTTCTGGTGAGGACTGACCCAACGATACTTCAGGGATGGTGAGGAAAGAGTCTCCCCTTAATGACAGCATACCTTTCCTGGTGCTCGTCATCGATCAGCACACCCACATTGTTATCTGAATGGGAAAATTGTTATCCCTGCAGGAAAATAGTGCCATTCACGTCACAGACCCATCAGTTGGGGGTGTCCAATTTCTCAAAGTCAGATGTCATAATTTGTGTATTCAGACAGTCTAGCAATTGTCATACAATTAGTAATTAACAGATATTCCTGGGCAGTACTTTAAAAAAAATGTTTAAATGGACCTGCAAGTGTTTGTTATGAGTTAATTGAAAAATACATCTTGGACTTTTATCACAATACCTTTAAAAGAAATTAAACCACCAGATGCCTGCATTGAAAAAAGAGAAAAAGGAAAAGACCTTACTCAGAAGATGATTTACATCCTCCAGGACTATTTTTACCTTCTTACCCAGTTGCCTTATGCCACGTGGAGTGCAAGTGATAGAACAAAGAGCAGATGACACCTTGGCTAAAGGGGCATCTTGTAAGTGGTGTGAACATGAGATAACATTCATATTGGAGCCTGCGTTACCAGTGTTATTTATGGCACAGTTTCTTATTTTACCTCTGTAAAAGGGTGGTTTTGACAGTGGTGGTAAAGAGAAGCACCACTCTACAAATCAAGGACTGGGAAAATAGCTGCTCTTGCAAAATGTTGAGAAAATAGAAATGTTCTTGGAAGTTCTGTGAAGAAACATGTCATGTCTTGAAAAGCATGACTCTCTCCTGAAAAAAGGCTAAAGCCCATAGGGAGCAGGTGGGAGGGAGAGGGAAATTACCAAGGTGGCCAAGATGTCTATGTTGTGCTGTGAAAGGCAGAGACACAAGTTGAGGTCCCTCTTGCAGCTGCCATGAGGTAGGGAAGCTGGGAAGTGAGAGCAGCCTGTCTATATGCTGGGGCTCATTAGCCCATCATGCAATGTAGACTTAGAGCCTTTCTTAGGCTTGACTGGAACTTAATTAGCAGTTGTTAAAGCTTTCGGCGTAAACAAGCCAGAAAGTGATGCCAATGGAAAGAGAATCAAAGGAAATGGTTGTAGAGGAAAAGATTTAATGCCAGACTTTTCACCTCCATCGGTTTGGTGTTGTTTAGTCACCGAGCCCAGGCTCAGACCCATGCTAGTGCAACTGCACAGTTGCTTCTCTATCCTTGGAGTCCAAAAGTTGGCAGGGGTTCACCACTCACATGCTGACGACATAAGGTCCTTAAAGCTTTAAAACTTAAAGCTTTAAAAGCTTTTAAAACACTCAGGATAAAGATTCTGCCTTTCTGTTAACTTTCCACACTTGTGCCATTTTTATGCTACACTTGCATTGTCTGATTTATGTACTGTATGGTATATATAAAGTTTTGGGTTTAAGCTTTTGGCTCTGGCATTTGCATATCTTTGAGTCTCTGGGGCAGGCTTCCTGACCTTCTTTCTCCAAGGCAAGCTCATGTATAGGAGCTGGCAGCTGATGTGACACAATCACTTCTTACTCCTTCTTCCTTATTTTGGAAGTAGGTGGGGCTCGCCCTGCACAGCAGTTTTACACATCAGCAAATGGAGTTTCTCTTCTGAGACATAAAATACATATATATATGTAAACTGCCAGCAATTGCCACCTTAGTATCTGCTCAAGACTGCTCCCTGCCAGGCTCAATGAGGTGATGATTACCTCTCTCTTTTTGATTTTGTAGATCTGGTACAGTGGAGTTAAACCCAGTGTTTAGTTTAGACCTACTTGCATCCAACTAATTCAGTAAAGTCCTATGAATCATAGATGAAACTCAGAGCCATTCCAATCTGAGGTGACTCACTTTTTGGCCAGTTTTTGAATAGTATAAAACATGGAGGCTCCTTAAAGAAATAATTCACTTTCATCACTAAAAAGAAAATAAGGAAAAAAGAGGAGGACAAAACCAAATTTGGGGTAAACACCCATAGTTGCAATTCTTGCTTCTTTAAAAAAAAAAAAAATCCTTTCTGTAGTTCTGCCGCTGTACAAATGAAGGCATCACAGATACACATCTTCATTTACTTCAGCACAGCAAAATTAAAAGAGCAAATTAGTTCAGAGGCTGTAAGGGGGGTCTGATATGTCACATCTTTCCATTTTATAACAGTAAAGACTATGTTTATGTAGTTTCTGTTTTACTGACATTGATCCCCAAAATGTTCTTCCCTTGATGCCCCAAGAAATCCAGCTCTTGTTTTCTTTCCAAAGCACTCCAGTTGGATGTGACCTGTGTGCTTTGGATGGAGGTGGGATTTGGGTGGGGAAACGTGATGAAAGGTCACGAGAAGTTTAAGGGGAAAACAGCCTCTCTAAACACTTCAGTATTCATGGAGTTTGGCAACGTAGAACTAACCACTGAGACCTAAGCCTTGTATCTCATTTCTGCGGGCAAAAATGAGGAATTATTTTTGGCATTCTGTGGATTTAATGGGTGTTCCAGTCTTTCTTTAGAAACTACTTCAAAAACGTTAATTAAACCCCCTTTTTCTCATTGCATGTTGGTCTTTGAGTTCAATCACAGATCTTAACTAGCATAAAATTAACCACTCTAAGAAATATTGATGGCATTCTATGGAAAGATAATTTTCCTCTATGGAAAGAAATAATTTTCATCATGCTTTCTTACTTAGTTGTCAATGCCATTCCGTACTATCCTGTAAGTGACAGCCAGCAAACAAGAAATCCACTGTGTGATTAGGTACAGACAGCAAAGAAGTCCACTGTAGGTTTCACTAACTGGTCACCCCAGTAAACAGTACAGCTTCAGAGCTGTAAATTACATAAACATATCCTGGAAAGCAGGAACATATTTGAAACCTGGCTTATCTCAAGGTAGGCACCAGTAACGCTGACTTCACATTTAAGCTTTACAAGTAGACCATGGCAAAGGAAAGTAACGAGAACTTTTTATTCTCTCCTTTGAGCATTTCTACTGCTTTCACAATGCTCTCCGGGGCGGGGGGTGTGTGTGTGTGTGTCTTTCCAGCTCCTGGGCTAGCTTTCTTCAGATGTATTCATGCCAGGGAGTCACTGCATCAGGGACCTCCCTTCACACTTCTGCTGTCCAATTCCCATTCCTGTGGATTTTGTCCCCTTTCTTTGCAGGATGTTCACAAAGCCCTGCTGGATTTTGGTGGGAAGCACAGGAAAGCACAGGGCTGCTGAATATAAGTTTAGTTCTTGTCCTCTCACTATTCAGCATTCGTCACAGATTGTGACAGCAAACAGTGAGGACACTTTGTCTTAGATTTTTGGGTTTGGAAATCCATGTAAGGGAATTTTCTAATCTTGCACTTGTGCTATGAATATCAACATGTGAAGAAAAGAAAAGGGGTAATGTTTAAAGTATAAAAAAAGATGCTGTAAACTTAAACCTGTGACTATCTCTGTGCAGGCTTAATGCTGCCTTGAGAAGCCTAGCTCTGTGCAGGCTCTTGCACCCTGATGGAATGGTGCATGTTGGAGATATCGTAGTGTTAAGGGCTTTGCCACATGAATTGTGGTTTCCTGGATGATCCAAATGTTTGACATGACCAAATGTCTAGAGTATGAGTTTTGTATAGGCATTGCCAATGTTTAGCTTGAAAACATCCTCTATCAAAACTCAAAATAAAGAGCATGTTATCTTATTAACTGTGACCTAGTTTTAAATTGGACAAAAGGAAGCAAAGTTTCTATGCAAAGAGAACTTAAAATAGCAAGAATTTAACCACACAATACTTGAAAGGCAAAGAAAACTTGCAAGGAGTGATCTTTCTTTCACATTCATACATGCATCACTAGCCAGCTGTACTAACAGATAGTGTGCCAGCAGCAAGCTGTCAGATTAGGTTGGGCTAATTAAACCTTATTACTTTGTTAGGCATGGCTCATTGAACATCCACTGTGTAACTGTTTGCAGAAATTCACCAATTCTTACAGCCCTAACTGAGTGAAAACATGAAGTTAGAACTGTCTTTAATATCAGTGACAAAACCCAACATGGTTGTCTCCCATAAAAGTATAAACACATCAGATTAGAGTAACCCAGCACATGAACTGTGTTTATATTACAGCTAAGAGCAAATGTGCTAAAGAGAAAAATGAAGCAAGCCAGCAAGAGACATTTCAGTTGCATCCAGAACCTGTGTTTGTATGCTTAACAGGATTTTAAGCTGCTGATTTTAAAAAGTTTTTTAAGCCAATCATCACTACTCAGAAAAAAAAAAAAAAAGGTTAAATTACAGCTACTTAGCACCAGGAAGACTTTTCCACGGACAAACTTTCCACTACCATAATTAGAGTTTTCAAAGCGGGAGTTTTAAAATTGCACTTTGTAAGTCACAGCAGGGTTCCTGGATAAAAAAATTACTTGGCCAGCAAATATCAAGCACCTGCTAAATGTAAGCGTGAAGTACAGATGATTATTAAGGCACTTTCATTTTGGTTCAAAAACATGGATTTAGAAAATCTCTTCCCAGCCATTCTGGTGTAAGAAGTTTGCTTTCCACATGACACAGAAAAAACTATCAAATACGTAAATTCTACAGGTTTTCTCTGAATCAATAAATACTATATATGTACAGGAAACTTTTGATGGTTTAATGAATGAAATAAAATGGGATTATATCCTTTCTTTACTGAGGTTTTAGAGCTGAAAAGTTATCTTCAAGGCTTTGCAGTATGAAAATTATAACACAACCATTTTGTACATCTCTATAACCAAGTTGCGTTTCTCACTGCACTTCTGTAGTTGGGAGTGCTTTTTACATGGGTATCTATTAAAAGAAAACTAAGGAAAATCTTGAATAGATGTTAGAACTATGAAATATGAAATTTGTTATCCAAAAGTAATTATTTTAATTGCAGTCAGGAACTGAACTCCTGCTGTATTATGTTTGACTGACATGTGAATACCATTTCTATCTAGACTCAACGACAATCATAGATCTATGTTCCCTCTGGATGATTTGATGATACCATTCATCATCTGTAACTTCCATAGTCATTGTTTGAAATGCATATGTTTACCTCTAAAATTATCCAAATCACTATGTTGAAGACTCTAATATTAGAGTAACAAGCTCCTGACTTAGAGGTCTCATTAATTTCAACCTACAGTATAAATGAGCATGCAGGATCTGTCAAATAGGATAACAGATCTAAGACAAATATTTTTTAGAAAAATAAATGCAGGGAAGGTTCTTACATGAACCACCACCAGGCTAAGTGTGGCTTGTCTTCCTTGCAGCCTCCTTCCCTGCTGACTTGAAGGCCAGGGGTGGGCAGACCTTATAGACCTATTGCAAAAATGGAAGTTTATGGGCACATTTGAATGCAGCCACATACATCTTCAAGACATATTCTAGATAGGCTCTTCAACACAACACTGACCATTGCTCCAGAACCTGCCCCCCCCCCCCCCCCCCCCCCACACACACACACACTAACTGCATCCTTTCAGCTAGAGTTTGGTGCTGGGGTAAGCACTGGTGAATTTTGCAAACATGTATACTGTCTTTGTAGATGGGACATGAAGACAGCCATGGACCAGCTGTACAGGTATGTGATATGTAATGTGGATATTACAGGTCTTCCAGAATGGGGTGGCCGTGTCTGCTCTGCAAGCCCTTGGTCTGAATCTTCCCTCAGCTAAAGCCGACATTCTGCTGCCTTGAGACATTGCCATTGTTTGTTTTGCTTTTCTTTCAGAGGGGCCAAAATAACAAGAGTTATGTAACAGCCCAAGAAAATGTTTATATACAGTGATGCTTAGGGTGGTCATTGCATTCAGCAGAGCATGGCTGGGGCTGCCTAAGGTTGCAATTTTTGCTGAGCATTTGCTGATGAAAGGAGCTCAGCAGTTCATACCAAAGACAACTGGAGTAAAATAGTATGAGTACAGTCACATGTTCAGGAATAAACTAAGGTGTAAATCAAAGCAGCAGTGTACGTACGTTGTGCAGGTTACTCTCTCCAGAAGCAGGCCCTGTGGTGGAACAGCTGCTGGCTTGCAGAATCTCTGCTGATCTCCCTAGTAGGACAATGGACCACTTCTTCGAGCCACCAAGAACACTGATAATTGAAGCAAAGAGGCATATTTTGAAAGAGTTTCAAAATCAAGACACACTGATTTTCAACAACAGAATAATACAGATGAATGTCTAAACAGCAAAAACATCTGCATTTGTGTCTCTGCCAGAGTTTTCTCACTTAACTGAAGCATGCTTTGGTTCAACTCAGAGTCGTGCAGGGAATCCAGAATTACCCCCAACCCTTGCACATAACTCTTCTTTACAACACTGAGTCTTGCTCCTGCTACCTTCCTCTTCAGCTGACTGCAGCTGCACAGTGGACTCTACTGCCCAGGCTTCCTCTTCTGGTGTGACTAAATCTCAATTTTACTCAGAGGCTCAAACAAAGCCTCTGAGTGTGGGACTCTTTCTGAACCAATGCTAAGTTCATTTGGGGGGAAAAATCCAAGCTGAATGTTAATTACCCCTTCTGTTCTGCTTTTCATAGAACAGAAAGTTAGCTTGGTTTAACATATTGTAGCAGGTGTCCGAGCTGCATGATTTAGGAAACTAAAACCCCAAGGCAGCCCATAACACACCTCAGGAGATGTTTCAGCACTTGTGTCATTAGCTAGCAATAACCTAGGAAGCTCTGTCTGGTAGAACAGCTGCTCATGGTCATGGACCTCTTCTCTCTGAAGTGTTTGACTTTGGCAGTTATGCATGTTTAGGGACAGCAAACATGAAAGCCAGCTGGCCCTGCAATCACTGACTTCTACCTGCTCTGCATGGCTACATCAGCGTTTATCTGTGTCCTCAGATAATTTTGTTTTAATCCTTGTAATGTTTAACAGAAGTGTAAATGCTTAACGCTGCTCAGTTGTATGACTAAAGAAGTAGCACAGAACAGCCAACAACCTGACTGTCTTGGGGCACTGTGAGCATCTCACTTTTTCCTGAAAGTCTGCATTTGTGCAATCATACATTCCAGCTTATGCATTATTTTAATTCATATGCACTGGGTTTGTGCCTGGCAAAAAGAGAACAGTGTGCTCCATCAAGCCTTACTGGACCTACACAAGCACTCCAGGGCACAGAAGTGACTAGTACTCTAGTAAGAAAAAATACAAATTCAAAACTAAAGTACTTAACAGCAAGTTCTGGCTATACCTAAAACAAGCATGTAGAGTTCAGCTGTATTCTGAGGGAGGGGCGGGGAAACACCGAGGCTGTAGATACTGTGCAGGGAACCTAGCTCCCCTACCAGTGGCATGGATCCCAGTAGCTAAAGAACTGCCCCTGAAAGCAGCACAGCTGGGAACTAGGAACAGCCATGCTTACACTGTTTTACTTACGGAGGGGATTGCGCCACCCCTCCCTAAGCAGATGTGAACAAGTCCTGCAAGGTGCAGCAGAGGCATAGAGAGACTGAGAAGGCATTTTCCTGACTGGCTGATCAAAACATGCATCTAAACAATTCAACCAGCCACGAAGGCTTGTCAGCTAGCTTCACAGCACTTATCTTCCTTTGGAAAAATCCCAGGAAATTTTAAATACACCTCTACAAGATGGCTGAGGCTTGTTGTTTGAGACTGCCTGGATTTGTTACTGGTTAATATTATTGGGTTACTGTCTTGTTTGCTATTCTTTGAGGGATTGGGGACTGTGTCTTGATTTACTATTTATATGTTACAACAGTTGCATTTGTTCAGTATTGTATTTGGGCACTCACAGTGATGGCACACATTTTATGCAGCTTTTTCAAGTACTAAAATCTATACTAAGACTTTTCAGGTCTTGATATATTGGGTGCTCCTTGACTGAGAGAATTACTAGCTTGTGAGAAGACACTGTGTCTGAAAGATTGCAAGATTACTGTTCAATATCCAGCTAAAATTCACCATTCTTACACAAATGAATGAAGTATCCATGTTATTAATGAGGATAAGAGGATTCATTGCCTTCTGAGTAGTGACCAGTAGGGTCTCTACTGTGTAGAAATAAAAGATAAGATGTTGACACTGAAGTGGAGTCCAGTGGGTTGGGTAACATAGCTAAGCCCAAGCAGTACTCTCTGCAGCTCCCTCACCCTGACCCTGGCCCCTTCAGAGCTTAGTGCTGGGCAAAACTGTGTGTCTCTAGATGAACGGTTATCTCTGTCTCAGGAAGTGTATAGGGAAAAGTAGCTGCCCTTGGCACCAAAATCTCATTTTCAATAAATATTTGCTTAGGAGTTACACATCCTTTGATACACAACACTCCCCTCTACTGACCAGCTGGGCCCCGTGGTCTTTGTTCTCTGTTTGGAGTGATGTGGACATACGCATACAGTGTCCAAGAAAACTAGCTTCATCAATATTCAGCTTTGTCCTTTGTGTAATAGGTATTTGAAGCCACATAATGTTTAACAGAGGAAAACAGCAGTATGAGTAAGGCAGCAAGAAACAGCACAACCCATACGAGAGCAGGACCCTTCTGAATGTAAAGTAAGTACCCAGTTATCTTTACCTTAACAATTTTGATGCAGCTGTAAGGCACTTAGCTAGTGAGTCATGAAGCACATCTGCTTTTGAGCATGAAATCTGGTTTCTAAGCACTCAGATGACAGCAGAGCTTAATTTCAAGAAATATTGAATAGCAGATTCTGGGGATACGTTATAGCAGCTCCACAGAGTATGACTGTGGTCTGCTTGAATATCTATCCCAAATAGCTCTTTCACATCTAGAAGAAACCTGTTTCATTAACAAGGGGGAAGTAGTCTGACTTCCCAGATGTCAGACATTTTTTATCATTACTTATGTTCCCTAAAGCTTACAACCAGATAACTTAAACTGAAGTGAATGAGCTGGCTGATTTATACCAGCACAGTCCAGACAGGATTCATAAATTCATTTTGCTGTACCAGCCTTCTCTGTAAGCCCCAATTTACTCAGATGTCACAAAGTAAAGCTGTGGAAGGGCAAGCTGGCTCCTTCTCACCAAATCTTAGTTGTCAGTGTGTTGATACAGGGTGGGAGAAATCCCAATAAACTTCTCATCAGCTCTGCTGAACCTGTCGGAGTGCCTTTGTCATCCACTGGGGGGTGAGCAGGTAACTCATGTGAACTTCCCTGGAGCTTCAAGTAGGACATTAAATGAAGGCTATTTGGAGCTGCTTTTCTAGTCATCAGTATAACTCTCACCTGTTTTATGATAAGTTACATATCTTAGACACTACAAATCATCCCAACATGTTCTTAGTCTAACTGGTGAAAGTGAAAGCAATAAACAAACAAGCAAGCAAAAAAACCTGGCAAGATGTCATGATCCAGGTTTATGGCGCTACTCTGGCCATGGGCCCATTTACCTTATGAGAGGTGACTTCCTGATGACACAGAGTTTGGAAAGACAGGAGGGGCCAAGCCCACACTACTGACCTCTCCCTCCCAGACCGGAATTAGGGGAGGAATCCATCTGGAAGACACGTTTCGCATGAGTGGTTGTTTAAAAGCAACATATTCTGATCTAATCAGGTATTGAAGCAGAAAAGTATTACCAGCTCTCTTGTGATTATTCACCTCGTATGTTAAAATGAGTCAGAGATGAGAGAAAGAATACTACTTTTGAGTGCTGCAATCTTGTATTGTTTCCCTTTGACATAACACTGTCATTTGACGTAAACCTCATTCAATCACTAATAGCATAATAACCCAGAGAGATCTTAGAGATAAACACAAAAGAATTAAGAGATGTTCCTGATGTGCTGCCTCACCATAAAAGGATTTGCACAGAGACACACACACACACAAAGATTTTTCACTGTTCTCCCCCTCTCACTCTTATTTTTCTTTAATACTCACATGTTTCTTTCTCCATGTGTTTCTTTCTCCAGTAACTTGTAAAAAACAGTAAAACAGAACTGGGGTAGGCAACAATGGATAGGAATTGCAGACAGACTCAGAAGCACAAGGATTTTAAAACCACTTAGACAGTAAAAGAAGCAGGTTATGAGATAACAACAATTACCTGTTTAGCTGTTGAAGGTAGCAGCAGATAGAAATAAAAGATGAGATGTAGACACAGCTGATCTTCAGCATCCAAACCCATTTCATTCTTTGTCCACACAGTAGCTGCAAAGGATGATGAAGACCACCCTCCCGCTGTGCTTGCTAGTGGCCATGTTTCACCTCACTGTCCACAGCCTGACCCAGACTGACCACCACAACAGCAAGCCCAAGGCAACTGACCCCCAGAAGCAGCACCTCCATGAGGGGGATTCCCTTGAGTCCTGCCAACGGATAATCCCCAGCAACACAGACTTTGCCTTCCAGTTTTACAGGCAAGCAACCACACAAGAACCCGGAAAAAACATTTTTTTTTCCCCAGTCAGCATCTCCACAGCCTTCGCCTTGCTGGCTCTGGGGTCCAGAGCCACTAGCCAGGCTCAGGTGCTGGAAGGGCTGGCCTTTAATGTCACCAACACCCAGGAGGAGGAGATACACAACAGCTTTCATCATCTCCTCCTGTTGCTGAATCGCCCTGACAGCCAGGTACAGCTGAGCATGGGGAACACCCTGTTCATCGACAAACACCTGAAGCCACTGAAAACATTCCTGAAGGACATGAAAAAGCTATACAAAGGAAAAGTTGTTTCTGTTAACTTCCAGAATTCCACTGAAGCTAAAAAAGAGGTCAATGATCATATAAAGAACCAAACCCATGGAAATATAAATGAAATACTTAAAGACCTGGATCCAAACACTCTAGTGGTGATTGTTAGCTACATTTATTTCAAAGGTATGTTACATAGATGTTTTACTGCAGTTCCTCAGTTTCACCTGCACTAAAACAAATACCCCAGATTATTTCTGAATTGTTTTTAAAAGAAAGGCCAATGCTAAGATTAGGCTATTATGATAAGAAACATTTAAAGTGCTTACGCTTTGAAACCTCTTCAACATCTAAATTTTTCTAGCATATGTTTAGGCTTCTAAGCATAAAAGTTCATCTATGTGCAGTCTTCAAGTTCTAGGGAATTGCAAGAGCACAACAGATTTATGCATTTGTGAATTTGTCTGTCAGGTTTTTTCTAATTATTTCAAAAATTACGTTTTCACCTGCTGTATAAAGTAAAAAAATAAATTCCAAATATGGAGATTAAGAAAAATTGCCCAAAACTTTAATTTACTTACAGTCCATGCCTATTAAATGGGTAGGTACCTCTAGAGTTGGAGACCAAACGTTCTATAGCTTGTCTTCACGTTATACACATTCCAAGAGGTTCTTGTGAATGCATTACTCTGGTAATGATTAACTTCCTCTTAGATGTTATATCCATTTCTAGCAGCATGCAGGACATACATGGAATTTACCACCCAGAAAGGCATGTTTGGAAATAGGCGTACTTCCAGCAAAATAGATTTTAAGTACTTCATTAAATTTGGGTGCCCTAGTCTCAGGTATCCTAGTCTCAGATGCTTTACTCTGAGGCATTTCTTTATGACACCAGAGTGTATTTTTTTTTTTGCTGGGGTGGCAGGAAGGAAAGCTCAGACTTATGAAGTTGTCAGAGTACTGTGGAATTTACATTCCATTATTTATTAATCTATTTTATTTTATTTCTATTCAACATTATAAACAAGAACATACTTACAGAATGGCGAAAGCTGTGATCCCTGTGTACATGTTCAGTGAATGACCAGATTTAATACAAAATAAAATATCACAGAAAGTTCAGTTGAATAAATATCAAGAGAATACCATTTTGAAGATTAAAGCCCTGAAGCCCTATTCCATTTCCCATAATGCAGTTATGATAAGGCCCAAAAGTTCAGGTCGCTCTTGCATGTAAGCTTTTCCTTAGTGCTACAAGATGAAGAACACATGAAAAAGCATAAAAGGAGCTTAACATGGTACCTTTTAAAAGCCAGACATCTGCTGTGGAACTGGCTTTACAAGCAATAATCTAAAACCAGAAATTAACCCACTGGATCCTGGTCAGCTTTCATTTTCTTCAAATAAAATGTAAGGTAATACGATGAAGTTACTTCATTTAATCTATCTGACTGAGGAAGGTGTTGTACAAGTCCATACAAAATTTAACTTGGATATTTAGTCGTTACTGAACACAGTACAGCAAAGATAACAGGGCACAAGTTCTTTAATAAACCTGTAATATCTTTGATCTTCAAGTCTAAGTGTAAATCTTCAGATGTGGGTTTATCTGATGTACATTAGTTTGGACTATATTAATATATCCCCCCTGAAATAAGCATTCTATTGCATGCTTTCTCTTTCCGGTTTAAGCCTACTGGGAAAATCCTTTCAATATTAAGGGGACTCACAAGGACTATTTCCGTGTGAATGCAAACACCTCAGTTGAAGTAAGGATGATGACTCGAGATGGATTTTATAAAACATACTCTGACAGGAAGCTGTCTTGCAAGGTGGTGCAGATTCCTTACAAGGGAGATGTTGCAGCATTGTTTATCCTGCCCAATGAAGGAAAAATGCAGCAGCTGGAAGATGCCCTGACAAAAGACACTGTGTCTAAATGGGAAAAATCACTTGAAAAAAGGTAAATATAGAATTCTGATCCGACGCATGAAGGCAGTCAGAATCCAAAGTCTGAATATTATGATCAGGTTTTACAGTTACTGGCCTTTGCTATTGATTTGAGATAGCCATGGAATAGGTATAAAGGGACAGATCAAATGATTTGATACCTTCAGCAAATATTAGAATCAGCATTGCCTTGTGATAAGGGAAGACATCTGTGAGCTGAGAAATTTTGTTTCTCCACACACATTTTCTAGTTGATGTTAAGAACCTCCCTTGTCTTAAGCACAATATGCTAAGAGGGTTAATACTGCAACATAGAAATCAGATACCTCAAGAGGGAATGGGGTGTGGATTCCAAAAGAAAAACCTTCAGGGCTAGAAAAAGACTGCACACTTAGTCCACCAAATGCCGGCACCACCACTGCTTTCTGTCCCATCAAGTGACTCTGTTGCAGAATCAGACAAGAAAGTCCATCTGATACCTTTCTCATTATGTACTTTCTCATCCTTCAGAATCATCATCTTCCCATCTTCTTTTTGTTGCCAGATGTTTTTCAGATGAAAAGACTAACATTTTAGCACAGAAGAACTACCAGCAAGTTGGGAGTCTTCAATCCAAGGCATGTTTTCATTGCATTAACTGCCATAATTTTATTTTGAATTAACAGGAGGATAGAAGTGCATATGCCAAAAATATCGATTTCAGGCACCTACGACTTAAAGAAGATGTTAATGAGTCTGGGTGTAACTGATGTGTTTTCTGACCGGGCTGATCTGTCTGGAATCACAGGAAAGCCTGATGTGAAGGTTTCAAAAGTAAGTTTGTCAGCAGAAACAATGGTCTGTGGATTCCTCAATACCCAGTTGTCTTGCCCTAAGCTATGTTGTGAAATTTTACTTATTACTAGGGCTGGCTGATAGTCTGAACTAGAACATTTAGCTGATAAAGTGACTTTAAGTCTCTCCATGTCTCCAAGATCTGTAGATAAGGGTACTGTCTTCTGTCTGAGAGGCAAAGGTTGGGAGGGGTGTAGCGTAGGTCCCAGGAACTAAACACAGCCCAGTTTCTGCATGCAAAAAGAAGTGTCCATGGATATCTGCGTTGGGGATGCCTTGCATATCTAGTAGAAAATATGTCCTTTTTTTCTAACATGTGCATTCTATAATTTTAAAGGATTTTAAAACTTCTATTGCTGTTGAAGGTCCTGATGGGTGCTAATCATGTAAGATTGACCAGACTTGAGGAAAACATCCCATTTACTGAAAATAATGTGAAGAGAAGCAGATAAAGTGAAGAGAAAGGGCTAGCATTCTTACAGCCATTCTGAAAGCAGTAATTACAACGTTATTGTAATTACTATTGTGGTGCTTGTAAAACAAAAAGATTAAAAATGGCCAGCAATAATTTAACAAAAAATTTGTTGTCAAGGTTGGATTTCTACTGGCTAAACTGTAATGCATGTGCTATGAGGGATACAGACAAAGCAGTTCTGGCGCCCAACTTCCTTTTCCTCTGAAACTGTCATTCCTTGTGAATTTGCTTGAACATTCTGCTTCCAATTCATTCCACAAGGTGTGCAGTTGCTAAGGTCTGTGTTGGATACACATGCTGTGAGGAACACTGAATGTGAGAATACTTGCTTATTAAGACAACACTGCTGAAAAAACCCCACCATGGGCTATAGTAGCCTTCTTCCTGGTTCCTGGCCTACCAGGAATTTTTGTGAAAGGCAGTAGCTGAATTAACTTAGTGTTAATTTGAATAATTTCACACCCTGTCCTCCACAAACATTAATTCTTGCTATATTTTTTTGTAGGCTGCTCACAAGGCCCTGCTGAAGATTCATGAGAATGGCACAGAGGCTGCAGCAGTCACTGGCACAGATTTTCTTCCTCATTCTGTTCCTCCCGTTGTTAAATTCAACCGTCCATTTTTGCTGTTGATTGTTGATCAATATACTCAAAGCATCCTCTTCATGGGAAAAATTGTAAACCCAACTGAAAAATGACTGGTCAGTGGCTGATCTTATTGATTTGAATTGATTCCTCATGCAATTGTCGTTCAATGTGATTAAAATTCTATCAAAACAGTTACTAACAATTTCCTTTTTCCAAAGAAATGAGGCAAGAGTGTGGTCGTTCTTAAAACCACAGTTTTTACTTCATTCTCCAGTAGAAAGTAAACACTGAGATACACCTATTAGTGAATTAGGAAGAGTTTTATAAATCAACCTTTTAAATACCATTGTACAACAGCTTTGAAAAACAACTATCCAGCTGAGAGAACCAGTTTAAAACATTTTAAGTAAAGGCTGAATGAAGAGGCCACTCCTGACTTGTGGGTAGGAGGGAAAGCAGATGGTGAGTTTTGCTCCAGCTGGTGCCAGCTCTCACTGGGTCCTGGTGCTGAAGGGCTGACATGTGGAAATGTAAAATACAAATGCAGGCCACTCAAGGATCTTAGTTCTTCTCTTCCACGTGGATGTCATTAATGGACAAAATCATTTTTTACCTCTGAGGATATCTGTGTCAAACTGACGTCTCTCTCCTAACACAGCCTTATGGATTCAAAACAGTGTCAAAATCCAGTCAAGGCTTGGAACTTGTGAGAATCTGGAGCACCAAGAAAAGGAATATATGCTGACAGAAACACAGCCAGTCTGGTGTGGTGTCAGCCTGACTCCTTCCCTGTTCCATCCTGTGGGATCAACAACAGATGTTTAGCAGTGATAGATGTATTTAACACTGCTCAGGGGTACAGCTGCATAGACTTGGGTTAAAAACACCCAGACCCTTCTCAGTATGTTGAACCTCATTCAATTTCTTTAAATATACTGGGTTAGTGGTAGGAGTTTAATTTTTTTAATCAGATTTGAGTCTATGGGATCAAGAGGTCAATTTGCTAATAAAGTAATTAGTACCCAAGAAGGAGCTACTCTGTAGAGTCCAACCTCTCCAACTGTTACCTGCCCACACCAGTCTGTGTGGTTAGAGCATTTGCCTTGGGTACAGGATATTCAGGAATATTCATCTTCAGACCCCTTCCTTTCCTGCAGGCAGACAATCCCATAGCTGCAGCATCCTAAACTCCAGGCTGGTCAGGTTGACTGCTGCAGAAGGAGAGCTAGTGTTGAACCTGGAGTGCTGGTAAGGGTATTTGCCTGGAAGATAGAAATCAATGTCTGCCCTTCCCTGGATGGAAAATGGGTTTGACAGGTAAATCCTAATGAATTCTTTGCAAACTACACTGTTGAGTGAGTGGTGGCTGAAGTAAAGGTATCTTGTGACATTGGTAGGGCTTCTAGGAGAAGGAAAGCATAGCTTCAGATCACATGGTGGGCGAGTCAGTCACTTTCAAACCAAGCCTAGGCACTTCCTTTGAAGGTCAAGTCTTTGCCATACACTCCATTAGGACATTCACAGCTGGTGCCATCCACCCCCATTGTGTTGGCTTCTTTGAGTCCCCCTTTAAGGTAACAAACTCTACACAAGCATCCTATTTGGAAGCAGTGGCTAAATCAAAGCTGGGGAATATTTTAGTTGGCTGACACCCAAGAAGGGCTACTGGCATTGCTTCATAGATTTAATCTTGCGTTTCATGAACAAATAGAAGATCAGAAGGGATAGGGTATGAATACCTGGAAGGGGTAAAACAAACATTGAGATCAATTATATTCCCAGAGTTTACATCTCTGCTAGTAAATAAAGTTCTCCAAGGTCAATTCTGTAGCCATGAGGACAACTGGCTCATCAAAGCTCATATCCATGTTGCTTAATTCTGACCCTGCAAGACATCTGGGCTGCTTATTGGAAATATCCCCTGACTTATGGTAACTCCATAAAAATGCTTTGCACTTGTTTGGAAAAATCATAGATGGCATGAGTGATACCTATGTCTGAAACTGTACCAAAAATGGAAGAGTATGAGTGACTGCAGGGTGATGGTCCAGCCTGCGCTCCAGCATTGCTCAATGTACTAATACAAATGGAGCCAGAATGACCAGCTCAGGGGTAGGATACTGTCCCTCTGTCATTCAGCCCTATGAGCTCCCCTTCTGCTAGCAGTCTGCCTTTTTTGAATAACACTAAGTTCCAGGTCACGCTGATAGGCCTTCACCAGCTGCTTCCTAAAAATGAGAGAACTGGAGACCCCTTCTGTGGAGTAAAATTAGGCAGTTCAGAAAACAACCTTCAAAACTACTGCAAGTCACAAACTGTGAGACTCCCATGTACTTCCCATAGATGTTTTGGTGGTTTCTTCTGGTCAGTCCTATGCATTTGCTGTCACAGTAACTGTGCATGTTATTTTCAAAAGGCTGCTCCTCATTAAGGATTTGTGCCCGTCCTCAGGTGATACAGCAATGCTTTGATAACGTAGATACCTGACACACTTCACAGCTGAGCCCATTGAAACTATCATGAAATATAAAATATGCAAGTTTAATTCTATTACATCTTGATATAAAAGAACTTAATTAGAGTTTAAAATGTGATACAACTTACAATGGAGGCACAGCCACTGTCTATTATCCATGTCCTTCCTCCTCAAAAGTATTGAAAGCAAGGTTTTAATATGAACCAGAAAGTCTGTCATTAGTTCAGGGACCCAACAGGTTTTTACAGTTGTGCAAGCTGCTTGACAGGTGCTGCCCTGACCCTGCAAACTGGAATGAGTTGGCAGAAAAAGGCCATTGTACATTGTACATTGTCTTCCTTGGCAGCTGGATCCCCCAGTTGTGAAAGGCTCAGCACCCAAGGCCAATGTCATGCAACTGTCCTTCCAGTGACTGCAGAGGCAAGCAGAGATGGAGGTGATGAAGTGCACAGCTACCCCTTCCTCGAATTTGACAACGATGTTAAAAAAGCAGACCATGACTGCAGTAATACCACTGCCAAACCAGTGCTGAATTGCAGAGGTGTAACCAGATCCCCTGTGATCAATTAATTCTCATAATCCCAGACCAAAAAGAAACTCATATTTTTGGATTGCTAATAAATTTTTACAAATGGTTTTACTGACAGATCAGAAAGATAAATGTTGTTATAACCTGATAAAGTAATAACTATAGAAGTTCTCAAAGGGTCAGTTGGATTAATTTAGCAGTTGTTTCTGGCATGGTAGCCAGATATGAAATCTTTTTACAATTAGATCAAGAAACCTTAAATTGACTTTACTTTTTCTTTACCCATGACTGCATGCAATGCTGCTTTGCTGCACTTGAGCCTGTTGTTCCTGGCTACCAACAGCCCACAGCCGCAAGCAGAATAAGAAAACTAAGGGCTGCAGGAGCAGCATCCCCATGAGGGATATCCTTTTGGTTCCTGCCAGTGGATGGTCCCCAGCAACATGGACTTTTCCTTCCAGTTTTACAGGCAAGTGATGGTCCAAGAACCTGGTGAAGCATTTTCTTCTCCCTGGTCAGCATGTCTGCTGCCTTCACCCTGCTGGGAATGGGCTCCAGAGCCACCAGCTAGGCGTAGGTACTAGAAAGTCTGGCCTTTAACCTCACTGACACTCAGGATAACCCATCACTTTATTGTAATTTAATTTAATTCTGAGAGTTATACATGCCATCTTTTAAGTTCTTGTACCATTATATTTGATTAAATTTTTTGGTCTGTACTTTTAACTACCTTAAGTCCGATGTATCTTTTGCAAAAAGAAATTCAAATTACAAATCAGTCTAAGAGCAAATTTTTGGTCTTGCAGTCTGTCTATTACTTATTTTTTTCCCCTATTTAATTCTAGTGATTTGTAAAAAACTTACAACAACTAGTTTTGAAAAGCCTCGGCAGTGTCAAGCAGAGCTACAATTCCAATGTCTTAATCTGGGCACACTATGGAAAATGTATCGGAAAAACCTGAGATGAACTCTTAGTGAGAGATTACCCATCCTAAGCATTAAAATCCTGGCTATCTGACTCCAATGGAATTCACATCAGGCCTTAAACACTTTTATGCTCTTGGAAACACTTCTCCTTTCAATGCTAGGAGATCAGGTGCAGACAAAGCAGAAAAAATATTGTTTTCTGCAAACTGATGAAAATGACCATCTAAGGTGAAATGCCTGTTATGAGAAATGGAATCACACCTTGGTAATAAAAGAACTGTATTTCCTTCTGAGGTATAACACAGAAGAAAAAAATAGTAAGATTATTCGATTCTGTTTATACAGCTTTCATCTAGAAAACTATGAGTTCATATGAAATTTTAGTTCAGAGATTCCTATTGCATTGGTGAAAGAAGCTGAAAACAAAGCAGAAAAGGTCTAGTTTCTATTCTCAGTTCTGTCACAGACTTTTTGCTTAGCCTTCACCTTCTTTCTTTCTGTCAGTCATGCTGTTTTTTGAAACTGAGCCAGAAGACTTCCCTTATCTGAGGAGAAAAGTATGAATATTTGTAAGACATGGGGAGTGTATTTGGGATGCCTTTTACAGAAACAGATAAAAATACACAGCGGACTTGATTTTTATTCTGGTTACATAAATTTTGCAATGATGCCGATCTCCTGATTTTAATGGAGTTATTTATGTCAAGAGGTTTATTTATCTGAACTTTTGCAGACAGACCTTGAATGATACAACTTTATAAGGCAACAAGAAATGGCTGCATGAGGATTTATCACGCAAAGTACAGATTTCTCTTGCTTAATCTTTATCATCTGGCTGATGTTTTTGTTTCCACAGCCAGAAATACCTTGCCCTGGAAAACCCAGAAATATAACTTGCAAAGCTAGTGTATAATAATCTGACAGCCAAGCAGCAACAGAAGTAAATTAATGATATGGGATGAAACTGCTCTTGTAAGGAGGAACCAAAACATATTGCATAACTGACCAGAGTCACTGGCAGACAGTAGGGAAAGAGATAATTATTTTTTTCTGTAATTCCTTTCATATAGACCATTATCAGGCCAATGGGAAAAGCATATCTGTCAGTCCTTTATATGACTCCCTTGGCTCCTGGAGCAAGAATCCCTCTGTCCCAGCCACTGCTTACCTAGAAGCATCCAGGAGCTCCGTATTCTCCTCTGAGAAATTCACCTACATGGCTTCTCTTCCTGCAAAACTCTGCACAAACTTTTCCATTGAGCCTCACATTTCACAGTGACATCTATTCTGGGACACAACCATTTGCACCAATGGGAATGTACAGAGAAGTAACAAACTCCTTTCCCCTCCCTGGGTTCTCACAGATGCTGCCACCTGACAGGTATGCCGGTGATACCCATGCATGGTAATTCAACCTCATTTTCCACAGCATTCAACAGGAGTTTGTTTTCCACGGGCATCTATTTCTGGCACCTAAGACCTAAGAGAGATTTTCAAAGGACCAGGTGTGACTGTTGCATTCATTAACCGTGCTGATCTATCTGGAATAGCTAAGAAGCTGATTGCCTTGAAAATGGTCATTTGTGGGTCTGATGTAACTCCTGGTCTTAACCTTGTCTAGGAGAAGACTTGGATCAGGGTCAGAAGAGCTGGTGCCTGGGAGTGGTAAGCAGAGACAGCAGCAACTTTCCACTCTCCCTGACATGCTGAATGCTGCTGCACGTCCTTGAAGAAATTAGAGGAATCACTGCAGAAGCTCTGCGGTTCCCAGGACTTCCTCCCTGAAATCAGTAGCATCCTTCAGATGCTTAGCTAAGCATTAGGACTGGGCTGAAAGATTTATGCTGTGTATGTATGTAGGCCTATACTTGAGAAAAATAGTTTGTCTTCACTAGAGTTGAGCAACAGCATAATTGCTCCTGTTGAACCTTGGTCATTTTAAATAACACTGCAATAAACTTTCTGGCTAATTCCACATATCATGAAAAAAAACAACAAACCCTCTACAGAAGTACGCTCTGACCAGCTCTTTTTTTTGTCTTGTAAGAGGTAGTAGCTACATAGCAATAACTATAGCGGGTGGATTCCTATGTGTAGATAAATAGTAGATTTACCTGGGGTGGAATCATGTACATTCAATGCAAAGAATTAGTCATTGCTAATTAGGATGTGCCATGTATCTCATCCTTAAATAACCTTCTAAATGGCTAAATTATGCCGGTTTCTCTCACCTCCCTCTGAGAGGGATCCCAATGTAATTCATATATAACATGTATATAAATTATGCCTATTCTATGTGTATGTAGCAAGGGCTTAAGAATATCTCCTCTCTGCTTCCCAGCTAACATTTTGCCATGGTAAAGATTGCCCATTTTGTTCTTCCATTTGTTTTCTTATTTTGTCTATTTTTTCAGCCATATTAATACTTTTCTTTTTTACTTCAGTAGTTTCTAAAATAATCATCAAAAGTCTCTCAAAAAGCTAACCAGCACTGCTGACTAATAATTTACCTTTATCCAATAATTTTAATGAGCCCTTCAAATAATGCCAGTTAGTGTGCACTGCAGGACAGCATAGAGATACTGAGCTGTTCCTGAACAAACTTGCTGCTGCCTTGGGTATTCAATTATATGGCATCTTTGCATCAGGATATTCCATACAGAGAGTTCAGTGGGATGTAGCATCCTTTTTATAAACAGGCATTGTTTTGGCCCTATCTGAGCTTTCCAGTTCTTCTAATGTTGTTTTCTAAAGCTCATTTACCATGGTTATGCCAGACTACCTTGCAAAGCTCTTTTGCCCGCAATTTAGTTCAAATCCAAGAGTAGCAAGGTCCCCGCTCTCTCTCTCCCCTCAGAGCACCTTGGCATCATTCCACATGTATGGCGGGAAAACAGACTTATAATGTTTGTTGACCAGAAAAAAATAGTTTACTCAACTTTTGTTTTGCAAATAAATCTTATTTGCTCTGTTTAATATTTACCAGTGGACATTAACTTAAAACTGCCCAGCGAAATGAAGAGTAGGGAAGAAGCACTGTGAAAGGAAGGTTCAGCACTGTAAGTACCGTATTATACTTTCTTAGAAGCCTTTGAATTCATGCTGTCTGTGATCTCTGTAATTTTTTGCACAGTATTTAATTCTGTGATTAATTTATTTTGTGCAGTAATTGCAAATTAATTTGGCTTCTGGAAGCATGTTCTAAATGATGGAAGCAGGATACAGTCAGTGATCCAGCTCCTAGCTATAGTGGCACGATGACTGGGAGATGAGGTCCCAAATGAGTACTCAACAGTCAATACCAAGTTGAAGAACAAAACCTTGTCTCCACTCCCAGAGAAGTAAATTTAATTACAATCTCAGTGCCCTGACTACTCCAGGCTGATTCAGGGTTAATGAGAGTAGCATCCCTATAACTCCAGTGTGCTTAAAGACCAGCCTACTTGCAGCCAAGTGAAGAGAAATTAGTCTCTCTCAAAAGCAGATAAAGCAGATTTGGATAATTATGAAAAGAATACTTACCAGACAAAAATGAACTACCTCCATTTAGAATGCCTTTTTTTTTCCCCCTCAAAGTCAATGTTTTTATCCAGCATTTTAGACATGCTGAGCACAGCTGTTGTACCCAGCACTTCCACAGCTGACATCTCCAGTGTTTCATACTGGGCAGCCAAAAAAGGGTGAACTCAGAATTAACAACTCTCCACAAAAAGTTTAATATAAGACCTAAACCTGGCATTAGACACACAGCCTGAGGCAGACGCTGAGGCAGAATCCCATCCAGAATAAGTGTACAGGTGCTATGAACAACATTCAGATCATCTCGATTTTCCTGCAGGCCACTGCCTACTTTATGTTTTTGGGTTTCTGTCACCTGAGATAATTTAAGTGAGGCACCCTATGGAAAATGTTTTTCTCCAGTATGTTTCATGGTTCTTCCTCTGAAAAGGGCAGAAGAGAGACTGTGGGATTATGTAGAATTTGCTTATGTCAGTTAAAGAAAGAGGAAAGGTCATCAAATTGTGCACACACAGCAAGTCAGATTCCACTATAGCTTTTCCTAATTTCTTGAGTCTTGGGCTTTGCAACCTTATGAATAGTTTATGTGCAATAGAAAGAGTCAATAAACTTTCTCAATTCATTCTCCATTTGCTGAAACATTTCAGGTAATTTTTTGAAATAATATAGTTCTTAAGTTCAGAGCTGCTACACAAGACACACAAAGATATCAGCAGTTTAAGGGGTGAGCATTTAGATGGATTTTATTCACACCTAAACTGATATTATCTCTGTATCACTGCAGTGCTTGAAAAACCCAAATCATAACAAGACCATGGGCACTACAGAAACATATCAGCAAAAATCAATCTCCCTGACAAAGTGCTTAGCAATCACATGGGAGTCAACAGGTGAACTCAGTCATGCACCCCAAGGCACTTAGGAGTGCAAAGAGGCCATGATGGTCAGAGGCAAGAACTGTTTCAGGTATAAAACCTCATGAAAACCTACAAAACATTGACTCTTCCTTGGCAATGACACATTATTATCTTCCTTCACTTGTTCATAGGTCAGAAACTGAGAGAACTGACTGGAAATAGACTACCCAGGAGGCCAGGTAGAAGAGTATTTCTAAATTGAGTAGTAATCCTAAAGACTGACATCTGGAAATCAGTATCTAGAATATAAAAAATATTTTTATGCAGGAAAGATAAAATTCTCTAGATCTAAAAGTTGCTCTATTTATTCTTAACAGGACTGTTCAGAAGGAAAATGAAGTCTGTATTGTATTGGTGTTTGTTGCTTCTTGGACTTCACGTCCAGGGTCGATATAGTTCCAGCCTCAATGATGAACAGCAGAAACAAAAAATACACCATTCCTCAGAAGACCATCCCCAAGCTGAAGGCGAAAACTCGGCTCATGTCAAGTTAGCCCCCAGCAATGCTGACTTTGCATTTAAGTTTTACAAGCAGATCAGAGAGGAGGCAGGCAACAAGAACATTTTCTTCTCTCCTTTGAGCATCTCAACTGCCTTTACGATGCTCTCCCTGGGGGCCAGAGCAAACACACTCAGACAGCTGCACAAAGGCCTTGCCTTCAACCTAACAGAGATAGAGAAGCAGGAGATCCATGAGGGATTTCAGCGTATCCTCCAGCTGCTGAATGACCCTCACCGAGAAGTCCAGTTGAACATGGGCAATGCCCTGTTCATAGACAAGCGACTGAACCTGCTCCAAAAATTTTTGGAAGATGTCACAAATTTTTATTATTCTTCAGCTATTTCTAGTAACTTCCAGAATCCTCCAGAGGCTATAAAGGAAATCAATAAGTACATAGAAACAAAAACCCATGGGAAAATCGTTGATTTACTCAGGAGTCTTGAGCCAGACACTGTGATGGTTCTGGTTAGCTACATTTTCTTTAAAGGTGAGTGACAAACATGGGTAGCAGTTATATGCATAAGCTCCAAAAGTCATATCCAGATCTAAGAAATATAACTTTACATCTAGTTTAAAATACATTTTTCTACTTTTAAATGGTATAAGGATACATTTGACAGCCAGGTATGAAGAATCATTTTCTATATGAGTCCAAAAAAAATATAAAAAGAAGACGCCATAGAAGTACCGATCAATGTCATATAAATTTTAAGCCAGGTTCTGAGCCAAAAATATTCAGAAAGGATGAGCTTGGGAATTTATGATCATTTGTTGAAAGATGCAGGTGTTTGACTGTGCAGGATGTGATCAAATGTGGATGACACTTGTATGAAAGGAATAAACCTGGAGCCTGTATGGTGGGAGACTGTAGAAGTTTTACACTTACCTTAGCAGACAAAGGCTCAGGTCTTTTGTGTTCCAACCCTCAGCCTATATTTTTCTTATGTGATATTTTATTAGAATCATTGAAATGACATAAAGCTTCTTTGCATGACCAGGGAACAAGCATCCTTAAACTGAGATAGGCTTGTTGTTGCCTTTACAGTTTAAAATACAATATTTTAAGCATCAACTAATGTGACATGCCTTTACTAGTCCCTTTTCCAGTTTATTCAATTCTACACTCATTCTTTTGTCAACAGGCTACTGGGAAAATCCTTTCAACAATTTGAACACCAGAGACAGTGACTTCTTTTTGGATGCCAAGAATTCTGTGAAGGTCAAAATGATGCATCAAAGCAAAAACTTTAACATCCATAGGGATGAGGAGTTGTCTTGCTGGGTAGTAGAAATCCCGTACAAAGGAAATGTTACTTCATTGTTTGTTCTGCCTGATGAAGGGACAATGAAGCAGGTGGAGGATGCCCTGCTAAAAGAAACAGTGTCTAAGTGGCTGCAAGCATTTGAAAAAAGGTAATCTTTAAACTGTTACTCTATTTAAATATAGAACAGACCATAACTACTCATCCAGGCAAGATAAAGCTTAGGATGCCACAATGAGCTGGTGATCACAGCTCTGAGGAACAAGCACTGCATAATTTCTTTAACTCAGAAAAGGTACTGAGTGATTTCGTACCTAAAGGGAACCCTCTCCTCAGCTCCCCCAGTCACAGTAATGGGAGTGCTACCAACTGTGAGGATGTTGCACATAGATACATTGCCCTCAGGTATATGAGTACATATATAAATATATATAAATATATATATATTCATATACCTCAGGTATATATATAATACCTTGAGTAGAAGAACCCAAAAAGTTTCTTTTTCTCCAGCCTGGATGATGTTTTCCAGCCTGCCACTTTCATAAACCAGCACCCTGTCCCTGCACCACTGATCATACTGTGGCTAGTGGGGCAGGTACCTCAATTTTGGCTTCTTTAACATCGGATTTATTCCTGTCTTAGAAAGCCAAGGTTTAGCTCCACAGGTGTTTGGGATGGGTGTACACCTGTAATAGCTATTGCATTGAGGGATCTTGCAATAATAAACTCAAATTTTTTGTTTATTTTCAAAAAGAAAAATCTACCTGGACCTTCCAAAATTCTCCATCTCCAGCTCCTATGATGTTAAAAGCCTGTTTCAGAAAATGGGTGTGACAGAATTGTTCACTAACCAGGCTGATCTTTCTGGAGTGGCAGAAGAAACTCTTCTGAGGGTTTCCAAAGTAAGTATGCTAGCAGAGATGGTAATCAAGAGGTTTGTCTGCCTTGTTTTATCTCAACAAATAGGCTGATCCCACTTCTGGAGTGTTGTCGTGGCTCATTGATGATAATAAAGGAAGGGAAAGGTGAGGCATTAAATGGCTGTTGTTCCTACAGTTTAATATTAAATTCTTTACTGCATAGTGATCCTGAAAATTCACTTGAAAGTCTCTGAAGAAGAAAACAGACCTGGAAAGGATAACAGGAATAATTTCAAAAAAAGTTGGTGAAAATAATTAATGTATGACAAGAGTCATAGTTATAAGTTTGGGAATAGTCGTGTTTATCCTACATATACACCTTTAATTACTGCATTATCTGAGAACCTTAGAATTTATACGAACAACAGACTTACAAGACAGCAATAGCCTCCTTACACAAACAAGAAACTGACACACAGATAAGCAAAGTGATTTCCCTAGCGTCCCAGAGAATGTATGCATTGTGCCATGAGTAATCCTTCCCCACTATTCCATACTTGTGAGACCAGAGTACTGCACATCCAGTTTTGGGCTCCCCAGTGCAAGGGAGATGTGGACATGCTGGAGCAGAGCAAGTCCAGCGGAGGGTCAGCTAGGTGGCTGTGTGGCTGGAGGATGGGATATATGAGGAGAGGCTAGGAGACCTGGACCTGTTCATCCAGGAGAAGGAAAGGTGAAGAGGGTTTCTTAGTGCTGGCTACAGATACCTAGTAGGAGGGTGCAGAGAAGATGGACCCAGACTCTCCTTGCAGGTGCACAGTGATATGACAAGAGACAACATACCAAAGATAGAAAATGGGAAATTCTCATCACATATAGTATGTTAAAAAATTCACCTTGATGATTAAAACCTAGGATGGCTTACTTAGAGAGGCTATAAAATTTCCATCTTTGGAAATACTCAAACCCTAACTGGATCAGGCACTGAGCAACCGTATCTATTGTCAGAGTTGATGCAGTGTAGGGTGGTTGGTTGCATTGGATGACCTCTAGAGGTCCTTCCAACATATATTATTTAATGATTTTATGATTCCTCACACTGAATAATACCTTATTATATGTGAAAACACCTGAATTACAGATATAAGACAGAAGGGTAGCAGGACCTCATAAGAGGAAATTTCAGTTGTGTTATGGACAGTGAAGAAAAAACATGGAGGGCTGACCAAATACAGTGAAATAAGATCACAGGAATTAGAAATATGAATTTTCTATACCTACCGCAGAAAGCCCTGTAAAGTCATCAGTGGGCTGTGTTACAGAAAGACACCCTATAAAGCTTGTCACTAATGTCTGTTTGGAGAAAATCTTTGCATACAGAGAAATTGATGCAAAATGAAAACTTTCTTATTCTGTGTTATATACTAAGGACAAAATCTTACTTTGAGAAACAACAGAACAATAAATGTTCTCTATGCTGCTCAGTCTCTGCACACAGCCAAGTTTGACTCTGCCAGAGTGTTGAAGAAATCTGTCCCTGAACTAAGAGCAAACTTTGCTTGCCTTGGAAAGATGGAACATGAATATCTTTTTCACACCAGTTCTATATTCATTCTGTGCTTTCTTTTAAAGAATACCTTCTCACAGTGTTAAAGCAAGCAAGTTTGTCTCTAGCTGCTTCTCACTTTTCTATACCTGAAACTTAATCTTTGCTTCCCTTGCAGGCAATTCACAAGGCCACGGTGGATGTTAGTGAGAACGGCACAGAGGCTGCTGCAGTAACCATGATAGAATTAGTACCACTAATTGCACCATTTCCTCCTCCTCCTCACATCAGATTTAACAGGCCCTTCCTGATGATGATTATTGACAAAAGCACCGATGGTGTCCTCTTCATGGGGAAAATTGTGAACCCAGCTGCTAAGGAAGACTAGGCCAGAGCACTGGTACTCCCCAGTTCAGAGGAGAAAGCTTGTGCTCATCCCATGGACTTCTTAGCCAAAAGGGACTAGAACTGATCCCTAATTAAAGAATAAACAAACATTACTTGATGTTAGTCTTCACTTACAGACAGCTGGGGACAAGCATGAGTGGGCCATGTTCACAAAATGACCCAGGCAAAATAGGCAGCCATGGGATCTTCAACAGACAAACATCTCCCTATCTCACTCACCCATGGCTGGTGCCATGGTCCCTTCTATGCAGATAAACCTTCCAGCTCCTGGCTGAGAAACTCCCTATGTCTCCCATTTCCTGCACATCAAGTCCTCAGCTCAGAAACCACAAATCTATCCCCTTCAGTTGAGAAACTGAATCTTTTCTCTTCCTCTCATTCCCCTGTGAATCCCAGGAGAAGTCTTCTTGGTCTTTGAAGTCCTTTCAGGGCTCAGTAGCTAAGAAGAGAAGCAGAAATATAGACCTGCTAAACCTTTCCTCTCCTAGATGGTAGGTGCTCCTGGGTAAAGAATAATCCTTTTCCTTCCAGCTTGACAACTGCCTCCTACCAGCTCCAAGCCCTTGCTCCCATCTCCATTCCTCATTAGTTGCTCCAGAGTAAGTGGCCTAACTTTCCTAGCAGGGCAAGAACTCAAGTTCTGTATCAGCAAAGGCTGCACACTGTTGCACAAATGGTCATCCTTAATGGTCTTGTGCATGTACTGTAAAGCCTGGGCTCTCTTGGAGAACTGGATGTGGCAAAAACCACACTCCAGTTCCAGAAACTGGTGACAGCAGCCTGGGAGGTCATGTTGTTGGTGTCTGAATGCCAGCTAACCATGTTGCCCTCCACCTGCTTCTGAAAGCTCAGGCTGATGATCCCTCTAAGGGATTCCTCTCCATTAAGCTGATATTTGGGGTACAGCAAGGACTCAGACACCTTCCTGAGCACTGAATGGGCAGAGCTGGAGTTACCAGCAGCATGACATAAATGGAGAGCTGCACTACAGCAGATTAATTTAATTTACTGTCAATTAAGAAGAGTAGGATAGTAATAAACAAATACATAATTAAAACCACCTTCCTCCCACCCCTCCCTTCTTCTGAGGCTCAGTTACACCCCTGACTCCTTTATCTCCTCCCTCTGAGTTGTGCAGGAGAAGGGGAATGGGGGTATGGGGGTTGCAACTTGTTTATAATGCTTCATCTCTGCCAGTTCCTCCTCCTCACAATCTTCCCCTACTCCAGCGTGATGTCCCCCCCACAAGTGACAGTCCTTCACAAACTGCTCCAGCATACATCTTTCCTACAGTCTATCAGGAACAGGCTGCTCCAGCGTGGGCTCCTCTCCATGAGGCCACAGGTTCTGCCAGGACCTTGCTGCAGTTCAGGCTCTCCACAGGCTGCAGCTTCCTTCAGGGCACATCCACTTGCTCCGGTGTGGGGTCCTCCCCGGGCAGCAGTGCGGATATCTGCTCCACAACGGTCCTGCATGGGCTGCAGGGGCACAGCCTGCCTCACCATGGTCTTCTCCAGGGGCTGAACGGAACCTCTACGCTGGCACCTGGACCACCTCCTCCCCTCCTTCTTTGCTAACCTGTGTGTCTGTGGGGCTGCTTCTCTCATGTGTCTTTTTTACTGCTCCCTCTCACAGTTGTCACACAGCTTTTTTTTTTTTTTCCATTTCTTAAATACGCTTTCCCAGAAGTGCCACCATCTTGGCTGAGGGCTTCAGCTGTGTCCTGTGGTGGGTCCGTGGGAGCCAGCTGGAGCCGGCTGGAACCGCCATGTCCAGCATGGGGCAGCCCCAGCCTCTCCTCACAGAGGCTGCCCTGCAGCACCCTGCTGCCAGCAGCTCTGCACAAACACCCGATAACACAGAAATGCAGTCCTAAGATAACATGAAGTTCACTGAGGGTAATGATGTTTAATGGACATGGGCGGGCAGAACACTGATGGTGCTAATGAGCTGTCAGAAGCTGCAGATAGAATCCCTTCACAGTGTCATCTCAGCATGGAGAACTGGTGAGCCTCCACACAGGCCACCAGCGCAGCCTGAGCTGAGGGTAACACCCCCTCCCAGTGCTTCCAGCCTCAGCTCTGCTTCCAACCCCAGGAGGGGCAGGAATCCCAGTTCACCCCAGAGGGCCTGGGGCTCCCTGCCACTGCTGGAGGGCTTTGGCTGCTGGCTAGGCTGGGTCAGAAATAATACTAAATGCTCCTGCCATTGTGGCTTGGTTTGGGAAAGCCCTGCCAGGTCATACAGGTGAGAGAAAACCATAGTGTGCGTATTTGCAGTGAGAGATTGTAGGGCCTTTCATGTGGGCTAGCACAGACCTTTTCCCAGACCTACAGGCAAAAAACCCCAACTCCTGGTCAACCTATTCACAAAGACCTAAAGATACGCTTAATGGAAAATACTTTCTCTATGATCATCCCCTTGACTCCAGATTTTAAAGAAAGAAAACCAGCAATGCTTGGAAAATGCTCTATGGAAATCCGTAGTCAGCTATACCTGTCTAACTAATTTTCTTTCTCAGGAAAATAAAATCACTTGTTTCAGCAGTGCCTAAAGGGGAAAACCTCTGCTGCTGGAAACAAGCCAAGGGTTTCAGCTCTGCACGGGGCTGCCAGACTACAAGTCTCTTTATCCACAACTACTAAGACGCTTGCAGAGTCATTGCTCCTCTGCTTTGCGAGTAGGTTTAGGTGAGCAGTTAACTGTGCACTGTTTGGGAGATGTTAGAGGGAAGGCAAGAATGAGAGTAAATAGGAAACTTCATATTACCTCATTTCTTCTCCCCTGCCTCTGCCCACTTCTGGAAAATGAAACCCAGGAACAACCCCACTTTTTTGTTTAGATGTAAATATTAGATATCTGAAATAGAAACCTTTGTAAAAATCCTTGATTATCTTCTTAGCAGATCTGTAAGATTTTCTTACAGAAAATAGTGCAAGTCCACTTGGTGCCCTATGGGTTAAAAGCAGTTATTTGAGGGTGGAAAAACTGTTTCAGCTGAGGGGATAGCTCCAGCTATGCTTTTGTAACTTCCTTACAACTGCAAGTAAGAACCACCACTCAAAAAAGTTTTAAAAGGCAGGCCAGCGATTTCTCAAATAAGAACTTAAGTTCAAAGGCTTTGTTGAAGATTTATATGTTTTTTTGGAAAGGGGTTTAAAGAGTTGGAAGAGAGCAAGAGTGTTGAGCTGATTTGCTCAGGAATTTTAGCTCCATGGTGGAACTAGGGGGAGTATAGCAAGAACATGATGATTTAACAGAAAAAGTGAAAACTTTACAGATGTTCAGAAAGCCTGCCATAAAACCAAAGGCGATGTAGTGGCCCAGCTGTAGATACCCTGAATCAGCTCTGGCTGAAATTCTACCAAAAGGAAAACATATCACCCTCAGCCGAGATAACACCAGCAAACTGCAGAGCCTTCACATTTTTGGGAGCAACATGGAAAGAAGAGTGGCGGGAGAGTAAAAACTTTCTGAAGAGGACAAGGAACTCTTGGTCACACTTGAACATCCAGATGCTCCTCACGCTTAAGACATACTGATCCAAGGGAGAGAAAACTTGGAGCCAGCACATGGAAGGGACTGCCAATAAGCTGTGCCCCTCTGTTATCAGGGGATAACTATTCTCTCCTCATCTCCCACCAGCACAGTACCTGCAGGTAATTAGCTAAAATCCAAAGATATGGATTTTGAACCTAGATGACTTCCCTTGTTAACTGAAACAGTAGCATGTCCCCTTACCATACAGGAATAATGGGCAGGATGTAAAACTGGACTGCATTAACTTTACAATGTTTTACCTCTTTTTCCCATAGAGTTTAACAGACAGGTCCCTTTATGCCTTCATTAACCACCTGTCTCTGCTACTTTTGGTGTCAAGGCCCTATCTGAGAAAACAGGCATCACTGAAGTGCTCAGAGACAGCAATGCTCTTGCCAGAGTCAGAGGGAGCCTGACCTGGCACTGCCTACCGACAGCTGTAAGTGGGGATGGAGATTGTCTGAGAAGTGGTAATGTTTTGTATTTCCAAACAGTCTAACCTGGCATCCAGCAAAATTCAGGTTTATGAGGAGCAATAGAGAATGTTGTAGGTGGCATGAGGAGCAATAGAGAATGTTGTAGGTGGCAAACTGGCATATTTGAAAAATAACATACTGCCCTTCAAAGTTACTGTAAACTCTCTTGATTTCTCTGCACTGCACCTATTGAAATAATGACCATAAACAGCCACCAAATCAGAAAGGGTCAGAAAAAGTCCCCATGTTTTACCTTTGATTAATATAAAACTGTATATTAAAAATGTTCTACAACAGCTAGATATGTTGGAGTCTTTTTCTGTTATAGGTCTTTTCAAGTCCCCCTTTTCTGTAGGGTTACAGTACCTCTCAGTTCACTTAGAAATTACATTTACAACTGCCTTGCAAGGAAGGGAATGCATCTGGGGATCTCAGGTCCACACATGTTAAAGGAATTCCATAATACCTTGAAGAAGGCCAGTGCACTCAGCTTCCTTGCTTAGAGAACCAGGCACTGGGAACCCACTTGGCATGAGTCATTTCTAGCAATACCTGGAGCTCCTCGGTGGTTGAGAATTTGAGCAAAGAATTTCTCATGAGCCCTTGGGAAAAGTGCTGGCTTAGCCAATAGCTATTATATGCACAGTCAAGTGGATTTTCTTGCCAGCTATATTTCTTTAAAAGTGTGGCAGTACAGGCAATGCTGGGGCAGCTTGTAAAACAGGGGCACCATCAGGTTTATAGTAATTTAAAACTAACTATTACTAGTTCTGTTAGTCTTCATTTGTAATCTGTGATCTTTAGGTAAGTACATCATATTTACATCAAAATTTTGCATCCCTACATGCTATGTGGAGGTCAATGGGAGCTGTAAATACATACTGACTGCCTGTTCTGCAGGTGGGATTGATTTTAGCCTTTAAATATGGCACCGAAAAAGGAAACAGAAATCCACAACTTCTGTCTAATTTAGGAATGCAGCCATTTTTTCCAAACCTCTGCAGGGTCTGTGACATTCACTGCATGCACAGTGCCTTTACACTGTTCTTTCTTCAACTCTCATTCAAGAACAAAGTGCCCAAAACTAAGTACTATCTGTTCTGTTTTGTGAGGGACAGTCCGCAACCCTGGATATTCACCTTAGGGCATAAAAATCAATAGCTGGAGCGTTGTGACTATTCAGAAAGTGGTGAAGTTGACCCTGATGAAGCAGATCACATGGAAGAAACAGGCCCCCCATCCCCAAAACAGCAGATGGCATTAGACCAAGCTTGAGATGTTGGTTCCCTGAATGTCCCTGCTCTCCCGTGTACAGCCTCGCTGAGGCCCACATGTCCGTATGGATGGGAAAGAGAGAAAGCAGCATCAGGATTTGTTCTCCCTGGCAGTATCAGTTTTGAACAATTTAATTTCACATACTGTAGACTGCTTGGTGTAAGGATTTTTGGTAGTCCATAAGCAGTGTAAGTGGGGGGTGAGTTGTGTGGAAGTCCTCTCATAACTTTTAAATTATTTGGATGACATCAACAATTTTAAACTAAAAAAAAAAAAAAAAAAAGTATCTTAAAAACTTCAAACACTTGTCACTTTCCCATCTAGGTCTCTATCTGTTGCATTTGCTGTGCTACTACAGAAGGAAGGTAAATTATATATAGCTAAACATGAGGCAGCTCTCTCATTCAGCCATTGAACCACAAGTTGTAAAGGTTCAAGGGAAGAATTCTGAGTTGCACCAAGGAAACAGAGGGTTTATTAATTTCTTTACATTTCTAAAAGTGAGACAGTTTGACCTGGAACTGATCTGAAACACATGCAAGGGCCTCAGTGGAACAAGAGAAACAACTTAAAAAACAATTTAGAAAACTAGCTTTCCTAAAACTGCAGACTTAAAGAAAACCAGTTTCCATTCTTTTCACGTTAGCCTTTCACCCAGAATATTACTAGCTAATAAAACTTTCAGAGCACCAGTAATTATGGGTACTGCTTGGTGAATCCAACTATCTGGTTACAGGCTAAAAATGTCATTGCAGAAATAAGATTTCTGTGGTCAAAAAAACTTAAATAACTGTCTAAACAGATTCATTGGATATTTCCTAATGATTTCTCTTTTGCTTCTTTTAGCTTCATTTTCCACTGTTTCTCAAAAGCCTCATGAACAAAGAATTTCATTATAAAATAACCCAGGATTATGTTGGTTTTTCCTGATGGCAAAATGTCAGTTGAAGCCCAAATGAAGGCTGAACTGAGTAAAAATTATAGTAAGCCCTGTGAGCATTGAATGCTTGCCTGCCTGGGTGGTGAAATCCCATAGACATAGTAAATCTCTTGTTGTTTATTTTACAGGAATGAAAATGAACAAGGCATAGAAGGGCCATTGGAATGAAATGCTATATAAGCATAGAAAAAAATTCAGTGGAGTACAAATTTTTATCAGTTGCTATGCTTACATACACTTAAGGACAGAACAGGCTAGAAACCTCATGATACATATGGGACACTGTCAAGACAAAAGTCTCAAGAGATTTTATGATTATGCCATATGGGGACACTACTGGTAGCTGCTTTTTTTACTAATAATCTATAAGCAACGTTCCACTTTGGGTGACACTACATAACACTTCTACTGCAGTAATAATTACCTGCTTTTGGACCCAGAGTCTTTCAGTCTGAGATGATTACCTTTGCCTAAAGCAGCTTGTATTTGCAATACCTGGGCAGTGCTGTGCTGACAGGTCAAAATGTGTGGAAGGTCTGTGTAGCTGATCTGCAAATATTAAAGAACAGAGACAAAATAGGAAAGAGCCCTCACTGGCATCACAACATGCTGGAACAAACACATGGGAATTCCTGTTGGAGTTCAAGGCAAAAAGGTTGGCTTTGTGGTATCCTCACCACCTGTAAATGGTACTAGGATGTTGCACTTAGCAATTATTCCTTACATCTTGAGCTTCTGGCAGGGGTGAGCAAACACACCTACATGAGGAAGAGGGTTTTGTAACAGAGGCAGCCCTGTGACCCCAAGCCAGTGCAATGTGGCCACCCTGGGATGGCTGGAAGTGAGTCCAAGAATTATGAAACTCCTCAGGGAAACAACTGCTTCTCTTAGACAGAAACAGGAATGAAGAGAAAATTAGGTTCTCCCAACAGATTCTAGTGCAGATTTCCAGAAGGCTTTCTGGGGAAATCCTGAGGACCAGAGACCTAAGAAGCTATAGCGGGATTTGAACTGACAGTTCATTTCCTTATTCCAAATCCTTGTTATTAATCATTTCAGACAACAGTCAGTTTAGAAGCAATGAAGGACACCCCTGCCCAGTGTCAATGAGCTGCTACTCTGAAGAACATAACACTAAAAGCACCATATTTCAATTCTGAAACCTTGTGACCCACCATCCTTGATTTAAGAGGCAATAAAAAGGACATGTTACGCTCAGCCTTTCTTTGCAGTCTATGTTACTAAAATTGGATTTACCATTTCCTTCCAGTGGAAAAATCCACCAGCCACTGTCTGCCACTTCCCCTCATCTTCATCCCTGCTGCTGCATGGACTGACAAGCACAGCAGCACAGGGAATAAGGATGTGCAGCAGCCACTGCAGGTATCCATCCACTGAGATCCTCTAGAAAACGTTACTGTCTCTCTGTCAGTCCCTGGCCCTCATGGTTTGCTTTATGCATAGGCATAACCAAAAGACGGTCTAAGATGGCTAAATTGCTCACAACTCACGAACTGCAAGAACACTACCAGCTGGTTATTACCAGAGAGTTGGGATCTTCAACAGTGGTGTTTTTCAGGTCTAAGGACAAACGAGGCTATAAATTATGTGCTTTAGACACCTGCAGATTCCACACTGCAGTTCATCTCATGGGCTATCTGTGCTTTCTTGTTGGTTTTCTTCCACTTCTATTTTACTGGAAATGTCCCTTCTTGATCCTGACCAGAACTACAGCCTTCTTTCTATACTGTTTTTCAAATGTGAATTTAATTTATTGAGCAAATAATTGCACATTTCGCCTTGCTATATCACTCTCCTTTGCTTATACTACCTGAGTTCAAAAGAAGTCACCTCTGACTGACTGAGGTGACTGATTTACATCTCAGACATGAGACCAGCTGCTCTCTCACACCCAGCAATATTGTTGTCCTTAAACACATCTGAAGAAATTAGGAAAAAAGCAAAACTGAAACAGGTTTCTTAAGAGCAACACCATTAATAATATTTCATAGCAATTAATTACCAGAATTTTCCATGCATCCATCATTTGTGTCATCTATTCCTTGTGCTTTCATGACATTCAGGAGTTTCAGTCAGCAGAAGCAGGACTCAGCTGCTGCTGAAGTGGGTGTGCATGGGATGGGAGCATTTCCCCTTGGAGAAATGTTGGTGTCTCTTTATAGTCCTGCACACTTTCTTAATCCTCACCAGTCTCATCCCCAGGTCTACCCCAGTGTGAACAAAACACCATGCCAGACTGGTGTTAACAACCAATTTCGTTAAGCCTCAGAAGAAGGGAGGGTTGGGAGGAAGTTGCTTTTCTGATTTGAATGGTAATAAATTAAATAATTTCCTCACGTTGAGTCTGTTTTGCCCATAGTGGTAACTGTTAAGTGATCTCCCTGTCCTTATCTTGACACATAAGCCTTTTGTTATATTTTCTCTCCCCTGTCCAGTTGAAGGGGGGAGTGATAGAGAGGGTTTGGTGGGCACCTGGCATTCAGCCAGCATCAAACCACCACAGATTGGTAGATGCCAGCTGAAGAGAAGTTTTGGTGAACTCCCTGAGGGACAGGATTTTGCTGCAGATCACCAAACAAGTTCATTATCTCTGGGAGAACAATGTATTACAAACATCCTGGGTGAGGGTGATCAGCTGCTGGGCCTTCCACTGCAGTTATCTTCCCTGGGAAATGCCAGCAGGTTTTTCACTCCACCTGATAAAGCACAAATGAATAGATGGGAAAGAACATAACCTGCCAGAAGAAAATCTGAGCTAAAAGGAAAACCAATTTCATAAAAATCCTTCATCTCCTCCTTTCTCCATGGATATTTTAGAGATGGAGATAAAGTGCTGAATTATGCACCATAGTTTACTTTTCCCTTGACTAGAGGACTAAGCATTAAACAAAAGAAAACAAGTCAAAAATGTGGGATGCCTTTAGGATAGGAATAACAGGCTGCATAGACATCAGAGTCCTGGGGTGGGAGCCAACTCCCTTCTGGGTGAAGCTGGATAGATGCCTTCTAGGACCTCCCAGCATGTCTACTCAGTGCTAGGAGACACCTGGTCCAAAGGGAAACTCCCCTGAAACAAGTCTAGTGGAGACAGTGGGTCCCCAGCACCAACAGGTTTGCTGCCCAGCTATAAAATAGCTCTATATTAGTTCTGTGCTTATTAAAGAAAAAAGATTAAATAAGATGAAATTATCTGTAAAAACAGCTTTAAAAAGTCTGTGTTTCCTCTTGTTGGATGTTATAGTTCATCCAATTCACCTCCTTCCCAAAGAGATTTCTCCTTTTTATTTACAACTTATGTACTGAGAAAAGTCTTATGCACCAGGGGTGAATAGATACTGATTTTCAGTCATCAATCATTGTTGATTGATCAACAACGTTGGGTGGTGGTAAATAGCTTCTTTTCAAACAGGCACCCTGTCACATGTGGGGTCCCCCAGGGATCATTATTGGGCTTAACGTTGGTTAATATCTTCATAAGCGATCTGGATGATGGATGAAGTGTACCCTGATGAATTTTGCTGATGATACCAAACTGAGTGGGGAAGTCATTATCCCACCCTCCTCAGTGCTTGTCAGGCCACACCCGGAATACTGTGTTCAGTTTTGGTCCCCGCTATACAAAAAAGATGGGGACAGGCTAGAAAGGGTCCAGAGAAGGGCCACAAAGATGATCAAAGGACTGGGAAGCCTGCCGTATGAAAGGGAAGACTGAGAGATCTGGTTTGGTTCAGCCTTCAGAAAAGAAGGCTTAGGGGAGATCTTATCACTATGTTCTGGTATTTAAAGGGTGGCTACAAAGACAGAAACCTCTTTTTTACAAGGAGTGACATGAAAAAGATGAGGGGTAATGGGTAGAAGTTACTTTTGGGGAGATTCCAACTGGACACAAAAGGGAAATTTTTCACAAATTTTCACAAATTTCACAAAGGAAAACAATCAGCCATTGGAATAATCTTCCCAGCGAAGTGGTGGATTCCCCAACATTGGATGCTTTTAAGATTCAGCTGTACAGGGTGTTGGACCAGATGATCCTTGAGGTCCCTTCTAACCAGGTATTCTATAATTCTATTATTCTATGATTGTTATTTATGTTTTCAGTAAATGTTCATACTGAATCTTTTCCATACTAAATTTCACTGAAACTATTCACACTTATTTCAGACCAAACCTTGCTGGTTTTCTCCCCATTCTCTCCCATGTGTACTTCCATACTTTTCTGTTGGTTTAACAGATTACCACAGCATATTTGAAGCTTGAAGCTGAGGTTCAAGAACTAATAACTTTCACTGTACAGCATTTCCAGAGCAGATGGGCGATTATGTAGTGTGTGTAAGCTGATACTGGTTTAAGCATGTCATAAATACAAGGAAGTGAAACTAAACTTGTGCCAAAATATTCACTCGGTTACCCTAATTACGCATACAAGTGCCACATATTGCCACTAGTCTCCTTATCAATCAATACAAACGGCACCTTTTAGTGGTTGTGAATAAAGATTTTGACTACATACATGTAAAGTATTTATGATATTTTAAAGAATATAGTCACTTAAGTGCTTCAATCTTTATTGTAGGTTTCTTTTTCTGAGCAGTGGCAAATGTTTGTGTAACCCAAGATTGTCCAGCTGGCGTGAGCAAATGGACCTGCTCAGGAAAATGAGTGGGACCAAAGTATTCATTAAAGCAGCCTGATCTTGTTGGGAGTAACTGGGAAGTGAAACTGCTATTCAAAGCAGGTGAGCAGTGCCTAGACATACCTCTGTGTATGTCCCATACATACTTTAGGAAGGGTCTGCCTACCTACAAGGCATTTCATCAGCTCTGACCCAGGCAGTTCCTTCATGTTTTGATGAAAACTAAGTTAACTATGCATCATTCTTAGCTAAGAACCTTCATATGCTCCAGGGACGACTGCAACCTCTCTCTCTGTGCCTGCTTGGTGTGAGCATCACTGTTGGCTGTCACCACAGCCCTAAACTCAGGTGAACAAGACAATTCCTGCTCTGCTGTGCCCATGCAATCCACAATGCCATCTCATGGGCTGCTTGGATTAGACCAAGGACAGACAGTTGTCTGCCTGAATGAGATTTATTTTATTTTGCTTTTCTTTAATTAAAGATGAGAGTCAACCGCTATGCCTAATTTATCCATCTGTTGGGACAGTGATGGACAGGACAAGCCCGCCAGTCTGCTTGGACCTGCCTATGGTGCATGGTCTTTCCACCATCTTTACACAACAGTATTGGGAGATATTTTCCTCTTCCAAGAGTACAAGAACACTGTTGTTTGCTCAGTGAAAAGTGTCAGGTATTTGTCTGTTCAGGGGGCAATTCTCTTTAAAAACAGTTCACATCTACAAGTACTTCATCATAGACCCATGTCGCACATTCAAAAAATTAGGATTACTTCTTATTATTTCATTGCAGGCTGTTCCTAAGGATTTGAGATTGGAGAGATGACAATTGCTGCAAGAGATCCTTACATACATACAGAGGCAGGATCAGTTCCCCCTTCAGTACAGCTGACCTCACTGTGTTGATAGGCTGACCATCTGGGGGAGACAGTCAATCCTTCAGAAAACTCTATACTTGGCAATACCTACTGTTTACCTTTGAATCATTGATTACAGTGGGTTAGTAAAGCATGTTCACATCAACAACAGAAGGTGACTATTAAGGTGTATTTCCACAGTGGTTAATCTGTTACTAATTAAAAGCCTTCAGTTGGAGGGGTTAACACTGCCAGCACTGATTATAATGAGTTCTGCATAGACAGACATGACTTTGTTTTTACACTTGTGCATAATTCCTACTCAAGCAGTGGTTTAGGGAAGTGGAGAGAAAAAGTGTTTATGTGGGGGTCACCCTCACATTAATTTCCTGACATTTACAACTTTCCCCATCTCTCCACCCCAGTTATGGACACCTCATAACCCCTCAGAGCTTCCCAGTTTCCCCCCAGCCCCTGCAAAGGGGCAGAGAAGACTGTGCTTCTAAGTGAAAACAAGCCAACCTTAAAAAAAAACCAAACAAAAACAAACCAAAAGAGAAATAAATTTGCAGAGAACTGGAAAAGAATAATATGTATTTTTCTTTTTTTTAAAAATAGAAGAGTTAGAGAATTATAGGTCACTCAGCCCAACTCCAGTTCTTGGAAAAAAGTTGGAAATATTAGTAAAGCATCTAGAAAATAACAAGATGATAAATATCGAGAAAAAAACAGGATGACAAAATGAAAATAGCTTTGTCAAAAACAAACCACATCAGACCAACCTAATCCTCTCCAATGGCAGAGTAACAAGCCTTGACATTAGGAAATAGTTGAGCTAAAGTACAGCCTAGCTAAGCAATAGCTAGGTTATATTTAGGTTTAGTAAGGCGTTATTGTCTTACGTGGCATATTCTTACATAAGGTACAGAAATGTGCACTATAAGATTGGTGCAAGATTGGAAACCATTTTCAAAGGTTTTAGTGACCCATCGTTAAGGAGAAATTGGGTTCTCTCAGGGTGTGCTCTGGGTGTAGGCTGGTTCAATATTTTCATTATCACTGCCATGAAGACACCAGGTAAGACAGGAGGGAGAGGCAGAGTGCAGCTCAGGGGCAAGATACGGCAGCTGGGTACAGGAACGGGGGGGGGGGGGGGGGGGGGGGTGTGTGTCCAGTTTTGCTTCTGGAGAAATGTAATGTCAAATCAGTGTCAGCGGGGCCTGACTCCAGCACCTACCTCTGGCCAAAAAGCACAGCACAGCCACCTTCATCCTGGCATTTCCTAACCGCAGGAGTTTACAGTTAACATGGCAGCCTGTCCAAGAGTCCCACATTTTATCACCTGCAGTATCCCATACTATCTGTTTCTGAGGTGTCTAAGTATATAATAATCACTACAGATGGTAGATGGGACAAAAAATGAGATTCTGGGGGAAGAGAAGACAATGCAAATTCTGGAGCGATCAGCCTAACACACAGGTGATGGTAGATTTATGGGGATTAAATTCAAGCTAAATAATACGCTACTTTTCCCTCTGCTGGGTATTTCTGGAAGTGGCCAGGCTCCAATTTTGTAGCCATTTCAGAGAGACCTAGAGACATCTTGGCAGAGGTGATGTGTTTTTTAAAGGAGGGTTTTGAAAGAAGAAAGTGTTTCCACAGGGCATGTGCAGAAGTTGATGCCCTCTGGGCGGTTTACAGGGTTTAAATCTCTTATGGATCATCTATCTCACAGCATAGGGCAAGAGGTGTGCAGACATTTTAAACCTGCAGAAACCAAGGGCTTTTCTTTGGTGAAAGAACCAACCATTACCAAAAGAAAGATCTAATACAGAGTATGTTTAGACCACATAGAAGCAACAGGTTCACTGAATCTTCCTCTTCCCTACAGTTCTCTGGAGGGAACAATTGCAAACAGACACAGAAAGAAATGTGATTTTCCCAGATAAAAGGTAGAGAACTGTCAACATTTGTTCTCAGACCCACTCACATATATTTTTTATTCATGGCACAAGAAAATAGAACATAAGTCTACTCAGATAATAAAAAAAAGTAAATGTACAAAACAAATTAATGTGCATTTGAACATTTTCCAAACTCTGTTCTTCTGTGCTAAAGGATTTTTTCAATTACAGACGGTTCTCCCCACTGCAAGTTCATCTTTGGAGATGCTTTATCTTGTCCTGAGGCTAGATAGCAAAGAGTCAGACCCATTGAGACACCCGCGGTCATGCTTCTTGCATTTCTGAGGAAGAAAACAGAGTTAAATCTCAACTGCTGGCATGCCCCACTAAGGGCACATCTGAAAACTTACCATCTTAAAGGAGATATGTGAAGGAAAATAACAGTATCAAGTATTTCTTTGGCAGCAACTTACTTCTAATTTTGAAATAGCCCATTCAAGTTTTCTGCTTCCAAAGTTCACCATTTTCCTTCTCCCCTCCCACACAGGCTTTTAAAAAGCATATCATAGCAGGTCCTAATTACAGGCAGGTCTAGAGAAATCAAGGCAGATACATGGATCCCTACTGAGACCACGATCAGTGCTGGAAACTTTTGACATGTCTGAGGACAAAAGCACAGTCCTGTGTGCAGTGCTGCAAGCCTGAGCTCAGGCAGCCCCGCTGAGCAGAGCGTGCCGCCTGCCGCGGCTGTGGCCTGCTGGGAGCATGGCAGATGGTCCACCAGATTTGTTTGTTCCCAGTGTGCATATTGTGTGCTGTGCTCTGGCAGAGCCTGTGTCTGGGCAGCCAGGAGAGAGGCTGTCTGATTGCCTTGTGCTGGATCTGCTGCGGTATGCCAGAGGATGAGGGAGATGATACCTTCCCAGGGGGCTGAGTGCTTCAAGGTTAAAGCCTGTGGAGTCATGTGGTGAGAAGCAGAAGGAGGTCTCTCTGCAGAGTGCAGTGCAAGCATGCAGTGCGAGTGGAGACAAGGACTCCTGAGAGCATGGTTTCACAGTCATTTTTATCAGAAAAGTCAAATAATTTAGGTTGGAAGGCACCTCTGGAGGTCATCCAATCCCACCACCTGCTCACAGCAGCACCAGCCTGGAATCTAGCTCAGGCTGCTCAGGGCCATGTCCAGCCAGGTTTTGGACGCCTCCAAGGACAAGCAGTTTCATAGCCTCACACAGTGATCTGTCCTTGTGTTTCACCTCCCTGTGAACATTACTTTCCTTATATCTCATTTGCATTTACCTTGCTGCAGCTTGTGTCCCCCGCCTTACACACTGCCACTGTTCACCTCTGGCTCCATCTTCTCTCTAATGTAGCCCATTATGTAAAGGAGGATGGCAGGTATAGCCTCCCCCCCTCACCTTCTCTTCTCCATGCTGAACAAGCTCAGGTTTCCCAGCCTCTCCTCACTTGTCCTGGGTGCCAGCCCACTGACTGTCCTGGAGAGATGGCAGGGATGCAGGAAGATGAGACACCCCTGGCAACAGCATCCTGCACTTTGGTGGAGTTAAAGCAGTTGTGCAACCACAGCCTGAGAAGAGGAGGAACTGGACTCCAAGCCAATTTTTGGAAGCGACTGAAAGTAAGAGTCTTCTTGGGACCCAGAAATAAACTGATGTTAGAATGAAAGCAAGGGTAGGGACTCACTGTGGCTGTGGTGGCCTGGGGACAGTGCTAGGTGTGCATTACCTTACCAGGGCTAGAATTAATGTCCGAGTGAGATGCTCCCCCTTGGAGTGAGACTGGACCTACTGTGTGGGGCTGGCAGGGGGCAAGACCAGAGTACAGCATGAAATCAAGGAAGCAGCAATTTAAAGGTAAGGGTCTGCCCTATCTTCTCTTGGAAGGACTGGAGCAGACACGACACAGTTGTGCCTGATCTGTATTGGCACTGTGAGTAACTTCTTCCAGCAGGTCACTGTTGAACTATTCACATAACCACAAGTACATTTTCCCTTGAAACACAGAGAGCAACAGAGCTCCACAAATTAAACAGCCTGGCAGCGGAGAGAAAGATACAGCATTCACCAGCTCCATGCTGACATTTAACCTCAGCACTATCATAGCAGGGACTTGTGTGCTCTCTGTACTCCAAAGGGCACCATCAGAAGAACAGCAACCCATCGTGTTTTAGAATAGCTTTCAGAGTAATTAGTTAAATATTTAAAAATATTAAAGCATTTCTTTGCCACAGAAGCAAGCATACAGTTCTTCTAATTTAAATAATTAATTCTTTTTGGACTACAGCCAGACTGTTTCCAAGGGAATTCATGCTGCATGACACTTTTTTTTATGTTGCCAATTTACTGAAAATGAAATAGCATTATTAAGATCTTGCAATGATAATAATAATTTTAAAACCCCTAAAGTAACTTGGGGTTCAAATTATTAGGATACCTAATGTCCCAGACCAAGAGGAGCAAATGGAAGGATTCCTAACAGCATTACAGCTAATGAGCTGTCTTTCCAAATATCAGAAAAGTGCCTATATAAGCCCTCTGCCTGCACAAAAAGAGAGCTGCAAGTTCACATGCAATATATTCTGCCATCAAATATTGAGAGTCTCTGCAAATTTCAGGATAATTTACATGATTGGATGAAATTGTTGTATACATGAGGGAAAAAAAATCAGGTAACATATTGCATATAACATTGGAGACTGATATAGATTAGATATTATTGCATTCATTTTCCTTCTTGCACTGCCATAGAAATGTCAGCAAGTAAAGGGCACTTTCTATTACAACACTAAACCACTCTTAAATGAAGTCATGTTAAGTCAGTTGGGTTTTTCTTCACTATTCCCAGTAACTTTACTCATAGCTGCAGGTTTTTCTTCTTTAATTTTGTTCTCGTTTGTCTCTTGGTGCATGTATTATTCATCTTCACTCTGCACAGGTTCTGGGTAATGCTCTGTAACTTCAGAGGCTGTTTTCATTTGTTATTTTAAAGAGAAACAGGTTGCATGTGCCCAGCTGTTCTTTTCACTGATAAACAGGTTTTGCTGGTAAACAATTCAGACACATGTTCTAGCAGCCTGGATGTGAACTCTGCTTATCTTTGCATGGGTGAGAGACACCCGCAGAGGAGAAACAGAAGTCATGAAAGAAATGATTTGTAACAGCTCTGACAGCCCTGCATGCACAGAACCCTCCATGATACACCTACTCGTAGTTGCAAATGTGCAGGGATACATCCTGGAAAACAGAGGAAAATACATACTTCCATTTGTTCTTAACCACTGAGGAATTTCCCAGAGGAAAAACCCACCAAAAGAGTTATCCCATTATTCTAAAGCTTCTCTTTCTGAAAGATTCCTTCTTTGAAGTATAATGCAAGAAAAGACATATTCATTACAAGAAAGACATTGAGGCGCTCAAGCATGTCCAAAGAAGGACAACAAAGGTGGTGAAAGGTCTAGTGAATAAGTCTTACAAGGAGCAGCCTAGAGAACTGGGGTTGTTTAGCCTGGAGAAAAAGAGGCTCGGGGGAGACCTTATTGCTCTCTACAGCTTCCTGCAAGGAGGTTGCAGCGAGGTGGGTGTCAGTCTCTTCTCCCAAGTAACAAGCAATAGGACAAGAGGAAATGGCCTCAAGTTGTGCCAGGGAGATTTAGATTGGATATTAGGGAAAAAAATTTTCACCAAATGGCTTGTCAAGCATTGGAACAGGCTGCCTGGGGAAGTGGTTGAGTCACCATCCCTGGAAGTATTTAAAAGAGGTGTAGATGTAGCCCTTAGGGACATGGTTTAGTGGTGGATTTGGTTGGCAGTGTTAGGTTTATGGTTGGACTTGGTAATCTTACAGGTCTTTTCCAACCTAAATGATTCTATGAATTATAGCACCTTTTCTCCTGCAATCCCCCACCTCCCAAGGGGATGCTCCTTCCTGGATGGAAGGTATTCAGCTAGGCACTGACCTGTTCCAGTTCCTCTGTTTTTCCAGTTCCTTGGTTACACCCACATTAGCACAGTCCCTGTGGTTACCCTTCTATAGGTGCTGCAGAAGCACAGACTCCTGCGTGGAGTTTGGCTTTAAAGGGGGATCATGTAAAACACAGGTGGCCTGACCACATGGGTTCACCCCTGTGTGAAAGCAAGCTCTGGTGTACTGGCCTGACACTTCCTTGCCTGCATTTCAGCAATGCCTGCACCTTGTGTCAGCCCATGCTTGCAGAGCACAGGGCAACACTTTGTCCTTCAATTCATTGCTGCATGAGGTACAGGTGACACCAATTTGGCCAGGGTGTGCTGGGTACCATGACCTCCTGAGAGCCCAGCTCTGCTGTCAAGTAGCCAGCCCTATAGCAACCCTCAGCCACTATAAATATTAGTACTACTGCTTTAATTTTAAGTTTATTAGTGATGTTCCCAGAAATTGGCCCTTATTAATAGCAATGTAGATAATTAAGAAATAGTGGATCATTTAAAACAAATATGCCAGATAAAAGCTATTAAAAGTCTGGTGTAGAGGAAGCAAAATACCTCTGTGCAAAATACTAAGAAGAGATCTGGCTGCAGCATGCATCCAGCTGCCTTTTCCTTAGGCTCTTGCCTAGTATTATGTATGTTTTTAGTTTTACTCATTTCAGCACTTCTACTGCGTGAATTCATGCACTTTACAGAAGTTAATGATGCATGTGAAGTATTTCCTGGAGTGAGGGGCTGGATTCCCAGCAGGAGGATCTGCAGAAATGCAGGAAGACTCATGACTGTTGTAAGTAAAGTCAGGGTTTGACCATGTGTATATAGCAAAAATCAGGTGCCTTCCCCAAAAAATTGTCTTCACTGTTGCACCATTCCTAAAGTAATAACACTTGTCTGCCCTGGTTAATGTTTTCTAGAGGACGCTCTGCTTTCATAATGCTCTTTACAGTATAAATAAGAGAGGGAGCTGCAGGGTAGTCCTAGTGAATACAGCAGGATCCTTGGAAGCTACTGTAAGTAATTTTTTTGTTTCCTATAGAAACTTGAAAAATGTATCTTCTTGTTCCTTGCAATTGATTTTAAGTCTTTCCTAGGGTTGTATCTTATATTGAAGTCTGTTTTAGGAATTGTTCTAGTCATAAAGAAGCTTTTATTGGATCAGCTGGATATAAAGGACATAGGCATCACAGTTTATGCATGGAGTTGCCTGTACATTGTTATGTAGCTGACAGGAGGAGTAAGAATCTAAAAGCCAGGGTGGGGTGTCAGTTCCCTTGCAGGGAAGCAAGATGATCTCTGGAGCCAGCATATCCTAAGCAATACCTAATGTATTGGCAGTTCGTTTTAAGTAATTCTTCTGATTTTTATATCCAAGGTCTACAAGAAATATCTTTGCTTAGGGAATGGAATATCTAAGGTCTGCTTCCCTTTCAGATGAGGCATCTCCCTGTTGCTCTAATCACCAGATTACAGGGCCATTGAAAGGGAAGGAGACAAAATTATGTTCTCCTCATGCTCAGGGGAGCTAAGATCACAGTGAGGCCAACATGTTCATGGAGCCAGAGACTGGGTAGTGGTCAGGTGCACACTTGAAAGTAGAAACTGTGAACCTGGTCTGGTCTATTCTTGGCACTGCTGCTGTTTTGAAAAGGGAAGAAAAGTTCCTTTGTCCCACCTGACTGCCCTAACCACTGCACTGGTTCTTTTTTATTTTCTTTTTTATCCTGTGGCCTCAAGGATGCTTCATCCCTGACTATGTGCAGTAATTCCAGTTCAACAGAAAATACTGATGGTAGAAGAGTGAGAGCTCATGTTCACCTCTTCCCAGGCAAAAGGAGGCCTAGAAGTGGGTGATGTCACTCTTGGAGGGTACACTTGCCAGGGGAGCTCTCCAATGTTAAGCTGTTTTACAGAAGATAGATGGCACTGGGAACAGCTCTGTGAACAGTCACATACATTTCTAAAGGATAGTGTAAACTTGGCTTCCTTATTTCTGCTGCAAAAGGAATTACTTTTAATGAAATAGTCACAGTGGTTGGATTCTCTGCAGAATCCAATGCCCTTGGCTAGTGCTTGCAATCTTCCCAGGGGCCTCAGGCACAGAGACATTAAAACTCTGAATCACAAGAGTTATAAGCACCTAGCTGATCAGCCTGTAAAAGCCCTGGAGCATGTCCAGGCACATGCAATGAGGTACACAGAGATCTTTCTGGCTAGCCAGCAAAGCACATTTAAGTTTGTGGTGCTCCTGTGAGTAGGTGGTCCAAGACAGTAGGCTTCTGAGGTAATTTTTTCACACACAGATGTCAAGTCTTCCTTTTGTGACTTTTTTTGTGCGTTTAGGTGATTTGGTTTTGTTTGTTTAATTGTTTTATATGGCCCTGAGAAGCTGAGATTACTTCATCAGATACCACTGGGGGGGGGGGGGGGGGGGGCGGCGGCGGTGGCGGCCGGGGCATGTCTTGGTGTACCTGGTGCTCTCCCAGTGAGCTTTCAGGAAACAGATTTCTTACATTTCCTCATTTAGAAGCAATCAGGAGGGAAGCAGCACCATCTGGTGAGCAAACAGCTTTCCTATATCAAGCTTGCATACGTTTTTGAGCAGTGCAAATTTTCATGTTGTCTGAAATGAGATTATCAGTGAGGACCCCTCATGGGAATAGCATAGGATGAATATTAATCTCCTGTACTATTACATGGTAATCTAAAGGCAGAAAACTTATTTCCAAATTGTTTCTCCAAATCATAGAGATAAAAATTAGCCCTAAAGTGGAAAAATTAGCTATACCCACAAAGAAACAGGCTCTGTCGGTCAGAAAACTTAGTCCAGCTCCCTTCCAGGTCTTCTTGCAGAATTATTCTAAGGTAACTTCAGCCAATCCCAGTTTTCTACATCTTCTTCCCAGAATATACTGTCCAAAATAAGTATTGCCATTCTGGGTTGCATGGTAGGGAAGATTGCGTAACAGGGAAGAGATAATACATTCAACAAGTGTCATTATGAAGTCTATTACAGATAAATTGCTTAAAGGAACACTGTCCTCCAGGTGTTGGCATGCTCTTGTGCCATTGTCTGGTTTGATTGAAACCTCTTCATGAAAGCAACCTTTTGAATACCACAAATATGTTGTCATTGCATAACATAGACAAAGAGAACAAAACAGGTTTCCTTCCAGGCTGTTCAACAAGTCAGTGTAGATTTGGAATTAGATTTTGAAGAGCTTTCCGCTTCTACTCCCATGTTCATGAACAAATTGTTTTTATTATATGAGTAAAGGTCTTAAAATGGAAGTTTCCTGCAAAAATAGTCCTTTCAGACAGGGAATTCACTGAGGTCTTTTTAGCACAGCGTCTCAGCTCTTTGCTTTTTAATAAATTGTTAGCAAATATGCTCAGTAAGAAAATCCCTCGATCATTAAGAACATATAAGAATCTGCATCTTCTGCTTCATACTGAAAGGATCTCTGTTGTCAATTTATCATTGGCTGATCACTTGCTAAACTAAAAGCCACAATAATATCAAATGGAAAAGTAAATATAAAGTATGAAATAACAATCACAAATCATATTCTAAAGGCTTACAGGATGCAAAGTCTATTATACATGTACCTTTACATTTCAAAGAAGGGCCTATTAGAGTGGGCCACTTCTTTATTCAAGGCTTAAACAACAAAAAAGACCTCTACAAACTGCAGCTAATGAGTCTTTTCTAATCTTATGATTTTAAAATCAACCATTATCAAGATTTTTGTGAGGGCTGAATCATGTGTCTTGACTGTTTGTGGTTGGCCAGTACTGAGTAACAGATGGATGATTCAGATTCAGACTGCATTTAATTATCTGTGAATTCAGAGCTGTAATAAAATGAAATTAATTCCATGAAAGTACATAAATTAACCATGAAATGCAAACATGTCATAACTACATAGAGCAAAGTATCAGGATAGGAAAAAACCTTCAGAAAACTGTAGCTGATATTTTACAGAATCCTTACAGCAAACCCATGCTATCTATATATCACATTAGCCATAATTGTGCGGCCAGGTCAGTTAAAATCTATGTCTATTTTGCTTTCCAAATAAACACAAATTGACAGTTGAATGTGTATATAGAAAAGTCTATCTATCTGCTGTATTTTATAATAAATATTAATGTGATGAGATAGGGAGCAGGTGATGACTTATATTTAAAATGAAATGTTTTATTCTTTGGTATTCGTGTTATTCTTAATAAATTATGACTGCAGCTGAGTAAATAGTTCACAGTGAATAATTTATCCAGAAGCGGCTTCTGAATCGCCCTGCTGGATATGTGGGGATAGATTAGGCTTAGCTCTCTTGCTTTTGTTCGGGAGTTGGTTTCTTTTCAAAGTCTGACTAATACATTGGCTCACTGATAGCGCTTTCAAACATTCAGAACTGGAGCTCTTAATGTTGAGTTACAAGTAGCTAGATATATTGAGAAGTATCATTTCAATGTCAAAATCTGAGAAGGCCAAGCTATAATTTAAAACTACTGTGCACAGTAATTGAAAATATAGTTACCAAGAACCCTTATGGTTCTTCCATTTGTCAGTAACACAGTAGATGTTATAGCAAATAGGCCTGCTTTTTAGAAATACTTATATCAAACATGTAAATGTTTGAATATTTGATTATAGCTCAAAAATGTTTTGTTGTTCTTATGCATGTCTAACTGTAACTGCATAGTCAACTAATAATACAAATTCCTCCCTCTGATGTTATGGAGAAAGCAGGACCATGAGCGTAGCACTTTCTGACAACAGGCTCTCAAGTTGAATCACACCAGAGCAGAAAGGTGCAATTGGTTTAATATGTCTTTCTTTGCACAATTTTTAGGAAATCTGGCTTATCTCCGCAAATTCTTTGCAAGTCTGTCACAGTTTCTTTGCCCTAGATTTCTCCTCAGAAATGGGGATCACTGGGATACTCATATCCACATTTCCAAGGTCCCTCTGTAAGAGCTTATACAGCGCAGAGTGTCAGCTCTGCAAAGGAATGCAGCTACCACAGCCAAGCATTAACAGGCTGATAAATGTATCGCCCTTTGACCAGTAGAGCATCTGATAAAAATAAGGCCTTTTTTTTGTTAATGACATCGACTTCTGCTGCTGTGCTGAAAATGAACCCACTCCAATGGTTCAGTTTCTCTATTAAGAGACAACATATTACTTCAGGTTCTTACTTATTTATTTAAAGTGTTAATCACTTTTATTCAGTAAGAAAGAGCACCTATTCCTTAGAGATATAGGGCTTTATATTCTATTTGCTACTGAAAAACAGCTGCCATCATTTGTCCTGTCTTGAAATAGGGTGCCTTACCAACCTGACCAAAAGTTTATTTAAAGATTTCCTTCATGCCTGTTTGCTCAAATTCTGTTTGTATGTAGCTACTGATTGCTGCCCACTTGCATGGATTTCCTCTTCCTCCCTTTAGTCACAAACCATCCAGACTTCTCCTATGAAGCACTTTGCAGGAATTGTCTTAGACCATTAGTGACAAAAACATGGTAGTATCACAACCTTCCAGTGATTAGCCATAGTGTGTTTTCTGATGGGATATGTTCCACTCTCTGGCATGCTGAGGTTGCTGTGTATTCACCTAATCCACGCTGAATTTTGCCTGCACAGGTGTTTAAGTTGAGGGTGGTAGGAAGAATTGGCAGAGACTTGCCAGGAGGCCAAGGGGATGGGGGTGGGGAATAATAAAAATCTGCCAAGAGCTGAAAACAAAAGAAAGAGTTAAGATTTCTTATTCACTGGAAATGACAGAATAACTATTTCTACTTAATTAATTTACTTATGTTAGTAATAGTTTCTTCTTTGTTCCATAGGATTTTAATACAAGAAGATGAAGACCACATTCTACATGAGTTTGCTTCTGGCTGGGCTTCATGCTGTTGCCCATGGTCAGCTCCTACCCAGCCACCACAATGGACATGATACAAATGAACATATACACCATGCACATGAAGCAGTTGCTTGCCTCAAACTGGTGCCAAACAATGCTGACTTTGCATTTCAGTTTTTTAAAGAGATTACACTGGAGGCACCTAATAAGAACATTTTCTTCTCTCCTGTAAGCATCTCCACTGCATTTGCAATGCTGGCCCTAGGGGCTAGATCAACCACTCAGACTCAGATCCTGGAAGGACTCACCTTCAACCTTACAGAGATTCAGGAGAAAGAGATACAGGAAGGCTTCCACAACCTCATCCACATGCTGAGCCATCCTGAGGGCGGGGTCCAGCTCAACATGGGGAATGCCATCTTTCTAACAGAGAAGCTGAAACCTCTAAAAAAATTTTTAGATGATGCTAAAGCTCTGTATCAGCTGGAGGCTTTTACCACTGACTTCAATAATCCCATGGAGGCTGAGAAGCAGATCAATGATTATATAGAGAGGAAAACACATGGGAAAATTGCTGATTTGGTCAAGGACATGGATCCACAGACTGTAATGCTTCTGGCTACCTTTGTTTTCTTTAAAGGTAAGTCCTCTAGGACTTGCATTCACGTTATTCATTCTTATCAATAGATCTAATGTCAGCTACCTCATTTGAAATTTGGTCTGGGGGAAATTTCAAATGCTCTTTGCTGGGTCAGAAGAGCCCCTAATGGCATACTGGAGGTGGTGGAGAGGTGGCAGGACCCTGCTTGGCACGAGGAGGCAGCCAGGGGCCACACAGGCTTGGTTCTTTTTGTGGCAGCTGCAGGACCTCTGATCCAAGCCGCAGCTTCCTGTGCAGCCCGAGCTCACTTTCATAGTTTAGCCATAACTGATGATTGCCCCATGTTCTTCCAATTTTCAGTGAAGGAGCTGAGATGCACGCATGACCTAATCCTTTTAATACCTCTCTTTAAAAGTATGCATGATTCAATGGCCTAATTTACTACATACTCTTTTTTTTATTTTTCTATCAGAATCCTTTATGTATAGACACTAACATATTTATATATGGAAGAAGCCAGGGATGAACAGGAGAGGACATTTCAAGGAACAAATTTGAAACATGGTGCATTTCTGATGCAAAATAGGTGGTGTGCTCTTCAGCCTGACATAACAACACTGAGAGATGAAATCCTGCATTAATTTTGTCTACAAATTGAGGCTTATGATTAGAGTCAACAGAAATGAAATGCATACAGTACATGAGAACACACGATGTCAAGTAAGCCCTTAAATGACAGCTTACAGAAAGGCCACGTAGATCACCTAAACAGAAAAGTAGTGGTAGGTATGAAGAAAATGCCTAATTAGTTCATTAACTAGCATCTGAAAAAATAAAGTGAAATTTAAATCTAATGCACTCTTTTGACCAGGTAAAAGATATTTGCCTTCCTGTGATACACATTTTAAAATATTATATTTGAAAATTCTGAATTTAACAAATGGACCAATAGGTGAATATTATTACTAGTTACCTAAAATACAGTTTATGATGGGATGAGGCACGGATATTCAGTTGTATTCTCCCTCTCTCTATCAGGCAGCTGGGAAAAGCCTTTTAAACCAGAGCATACCGAAGAAAGGGAGTTCTTTGTGGATCCTGAAATGACTGTGAAAGTCCCTATGATGCACCAGACAGGCAGATTCGACCTCTATTTTGATGAGGAGCTGTCATGCACAGTGGTACGTCTTCATTATAATGGGAGTGCTACGGCATTTCTGGTTCTGCCAGCAAAAGGGAAAATGAAGCAGTTAGAGGAAACTCTGGTCAAGGAAACCGTCCAGGAATGGTCAGAACATCTCTTCCAGAGGTAATCTTCTGCCAGTCAGCTGCAGCAGCACCTAGATTTATAGTCTTTTTTACTTTTTTTGGGAATGCAAACACTATGAATTTGCTGGTTCTGGGAACTGAGTGGGTTATTTTTGGCTTGTGCATCCTAGCTGTAAATATCTTGCAGCTGGCTGGTATTTAACTATTCTTTTGTTGATGCCTACATGACTTGCTGCTTTCCTCACTAGAGTGGAGACCATCCTGATGGGCTCCCAGGAGTCCCGAATAGCAAGCCTCAACCGACACTTCTAAAACAGTCCATTGTCTGAGTGGGAAGGTGGAAATTCTAAGGCAGATCTCCCATACTGAGGTTTCAGCCAATATGTTTTACCTCTTATATGTCACTGAACACAGCATGAGTCAGACATATGTACTAAACCTTAAATAAACTATAAACAGTTTGTAGTAATGCTTACATACTTAACATGTCCTACACAAATATATTCCTTACAAGAACCATTGCAGCACACAGTGGTTGTTAGAACAGGCTGGTGATTAATTGCAGGTGTGCTGATTTTCTGACATTTTGGTTTTAAAACTGTAAGAATCTAATGAGGTTCTGTTGTAGCTCCTACCATTGACACTAACATCAGCTGACATGTTTTACAACTTTCTTTGTCTCGGAGGGAAGAGCTCTTAGCACCAGTAGATGAGTAATATCAAGTTAATGTGTGCCTAATACCAAGCTCAGCCCTGACTCACAAGTAATAAGGCTGTGCAGTTCACAGCCACGATTCTTGGTGCATCATTATAGAAATACCAGCACAGTTAATAAAAACATAGTGGGTAACAAACTGGTTATGAACTATTAATGTGATACCTCAAATATGAAAAATACAAATATATAATTCTCAGCTGCAAAATCAGCAAAAATCCTTATCTAAATGAATTCTTGGTTCAAGTGCCTTCAAGGTCAACACAGGAATAAGCTCTTTACGGGAGATGTTGTGAGAACTGGATGGTAGTTTCAGATCTATTATTATCTTGATGCCAGTGCTAATACACTTGGTCCCATCTTCTAGAGCACTGGACACTATCAGATAAAGGCTACAGCTGTGTGGTTTGGTTCCTATTTGTTTTGCTATTCAAGCCAGGCTGTCTTTGAGTGAGACAGCAAAAGACTTGAGCTACCTAAAGGGAACCATTGCAGCAGGTGACTTGGAGGCTCTGAGGATCCTTAGACAGTACATGAAGAGAAATCCAACAGAAAGCACACTATGCAGGAGCTGCCTACAGATAGCTCGTAGTTAAAGGCAAACTCTATCACAGCCAACCCACAGGAAGAAGATTAGAGGATAGGGGTGTCCAAAGGTGCAGGCAGCAGGGCACAGACCTTCCCTGGAGCCATACCAAACGCCACAGTTATGCCAAAAACGCTGCTTCACTTTCAAAGTGCTGGGGTTTGTTACACTTGTCCCCAGGCAGACCTTGTCTGTGCCCCACTTCAGGTCTTCACCTGCTTGCGCAGCATGGGCTGTCACCTCTGCACCTTGTCTTCTCTAGCTGTGAAGAGGGGATCTTGTTACTGTCCTCCTTTGCAGACCACTCTCAGATTTGCTGAAGCAGAATACCAGATAGGTAGTATTAGTAGCAGTAGTAGTAAGAATCATAGTGCTTGTGTCACCATCAGCATCAGCAACTGAATTAGTGCTTATTGTATACTCAGGGTCTAAGCCACTGGGGTTTGACACTCATGGGAATTACAGAGCTTTCTCACCATCATTTACGTTGGTGAGGATATTTCACTACCTTCTGTGTTTCTCTTCTACATAACAGCTTGGTGAGCCTCTACTTCCCCAAATTTTCTATTTCTGGGAGCTACGAAATAACGAACACTCTTAGCAAGATGGGAATTGTGGATGTGTTCAGTGACCAGGCAGATCTCTCTGGCATCACTGGCACCCCAGACCTGAAGGTTTCTAAAGTAAGTCCATGGCTGTTGGCCCTCTCCTTTCTTTCACAAACATGCAGGAAAACACCTCTGTGGTAGCATCCAGAAACACCAGCTAAATTTGGCTCCCAGCTTGCCTGCAGCTGGGCTCACCCTGGCCTCAGCTAGTAAGCTTACAAGAAGAGTTTGGCCCTCAGTGACAGTGGAGATCAGATCACTTTGCTGCACACCTGTTTTTTCCAAGACTGGTATTGGCCAAGATTTCCTGGACAGTATCTGAAACATGAGAGGACCCAGCTCCTTGACAGGAGCCAGTAACACTCCTGGGCACATCACAGCCTGTCCTCCTACCCTAGAGACTCAGTTTTAGAGATAGAAACTCTTACAAGTGGAGCCTCCATCCTTCATCCAATCTTTGGGACAGAGGAAAAATAGCCTGGGACTTTTTTTTTAGGACATTTCTGTATCTCCATCACTCTGCTTATTTAGAGCAGCCATGACTACAACACAGCTCACATCTCTGCGGCTTCTACTCACTTTGCAATGGATCCTTCAAAACAGTGCTGCTTTAAATGGGGTCTGATTCATCTCCCAGGTGGCTGCTGTCTGCCCAGAATGACTGTCTGTTCTCTTCTTCTTAGGTTGTTCATAAGGCTGCTCTGGATGTTGATGAGAGAGGTACTGAGGCAGCAGCAGGAACTGCTGCTGAAATACTGACACTGTCTATTCATCCAACCATTGAATTCAACCGTCCTTTCCTCATGCTGATTTTTGATAGAGATACAAACAGTACACTCTTCATAGGAAAAATAGTTAACCCAACTATCACTAGTTGAAGTGACATGAATTCTGCTTGCTATTGCTGATTAAAGATGATGTGAAACTGCATGATGTGAGTTATTTCCATTTGTACCAGCCTAGTATATAGTTTCTTAGCAAGAGTTGTCATTCTATGCCATTTACCAAAACCTGCTGGTATTGATCGAGACACTTGCTTAAAAGGAAACAAGGAAAATGTTTTAAATTGAGCTAGCAAAGAATGACTTTTTTACTTGACTGAAAGCCAAGGGAAGACCTAAGACTTGCCAGCATTCAGAGAGAGACATCTGTATTACAACAGAAGACTCTTGCTTAATATGTGGTTGTCAGCCAGAATAGCAGGTAAAATGATTAACACTCTTGCAAACAAAGCAGAAGTGGTTGTAATTTGCCATAAGTAAGTAAACAAGAGATGGGAAGAGTTGAATCAACAATGCAGGGTCACGAGAAACAGAAGCTTCTAGTGGAGGGCAGCACTGGGAATGTGAAAAGCTGTCTTCAACAGAGAAAGAAATCTGCTTTCTCCACCAGAAACATTCTGTCATTTTTACTATTAATCTAGCAGCAAATCTTCCTGAGTTTCTTGCAACTCAAAACAGAGCAGAAGGATCAAATCTGCTCTTGAACCCAAAGACTTTTCAACTACATAATGCCAATTTGAAAGACTTAGCTAGCCCTTGCAAGCAGCTGACTGCTCACACATGTAACCATCAGTGGTCAGAAGGAGGAGGTAGTTGGATGGACAGGCGAGGAATTTGGATGGTAATTACACAAGCATACTGTCAGCTGAGATTTGTGGAAAACATATAATGATGGTCTAGAAAATTGTAGATATTTCAAGTGCTGTCCTCTTTACATCCAAAAAAGTAGGTAGGGAGCACCCAATAAGCAGATTGCCTGAACCAGGGGGTGGCTTGAGGGCTGGCTGGTGACTGCTTTCAACAGACCTGCCTTGGCAACAGGTACCAGAAAGAGCACAGTTGCCCCTTTCTTCCCTACAGTTGTGGGTTTTTTAAGGCGATGAAATGGTGGCATGGCATGGGAATCACACTGGGAGCAGTCAAACAGCTTGGAAAGCTAACACAGCCTCAGCAAGGTCTTGTGTGCCCTCTCTGAAATAAAATCATACCTGCTTTTAATGAGTCTGGTGCCAAGGGCTGTCTCCCCTTTCACAGCCAAAAGGAAAGCCTCCTTTCTGCTCTGTCTTCATAGTAAATGTTCCTGTTAACTCTTATATGTGGTGCTTGATGGTGTTTTTTGACTAAAGCATTTTGATGACAGGCATTGATGGCAGGGCTCCCAGTGAAAGAGATGCATGTGCACTACATCATCTTCCTGGCTCCTTCCTGCACTCACCTCCATCTGCTTGGGTGGCTTTGTGACCTGACATCCACACAGGGATATAATTCATAAGGTACCCTGTCTGACTGTGCAGGTTTCTTGTCCTCCTGAAATATGACTGCACAGTGCAGCATCAATAGGGTCAGTCTTAGCCAGCATCACTCCTACTGTCAACTACTGTTCAAGAACGGGTATTCAGCCTGTAAACATTAGGGATGAGAGAGCTCACAGAGCTGAGATCCTTCGCTATGCATTGAATTCCCTAGAGTAGCACCAATTTGCACCAGTTGAAAAACTGACATAATTGATTTTAGTAGAGTGATCCTCATTTTACATCAAGAAATGTGGAAGAAACAGAGGTCCCAGATGCACAGTGCTGTAGGAGGGCGGTGCAGGGGCAGACATGCTGCCATGCAGAACTGTCACTCCACAGCTTGTGCTTCCCCTCTATACAATTTCCATGTGTTTGCAAAATGTGTTGGAGAGGTTGCAGGGACAGCGAATGATGCGGTACCTGTGTGCCAGCCATGGGAGACAGAGCGGTGGTGATGAGGGGTGTCTGCCATTCCCGCAGGGGATTTCCTGCCAATGTCAAGATCGGCATCCAGGAGCTGTCTGCCAGACTTGCTTTATCAGGCAATAGCTCCTGGTGTATTGATATCGTGCTGTGATTTTCCACTGCAGGATTTGCCAGAGACAGTGTGGAAGAAGAGGCAGGCACCACACTTAGCACAAAAGAGCAGCAGACAGCTTGCTCCCTGCCTACGTCCATGCTGCGCTATGCCATTTGTTTTGTGGCCCATTCTCAGCTCTCCCCCCCACATCCACCGAGTCCTACTCCCCTAAACCTGCTCTCGTCGCTGCAACACCAAACAGATTTTCCCTATTACGCTTGCTCTTCGTGTTTCCTCTCTGCACCAGATCTTTTTCACAGCCTCCCACTCTCCCTCCTGCAGACTAACATTTTACCTCTCCCACCCACTGGCGCCGTTTGTTCATGCGGGCGGTGGACGCTGCTGGCTCGGCTGTGTTGCCTGCTCCACCAGCAGGTCCTGCTCTCCTCCTTCCCAAGAAATGGAGGGCGTGAGGCAACAGGGTTCCTTGCCTCCCACAGACCACCTCAAGGGCATAGCACAGCCGGGAAGGCTGGGCAGAAAGGCAGGGCTGCAGGTCACTGAGCTATTTCTGTTCAGGCCGGTGGGTGATATGTGGATATAAATGAGCCAAAGGCTCACCTTGGGAGCAATTAACGACCAGGTTCATTAGCTGTCGACACAGCTATAGAGTGTGGGGATGTGATTCACAGCTGTGCTTGTGGTGATCCCAGGTTTGGGCACCCTGGGTGTCCTCTGGCCAGGCAGAAACCCCTGTCTCACTGACTGCACCCGGGCTATGCCATCGGCTGTAGCCCAGCAGCCTCCACGTGCTCCACGGACAACGTCACCAGGCTGCAACGGCCTCCCTGGCTCACACACTGTTTCTGGAAGGAGGCACTTGGGGTATGTTTTACTCTTTTCTCACTATCATCCAAGGCTGTACCTGGAGGAAGGGAACCAAAACTCCCCTCACTTCCCCCCCCCCCCCCCCCACATCCCTCAGCCCCGCTACAAAGACAAGTCAAGGGGGAATCTCACATTTACACTTCAGGCAGGTGTAGTCTGACATCTCTTGTTCAGCATGGAGACAGACATGGGTCAGCATAGCCTTTAGCTTTGCAAATACAGCAGAGTTGTTGCTTGTCACACAGCTACCTGCCTTGTGTTAAACTGGCAGCACAGGCCTCAGGTCTCTGCACTTGTCAGGCTTTGCTTGGACTTGTCCTAGCCTGCCTGGTTGTTTTTTTTTTTTTAGCTTCTTTGTTTGTTACAGTAATTATCCAGCAATCAGGTACTATTACCTGATTTTCTGAAATTGTTCCTTAGCTTTATATGATTGTATGGTATAACATTTACATATTTACACATCTAGATATTTCTGTAACTAGGAGATATTAAGTAGTTATTCTTAAAGTGAAGTTGTCTATGGCCCTAGTATGAAAAATGAAGGAGTACAGGCATGGCAGGATGATAGCAGGGGACTGAAGAGTAGAGGCACAGGATGATATTGGAGGCTTCAGGGCTATACCAGCTTGCAGTGCTCAGTTACTGGTCATCAAAGGACAGCAGCCTTGCAAGCTGGGTAAAACCAGTTTGAGGGATAACAGAGACTGAGTACCCAGTGTGTGTAAACCACAGCACAGGTAGTAAACTCACACGTAGTGTGGACCTGTGAACCAATGAAGGAAGAGCAAGGGGTAGAGCACACCAGCGAATGTATAAAAATGACCCCAGGCAGGCTCCAGAGCACAGAGGTTGCATCCACCACCATTGTACTCCCCCCAGCAAGGGTGCAGGATGCTGCCATCCTGCCGCCTCCTTCCCTTAGGGCTGAAGCCATCAACCTGAGGAACCAGTGGGCCAGAGAAAGGGTGAGCATAACACCAGAGAATGGGGAAGATACTAAAAAGTTTGTGTGTACTAATTTTAACAACACATAATCTGAATTGTAAGTCTCAGTATTGTAACCAGACTAACAATTCTTGGTTAAGACTGTTAAGATTTTAAATATTCTGCTGATAAATTCTTATCTTTGCATACAAGGCATGGGTTTTTTCACCATAACAGGATTTTGAGTATAAGAAATCCGTGGTAATTCAAGCCACCTACTCTGTTAACTGGGTGCAAAAAAACTGGTAATACTGAGTGCCCTGCACACCTGGGTAGAGCCAAAGCCCCATTGCTTTCTTGCTTGCTGTATGTGATATGAAAATACCCACACAGTGCAAGGTAATCTCTGAAATGAGTGGAGCAGCATGACCAAAGCCTCAGCTGTTCAAGAAGAGACAGTCCTGCCAGAACATGGTGTTCCCCTGACCAAAACTCAAGGTAGGGGCTGTTTCAGGCCACAGATGTGAACAAGGATGGCTAGTATCTCACTTGCTCTCTGTCATCGTAATTACTGCAGGATGTCAGAGACACTGAGCAAGACCCCAGGGCTGGGGAAAATGGGAGCTTTCAATGAGGAGGCACCAGCACCCACTACCCCACAACTGTCTACAGCTTCTCTCTGTTAAGAGACACCTGGAGGGCTGCCACACCAGATGCAATGATGTATCAGTGACAACAGACCTGTCCAACTTGTCGTCTTTGGCAAAAGGGGAAGGCAGCGGGTGAGCAGCCCCAGGGTGCACTGAGGCTGTGGCACCAAAAGTCCCTGTTTCAGCAGTAAGTCAGAGGATGTCAGCACCCATGGGAAAGCACAGAACATGGTGCACGCAGCAGCACAGCCATGGGAGGATGATCCCAGAGATTTCTGAGAAGGGAAGGGGGGCAGAAATATGCAAGAGACTCACAAGTAGACACATGCTGTGTCTGGAAAAGGAATGGTAAAGCTACCCCGGATGCCAGCTTTTGTGGTGTTTAGAGCAGAAGCAGGAGTAAATCGTGGGTTTACCCAAAAGGCAGTGTTTTAGCACAAGATCAGCTTCACAGGGTGATACGAGTGTCCCAGAGGTCCCTTCTCCCAGTGCCTAGGTGATGGCACATACAGAACTGACGTTTTGGGAAAAAAACATCCCTTCAAAACCCACCCCTTTGCAGTCAGTCACTGAACTCGTCCGGCTGCCGAGCATTTAAAACCTTGTGGACCAATATGGGACAAAAGGCAAAAAGATGGTGCAAGAAGAGGAAGAGGGATTCAAGGCAATGAGACAGACCTGGGAGGCAGCCATGTCCCCATCCTCCTTCAATGATCTTTGCCTAGCCTTCCCTCCCCACAGGTCCCCTGCCATGTGTCAGACCCCAGGACTTCCAGCTCTTCCCCACAGCTGGGCAGCAAGACCGTAGGGAAGACTGGTGCAGGGCCAGCCACATCACTGAGGGACAAGATCTGGGTGGCCACAGGTCAGAGACCCTCGCCACCCCCGCTCCCTCTGGGTGCAAGGGGCAGCCCAGGCAGGAGGCTGTGACCCACAGCCCAGGGACCTTCTGGGTCACCACTCCAGGGCTAACAGGCTCCCCTCCGCTCTGCTGAGGTGGTCAGAGGAAGCCTGTCCCATGGACAATACTTAAAACCTCTTTGTTAGTCTGGAAATAGAGGAAAGCAGGACAAAAGCGTTAGTATGTCTCCTTTTTCTTTGCTTCCTTACCTGATGTACTGATACTCTGTTATTCAGTCACTAGACATTTAGCAACTTGACCAAAAGCACCTTTTTTTTTTTTTTCACAGATAGCCATAAGAAATAAGATTTCATCATTATTTATTCTGTCTTATCTTCAGTGACTAATCCAGGCAGCTACAGATTGGTGGAAGGCATCAGCATGCCTCTACCACTGACAAGGGACAGCAGCTCACCAAGAGGAGGTGAAATCACAGCTGAAAGCTCTAGTAGGTAATTTTCTTCACGGTTACATGGAAAAACTATTTAAAAACAAATGTTCCCAGCTGTAAATGACTGTGACTGTCCTCCTGTGACAGCTACTCAGAAGTTGCTGTGGCAAACCGCCCGTGTGCTCATTCACATGTGTCAAAATCACGGCTCCCAGAGCACCCAGCCTCTAACCAGAACTGACATCAAAACATACGGTTCTGTTGGTGCTGGGGCACTGATAACAGCCAGCAGTTTTAAGGACAGCTTGTTGCAGGCCAGGTGCAACATGGTTGTGTGGGTTATTGCTTGAAGGAGACCAGTGTGAGAATCTGATTGTTTGTGACCACTCTCCAGTCGATCTGAGCATATGAATGTCACAGCCTGATCTAGTTCTATCCATTATTTTATATCCCTGGGTGTGCTATGGTTTTTTACACAGAGAAGCTATCTGCCTGCTAAATGATGCAGCTGAGAGATTATCAGACTACCTAGTGTGTTGAAATAGCTGGCTTCAAAGCAAGGGAGATAACTGTTTAACTAAGGTAACATGTTTGGCCACAGATAAAAGCCTAGCATGACTTAATATTTGTATACCAGCCAAAACTTTAACAAAAAGCTTTAGCAATATATGCTAGAGGGATTTATTTTTCATATATTCTCAAAATATATCTTGAGTTCTTCATACAGTAGTGAGGAAAAGAGACACTTTCTGGAGTGGCCTTGCAGTGGAAATGAGCTCAGCCTGTCACGCTGGGCAGTGAGGGTAATGCTGTCCCACGTAGCCCCCCAGCATCAGCTGGGGAAGCCTGGCTGACTCAGCAGTCTTCCCAAACTGGCAGATCTCATGTGCATTTTTCTTCATGAAGTCAGCTTCCTCTGGTCTCAGAAGAAAAACTTTCTAATGATTCCAGATTTTAGCGAAACACAAATCCAAAGTTCAAGAAACAAAGTATGTGTTTAATTTGGCAGCTGCAGAAAAGCTCAGCCTTCCACGTTAGCATGGGAGGTTAGCTCGGTCTGCTTCTGCTCCTGGCCACCAGGACCAGCAGTGCTGGGGCAAAGCCTGGATACGTACAAGGCCACTTGGGATGAGAAACCAAGGGTATCCTTACGGTGAGGGCTGAGGATAAACAGGAGCTCTGGTGGAAGAAGCCACAGGGCTGCTGCTCCCAGCCTCGCTGCCAACAGGAGGACCACTGGCCATGATGCAAGAGCCCCAGTGTCACCCTTCCCATGCCCCTGCCTGTGCTGTCCTTCCCTGGGTAGCACAGACAGGGACTGCAGGGGAAAGAAGAGATCTCCATGAAGCTGGAAGTCTGAAGTCAGGAGCATAACTGTGTTTGCTGCCGCATTGAGGGCGCAATCTGCCCCACAGAAGAAATACCGGCATCCAAATGTCCCTTCTAACCTGATACAAGCAAACCCCATATTTTTAGGATATGACAAATGGGATCACCATACCATTGCAGAATCAAAATTAGACACTTCAAGACATTTTGTTTCAGCTTAGTTCTGCCTACTATGTGTATCATATTGTAACCAATGCAGATTGCATTGACCAACACAGGGCGTATATATCTCAGTGGTTCCTTAAGCGCTTCAGGAAGATGTGAGCCTCACACCCCAAGACCATTCAACAAGGTAGTACAAAATCTGGACATTTTCTAGATTATTGGGAGACTGTGATGACAGCGCTTTATAACAGAGATTTTGTCCCAGCTCAAATGTATTACTGTTGAGATTACAGAATGCGTACAGGTTCTAGGACCCTGTGCCCTCCTGCCTGCTCCCCCACTGCTGAGCCGTGCTGGTGCTGCTTGACATGCTAGGAAGGCCTCCTTGGGTGCTGTGCTCCATCAAGGCATACTTTCTTCTCAGCTTCCTTCTGCAGACCTGCTCTTAGACTGACAGAAATTTGCTACCATTCCTGAGCAAACCCTCCTAACGGGCACCAGGACATTGGCCAGATCCTGCCAGCTCTGCACCTGTTTGCCCTGACGTTCTGGCATTTAGCTATGTTCATTGTCATCTCTCCTACAGATTCACACACAAATGCACACGCACACACACACACTCATCTTTGCTGTATGTTTTGGGATCACAAAAGTGTTAACCGCTCGTATAATTAAACCAAATGACTCTATAGGAGATTGTGGCTAAGACACTCTCAATGCACAGTAGAGATTTTGTGAGAAAATGCTTTGCTAGTTTATACCTTTGTTTTCCAGTCTCTCAGAGTAAACTTAAGATAACCTTCATGTTTGCATTGCAGCAAGCACGCTGATTTTGCATACTTCTTCCACCCCATGCCTTATCACTTGATTTTAAACTAGGAGATAAAACTCTGGGCAAAGACTCCATTGCACAGCTTATTTTTCTTTCCAGCAGAACTGAAACAGAGAAGAGGCACTGACATTTCACCAGTGCTTAGGACCAAATTTCAGCCTGGCTTCCACTTTTGCTTTTGCGACCTCCTTTGTTAGAACTTGTTTGCTTGCAGGCTTTTCAGTATCATTGTGCAGACTGGCCTCAACATCTGCATCTATCATATCTACGTGAACTAGATGTGTTGTTACCAACATGAACTGCAGCATGTGCAATCGATTACTAAATTGGTCCTTGCCTGAGCAAGGCCTGTTAAACCCACAGCTTGCTCAGTGAAGTAATACAGTTACGTCATTACACAACTGCTTCATACAGAGACTGTTTATCGCACTTCCCCTGAGCAGCACGAGCTATACTGCTATAGGCCCAGCTGTATTCATTATCATTGCTCCTACAGAGGGGTTCTCAGTGGCTCAGCTCTCAGTGAGAACTCAGAACCCATGACACCATGTCCGGGCTGGGCACACCTAGGGTAAGAGCTGTGAGTCAGGTAAGTGTGGGAGTCACACAGACACAGGGTGGGCAATATACCTATTCCTGTGGTGCTAGCTAGCAGTGGAAGCAGTGAGTTTTGCAAGGCTTCACATGTTGAATTTTGGCCAAAAAGGCAGAAACAGTTGCACTGATTTCCAAAAATTATATTTGATGAACAATTCCACCTTCATATTAAAATAGTATGCACACAAGAACAGGTTTCTGCTATGATCCAAAGGATTAGTTTAAAGCAAAATACTTTTAGAGTGAAAATATTCTGTACAAAACTTTTTGTTCTGGCATAAGACATCCTTTTAAATTTGTCATCTGGCAAAGAGTTTAAGCTCAACCAAGAAGTCATGCTGGAATGAAAGTCCACATAAGGATTTAGGGTAGTAACACTTTCCTGTCACAGTTCTACTGCTTTATTTCCTCATGTAGACAGCCCTGTGTCAGGTAAATTTTACTGATACAATGATAAAACATACCCACACTGAAAAAGACTGTTAATTTCCCTCTCTTTATTATTGTAATGGTTTGTAACTTATAGGTTTCTTTCTTCAGATGAAATACATGAGTTCTCTATTTTTCATGTTCTCTTTAGGGCTTTTGATATGGCTGCTAGCAGACATCCCTCCTCTGCAGCCCATGTTACACATTACCTGGGAAGAACAATTTGATCTGGTACACAACAGCAGGAGGCTGAGCATCTAAGCACGTTTGTCACATGCAGTCCATGTTACTCATACACAAGCCTAAGAAGGAGTTGAGACCTGATGTTTGGAACATGTTAGAAGTGAAGACAGTTGCTTATACAGTCCAGCCTGTATGGAGTACAGACAAGGTGGATTATCACTGGGTCTGACCTACCACAGGTATCAAAGTAGGTCCAATGACTATATTCTTTCTATAGAAAGAGACTGCAGAGCAACTTAGTGTCCAAGCTTAGGTCTCCCAATGCATGTTACGAATGTGATGTGCCTAAGCTGTAAGATAACTAAGGTCAAGCTGAAGATATGAGTTTGGGTGACAAGTGTATGAACCATGATGCTAAAGACTAAAGCCTGTTCTCAAGCGCTCTCTTGATACACAGTCCTCAACTTCATGCTATTACTGCACTGGTGTTCCCAAGAGCACTTGTTTTCCTCTTGGTCAGAGAGCAGTCTTGTTAAATATAGCCACTTGCTTAATAAAAATGTAGTTGAAATATCATATTCACCCTACGTTTATCTTCTACTAAATAGACATGTTGGCTGACAAGAAGTCTCACCACAGGACTGGCTGTCCTTTAGAATGACAATGACTGGAACTTGAAGACACCACTGCTGACTGAAGAACGGGTGGTGAACGGTAATTTAAACCTCCTGTCAATGCAAATGCTTCCATGCTCGTTACAATGCCAAGAAGAAAAATGAATACCCCCATCAAAGACAAATTATATGATGCAGAAATGTCACATTCATTCTATAATCAGCTACTGACCAAGGTTACCATCATTCAGTATGGAGTGACTTCAGTGGGATCCAAAAATTGTTTCATTATACAGGGAGCAAAATAGGTGCTTTCAATCAAAAATGACTAAGAAGGAAACACTGAAGATACTCGATGAGGCCTTCTGGGAGGTAAGAAGGATGTCCTCGATGTGTTTAGCGACTTATTCTGATCTGGCCACAGAGCCAGGAAGTGTCTGAAGTAAAACTGCTCCCACGCTGGACACACCACTCTCTGTAAAGGCATATATAATACCATGTATTACAGGCTTTCAAATGCTTCAGTTTGGCACAAAATCCTGACTGTAGGAGAGCGGGAATCTTTCCAAGAAAAGGCATATAGAGCAGTGCTGATATGGTGCTTATGGCTGTAGCACAGAAAAGCAGGACTTACAGCTGAATCTTCAGAGAGGCTCTCACAGTGAAGGTGCTTTAAGTTGGTCCATGGTCCACAGTCCACATCCTGTGGGAACACAACTTTCTACTCCAAGTGAGTCAGTGTCCAAAGAGACTGCTTTGCCAACACCAAACACGTGGCAAAATGCTGTCACTAGCCAAGTCACAAACTTTGCATGGCCAGTTATGCTTCATGACCTGATGAAATCTGAAGCCAGGTTTTGAGCATCTCCAAGGAAGGTTACTATTTCTGAGCACTGTTCAGTAAAGTCCCAGCTTCCTGCCATCTTGCTTGTCTTCCTTTTTTCTCCCCTCCTTCCAGCTGCCCTATCACCCTCTAGGTATGGATACTTTCATAAAAACTGCTCAGCAAGAACGTATCTCACTACTCTTTTCTATCCAGCAAGTGAATGTTATGATTTCATTTTCCTCCAACACATCGATGGGCCTAACTTACCAGCATAAAAATAAACAGGCAAAAGCAAACCTGTGCACTTTTTTTGGGGTATATAAAAATAGTTATCTGTCCTACAGATTCAGTGAAACCTGGTTTCCATAGCTGCTCTGGTGTGGATTCTCTGATGTCTAGCAGACAAACTCACCAGCTCCTCCCACAGTGCTGGCTGAAGAAGTGTCTCTGTCCTAGATCAGGCCATTCAATTTCATGAAATTTGTATGAATTTGGTATGTTTCAGACCTTTATAATTTTTTCAGATTGGATGCCAGAAGAGAATACATTCAAAATATATAAAATGGAATGGAGAGAAGGGGGGAGAGAGAGAGAATGAGACAGAGAAAGTATAACCAAAATTTCCTTAAAAAAAAACAAGCTGAAAATTCACTGTGTCACAGTTGCAAAGTTGGATGGCACTTTAGCCAGGAAATACCAGGAACCGGGAAGACCAACAAAATGCTGTAGTGGTCTAAAGGAAACCTCTCAAAAGAACTATAAACTTTTCCCCTGGTTCCCATCAGGAGTGAGAGAGATTCATGCATTTGCTCCATTTCCCAAATCATTTTGCTAACTTAAATGTTATTCTCACTAGCAATGTATATGCATCCTTAAAAAGTTCCGTTTCAAAGACGAGTAAGGTTGCTAAGTGACATTAGCACTTAAATCAAGGAAATGAATAATTAACACCTCACATCTGGCACTGCCCACATATTAAACACAATATTCTTATGAAACATAAAACAGTCTTTGAGTCCCCACACAGCTCATAGACAGGGGTTGCTGTCCCATTTAACTGTTTCACTGTCTAAATATTTTTCCTTAAGGGAAAGAAACAATGAAAATATTAGTTACAAATTTTCAACTGATAGTGGATTTTTAGTATGTCTGTTTCTTGAAGACATTATATGTATGATCAAGTGATAGACACAAGTATCCAGTGTCTCTGGCCTTACATTTGAGACTGATCATTATGGATGTCTCTTGTATCTAGCAGTGTGTAACGTACTATCCTTGTAACTCAAACTCACAAGAACTATGCTGTTGCTATATCGCAGCTTTATGCAGAGTATTAAGAAAATGTTCGTGTCTCCTTAAAGATTTGTTTATCTGCCCTTGCTTCTCCACTTTAGCTTTATTGTTTTCAGGTAAACTCAGGGATTGCCTTTAAAAGGGACTGGTCCCAAAACTAGCATGCAGAATTTAATAGAAGCACACAGATACTGACTTGTCCCATTGAAGAACAGGTAAAGTGCTGAAGCAGCCTAAAGACATCAAGTCCTGTATGAAAACAAACCCTTATTTAAATGCTTTGTGAAAGCACAGCCAGGCAGATACATACTTTCTCTAGGAAGAAGAATTCCTTTTGACTACCCACCACATGCAGCCTACAGGAAGCTCACACTCAAGCCATCAGAACTAGTACCAGACCTGTAGTAGGTTACTGGATTGACATCCATGTTTAAAAGGAAAACAAACAAACAAACAAAAACAAACAAACAAAAAAACCCAACAACCCCACAATGCAGAGCTCTTTGCCAGCCACTCTGGACAATGTGGATAACGCTACCTGGCACACGTTTGGTACTTAGTAAACCTCAGCACATTTCACAAGTGCAGGAGGGCATCTTTTGCTTGTCTTTTAGAGAGGCCAAAGTGCAAAGATTTCTTCATTACATCAGGCCAGACAAAGACTGCAGGTCACAGGAACTCAACTTGATTATTACAGCAGTAAGGAGATGCCTGCACAGTGCACATAAACATGGAATTTGCATAAGGAATAGTGGGAAAATGCCATATTTGAAGTTCAGGCGATCAGAAATCATCAATGTTAAAATTTTCTGCCACTCTAAAGATGCAATAGTAAGGTTGGGGTATTTTTTTTCCCCTTAGACATACCAGTCTTTTTTATTAGACACTTTGTAATTCCTGCCTTTAAACTTGATTTTTTAGGGGAATTTAGAATAAAAATGCACTGGCATATCACATCTACTGGAGAAACTTTCAGACGCCTTCCCAGCAAAACAGAAATATCTTTCAGTGCTGTTTTTTTTAGATTTGTGTCTCCTGCCTGCTGAAGTCCTGCCTCACGATAAAAACTTTGTACAGCACAGAGAAGGGCAGATGTCCAAACACACAACATTGTCTTTCTTCCCATCAGAGAAACAGAGGTTTGGATGACACCTGCTGGCTCCGGGGGACTAGGCAAACAGCAGCTTGTCCATTCCTGTATGTAACAATGCGGGGCAAAAAAGTTATCAAGAATGAAGATGTTCCTGTGCTGTGAGTCAGAGGATCACAGGAAACAAGGGTGGGAGTGACTTAAAAATGTCATTTACTCGGTGGGAGTGACTTAAAAAGGTCGCTTACTCCATCTCCTGGAATAAAGCAGGATTCATGCTACTTCCACCATACCTCCTGGATGATTGTTTTACCTGTTACTGAAAACTGACAGTACTTCTCTTGACACAAATATACTTCAGTGTTGCAGCATTTTTGCTTCCCTATAAAAGCTTCCATAGTAGACTGTCCTATTAACAGATAATTATAAATTCATTTCTGTGTTCAAGGACAAATAGTGCTTGACTGTGAAGCTGAAAATGTTAAGGAGATAATTCAGCCCTATGATATGAAATACTGCAGCTTTACTGCTTTGTCCATCTTGTACAGTAACGCACCCATCCCACCCCAGGTGAGAAGCAGGAATATATACCTTCTAAAGATGCTTTCACTACAGGAATCCTCCCATATGAACAGCTGCATAGGCCTAGCTCTCTACGAAATGGGTTGGGCTTATAAAAAGTGTAGGTGTGGAGCCATTAGGGTGTTTGCATCCAGCTGATTTCAATTATAACTTGGACTCTGAGTGGGAGAAACAGCAGCAGCCACCTTGATGAATCATCTTGTTGACAAACTAAATTATGTTCAAGAGATTGTACAGAGAGCTGGTTTATACCTGTTAGAGCATGTTCATTTATGTGTTATGAGTAATTTCACAGTGAGACTTCAGAAGAAATATAGATCTTTGAAAATTATTTCTGTATCTCCTGCGCTACTCCTGGTACACTGGTATTTTGCTTAGTCTAAGAAAAGCAGAAGAGTTTAGATAACATTGAGCCCAAATATTGTCCTAAATTAACAATTTTTACCCTAATTCTTCTCATCAGACTCCAGCCTGGACAGTATTTTTGACTAACCTCAACTAGCTCCATCAAGACAGATGTAAATACCCTGTGTCTGCCCTTGAGAAACCAAATGGGTATCCACTAGCTGAGGACAGAAATTTGCAGGGGCTTGAGTGAAATGTATCTATTTTTGGTTACTACCTTTTTTGAGCAAGGCAAGAAAGTAGGTTCCAGAAAATCTCTTACTAGGAACCTGGTACAGATGCACTTAATTAAATCACCAGTTTCCTTCCTGGAACTGGTATCATGCCCATCATATCTCACAGCCCACCTGGAAGCTCAGCTATGGTCAAGTTACAAACATCACCAAAATGGGTCACAGCATGTGAAACAGGGGCTATTGCTGTACCAAGCAGCTTGTGACTAGAAGCAACCACAGTTAGCACAGGGAACCTAAACCCAAACCCCCCCAAATATTAAGATGACTGGTCACTCCATGGTCACTGAATATTTCCTAAAACAGACTGGCGAAAGTAAGTAAAAGGAAAAGCAGCCACCAAAGCAGAGGTGTTGCCAGCCCCACAAGAAGAACTGCAAAAGGATGAAAGGGCCTTATAACAGAAACCCTCTGAATACTTGGAACAAGCAACTGAGCCTGCAGTATCTACCCCCAGGTACTCAAGAGTCACAGGGCCTTTGACAAACAGATTGGTGAGGACCTGGAGTACATAATCACTGCCAAGTTTTGCGGAGCTGTATATGCATCCAGAATCGCTTTGCCTGTTAATGAACAGACAGTCTTTAGCTCAGCTGCTTACGTACCAGTCGCTTATTGCCCAGCCTCAGCACTGTCCTGGCACAAGCTCCCAGCAGAGACGCAACTGGGCAGCAACACACGTGTACTGCCCTTGTTTGTTCTGTTCTCAGGGACAGTTTTGTCTTAACTGTGGAAAAGTGCAATTTTGCCAGTGTGACACACCAGCAATCCTCTCCCAGTAAATCACTCTGTGGATACGTATAGTTTGGCAGGGTTACCCATATGCTGTGTGGTGTTTTACCGCTCAGAAAGCTCTGTTGAATCCAAGGGGTGACTGACAATATAAATAGTAGTTGGTGGGAGGAATATGTTACTCACAATAGTGTGTAGAGGATACTCTCAGGAAGGTATTACCCAGCATGAAAAACTAGCAAGGCCTTTGTGAATAACTAGAGAGGAAGACAATTCCCTCAGATCTCTGTACACAGCCAATACATCTCATAGCAGCCTCCTTTTTCTTCCAGGTAAAATAGGATTGATGTGGGTTTTGTGGTCCAGAAAAGATTTAACTGGAAGACTCAAAGACTTTAAGATTTCTTCAAACCCTTATTTTTCCTACCACCTATGAGCAAGACTTCAGCTTTTGAATATTAACTATCAATATTGTTGCTTCCTAACTCAGGCAGGGCTTTCAGCGGTCACCATGCGTGTCAGGGTCCTGGTGCAAGGGCTAGGAAGAGGCTTGGTTGCTACTGTCATTGCAAATAACATCGCTAATTTTGCTGAGCACAAAAGCTGGGTATGGTTTTGTGTGCGGCAGGTTTTCCTTGTATTGTCATCTTGGGTCGCAACCACAGTAGTGCAGCCTCCAGAAGACAAATGGATTCAGAAGCAATCACAGTAATACAGCTTTGTTTGACCATCAGATGCAAATTTCTTCCATATAATGAGAAGACATTTGAATTTCAAATCCAACTGAATTAACCACAAATAAATATAGACTAAGAAGAAGAAAAAAATGTCCAGTCATCTGGACAGAGAACTCAAGTTCTGGAGTCACTGGGGCATTCACGGTGGAGCTTTTTACATTTAGGAGATAGACCACATGATGTTAGGGCAGGGCCTTCCGTCAGTAACTCTGTCTTATATTCCTGCGTTCTTTAATACAATACCTGCACTTGGGGTCTACTATGACCAGGATTGTTTCTAAAAGGAAGAACATTTTAAAATAATTGAAACCAAGGAAGAATTTAGGTACCTAGAGCCTGCAACTCTTCATGACCCCCCCTGTTGAACTTCTTAAGAGCATAAAAGCTGCAGGTGTCCTCCAGTAATGTGTCCCTGTGACGTGGATACAAACCTGGTTAGACCATGGAGAGGCTACATTCAGGTCTTAAGCACTTCTTAATCAAATCTTATACCTTGTAAGCAAACACTGTTGTCACCTTTATATAAGTAATAATCAGCAGCAACAATGCCCTTCTGCACAGAGTCCTGGATGCCCAATTTCTTTATGGACTTTCTAAAATTTCATCCTTTGCTCTGACAATGCCTCCACTTAGACTGCGTATAATAATATATCATAATATATTATAAGTTGAAAAGTAGAGACTAGTCCCCTTATCTCAACTTTTAAGGCTAAATTATTTTTCTTCTACAATTTAAGTCAGAACAAAATGTTCTGTTTCATTTGCGAGTATTTTAAGAATTTAGGAACATGAGGGAAAGATAGGTAGTTCCATGTTTATATTTTATTTGGAATTAGGCCAATGATCAAAATAGTTACGAGTTTAGATCATGCCTACACCACAGAAATTGCTGAGTAAACTATCTGTCTTAAAAAACATGCCTTGCCCAACTAAAAATACTCAAGACCCAAAACTGGCCTGTCAAATCTGTCCAAGCAAGACAAACTGAAAATTCAAAAAGGTTATTTTTGCTTCCCATAGCTCTGTACAACTTTTGCAGGAATGTCAGCTCTCTCCATTTTGTCTTTTATACGAGAAACCACTCAGTTCTTATCAGTCAGTGAATTTTGGCATACTGATACGTTACTGAATAGCTGGCATGCTCTTGAAACAGGGAGCGGAGCCCCGGTCTCTCCTCCAACAGGAATGGCTGAATTGCAGGGCAAGGGAGCTGACAACAACCCTACACGTGTTCTGCACCTTCTCTGTCCCTCCCTCATGTTCCCACTGGCCCTGGTAAGCAGTGACCTATTCTTTTACAAAAGTGGGTATTTTAAGCAGGATTGGATACTGCTTCCACCACTGAGTAACTTGGAGCCTGCCTGTAAAATAATTCTCATGGGTGATTGGATGTGCGGGGCCAAATCCTGCTGGGGTGCTGAAGGGCTGGATGTAAAGAGTTTACTGTTCTCTTTTTTCTCATGGAAGGTATAACATATTTACTGGAATATAACCCTCCATCATTATGCCATTTATGGGAAACACAATACTTGGTATTTATAAAGCAGTTAATTTTTAACAGACAAAACCAGATTATCACTCTTCGGAAGAGCAAATATTTGTTGCAAAACTTCTATGTGGGACAGACATCTTCATCTCATTTTTCAACATAGTTGATTGAGAATAGTAACAGAGGAGCTGCCTAATAGGTAAGACAAGATTTATATGAAACATTTAGATTATAAAGGGAAGGATTATCATATTTTTATATATATATATAATTCTATATATTTATCAGTTATTCTCTAAATGTGACGTTTGAAATGGTTCTTAATGAGCATTCTATTTTTCTCCTGCTCTAATGCCTTCAGAAGAAAAATACATCTGAGCAAGAAACTTCTTTGATATCTGAAACTACTAGAAACAAATGTTTCTTAAAATGGAATGACTGTCAACTTTGCTTTAACACTTGTCTGTTTATTAATGAACTGTCTACTCTATGCATGCAGTGAGTTCTCTAAAATCAGCAATAAGCTTCACTCAGGTCTAAAAATACAAGTCTATAATGTGCAAAAATATAACTGTATTGTTTCCAGGGCTGTTTTTCCTAGTCTTAGAGGACATGCTTTATTTCTAACTGTTACTAAAGGTGAGCCATAAAGCTGCTGCAAGGTGAACTTTCGTTATTTGCAATCCCAAATTTGCAGTGAATGCTCAGTGCAATTGTGAGTTGCCTATTCCTGTGATGTTCATACCACCCAAATCAGTAGCAATTGTGTATGCCTGAGGGAGGACTCTTCCTGAGTGCTAAGTGGTCTGGGATGTGCCTGTAAACAAGGGCTTCTGAGTTTGCCCCATCCTTTCAATCTGAAAGCTCTTTGTGTTTGGAAGGCAGAGCCCTCTGGAAGGCAGCTCACCGCTTGATGGAATCTATAAGCACAAGAATTCTAGGCAGCATGTGGTAGAAATGACATGCTTGCCTTTCACAATTTCATTTCACTTTTCATCCTTCTGCTATTGGTTGTTTATTACTCCACTGAGATCACTCTTGTGATCACATACCATAGGATATGATTCATTCAGTCCCTTTACATGTCCCAGGGGATCTGGCAGCCCACCCGAGCGAAGTACTGTCCCAAACTTCTCAGGGACACACAACAGTGGCATCTGCCAAACGCAAGGCTGTCAGATGTTACACAGAAATTGCACTGTCCCCAGAAAAGATGGGGAAGATCTGGTGCTCTGCAACACTTAGTGAGCAGTTAGGCCAGATGCTCTCTCAGAGGGACTGCTGCTGTCACAGAAAGCCCTTCCTGTTGACTTCATATGACCAAAAGCAAAGTTTTCCAATCCCTGCCTCTTTGCTAGAGCCAGCTCTGCAGTGTCCAAGGATACCTCTTTGAAGCAGGGATGACTACCAGGGGAAAAGACCTTATTTGATGCCCGGGCAGGCATAGCACTGTGGCAGAAACAGTACCTTGGTGCCTGTGTTACTTTGCACAGAAGTGGCTCACTACATAATGAGCAGAAATTCCTAGCAGTTCTGTAATAGCTCTGGACAGCGCTGCTTGCAGTCTGTCAGGGGAGAGTAAGTATCCCAGCCCTGGCAGAAGTCACATGCGCCACTTGGCCAGCAAGGCAGCAGCTGAAGTCAAGTCATCCCCTTCCCTGGTCCAGTCCTGCAGAATCCAGACACTGGTAATCTCAATGAAAATAAAGTAAGAGCTAACGGGAAAGAAGAATAAAGGAAAATTATTCAGAACTACAGCATGCTGCATATTTTAGTCTGTTCCCTGGCTGCCATGCACGCAAGAAGAGGCATAACATTCAGGGATTCGCTGCCTCCTGATTAAGTCATTATAGCCCATCTGTGTTGCACCAAGTACAGAACGTGACCTATTATCTCAAAAGAAAATAGCACACCACCTGACTGCCAAAAGCACCCTGTGAGTTGGCACCCAAATGTCTCAGCACTCACATCAACACACCTTTTCAGCACTAACTCCCACATCCTGAATCAGGCAACTGTGAAATTCAGCTGAACTGTGAATAAATGGCAATCAAATAAAACCAGCTTTCCCATATGCCACATCACAAATTATACAATGACCGTAATTTGCTGTTACAGATCCTTAACTTAAAAGGAGTAGTTAACAGCTGCCATGTGTTTTCTAGATTGTTGAATCACTTACTACTTTAATGATGGCCCATATATTCCATCTTTTCATCTCCTTTATCCATTCCCATGCCACTGGTATACAAAAGGATTCTGTGCAGGCTTGGTGGTCTTGAACATCCTGTTCAATTTACAACAGGAAAATTCGTCTCTGAAGATTATGGCCATTCAAAATTTTTCCATACAGTGCAAATGAACCCTGCTGTATGGGAGAGCAGTTCATATATTGCTTGGATGGAAAGATGAAAGATGGGCATATTTGCATTTATGCTTGAGAAGTGCATTTGCATGTGCAAATTTACACAAGCAATGTCTGATGCTAAAGTTTGCCTGAGGTCTTCTGTAAGATGTGCCTAGCTCTCTCCAAACATTTTGTTGGACATAATGCAGACACCCTGCATTAACTTTGCTCAGACAACTTGTGTAAAATACTGTATTTTTAAGAACAGAACAACTGTTTCATCCTTGTGCTATTTCACACTGAAATATGGCATTTTCGGGGAGATGGCACTGACAAACCTGCTTCAGCATTTGCTGGACAGAGAAGTACAAAAGAACAGGGAATCCTATTGTATGTGATCACAAGAATGATCTCAATGGAGTAATAAACAACCAATAGCAGAAGGATGAAAAGTGAAATGAAATTATGAAAGGCAAGCATGTAATTTCTACCACATGCTGCCTAGAATTCTTGTGCTTATAGATTACATCAATTTCACAGGAGCAAAAGCTGCAGCAGAGGTCCAAACAAGCTGATTTTTCATCTATGAGCTGTGTATTGTACTTGAAATGCAGGTTTTGTTTTGTAAAGGAATTACAAGTTAGCAAGGGAAAATTGGTGGAATACTTCTGATGTGGAACCACCAACATCAGAAGATCATAATTTTTTTCTGGATTCATTGAATGGTGTTGGAAACTTCTCTCTTTCACTGATCTAAATTAGACCTTTCAAACAGGAACGAGATCTTACATTTAGAGTATATACACTGAAGAACCAGAAAGACCATCTTGCTGCATTATGACTTTTTGCATTGTGAATAGAAGAACAAACTAAAAAATCACTGTGTTGCCTTTTTAAAAAAAAATATTTCTCCATTTTCTTTACTAGAAAAAAAAGAAAAAAAGCTCATTACTGGATGTCAACATGAAAACAGGAGTTTACCTATTTCTTTTAAGTGAAATGTGTGTTGAATTCATCAAGGCTGGCATAAACCTTAACATTCCAAAGGAGGAAAACGAGAATAATTTATTAGAAGGAAATAAAAATGTCAGTATTTCTGAAGAGTTACATTATCTTGAAAATATCTCTAAGCCTTTTGAAGACCGAGGTCTTGAAGAGTTCACTCTTTACAACTTCACCGAAAAGACTGCAAATTTTGGATTTAACCTCTACAGAAAAATTGCAATGACACATGACAACAATGTAATCATCTCTCCCCTTTCTGTATCAGCTCTCATGACTGCATATACGCTTGCAGCCAAAGGGGAAACACAGAGACAAATAGTAAAAAGTCTAAACCTCCATGCTTTGAAGGATGGAGTGGATCGCCACCGTTTACCAGCTTTGTTTAAACAACTGAAAGATAACATCACAATGAATGAAGAACTACTCCTTGTGCAAGGTACCCTTTCTTTTATCCAAAAAGACTTCAGACTCAAGGAATCTTTCCTCAATTTATCAAAGCAGTACTTTGATATGGAATTCCTGAGAGTGGACTTTCAAAACTTTACACAGGCAAAATCTGTCATAAACCAAAACATTAACAAAAGGACCAAAGGAAAAATCCCAGAGCTTTTTGAAGACCTTGACCGCCAAAATAAACTGCTACTTGTGGACTACATTGTCTTTAAAGGTAAATTGTTTTTATTTTGCCAAATTATTATTTATTAGAAGAATCAAGGATACAGCTTTGGCTACATCAGGGAAAATTTAAATTAATTCAGATGTCCTGTTTTCTCTATGTCTTTATCTAGATTTACTTTTGACTATTAGGTTTATTTAATAGGAAATGATTTTTCATGATAGGGAACCACAAATTCTTCTATGCTTTCGTCTATACAACAGAGTCTCAGAGAGAACAAAAAGCTCTGCATCAAACTACCTCAAATCCATCTCTGAATGATCCTTCTTCATGACTAAAAAGGATGTTTAATTTTCATTCACCAATTAAAATGAAAAAGCCTTAATCGTGATAGTCTTTTGAATGCTGGATACTGGGCCTAAAATAATTGACTGATTTTACACAGTAAGCAAAATTATGAAAAAAAAAAAATAATTTCTCTATCTCAGTCAAGAAATTTTTTCTTCAGAGGAACTAGAATGCTCCGTTATATTACCTTACACAGTGAAGGGGAAAAATCGCAGTGATGAGCAGAGACTGTTCTGTGGAGAGGTCCTCTGTTGCCAAGTATCTTATGCTCCTTTTCCTGTTGTTGGGGTCTTTCTGTCTGCTGGCTTAGAAGATAGATAAGGGACTCCAAAAGGAGGTCCTGGCAGTTGACAGGGAGCCACAGCCCACCCTTTACTCTGAGACAGCCATACAGAAGCCAGAGACACCCAGTTAGGTAAAAAGCAAAGACAAAGAGCTGGGATGACAAAGGGGATGAGAGGAATGCTGTGCAGAAAAAACATCATCATAGCCACTACAGTCCAAAGCACTCAGCAGGTGCCATCCACGGGACACCCCCCTAAAATAAATGCCCACGTGAGGACAAAGAACATTATCCCCCAGCCCTACAGCCTCCCTAAGTTTATTCTTTTGTATTTACAAAAGTGCAGTTTGTCCAATGATGAAGTTACTTTCCCTAGGAGAAAATGAGAGAAAAGGGATACATGGCTGTGGCTACTTTTGAAAGTAACAGCAGAGTTCAGAATCATTAGTATAGAAGAGGTCACATTCCAGTGCACCTCGTAAGTCAGTGCACTGCTCAATCTCCATCTAAAAGATTGTATAATTAATTTAAAAACAGGGTGTTGAACAGCTGGTACAGAATTTCAGAGAATGTGACATGTTAATAAAAGGCAGATGCTCATATGACATTCAATAAACAAAAAGATTATCAGTTCTAATCTTGACTGGCAACTAATCAACCTCACAAAAAGATTTCCCTTCTTTCCCTGCAAATGAAGAAATTCATTTTGCAGATTACCTCCTTTTCCTGCTGTAAAAAACGTAAAGCACACATACGACATATACTGCAATTTTCATCCCCATATCCCAGACACAATTAACATCCACTTCAACTAGATACATAAAAAATCCTATACTTTTTTAAGGGTTTCTGAACATTTTTCTTAAGTCTGAATGCACATAATTAATTTCTTTCTTTCCTCAGGCAAGTGGGTCTACCCATTTAATTCCAAATTCACAGAAATGGAGAATTTCCATATAAACAAATACAGAAGTGTAAAGGTACCCATGATGTTCAAGTCAGGTAAAGTTAATTCAAGTTTTGATGAGAACTTAAGATGCACTGTGATAAAGCTACCCTACAAAGGGAAAGCCCACATGCTGATTGTCATCCCAGAAAAAGAGGGAGATTACATTTCACTTGAAGACCATTTGACTACAGAGCTTGTGGAATCCTGGCTTGCAAACATGAAAACCAGGTATGTTTTGATACCTGTTGGTCTTAATGTCTTTCATGTCTACTGCAGCAAAGCAACAATGCACAACAAAGATTAGCGGGTCTTCCTAACCCTTTTCACATGCTAGCATCTCTGTGGAATTAGGTTTCTACAGAGTAGAGGTCTTTTAAGGTCTTACCCACAGCCCAAGTGGCATATGAAAGCTTCTACTCTGAGGTGACAAGTCAGTGGCTCATCTCAGAAATGTCCGTCTCTCTAAAGGCATAGTCAGTTTAGCTTTTCCAAATTCTTCCTGAGGCTTTCTCTCTCCTTAAATTTAGCACTGCTAGGCAAAGTGCAAAATAAATCTAGATACGCAGTATATTTATTAAACTTTTCCTACCAGTAGAAACCTAGAGTAATGAATAAATTTGCATATGAAAATGGAAACCCAGATTATCCCTGTGAAATGTAATTCCTGAAGTGGCAATTCTTTTCACTGGTCAGTAAATTATTGTGTCACCCTGGTGTCAGGGCACTGTAAGTGCTGGTGGAAGTATTTTACACAGAGAAGGAAACGATTTCTAGAAGTCTCTGGCAGTCAACAGGTCAGAGATCATATTCTATCAACCCAAATTGCAGCAAAGACTATTTAATTTTTGGCTCCTTTGCTTCCTTTTTCTGTGTAAAGCTTAACTCCTGAGTAGTGTGCCTTTCAGCAGTCAAGTGACCTACCATATAGTCTAATTTTGCATTGAAATATTTTTTTTCCAAACAGAAAAGTGGATATTTCCTTTCCAAAGTTTAAACTAGAGCAAAAATACAAAATGAAGAAATTGCTACATGCTCTTGGAATTAAAAATCTCTTTACACGTACAGCAGATCTCGGTCATCTCACAGATCAAGGATATGTAGCAGTCTCACAGGTAAGCCTTCTAAAATTACTTGCTATTCGGATTATAGTAGTATATAAATAGCCCAGTCAAGAGACTGTCATCTACATTTATAGGGACAGTAATGGGAAAGGACCCCATGTCCCAAGTATATGCAATCTGCACACCTTAATCAGTACGGACCTCACTTCAAGTATGAGGTGTGTAGAACTGAACTACACTGAACTGAACTACAGTTTTTCAAAAGTCTGCTGGCTTAAAAAAAATAGCCTTTCTGGGAAAACGTGTAATCCTAAAAATAAATATTTAATGGATAAAGTTGCAGTGATTTTCAGTTTGGGAAATACAATGGCAATCTGCAGCACTTTTCTCCCTTCCTCTTGATCATATAACTATTTCGTGCTAATTCTCAGCAGTTAACTATTGTGTTACGGGAAAAAAAAAAAATCACACCTAAATAGCAGCAGCTGGTAACTGATATTAGAAGCAGTATGTGCATCAGCTACAAAGTGCCAGAGGAGTGTCCTGTCCCTATGAATCATGATAGTCAGCTTCATTATTTAAGAATGTCTAACAGAGTGCTCAACACTGCTGAACTCCTTCAACTGTCTTCACCTAAGTCATTCCTAGAATTAGGAGTCTGGGAGTTTGGAATGCACTAGCTGTCTGGGCAGTTCGCCAATACAGACCCAAATACAGGGGAGTTACTCAGAGGTACACACAGGCTGAAAGAACAAAAAGGGAGAAGAATCAGATCCTGCCAGGCTGCAATTTCAGTGTGAAGGGAAGGTCCTCAGACCAATCCAGGACTGCACCTCGTTGCTGTACATATTTACTCTGTGCTACCAATATGCAAATTACAAATAAGCAGGAAACAAGTCAAGATGCAGATGCAATGGCTGCTTCACGCTACCAGCTGCAAGGACAAAATCTCTAAGTGAGGCCTATGCTCAGAAATGTGGAAAAGCACAATGACACCTGTACTAGCATCCACACTGTCGGTATTGTGGTCGTGGTGGCTGTACTAACCCATCTGCTGCTGAAGTAGACAGCATATGGGTCTACTGCTCTAACAGACAGAGCTAGATTGCACAGACGTACTCATTTCAATCCTTAATAGAAGCCTACATCAACTGAATGCCTTGGAACAACACTCTTCATGTTAATATTTATTTCTGTCACATTTTATTGCTACATTGCATTTCAGGTTGTCCAAAAGGCAGCAATCGAAGTGGATGAAGAAGGAACTGAGGCCACAGCAGCTAGTGGGTCAGAAATAACTGCATTCACAGTGCCTCCTGTCATCAAAGTGGATCGACCTTTCCTTTTTATGATTTTTGAAGAAACTTTTAAAACATTACTATTCATTGGCAGGGTGGTTGATCCAACAAAAATGTGAATACAGGTAACAGTTTCTATTCTGGGGTATGTAAGAGGCTTTATTTCTATTTTATTAATTTACACTAGAATAAAAAGACAGTTAAATATGAAAATGTGAAACCTGTTTTGTGTCTCTGGCTAGCAGTAGGTCATCCTATTAATGCCCAAGTAATAAATTAAATTCATTAAGGCCCAAAGTGACTAAAATATGTCTTATAAAATCTACCATGCAAATTAAAAACCCCACAGAACTGAACTTTGGAAATTCAGCATTTTAGCGATAAGTCTGAATAAAAACCCAGAAATTCATATGCCGTAATATTCAGGAAGCTCATTCACAAACAATGCAGGCATGATATCTGATGTTACCTTCTGTTGCAAAGAGCCTACTGACTTCAACGTTAGCAGGACTTTGCTGCTTATAAAAACAAATGAAGGATCAAGCCCTAAAAGAGAATGTACAGCCTCTGTCTAAAGATCTTTATTTTATTACTGCAGAAATTATGCTGAGTCTATCATGACGTCCATATCATCTGGAAGTGTGACCTCTTTCAAAGTGTTTATTCAGAGTATCAAATCACCTAATTTTCTCAGGGTACATGATGTGCCTGCTTTTAAAATACTCTATTGAAGACAAAATAATTATGAAAAAAACCTTAGGTATTCTGAACCTGGAAAATCCGAATCTGTACTACTTCATAACACCAAACTGGTCCTGTCCTAAAACAGAATTTCTGCATGTATTATTGTCTAGGTATTAGGGTGAACTGTGTAACAGGACTCTACACCTGAACTAAGACAGACTTTGGTAGGAAAAAACATGCCTCCATAAAAGTGGCATAAACCTGTTCACAGAGTTGGTCCTAAAATCCAAAAGGTGTTGCCAAAATGTTTCAGAGAAATATTTCCATGATCTAAACGCAATTTACATTATTCAAGTGATACAGTGATTCCCACAGAACAGCAAGAGCTTTAACATTTAGTAAATTTTAATTAGCAGCTGAGTTCTATACATAAAGTACAAAACAATGCAAAAAGCTATTTCTAGCTATATGTAACTAACAGATTTAAGCATTACTCTACTTGCTCATACTGCCTTCACAGAGGAGCTACCCAAAAGGAGGTAGAGGAGTTTTTAAAATCATTTGGCATAGAAGATTCAAAAATATCTGTCAGTAATTGCACATAGAGAGATGCATCCACAAGAGAAGATACAAAAGATACATTCCAGGGTAAAGCTGGTAAACATGTCTAAAAATCACTTCAGTTACCATCAGATGTCTACCCACAGAAACTACCACCAGGCACCTGGTGTAAGCCACTCACAAAAGGATTTAGCAGGCAGACTCGGGTATTTGATAGACTACAAAGGTGCATCTAACCTGACTCCGCATTGCAGTACGTACTCAGAAAGAAAAGACACTCCTTCCTGCCTCCAGCTGACTGATGGGAGGAATGCTGCTATAGAGAGCCACCCAAGTATCACTGTACAGTTGACCTCCAGCTGTTACTCTGAATTGCAGGTAAAACCAATGCTACAGAGGGTTCCAAAGTATTGGTGCTGCCCAACAGAAGTAACCCAGAAGTAAGCAGCCTCATGAAAGATTGCTGGGATGGAGGTCTACAGTGTGAAGGACTGATGAAAGTATACATGAGACACTAGGAATATTGTACAAGGAAGATGTGCAGACCAAAAAACGTCTAAATAGAGCATTTAAATATTGCATAAGCAGAAATTTAATATACAGTAGGATTATTGAGTGGAGCACATGTTATCAGCACTAAATAAATTAATCAGTTAAAAATGACAGACAAATGACAGCCAATAAGAAACAAATGACAGACTGTATACAGAATTCGTTAGGTGCTTATTAAGGGGAGAAGTAGCCTGAATTCAAGTTTCTGGACTTACTGGTTGTTCTGCACTGCTCTAGTAAAGGCATCTGAGGGTCAAACGCAGTTTTGAGTCCTGTTCTGCAGCTGGGTACTGCTGATCTGAGTTTGGCCCCTGGCAGAAATCAGGCTGAGAACGGATTGAACAGTGTCCTGTGGCCCATGGGTGAGCAGCTGTAGCTGACACGTTGAGTTAGATGTCCCTGGGGACCAGGGAGCATGTGCCTTCATGGATGAGACAAAAGCAGAAACTGGGAGGAGCCAGCATACGTCATCTCTATATCTGCATCATTATTGCATGTTAAACATCGTAATACTTGAAAGAAGCTTTTAAAGAAATCTGTGATTTACAGGACCCTACACCAGGCTGCAGAACAAACTGAAACTTGAGTGTTTCTACAAAATCTGAACAGTGTTGGTGACTGAAGAAAGAGAAGACACCTAAATACAGCTGCAGTGTAAGAAGCTTAAGAATTCAGACAGTAAACCACTGCTAAAACTGAAGACACATTTTGTACTTCACACATGACAGCATACCTCTAGCATTATTACTATTTAAAATAAATACCTTCTATAGGTAAATGGTTTTAGTTATTTTAATTATAAAAGATGCCCTGAGAAATTTTTGTTTCAAGAACATGCATGTACAGCATTGTCCCACATTTTATTTTGAGTAAATCATCATTCATATTTTTACATTATAAAAAGTAACCACGCACGCATATGCATTCACAGATCAGATCATCTTTATCATACACCAATAAATTTTAAAAATCACATACTTCTGATATCAATATATTTATGCTGCTTCCATTTTGAAATAGAGAAGCTGACAATAGCTTCATAGGCTCTTTCTCAAGTATTGGCATTAATAGAACTCTTTAAAATAGAATTGCATGTTTTTCCACAGACAAATTTTGATAGAAACATTAGCATTAATACAAACAAATGCAGATGACATCACTAAAGCATGATAGCTTGCAATAGCAGTAGATTAAAAACTAGATTCATCATTATAAATTGTTCAAGTGAAAATACAATCTGAAATACTAAAAATTAAAACAAGTATTTATACAACAAAAATTATGAAACAAAACTTTTTTGTATCATCTGGAGACATCTACTTTTAGATTGCTTTGAAACGTACACAGGATTTTTATGAACTCTACTTAGTACTTGTGAAAACATTACCTCCAAATTCACAGCACAATGCTACTGAAGTTTACATTTTTTTATAGACTGATCAATGGTTCTGGACTTTGGTCTTAAATTAGGTTTAAAGGTTCCTTAAAATGTGGGATTACTTTTTCATATTCATAACAATGCCTTCTATTTTTGCATAAAAGATGGGTGCTAAGAATTGCTATAATTGTAAGTAAGCCAATTAAATAATGGATATGTGCATTCTAAATCCAAGAATTTGAAGTACAAAGGCATAATTGAAGAAAACAAAATCCTCTCTTTTAGCTGCAGCAGTGAAGAGCACATAGCTGAAGTTATATTTTGTAACATTTCACTACAACGTAAGAATTCTGCAACCGTTAGATTACTTACTGGAACATATTCTACAGCTTGGGATTTTATTTCAATGATAAAAATTTTTAACGTTGCAAGATGCATTTTATCTATTCCAGGCATTAAAGAGTCCCATCTGCTGCTCCCACTTTATCACACCAGAACATTGCTTCCACCAGTCTCTGGTTCCCTTCTTTTTCTGTCAGAAGATCTAAGAGTTTGATTTTCTGTTTTTTCTTCATACAAAAGAAGAAACACACATAATATGTTGTTGTTATATTAATAAATAACATAGCAAAATAAATTGCTATTGCATGCAACATTTTAACAAAACTCCTAGCTGCTGTACCTTAAAAATTACTAGCTGCTATACTGCACCCACTGAAAAAGTCAAACAGACACATTCTGAGGGCATTCTTCACAAGATGGGTGTATTTCATCATAAGTTTTCTACAGAAGCTAATGTAGGCATACTTCTAAATGAGATCGTTAAGGTAATACAATTAGTCTACTCAAGTCTACAAATAATGCCAGAGGTGTTCAGCTTAACCCATGATAAGATAAAATCTGGGAAATGTGGGGAGGGGGAGAAGCTTAGAGCTCTTTACAGTGTTATTTCTAGGTCTTCTGTTGATCATGCCACTTGGGCAATTTCTGAACTTTTCATAGCCTGGCTAATTTTGAATCTTTACATACACTGTTTTTGCAGAGTTGTAGTTATGTCAATTAACAATTGTTTGTAATGGTCAGAGATCTTTGGAAGAACAGGGTTCAACTTTTAGAACTCTGTGGAAATATTTGCATCCATATTTTAAAACACTATTTACAAACAAAGCAAGATACTGTTCTGTTTCACCCTTTTAAAATCGCTGATGGAACCTTTCATGATAATACACCACTGTTAGGATACCAACTAGCTTTGTCCTAGAAATGGCACCTAAATCACATGCCAGTCCTACTGGAGCTCAGAACTCTTACCAGCTTAAGTGGCAGAAGGAAAACATGATCAGAAGCTGTAAGTAAGCAACTAAAACTGTAGTAGCTTAGTAGCAGAACTACTTCATCTTGTGCTCAACTTCCTAAGCAGTTATATGACTGGATGAAAGACACTACTTTAAGATACTTACGCATATAATTGTTACAACATAGTCACACCCCAATGTGGATGCCTTAAAGGTCAGCTGCGTACATATTATAAATTATTTTATTTATTATTTATTAATTTAATATTTATTTATTCATTATTAAGAAATTGATTTGTATGCAATGATAAATCTACACCCATTTTTTACAGGATGGAAAACCTGCACCCCTCATTCTTGAAGCAGGTTTTAATTGAAAATGAAATAAAATCAAGCACTATCTGTATGTCTATAGGCCAGATGCAAAATTCTGAAATGGTGGATATTTTTATTGATGAATCTATAAAGTTCTGGAAAATAGTTTTAACCAATTGCATATCAAAATCAGTCCCATTACAGTTATGTAAACTGAGGCAGAACAGCTATTCTCATCCTAAAACAAAATATCTCTAATCTCATAAAAATGAAAACATTTAAAAAGATCACAGAACTACATAGCATAATAATACATGATCGGACTACTTAATGGAACACAGTTTTTAGGAATCGTGAATTTCTGCACTAGGATGATTCATGGTCTTACTGGCGACTCTTCAACAGAAGAAAGTCAGAAAAGCACATCTGCTCTGCAAATTGACTTAAGAAAGGTCTCTTGTAGGATGAAATACTCAACCAGTGCTCTTTGTGATTCTTTCCTATTCCATAAAGTACTTACAATCAGCATCTTTTGTGATACCACCATTAAGTTATATCGGTGCATCTTCAGCATAATTCTTGCATTTTCTAATGCCTAAGTATTAAATAAGGTCTTACAAATGACACCGAATTCATGATCATTTTCTTGTCACCTGCTTGTGAGCAATGGATCAGGATTTACTGAGATTTTGGGGTTTTGTTTACATCTACATTATTTTCAAAAAGAAAGAACATTTTAATTGGCACAGACATCTGAAATGGGACAAGCAAAGTGTTTGAACTCATGAGTATGGTAAGTAAAGATCTCGGTTCTGCATCAAAGTAACTTTGGGTTTTGACAAGTTCCTCTAACAACATGAATATATGAAATTAGAAATTCTTCATCCCTGCAAACTGCACTATGTTGTCAAAAGTGAACATCTGCCAATATTCAGCAGAGCAGTTTTATGGAAAAGATTACTCTTAAACAATTAAATATTTTCTCCAAACATACATCACTTTGAATTAAGAATCAATAACTATATCCGTTGGTATTTTAATTATTAAGCAACATATTACTCCCCAATCTTCCATTCTTCACAAACACATAATTACTTAGAAAAAGTAGTATAGCAGAATTTACATTATTCATGTTGCAGAGTCAAACAAAAAGCTAGGACTTGCCAGAACTGAGATGGTCAGTGCAATATTTAACCAGCACATATAGAAATTTACATAATGATATAGTCTAAATATATACTCAGTTATTATTTTTTTACAAGTTTTCTGCCTTACTGAATGCATAGATTGTGACACTCATGAATATCTATTCAATTGCAGCTCTTATTGTACAGTTTCCAAATTCTTCTCTTAGTGATAGTCATTTCTGTGAGCCCATATATTTGGATATTAATTTTTCCCATCATTCAACTCAGAAGAAAAATGTTTCCTTGAAACTGACTTTTTTTGTATTTTAGTATGTGTATATTTAACACCAAGACTGACTTTCTGAACAAAGGAGAGTTACACCTAAATATATCTGTGGTCAGCAAGGTTATCCAGATGAATGCATATACCACCAACCATTCCTGTATATGTATCTCAATATCTCTTTATTAAGGTGCTCCAATTTTTTATGAAAACAATTAGGTATTGAGCCAGATTACAAAAGAGAAATCGAATCTACAGTGCAGCAGACATTATACCAACTTGAGAGATGTGTTTTCCCATAAGACCACAGAACACTGAAACTCTTATTCAGGGCTAAATGTAGGTCATCCTAAGCCTGCTATTCTTTCTTTAAAAATGTTTTTCTTTCCCTAGTATATCCTTTTGGCTATAGTGCAGTTTAGGGACTTTCTGAACGAGGGAGACTGTCCAGATCATTGTGTTTGATCAGATATCTACTTTTAAGTAATGTGCTGTTAAAGTATTCACTTGGGAATGGTACAATGAGACTTGAAGCTGAGCCTGCTACGTTCCAGTGTCCTGCCTGAAGACAAAGGTACAAACTTCTCTGCATGGGTCTTTTTCTGTCCCCTTGTATTAAAACAAAAGATATCAGTTTTATGTGACAGATAAAAAACCCTGGAAATCTGGAAAAGTTTTGTGATATAAAAAATATGTTTAACTGATCTTTGCATCTAAATATGAATGTTATAATTATTATAATATTATTATAATTATGAACTTATGAATATTAATCCATTTATTTCCCCAAAATCCTTGTGAGTTGAATAAGTAATTGGAATTTCTACATTGGTTGTTAAAAATGTTACAACATTTGAACTAATTTTCTGCTTTTAAAGAGAGGGAACAAAGGTATACAGTGAAAGCATATGGGGTTTTGAGCACCCCTAATTTTTGAGAGTATGTAGCACTGTATATCATACTCAAGATACATGTCCCATTTTCTTTATAGATAGCTGAAAATGTCAGCATGCCTACAAATCTAACTGCTGAGTCTGAAATCACAAACTTCGAAATAAGCAACCATCTAATGATCGCCTATAAAAAGCCTGAAGTACCATGTGTAGTGTTTAAGAGAATCACAGAATGGTCAGGGTTGGAAGGGAACTCCACAGATCACCTGGTCCAACCCCCTGCTAAAGCAGGTTCACCCAGAGCAGGTTGCACAGGATCGCATCCAGGAGGGTTTATAAAGTCTCCAGAGAAGGAGACTCCAAAACCGCTCTGGGCAGCCTGTTCCAGTGCCCTGGCACCCTCAAGGTAAAGAAGTTCTTCCTCACATTCAGATGAAATTTTTGTGCTTCAGTTTGTGCCTGTGTCTGGGCACCACTGAAAAAGAGTCTGGCCCCATCCTCTTGACACTCGTCCTTAAGACATTTGTAGACATTGATAAGATCCCCTCTCAGTGTTCTCCAGGCTAAGGAGGCCCAGCTCTCTCAGCCTTTCCTCACAAGGGAGATGCTCCGGTCCCTTAATCATCTTTGCAGCCTTCCACTGGACCCTCTCCAGCAGTTCCCCGTCTCTCTGGAACTGGGGAGCCCAGAACTGGACACAGCACTCCAGGTGTGGCCTCACCGGGGCAGAATACAGGGGGGATCACCTCCCTTGACCTGCTCGCCACGCTCCTCCTAATGCCCCCCAGGATCCCACTGGCCTTCTTGGCCACCAGGGCACACTGCTGGCTCATGAAGGCATTAGACTCTGGCAAAGACAGAGATAGAGTTCAACTTGATTTGACACCTAAAGGTACTTCTGCTGTGAAACCCTGCCTTGACACAGTTCACCTTCATTCACTACTTACCTTCCAACCTTTTCTACATAGAAAAAGCTGTTTTTAAAACAATAGGTCACTATATGCAAGCTTGATTAAATTTCATATCAAATTTCTCTTGTACAGTGAAGGAGGTAAAATTCCAGTAGAACAAAACCTACATGATCACACAGCAAGAGACTGTATCATCATATAATGTATACAATTAGCTGAATGCAAGCCTCGCATTCTGGACTCTTCCTTTCATTCTTGGTCTCTCACCCCTGTTCAGACTCACGAGGCCTACTTGCATCTCCCCATCCTTCTCAGCTTCTAGTTCTACTTGCTGTTACACTCAAGTCTACTTTCCCAACACTTCTTGCTATAGCTGGCTCCTTTCCTTTCTCCATTCTGCCTTGGCTAAGAAAGAAAATTTCTGATAGCAGAGAAAAAAAAATAAATCTCAGTTTGAGCACTCAAACTTACAGGCAGTCCAATGATAATAATTCAGAACTACAAGTTACAGTGTAAAAGGAATCTGCAGGGAATTAGCTGCTAGAGTCTACAGAGATTTAAGTGTACATCACAGCAATTTTCTAAGATTGTTACGCTTTAACACGGGAGCAAACAAATTAATTTTTCATTTTGTTCTTGCGAAACAGTGAACAGTTTAGGCTGATGTTTAAAGAAAACCAGCCTGAGGGAGATGCCTAGCATTGGATATTTTTTTTTATCTAAATGATTAATGTAAGGCAAGGAAGGCAGCCTTAATAACAAGTAGCAGTACCAGTTCATTGTAATTCTCAAAATTCATCATGAAATTGTTACATAGTAAAACATAAACATATATAAGCACATAAAAGCAGGAAAAGGAAAAATAAAATCATCTAACACCACATACATTCTGTATCTCAAACTATAGGCACCTAAACCACAGTGACTGTAGTTATATATCAAACGCATTAACCTTCACTTTGTCCCATTCCACCCTCCTCATCATTCATCAGCTGAATGCAAAGTGCAGGAGAACCAATGTGAAAGACTAATTAAAAGGGAATGCAATGCAATCTTAAAAACACTTATAATTGCACACATCACATTTCTAACCTGTTTAGTATTTCAAAATCTGGGCAGAGAAGTATCATAAATGTAGATTTCATTTCACATGGTGTTTTTGAGTTCCCTTTGAAAATGTTACCCATAAGCTTAATTTCACCTCTTGACAACCACTTACATGCTCATCTTTCGGGACTGACTCTCCTTATTTCCAGTGGTCTTTTGGTCAGCTGAGTTAAATAAGTTGCGAGAAGAAGAACTGGAAGGGAAGGCAGCATTGCCACTATTACCAGTAGAATGAGTCCGGAAAGAATCATCTGAAATAAAGAGTTGAAGTTTAGACAAAGAATTATGTCTGGAAAAAAATACACAGGAGTGTGAATGGACCAAGCTGTTTTTCCTGTGGGAGTAGTGGCATATTTCCTATGGCAATAATGCAAAGTTTAACTTTTTGTAAGAAACCGGTTTCAACTTAATATTTCTTCAAGTATTTTTATGAAAAAAACACTGAATAAAAATAAATAGAAGACATGTTTTGGAAGAGAAGTTTAATACCTTTAATATAAGAAAATAGTGGGATTTAATTGGCCAACCTTTAGCTGCTTAAAATGTACTTATTTCATCTAAGCCAATTGTCTAGTGAATGGAAAAAGACAGTTTCTTCTAGGAAGCAATTAATCTCATTCTAATCTTTAATCATCCAAACATCCACCAGCAAATTGAAAGAGGGGCATTTCCAGGCAGCGGTTTCTCTATCCTAATTCAAAGAAGTTACACATAATATCCCTTTCCTCACATAAAACAGGTCGAGGCAAATTACAAGACTGACCATTTTATGACATCCAAAATGCCAATCAAGAAATGTCAAACGCGTTTTACTTTTACTACTTTAAAATGTAAATTTAAACAAATGTGTAACAAACACACACAACAAAAGAAGAATCTGAAAAATAAGTCACCTAGACTAGCACTTAAGTGCTCAGATATATTTGATGTATATTACTCTGCGTTCTTTAGGAGTATGATATCTTACAGTATGCCTGCTTAATGGGGCCCCAATACACTATAACTAAACAAAAACCTAATGTAAACTACATTATAACTTACTTACCACTAAAGGATAACATACAACTCTTTCCCAATCCTGATACTGAAGATGTATATCCTGTAGCAGAGCTTTTACTTAAAAAACAAAAGAAAAATGCCTTATTACAGAAAAGAATTCTTCTCAATTGCATCATACTACTGTTTATAATATTTGAGGTTATTTCTTAATTTTTGAAAAAATAAATTATAAAGTTATGCTGAAATTTCTTTAGAAATGTAAAAGTTTAGATTTAGCAGTTCATACTGAAAAAATATTTTTGAATATATAATAAAAGTTGATATACGTTAACTTAAAAGGAATTCATAAGAATTTGTAGACCTCGGCATGCCTTAAAATGGTATTTCTTCCCTCAGTTCAAAACTGCATACCTTAATCAGTTAAACAGAAAGCTGAAAATTTGGGTCACAATTCAGTGAGCATATCATTACTTTCAGACATTTATCTGCATATAACTTCATAACTGTTGTCTATCAGGTAAACAGTTGCCTATGAGGTAAGCAATGAAGATAATAAAGATACTTAGGACACTTGTCTATGTTGCTGTATTTTGGATGTAGTGCTTGAGTACTGAAAGACTGACTTCGAACCAACTTGGATTTCTTGTCTTCTTTGCCTAAAATTGTAAGTAGCAAAAAAATTCAATATGGATATCATTGCATTCCCTCAGTAATTAAAAAGTTTTTTATATATCATTTTCTCTGCCTATGCTAGCTGAAGAAACTGATTTAAATACTTCAATAACAATAAATAAACCTTACACCACCTATTTATTTACTAAAGAACAAAACAAAATTAAAAACTATAGAAAACACATTCAGTTCTAGGAGTGGAATTTTTTCCTGTGGGCAGTAGATGAAACTGGCCCGCAAATGCCAACAGCAGTTTTGCTGGGCTTTAACCTGCTGATGTGAGATCAAAACATTATAGAAGAGTTTTTGAAGAACTCTTACCTGCTGATGTACCAGAAGAGTTTCCAGGAACAGATAGAGTGATACTTTTTGCCAAAACTGATGATGTTTTACTGTCTCTACCTAAAAAAAAGTCTAGCATGAATACTTCTTTCTTAAAATTTAACTTAAAATAAAGAAAGAGGATATAACATGACAGAGTCCTGGGGTAAACAGTAATAATATGTAATCCAGTGCTACTAACACTTCATAAATACCACAAACAAGTACTTACATTACATCCCAAAATGAAAAATACCAGAGAACTAAGTGTCATGTATTTTATTAACAAAAAGTCTTCCTTCTAACATAATGAAGCCAGTTTTCATAAATCTCTTTAAAATTATATAGACAAAAAGTTTTATTGCCAATTTCTAGAAATATGTTATTTGCTGTACAGTCTCTTTTCTGTTCCCTTCTCTTCTACCTTTGTAGAAGAATAATGCATGCACAAACAATATGTACACAAAAAACCAGACTTACGCTTCTTTTCAAAAATTTTATCATTAATATTTGTAGATCTTCCTTCATTTTGTTGTTTCTCTTTTTCTAACTGTTCCTAAAAAAAATTGAATAATTTTCTTAGGTATCATTCAGGAAAATAAAAGAAAGAAATTGTATTTCAGTTAGGGATTGTTTAAAATCACCAAAATAACAGTCAGTTTCTATTCCCTCCTTCTATTAGTACAACCCCTAGTAAATATCCAGAGGACCAACTAAATAGCACAGAATGAAATAAAGGTACATATCCCTATATAAAAATCACACCAAAAATTGTTGACTTTAATTAGGAAGGAACCTCAGAGTTGAAGTTTGCATTTATAATTTCTTATTAAAATTATGCCTGGCCATTTGGGTTTTTTTAGTTAAAAAGATACAGAAATTGGCAGCTCATGATGTAAAACTTTTGTGCTACACAGATACTCTGATAATAGAACTGGCAATATTTTTAATTCAACCATACAATTCAATTAAGATGTTTTTCTCAAATAGTAAGGTGTGTCACATGTTCAAACTTTTTAAAGGTCTAAAATTAACATCTACAGTTGATAAGCCTTTATGCAAAACAAAACCAAGTATTACAATTCCTTATGTTTAAGAATTTTGTTTGCCTTTCGGTAATATTAGCTAGCCTCAGAATACTTTTTGAGAGCACATCCATAGACAGAAGACAGTGTTAACACAGGTACATCAATAATTTCAAAAGTCAATACTTACTTCAGGATTCTTGGTGAATAGATATCACACTATCAACTTCAAAAAGCTATATGATATTAGCTTATTTTCTGTACTATGTTCATAATAGAAAGTGCCAAGTGAACCTTAATTGTCCTACTCTGTTTTTTCATTTCACTCTAGTACCAGAGTTTAAAAAACTAAAAAAAAGGTAACTAATTCAGGTCAAGGTTGCTGGATAATATCTACAAAGTCAATTACTAAAATTAAGGAAACTTATTAACATGTTCAGTGTTAAAATCTGTAGCAGTCAAATACATCTAACTGGGTTCAATGGCTCCTTATCTATTTGGGACTGCAACATAACACAATTTACTGCGTACATCTCAGTCAATCCTTAATGAGACCTTTCTGATACAGACAGTATGCCTATATCAATGGGATATATCATAAAAATACAGGTGCTTTTCTAAAGTCTAGCTGTGGAAAAAGGGTAAAAATTAACGTTAGACAATACACAATAATACAGAGCACACTGGAGGCTATTTTACCACAGCCCCAAATTGTATCTACCTAAAAAATGCTAAAGCTCAGTTCAAGTCTTGGAATATGTGTATGCAGGTCCCGAGAGCAAAGCTGGAACCTTTGGCTCGAGCTAAGGGCAGGTGCCAGGAGGTACACGAGGCAGGCGTCGTGAACAGAGGAAATCAGCTGTGCCAGGGAGCACCCGTGACCGACATCAAAGCGGGCCACAAACACGGGCTCTGCAGCAACCCCAAAGAGGAAAAAGTCACAGTCTTGGACAGTTTTTGGACAGTCTTGAACCTGTTTTGGTTCTCCACAGAGGAGTTTAATTCCGACAAGTCAGAGGAACCATGCTAATGAAATTCAGCCTCTTCTAAATCCTGTCAGCTTCTCAGCGTCTCCAGCCTAAGCGGAACAGAGGACTGCAGCAACCTCCTCTGGGCTTTGTGAAGGTGTAATAGGCTATGTGGTGAAGTGCCTGCTGCAGCTTCTGCTTACAGCCACAACTGGGGATAAACAGTTTTTGTAAGTTAAAAAAACATTCTTCAGACTTGTCTTCCAAATCCTAAGTAACCTGTATCTTCTTTTGCTCAATCCAACCTGCACGAAGTCCCCCTCCTGCCAGGCTGAAGGTGTCAATGGCCTTGCTTGCTTTTTTTCTGGCTAACAGGAAAGCTTGTAACACAGAGAGCTTCCTTTGGCTTCCTTGGTACAAAAGACGTTACGATATTAATTTCTTTGCCTAAGGAAGCTGTATGTGAATTCTGAGGTGTTTCATTATTCAATTGATTATGTTATACATGCATGACAAATTGCTAAGTGCTGTCAAAAAGATTTCCTAAAGGTGTACTGAAGGGCTTGGAATATTAGAACTATAGATGCATCAAGCATGAGTATTTTTCAAGAAATTCCAGTTTGCCTTTCTAATTGATACAGTAAAATTTAAGTGGTAAAGGAAGTTATTCATTACTTTGAAGGACTTAATCCTATTGTACAGTGTAGAATAAAACCACGCACAGATTATGAACCTACCAGGGTGTCTCCACAGTATACACTTCCCTTACCTTAAAATTATTGCCTCATTAATATTTAAGCTACAAACTATTAAAAAAAGGACAGAATGTACTTATAAAATATACCATTTCCAAAAGCAGATGTTCTTGTCTCTCTTTTTCTTGATCCAATAAATCATTTTCGTAAAATCTTTTCTGAAACTTCAAAATAAAATCAATAAAAATAAAAAATCACTACAAGAAAATGGGAATTAAAAGTACTTGGCAAGTATTAAAGTTAGTAAGTACTTACAGCGTCCATAGAGATCTCCATTCTGTCCAATTCCAACACTGTCTATAAAGAAAATCAAAACATTATCCTTACTCAACAGTATGGCACATTTAATTAAAAAAAATGTCCAGACAAGAAGCTTAGAATAGTGGTATTCATAATTAAACATGCCTTTTCTTCTTAAATATTTGAAGCCTATGCTTGTACAAATGCTACCAATGCAGTTAAAAACTGTCATAGTTTTTAAGAACTCTTAAAAGAAAGAAACAGCTCAGGAATCTGTGAATAAGCCAGGGTGCTCCAAGCAGGTGTTCATCCAACCTCTCCTGCAGACTGGCTCTGTAAGGAAGCCAAAGGAAGCCACCTACTTTAGCTACTTAATTTCCAAGCTTATTTAAGGGGATGCCCATGCTCTGTCTCAAAGATGAACTTTTTCATGAATATTCACATTACAAAGACACTTGTAAATTTCAAAATCCAGCAAATCATTTACCTGTATATTGTAAAATAAATAAGGCTATCAAGCTATCTCTACCTCAAAGACATGATCATTTTTACTACTGTCAACCTTTAATCCCATCTTTACTCATCTGCTATTTTTTTCACAAATGGTCATTGAGCCAAAATTCTGAATCCGTCACTAAGAAATAACTGCAACATAAGTAACCAAGGGAACACCAACTCTTAAATTTGACAGAATGCACTATACTACATGTTCTCTTAATTGTTCAGAAGTACATAAAAACAATAGAATTCTTTAGTCTTTTGTTCTTACATTAAGAGAATCAACAGAAGGCGTAAGTTTGATCATCTTAACTTTGAGTGATAACCCCAAGATAAAATGCTGCGGGAAAAGAAAAATACTTACTCTTTTCACAATAGTCAGGACATCTTTGTCTTTCTCTTGACACAAAAGTTTCCTTATACATAATTCCAACTGCTGAAGTAAATGTTTATCAGTGGGAATCTTCAGAGTAGATTTAACTTTTGGCAACAAGTAGCATAGTTTCATTCTAAAAAAAAAAAGAAAAAAGTAAATATTCACCTTTTGATGCAGGTGTTTATTAAACCTTATTTTTTGTATTGCATGCTAGCATTTGACATAAAATAAGTTAGTAGGTCTGTTTAAACCGTTTCACTTGGTAATCAACTTTACTTAGCAAAGCTTACTGAATGCACACATGTGTGTGCAAATTATGCTTATGTAAATCTCTGCAGCATTAGTATTATTAGACATGTTAATGATGACAACATGAAGTACACACATCAGGAATATGATTAAAAGCATAAAATCACACAAAATACATTTAAAAAAAAAAAACCAACTATCTTTTTTACCAGTAATGACTGTTTGGTCCCTATCTCTTTAGTAAAGAAAAAAATCTGTGCAACCCAGACCACTGAAAGAATTGCTTGTGTGTCTTACTTTCCATACCACAATGTTGAAATGGATGGAAATTAATGGAGACTGTGAAGTTATGTTTCTTTCTCTACACCCATGAAACAGCATATTGCTTAGATCTCACCTGTTGCTTGCTCCTCTGCCTCCGTGTTCCTTTCTCACTCCCAAAAACTGACACTTTGAACCAGTCCCCCAAACATTCAGACTAACCTGCTTCTGTGGTTTCCTGACATTGTCCTGTAGTCCCCTACACCTTTAGTACTGCTCACTTTGAAGGAATCTATCTTTTTACTTAAGTCCCATTATTTAAACAAGACATAAGACGTGTAACTATATTTCGTAATATATTATTTAGAGCTTTTTTCCTGTACACTGTTACATACTCTTCATACAGTACCTCACATTTGCCACTGGATCATGTGTAAGTTCAAGCACAGGTAGAAAGAAGTATTTACAGAAGAATGATTTTGAAAACAGTTCCATAATGAATTCACAAGTATCTAGAAACCGAAGCCTGTTCCAATAACTTTTTCCTTGGCCCAGTTCTGAAAAATAACAATCCACAGATATTGTTGGTTAAGTTTTCAATGTCAGCTAGTAAACATTTCAAACATTAACCTTTGACTAAAGATGATTATTACACTCCTCACAAGGCACTCCTTCTCAGCCTGTCTTAATTCTTCCTTTCAGTGAAAGCCTAACCTTTTCAATTCAATGACCATTTCTGTCAGCGAGCATTTTTTTTCCTCAGAAATTTAATCCATCCCTTTAACCATTTGCAAAAGCAAAACCAGCAAGTTAACTAGCTACTGTGTTGAACAAAGCCCTGTACGCCATTCAAACCACGTCATAAGTGTGGCAGAATTACTATGTAAGCATTAAGGATTGCCAGTGGGAACTATTCAACCTTCTAACCTATCTTTAAAACACCTAGCATAGACCAGAAAGTTAACTTAGGTGACTAACTCACTCATAAATTCATTTCTGAAAAGATTTATTCAGCACTTCTTACGTTGAAGCCTCTAGAGAATTTTACCTCTACAGAGGAAGTGTGTTTTGTATGTTGCAGCACCTACAGCTGAGCAATTTTGGATTCAGGGAGTAGGGTTGAAGGGATCTTGGCATATTATCAATTTCCCACATTGCCTTTTTCCCTATTCCTTTGCATAAGCTTTAGATACATTCCTCGCATACACACATGTTTTGACTGATGATAAAAGGAGCAACTGACTGCCTTCTAAGTAATGATAGCAGGAAGTTACACTGAATAAATATAACCATAAATAGATCTTCAGTCAAAACTAACTTGCATCTCTAAGTAATCATGGAAAAATCATCTTACGTTCAATCAGTTTCTGAATAACCTCATGCCTCTGTTCTTGTTTGCGATTATAACGCAAATAAACGCAGAGAGTTCGAGCAGCTGCTTTTTGGACTGGCAGGACATTCTTGAAAAAACAAAGGGACCAGAATTAAACATACTTGAAGGAATGTGACTAAAAATGTACAAAAATTCTAGAAGCAGAAAAGTAGCTAAAAAGTTTAACTTCATAAATTTTGAAGTAATTGCCACAATATAAGGGAGAATAAGGAAGTTTGGCCAATTCATGACCCACCTATGTCTTTTATCTCTTCTGCCTAACATGTTTATTCAACTATTTCATAAACACCTTAAAGTATTCCATGTTTGGAAGGCACCTTCTATATTGCAGGTGTTAGAAAATAAATCTTACATATTTTCTTACAACAGACAGTTTTACTCTTGATTTAAATTCAGTAAAATTTCAGATTAGTGGCTCTAAATGATCATTCATTTTTAGAGTAAACTGTTCTTTCATATAGAACAAAACACAATGGAAAGTCACGTATGGAATCAAGAAAAAGGCGCATCTCAGAGGGAAAAGTTTTGATTTACCTAGAAATAAACTGATAATAAGCACAAGGAAAGGAAAGAAATCTTGGGTGGGAGGAAAAACATGACAATCTGTCAATCCAATTTTGTTCCTCAAATGGGGGTTAGTTCTCAGAGCAATTTCTCAGTCATATAAAAAAAACCCAACCTGATATACCACATGCAATGAGAAACAGTACTTTAAGACCCTGATATATTTAAGTACTACACATAGCAAATATCTGGCAGCCATTGTTCTAAATAGCATAAACAGATAAAAAACAATGTGAAAGAGACAGGCAGGCTCACATTTGTCAAAATGATTGTCAACATTCTGTGAAGAAAACGGTAATAAATCTGATCACTTGATATGACATGAGGGAGACATGCATATTTTTGCAGTAACTTCTCGTGAGTTCTCCATTTTAAAGAAGTTGCTGCCCTCTGTTCTGCTGTCGTTAATGCAGGAATCAAGTCAGGAATAGACAATAACTAGAAATAAAAATATAAACATGAAAATAATTTTACATCTTCTAGCTGTATGCTGTGTTACTATGCGTAAAAAGTACATCACAACAATGTAAGAAGGAAAGAGATTTTAAGGGGTCAATTAATTACTCTCCTCAGACAGGATCAGCTATGCTGTGATCATTTTCAGCAGATATTAGTTTAACTTTTTCTTACAAAAAATTAACGATCGGGATTAAGCAATCTCCCCTAAGCGGTAAATTCCACTTAACTAGTCAAAAAGCTATTCCAATACCTGATTAAATACACTTGCATTTCCAACCCTCTTCCTGACAAAGAAAAACTGATCACTGTTCTCTTCATAATACTCTTTTATAGCTATGAAGACCATCATAACACCCCTCCCCAGTCTTTTTCTCGAACCAAATAAACCCCATTTTCCTTCTAGCCTCTCAGTTTTTGCATTTATTCTTCCCAGCTCCCTGATTAATTTTAGCAGGAATTATATATCTTTTTTCAGTAGGAAGCAAAACTTTATAGTAGCCAAGCTAAACTCTCTTTAGCACTAAGCAAAATGAAACAGACTGCCACACTTGACATTGCAGTTATATACATTTACAGCTATAAACATCCAACAGATTCCCATTTTAAAATTACACTCTCAGCTTTTGTCCATACATGAAAATAAATTGATTTAGTTCTTATGTTGTAATATCTCAATTTCTCTATACATTTAGGAAGCATGCTCAAAGCAGCATCCTGAAGCAACAGGTGGTCTTTCAACATGCCATTTTACAGGTGAGGAGTTATTGAATAAAATGTTGTTCAGTGGTTCATACAATTAAATCAGCAAAGTTGGGAGCTGAATATAGATCTCCTAAGTCATAATTCAGTGCCTATACTTCAGGCAATAGATTTGCTTCTAGCAGAAGCTGTGTCTGAAAACAGCAACCATTGGCAGTTGCCTATATTTTTTAAAAAATAATATTTAGGTATTAGCTATCACATCTTCAGCATGAAACCAACTTTTGTGTTGACTTAAATATTATATTTCAAAATGTGATCTATTTCAGCAAATCTCTGGTTAATTAGAAAAAAGTCTGAACTTTCAAAACCTTTTCTTTTTACTTTAAAAAATTATAATGTCAACAAAAAGTCAAAACAGCACAGAAATTTTATATTTTTCCAAAGCAGAAACTAACTATCTAAGCCTTTTCATACAATATATGCCTGAACAACTTTGTTACTACCTTCATTAGAAAGCAAATAAAAAAAATATAAAAACCCTGAGAATACTCACCTTGCTTTCGGATCCACTGTTTTCTCCTCCATTAGTCATTAGTTCAAGGATTTCAGGAAGGTGACCTGCCAGGGCATCTAACACCTATTTAAAGAAAAGCTGCATGAATGAGGTCTATATATTAACTTGACACGATTTTTATCTCTCACCAACATATCCCTGCTGACACCTCTTACGTTACTGTTCTCTCATATCCATGTAAAAAAAAAAAAGAAAGAAAAAGAATGAGATTAAATACATTTGCATTGATGAGGACTGGGATTTAAAATTGATGTTTTAGTGTATTAAGTAATACCTTCCTTACTAAGTACACACTTAATTAAATTTATCTTAAATTTCAGTTTAAGAAAACAAACTATAGTTTTGATCTAAGTGAATACCACAGTCAGTGCTTTCTAAACTATTCACAGCAAACAATATTTGAAAATGTACATTCATACTGAAGAAAGATCTGTATTTCATAGACAGTTAAGTAAAAGCCTTGGCAAACACAAGGAATGTTTTCATATATGTATTTGTCAGCTGAATCTTAAAAGCAATTTTTCTTGCTTTACAAAAAACTCCAGTAGATAAATGAAAATAGAATATATATCTTCTATTAATAGAATAACCATACTTTCAAATGTTGTTTTCAAATATTGTACTACTTGAAACTAGACTAGAAAAGTACATAATTAAATATTTTTGGCACCAATTCTGCCTGAGGTGGTGTGTAAGACAAAGCACCGAGTACTTTTTATTATTTAGTATTTATTATTATTACCAAGGAATTTTTCAAAATGACCAGCTGCTCAGTCTCAGCTTTCAGGTGTTCAGTATGAGAAATCTTTTAAGACGGGTCAGAATTTCATAAACAATAAGTAGATATGCTATGAACACTTTTAATTTCCTTGAAAATGTCTAACAAAGGGAACCAAAAGAAAAACCTGAAAGCAAAGCTCATTTTTCTATGCCACATCTAAAGATCCTACACAGAAAACAAAAAAGATGAATATTGGAATAAGTGGTATCAGAGGAAATGGTGATTTCTGTCTCAAACATAAATATTTGTCTTTTTTTCAATCCAAAAAAGTCTGACTATATTGTCTGCAATATAGCGAAGTGATTCATGTTTTACACAGGTTGAAACTGAGTTAAAGTGTCCTATAAACACTCACAGATTCTGTACCAGATCTTGGACTGAAACTCTTTCTATAAATCTCGATCTTTGAACCACACACATCTTTTTCATCTCCTCTTCAAGTCCATAAATGAAAATAAAACAAAGCAAATAACTGGAATGTTATCAATGACTATTTTAATATAGTATGAAAACCAAATCTTTCCATAGAACTTGTACGCTAATAAATAATGGAACAATTAAAAGAATTTAGAGCGATTATTTTTAAAAGCTAATAAATTCACTGTGGGTTTACTAAATTCAAACACCTTTCTATTTTCCTCCTTTTTATTCACAGAAGGCTGGCATCTTTATGAAGCATCTGTGAAACAGAAGTAAAAGCTGTTTATCATTTCAAACAGTTACTGTACCGTGTTATTGCAGTTATCAAACATCAAGATAATCTGCCTCAATGTAACAAGCAAAAGAAAGTTCCAATAAAAGTATATTACCTCCAGTGACTCATCCTGTAATAGGGTAACCAGTTCTTTATGTATTGCATATACACCAGAATTTAAAAGCTTAGCAACCTAAAAAATGACAATGAGATAGCAAGGTGAAACATTCTTTACTTCCATGGCACTACAACAACTATATTACATGTGCTTATTTACAGCAAGCATGAAGAAGGGATGCAGAACAATTGTTTAATATCAGCCTTCTAAAGCTGTACACTTTCCCATGGATCACATTAAAAATATGCTTATACAAAGAAACAGGCCTGTTACCTATCCATGAAACATACTTTTAGAATTAACTCTATTTCACATTTACCAAAAACTTTTAAGACTGCACTGCAAGGCTAGAAAAATTCCTTCTAGAATAATCAAATGTTGTACTTTATACTCCTTTGGAGAGTGAATAGTCAGCCTGCTATATAATTTACAGAAGATAAAATATAAAAATAGGCTTAGCCTGTGCTGAATTTTAAGTCTCCCTAACCTTTTCATCTGAAGTTTTCATTCCTTAGTTCTCTGGTTGTTTTTTTTTACTCTGATTCATAAGTCACATATAAATTTCTAAAAAAACCACCAGCAGTCTCCACACTGTTAAAAAGTTTTTATAGCAAATATGAGAAAAATATGAGGAATGAGATTTTTTCCATACAGAATATTTAGATGATGCTTTTTAATAGTTTTCTTTGTTTATATATGCCAAGCAAAAATAAAAGCTTGCTTCCAATCAAGACAAAACTTTAAGGAAATGGCCACAGGAGTTTATTTAACAAAAAGTAATCCACCTTGCAGTTAATGCCATAAACTACTCATTTTTGGCTGTCATTGGTTGCCTAGTTATGGTGTTAAAATTAAATCAACCAGCACTAAATGTATATTCAGATCAAGGTATAACTATACAGTGTTGGTTTTTTTTTAAATCAGTTAAAATACTTTGCTTATATTTAGACAGTACCTTAAAAGTGTTATACACCTAACACAAAATATTACATAGAATTAGATGCTAGCTTTACAATTTCAACAATTACTTTGCATTATTGTTCATTAAGACAAGTCATCAACAGGTAATGAGAATGGGAAATTTATTAAAATGGTGGAAATAAAGCCACCTTAGCTTCATTTATGCCTCTACTAGTGATTTAAATGCTTTCAGAAGTTGGTTAACTTACTAATTCCCCCAGCAACAAAGTGAGATAAAAGGCTAGCTCGAGTAAAACACTATGAAAATCTTGAAGGTCTCCCTATATGGGTTACTGCAATCAGGAAAGAGTTCATCTTCATTTTCAGAATTCACCCCATACAGTGAATAATATCTATGCAGTTGTACATTTTTTAAATTTTACAAAAATAATACAGTGGAACTTAATGTAAACTGGATGGAATAATAAGAATACATATGCCTTTACATCTGCACAAATTTCCAAGCAGTTTCATATTAAATTAAGCATTTAACTTAGATTTGATTCATGTAAATATATTCCACAGAACACAAGCATAGTAGCAAACTGTACAGTTCTAAAGAAGGTTTTCAAGACCAGAAATGGCAAGTTCCTTTCTCCCTTTTTCCTCATTGCTTTCTAATAGCATTGAAAGCCTTCAAATATTGTAATTACTACAATTGCTTATGTTTGTGGTACTAAACCATTATAAGTTTCTTCTAGCTTTTGCTCCTTAAAATCTCGCCTAGGAGTAGGCTCTTGTAGCCAAATGTCACACAACTTAGACTAACATATACATACACATGTACAAATACAGGCTAGAAGGGATTGAACACTTCTGAAAAACTAAATCATTTCAACAGGTTTTCTCAAGTCTTTTTATTTTGGTTAAATAGTCACAAACAGGCTTAAAGCAGAAAACGGCATAAAATAAAAAGATTTTATTAAAAAAAAGTATTTTTATTATTTTACTAGTATAATTTTACTAAATTCACTAAAATTTATAAATTAAATTTTATAATAAAATACAATTTTATAAATTTTATAAATTTATTTTTTTTAAAAAATATAAATTTACTAGTATTATTTTACTAGTATAAAAAGTACTAACAAAGAACTGTTGTAGACTTACTTCATAGAAGCTTATGGCCATAGTATATCTGACAGGAACCTCAGGGTCATGACAAAGGCAGAAGAATATAGAATACAGTTCTAAATGGAAGTTCTTTGGATCCACAAAAACGATCATAGCCTGTGGAAAGATAAATTCCTTTATTAACTGTATAGCTAAAGGACCACATTATCGAAGATTACTAGGTGAAAACATTGAGGTACAACAAGCAAGACACTTGGGAGATAACAGGTTGTGATTTTAAAGAGAAGGTGTGTCATTTCTGATGGCCATGTCAAAACACAGGTGCCAGACAAGTTCTGGAGTTGAGAACTAAACTGAATTTACATATCTTCCAGACACACTGCAGGATTTTCTTCTGATGACATAACTTAAAACCACAACATAAAAACACCTTAGTTGTATAAATATCGTTAATGTTCCTGTACACTAGTGGAAGCTGCAACTGGAGACTTCAAAAACAAGAAACATTTTAGCAAGCAGCAAAGCGAGCATCTGAATTTCAACATAATTATGTGTGTACATACCTTGGTTTTGCTCAAATGAACCAACAGATGTCTACCTACCTACAGGGTGCTTGTCTTTAAAAGGTAGAATAAAAATAACTGTCTACTGGCTCTCCGTACAAACATGTTTTCTTTAAATATAAATGCAGAATGTTGAAATACAAAGTAGATTTACAGAAACATGAATGGCAAGTTTAAAGACATCACATAAACTTGAAAAGACTTTCTGTATTCAGACAGGAATATTACTAAAACATGAATCTAACCGTTCAGATTCAATCTTCAACTCCCTGGAATACCATGGTTGACAGCAAATGCAAAAACCTAGCTCTGAGCAGTTTGAAACCAGGGATTCTCACAGCCATTTTCTCAAAGCCCTTGTGGTAACGGTTTGGAGAAAATGTGTAGGAAAAAAATGAGACCAGTAACCTCTTAGAACAACACTCTCCAAGTCAAAAGTTCCCAATAATTTTCTGAGGCTATGGAACGAGGAATCTTTTCTGGTAACTCTTTTGGAGAAGCTCTACTTTAAGCCATCAACTTGAGCTTTCCAGAGGAGAGCTAGAATCTAGCTAACAAGGCACAATTGGGAATAACTTCTCTATCATTCATGTAGTCCTATTTAGTGAACTATAGGCATGACACAAATTATTTAACCTGAAATTAATGTTGCTTACTGGAAAATTGTAAGCACAATTCTTCCTCACTGAAATATACTTCTTTTCCTGTTCCAGAGTTTGAAGTTGTAGTTGATTATCATTGTGGCCATTTTCCTGCTGTAAACCCAGTGTGGAAAGCTTCTTATAAAATTCCAAAAACCGTAAATGCTGTTCAGGAGTAAAAATGCCTAAAAATAATAATAAAAAAAATTACTTTCTTCATTACAAATGCTATTAATAATGGCCCAAACAAATCTCATTTACAAATCTATCAAATATGTCGATCTTTATGCCACCTCCTGCCTCATCTCAGTAGAGTATCATCAGCATACATTATACAGAAAAAGTGATCACATAAAAATAACATCTAACTATAAGAGAGTGAATCTTAATTTCTGTCCATATAGTTATTGAAATACTCAGAACATTAACTGCAGGATTATGAATATGTATGTTTGTTCCTCTAAGACTGATTTCTTCTTGATTAAAATCTTTATGGAACTCAGCCATATGAAGAATGCATGCCTGTAGAAAGTTGAAAAATAAGGTCATGTTGCTACAGATAACAAAGAGGTGTAAGAATAAAATTAGAAAACTCAGAAAAAATGGAATGCAACTAACAAGATGACTTCGAAAATTACAAGTCATTTTATAAATACATTACTAATAAGAGAACAATCAATGAAAGGCAGTTTTCTACTGAAGAGAGAAAAGAAAGCTATCAGTGATTGGTACCAAGAAGGTTGAAATGCTTAATGCTTTTATTTTCTTTCTCAAATTCCACTAGTATCATCAGACTCAGTATAATTAATATCAGTGACAAAGATTTAAGCTTTAAGTAGAGAAGGGACAGGTTGGTAAATACTTAAACCAGTTTTTCAAAATGTGCAGGGTCAGATGTGCTTCATTCCAGTATTCAAAACTATTTAAAGTACTAGCTGCTGAAATCTTAAATAAGTGAGATATCAGAATAGAAAAGTGGTACTGATATTTAACAGTTGGAGAGGGGAAGGACAAGTCACATAATAAGAGATCGGTCAGATTACTTTCATGTTTTTCAAAAAAACTGGAATAATAATTAAAAAAATCTACTTGTAAATACTGAAAAGAAAGTAAGAAAATGAGTGGCAGCCAACATGGCAAAAGCAAAACTTGTCAAAT